>NC_064307.1:44565292-45215292 GCF_023373825.1 Bactrocera dorsalis
AGGATGCAAACTTCAGCAGATTTAGCAGCACAACAGGCTATAATAGCAGATTTACAAAGAAGAGTGCCCATGCAGGAAAAGGGACATCTACATATATATATAGATACCACCTCCTACACCAGATTACAAATATACATTCAACAATCTCGAAGGAATAGCCCTGAACATATTCAAGTCATACTAATGTATAGCATTAAAAATTTCGAAGGACACAATAAATATATGTATGCAAGCTCAAAACCCAATCTAAAATCAGTGGTAGATGAGCACAAATATTAATAAATAATAATACGAAATTAAACTCTGAAGCAAGAGTCAGTCGTTAAACTGATGTCATCGGCGGAAGGTGTTTCTTCGGTATTTTTAATGTAATATTTTCGGCATTTTTGTGAAGTTAATGCGCACTGTACTTTATTATAATCATTTTCAATATCATTGTGAGCTGCAATTTTATACAAACTGTAATTAAAAAACTATAATTAACAAACTTAATTAAAACTGTAATTTAATTAAAAGTTCCACAATAAAGTGTAATTCTAATACTGTGTAAACTGTCGTTTATTTAGATTGGAAGCGTGTTGTGGCGGCAAATCCCACATATATTCATTGTTGAGGCAAAAGAGAGAATTAGGAAAGTGTTCTAAAAAGAATTTAATTACAAGCCTCTTAAACCTCGAATCGTCCACGATATTTACAGATGCGACTGTAACTATGGAGACTTCGTCATGGATCCTGAACAACTAACCCAAAAATTGTCAGGGGCATCCAGCTCATCGCGTACCATGGCGACCACGTCCATATTGTCCATGATTGTAGTTACTCCACCAACTTCTTTAGACGTTCTTTTTTTAATATCCTCACAAAACAACAAATCAATAAAAGATATGCTAGAAGTTGCTACAGTTGGAAATTCACGCTCGACCACTGGATCAATCTCGCAATCTAAATGCAGAAAGATACAAGAATGAACTTATACAAGTAAACACATTAGTCTGTTAGTCTGCCCACTGTAGCGTTCTTAGAACTACTCCACGCCAGCCAGTAAGCGTGAGAATAGTCGCGTCAACATTTTTCCATCAACTGGCAAACTCTTCGCTACTACAACATCAGCACGGTAGCAGCGATTCACCGGTTGTATAAACGACAACAACAGCATCAGATGCAGTAGCATCTAAAATGCCAAAATTGTGCCAAGTGTAGAGAAATCAGGCATGGCTCCTATTTTTTAGTTTTGGTTGTATTCCAGACTTAAACAGCAGCACATGGTGCTGAATAAAAATTCTTTGATTAGAAAAGTTTAATTGAGAATTAATTTCAAAAAACCCTGGACAACAGCACATAAAGCTGATGATTAATTTATGCCTATTAAAATAACTTGCAAGAATATAAGAGCTGCAAATTTAAATTGTATTTTAAATAACAACCCTAAACTTAGCCTAGACAACAATGTGCTTTTGTTCAATGCGGTCATAAAGCCAATTTGGATGTATGGTATTCCACTTTTGGGTCCGACCTGTGCAACTAATATTGATATAATACAAATATTTACCAAAGAAATATTCATATGATGAATTGGTCGTCTTAAGCTGAACGACAAATAAAATAAACGTCGATACGATTATTAATAAAACCACTCGACAAGTCTTAATCTTTCGGTTTTCGGTGTGAAATTTTTCTGTCTTAGTCTTCAGACCAATTGGTCGACTCAACAAATGATATTTTGCTATCTTATACTTTAGTATATTAGTTCATTTATGATATTAGAATACATTTTGTCATTGTTGAAATGAGTTAAGTCCCCTATACAAGCCTACCCGGCACCAAAAGGGCACACCCTAATAGAAACCACTGTTGCTGAAAAATGTACTTAGCTTTATGTTTCAAATATTTATTTTAATCGTAAGGCAACTCTGTTTAAGCACACTAAAAAATGTAATGGCTTCTTCCGGTTTTACTTTCTTACAAGTAGCCGAGGAGAAACCACGGATAAGTAATACAAATTATCAATTTGTATATACAATACATTTAATCCAATTCTTTTACAGATATTAAAACTCTTCCTCCCTTTCGCCTTTGCAAACGTTTCTTTGAATAAAGTGGTTTAATATATTCGTGATTCTTTTCTATTAATTGCCGCAGTAACATTATTTTAATATTTATCATTCGTGTGTAGGGTTGCCACCTTTTTTTTTGCAGTTAAAGTACATTGGTTATTATAGGAAAGAAAAAAAAAGTACATACTATCAAAATAAAGTATAATTTATTTTTCTTTATTATTATATTTAAAAACATACTTTTTATTGCTTTTTGCAATTTGTATCAAATTAGCATCTTTACTGAACAATTCCACAGCATCTTTACATTATATATTTAAATTAAAATAAATAAGTATTTCATTTTTTATCAAATTCAGAGACGCTTTGTTTCTTTTGTCTTGCCATTTGCTATTCATCACAGAAAAAATTCTTTCTGTGAATGCTGACGTGGCGGGAATAGACAATAAAAATGAAATTACCTTATACAAGTTTAAAAAATTATCATCACTCATATTAAATACCTGCTGCCATTTTTGTGCAGTTGATACCTATGCAAAACCCTTAGAAGTACATAACTGATTATAAACTTGGTTTAATAAAGCGATTTCTCCATAAAGATCATCCATATCCACATTAAGTTTTTGCAGATTTAAATTTTCATTTATGTTTACAATATTGTCAAATTCTATATTACTCTTTAAATTTATATTACCCAGTGTAAATAACCAGTTCGTGTTATTAAAATCAAACCATTTATTCAGGTACACTAGGGATTCGTCAATAAATAATAAAAAATTGCCTTGAATTTTTCTAGTCAGTTTTATATCTAGTAAGCTATGAGCAATGTGGAGTCTCTACAGGCAATGGGCACGGCAATGCAGCTAGTATTCTATATATTCTATCCTGTCGAGATGCCCCGTAATTGTACAAAACGAGTGCTTGAGTGATGTGGCGCCGACGAGTGGCAACATCGATTCATTACTTCATAATCAAGTCTAAATCACCAATCTATAAATTTCGTTTAACAAATTCATCGACTAAACCTTTCAAAATCTCAAAGAAATCAAATCATGCGAAATAAAGTATTTTTGTGAACTTTATTTGTCTCATAAAGTATAGAGTACAATTACCTGAAATAACGTAAAATACTTTATAATAAAGTACGGGTGGCAAGCCTCTTCGTGTGCCATTGTAAATTATTGCTACAATTTAAGAATAATTTATTATTACTACTGATACGCAGCCAGCTTATAAAAGTCAAATCGCTGCACTTCATCTTTCAAACCCAACACTGTTCGATGAATTGGTAAGTAAACTACCTATTTATAAACGGGAAGAATGGGCACGTCACGTCATACGTTTGAAATAAATAAACCATACCCAACAATACGTGAATTTTGTTCGTGGTTACAACAGCTGGCAACAGAACTGAACACACCACACGTCAGTTCCGAACAACGGAGGAGAAGTTAATAACGACAAGCGATGGGAAATTGTAAAAATAAATCGCTTGTGTTTTTGTTGTCTTTCTCCAGGTCATAATATTTATAATTGTACACGACGTCGTACATGTGGTATAGCATCATGCCAGAAATATCAAAATAAATTACTTCATAATCAAGTCGTTCAAAATGCCAACATTGGCAACTCCGTATCTGCTGTTGCTACCATTGATTAAAAGGGTAGGTGTAGAAAACACAAACAGAAATAAAACTTTATTGAAATTTTTACCAATTAAATTATATGGCCCGAAAGGTAGCATTGAAGGTATAGCCTTCATTGACGATGGGGCTAGGGTTACTTTAATAGAAGAAGAAACTGCAAATGAAATTGGCCTTAGGGGCAGAAAGCAATTGCTTCGACTCAAATGGTTTGATGACCAAACCACCAGCGGAGTCTCAAAGCATGTGAACTTAGAAATATCGGGTTCACTAAATAAATATAAAAGGTTTTATATCAATGGCGTCCGAACAACAAAAATAAGGAGTTACGGAATTTACCAATCTGTATTTTCCATTAACTCACCTTTTTGATGTGAACTTCAAATTTTTTATATTTTCGCACGCACTCACCTTCTCGATCACCACAAAGTTTTGTTTTATAAAAAATGAAAAAAATGCTTCAATGTGCATACGCGTGTATATATCTATATTGCGGTGTTTTTTTGGTTTATGTACAATTTAAATGTTCACTTTATAAAGTACTTTATAAAATAATAACAATTAGCGGTGGATAATTCCGACACGGGATGAAAAATGAAGAAAACTGGAGGAGAAAAAAACGCCGTTCAAATGTTCGCACACGCGTACAGCTCGCTGCTGAGATCGAAAGTGATTTTAAATCTTAAAAAGGAAAACTAGCGAAGTGGTAGCCCCACAGAATACAATTAAAGTGTTCAGTAAGACCTCGGAGAGGCACTATCAAAGCGTATAAATCAAAGCGAATTTCTCAAGCGTTAAATATCTGAGCGAAAATGTCTCGATATAATTTTAATAATAATAATAATCGAGGAAATGGACATCAACAATGGCGTAATCAAGGTCCTCCTTCACAATTTCAGTTCTAACAGCCACATCAGTACCAGCCACAAGAGCAGTACACATATGACGATCAACCTCGTTCCTCTAGGGATAGGGGTGGTTATCGTCGCGGTGGTATGTCAAATAAACCAAAAGAAAATGTTCGCATCCTGCCGGATGTTAAAGAACGTGGAACTATGCCGACTGGTCAGCACCTGTCGAAGACTAATTCTGAGTTGAAAAACGATCCTCTCTATTTAGAGGCGTTCTTCCCCACACCGTCTGAAGAATTAGTGCCAATAGCAGAAGAATTAAACCATTTTCCCGAGTTGGATGGTTTAACAACATTAATAAATGAATCTTATGAAAACTTTTCTGCGCATAATTTAAATTTTAAGCGAAGTGTATCTCTTTCTGCGTATGCCTATTATACTATATATCAGTACTTTCATGGGCTCGCATTTTATATTTGAAAAAATTAAATAAATATCGCTTAACTACTGAAGAATTTCAGTTTATTGATGTTATTTATGAGCAGGGTAATTTTATACTTCCAAAAACAATTACCATATTTGTATAAGGTCTTGGAAATTTTACAATACCTTCAAGTGTTGAAACGAAATTCAATACAAAAAATTATAGTTATGTACAACATGGATATTTTGAAAATTTTGATTCTTTATATTATTTATGTACTTCTTATCCTTGTATATCTATATTCGCAGAAAGAATCATGTGTGATATCTGTTATATCTCTCTAACTCGCTCTCAATTGCTTACGAATAAAGCATGTTCATAAACACACAAACAATTCGTGCATACTTACGAGTATGTAAATAGCGCATTGATCTCTTCAACGTGCTCTCAATTGCACAACACATAAGCACGTACAAGTCCAAGTATTCTAAGTGTGTACCTAAATACAAATCATTCGGACAATAAATATTTAATTATTAAAAAGCGCGGTTTTTAATAACAATTAACAATTCAAATATATTTTAGAACTAAAATATAAATAAATAATATTATTTTGCAAAAATGGAGCTACACGCCCAAAACAGGTTGCTAAACTTATTTCAGAAAGTGACAGTTTAACAAGATACTGCACTAGATTTTCCTCTTCAGCGATTCAAGAAAACTCTGAATCGTTATTAGAAATAAAAAGCCAAAATCTTAAAAATTTCTGGACTCGTCTTCAAGTGGCCCATGACGCCATAGTAGGATCTGAACGATTCAAACCTACCACAAAATTTGAAACAATCGGCTTACGCAATATATGAAAACTGCTTCGACCAACATGAGGAAACAAAAGCTATGATCTCCGATCAATTAAAGCTAATAAAAGCAACTGGACGTACTCCACATCCGGGAGTAGAGCTGCCACAAATGCAATAATATCAAGAGCAAGTTCAGGCATCCACCTCGAGGTACCCGCATGTGACACAGAAACCTTTTACGGAGGTTATGAAGAATGGCCGTCCTTCCAGGACATGTTCACGGCCGTGTACATAAACCATCTTCAATTATCACAAGCTCAAAAATTGTATCACCTCAGATACAAAACTAAAGGTCAAACAGGTATAATAGTAAAACAGTTTGCTCTTAATGACGATAATTTAAATTTGGCTTGGGATCTGCCTTGCCTACTGATCCACATTTGTTAGCTTGGGAACTGCAAAATCGCAACCTGATGGAAATAATTAAAAACATGCAGAATCCAAAGGGGCCGCAATCCGACGGTAAAGCGTCACACATTACCCTACCAAAATTTAACCCTGACATTGCTGGAGTGGGGCCCTCATCTTGGTGTAGCACGGTGGACCTCATATTTGCTGATAATGTTCTCTAAGGTAGCAATCTGGTGATAGCACTAAGTAAGGCATTAGAAGGCGCCGCATCACAGTGGCTTTCACAAATATACTTTGCCGGCTTCACCTGAGCGCAGTTCAGGGAACTCTTTCCTCAGCGTTTTGTTGGAATTGAAACTTTTGCTGGCATGGTTCTCTATGTATTGAATGGTCGACCGAAACCAGAAGAAGGCTTTGCTGAATACGGCAGGCGGATTTTCACGATGCTTATGTCTAAATGGAAAGCCAAGTAGTTAGAAGAAATAGCTGTGTCTATAACTTTGGCTCACATGGCGCAAGTTCCCAGCAAAACTTGCGTGACCGAAACTCCAATACATTTAGACAATTTTTACTTGTCACTAACACTCTCTCACAAATCTTTGAAGTGAGTAAGAAGTCAATCTATTGTGTCTTTTGTTTGTTTTATATTATAAGCTCTTCACTCAACAGATGTTAAGCAAAAATAAAACAAAAGAAGACAAACAAATTTTTAGCTGTCACCGCTTATTGAAAACCATGGATGTGAAGGCGTACAGCATGATACCGTGAATTTGACGTTTACTTGTTTGTTGTGACAAATTGAATTCGAAGAAAAAAAAATTCGCTTACAAACGCGTCAATAATTGAGAATTGTGCCGATTTGTGATTGTGCATATTTATGCAAAATTGTTTAAAGTAAATATTTAAATATTCTATTTATGTTTGTTAAATTTGTGAACATTTGGAGTCTACAATATTTGAAAAAAGGGTGAGTAGAGAAAATAGTAATAATTCAATATGAACAAAAATACATTTAAGGCACATACATATGTATGGATGAATTTTGATGCTGCCAAATTTTTATTTCTTAATCAGATGGATTCACCAGCGCTATTCGATGAAACCTATTTGGAGGAATGCTCAGCAAGGTCTTCGACTCCCGTAAAAGGTACATGTAAAATTGTCATTTTAGTTTTCAATTTATTTTTCCGCATTTATAGTGTAGAACAATTGACATTTAAACGGAAGAAACTCAACATTTCTGGTTGCTACATCTCAGAGGAAAGCTTTTCAAAGCAACAAGGAAACAATTTGCCTGTGGATGGAAATGGTAATTCTCTATATTGTTTGTGGCGGCTATGCCACGCCAGTCCACAGCTGATTTTACCGACAACACTCATTTACCGTCTCAGTCCAACGAGTCACACTCACCAGCCACTACGCGGCGTGATGATTCAATGAGTCGGCCATTACGACACCGTAGAAAGCAGACATTCCAGCCACGCATAGACGACTCACTAACTTCTACTTCAACCACTCAAGGGAACGGACTACACGTATAGCGCTCCGCCGTACTAATATTCAGCTTAGTCATTCAAACACAATAACGCAAAAATAACCATTTTAGAATAAAATATTGTAATAAATATAGTGAGATTCTTAATAAACAGACAATTATATGGTAATTCAGAACACGATTATACCATATTGGTGACCCCGACGTGATTAAATTGGATTTCGAAACTTTGTCTCTCCACGCGTTAAAGTGTAACTTTTCACCATACGTCTAGTGACGCGCCGCGTGTCTTCAAATTCAAATTCAAACAATTAAAATTCAAACAATTAAAAATTCAAACACTTTGATATTCATTAATTAACAAAATATACAGACAAATAAGTGCAAACGTTAATATTAATTGCAAATTCACGCTCGTTGTAATTTCTCATTCATCAGTGTCTCAAAATTTGTGCAAACCAGTGACCACGTGCTTTCAATCGATTCATTGACATGCCATTAGAGCATACGCCAAACAAATCAGTGAATTTTAACTCGCCACTAGTAATCCCAACTCTGACCATCGGTGGCGCCGCCGATGAAACCCAGAACACTGCATCAGTTGTAGCTGTGTCCAGTTGCAAATTTCCGCAGTTCTGGTCCATCCAGCCTCGTTTGTGGTTTGTTCAGGTTGAAGCAGTGTTACAGGCGGCCCGTATCACAAACGACGCATTACGTTACAATCAAATCGTTAGTGCTTTGGACATTCAATGTTACAGCTAGCGGACTTCCTGCAGAATCCACCAGAGACCGACAAGTACGCGAAGCTGAAGGACGAAATATTGAAGCGATTTTCAGAATCCAGCGACTGCCAGCGCTTACGGAGGTTCAACTCGATGATAAAAAACCTATCCAGCTCCTGCGCCAGCTCAGAATTCTCTTGGGCGACAGGGCCTCAGAGGACTTACTGCGTATAACATGGTTGGCATTGTTACCACCATCAACCAGCCGGTGTCTCAAACTATGTAGACGAGCTAATGGAAAACCAGGCTAGCCATTCCGTTATGGCCACACGTCACCAGCCTGCCCAGGCAGCACACAGGGGCGACAAATTTGAAAATTCTCTGCATAGCAAAGGACTTGTCAGGCCTTAAACGCGACCCCAACCTGCATCTGGCCGTTTCCAGCATTCATCATCGAAGGAAGAACCAGCCTCAGACAAGAAGAAGTTCTGCTATTATCACCGTCTCTATGGGTCCAGAGCCAAAAAGTGCGAGTGTCCTTGCACCTTTGACTCATCGGCGGAAAAATAACTTCGCTGTCGACCATCCAGTCGGCCGGCGACAGCGTAGAGGCTAATACCCAAGACACACATGTAGTACACAATGTAGTATATTATAGAACCTATATGTGTGTCATCAGTATTTCACATTTTTGTTCCAAAGCAAATAGAGTTCTGTACTAGAATAGCATACTACATACCATTGAAATTCAGTGGTGTTCTGCAACGTACTACGATGGATCGCATTGAACACACCCAAAGCTTTAAAGCTCATTCTGTCAAAATCATATGTTTTCGCTGCCAGCTGACAAAATAAATAAATTTATCAGTTGTGGCGGTAAGACAAAAAATATGGAGAAAGTCAAAAAAAATATATTGGGAATGCCGAATTAAGAAATATAATTGAAGTGTGGGCACAATGTAATTCCCAACTGCGTGGAGTTCACAAAAATTGCCACATTTACTCGGCAATGAGCACGCAACTTGTAAATGAACACGGTGTTTTCCTAGCGCCAGTCGAGCTGCGAAATCGAATTAATAATTTAACAGAGAAGTACAGGTTTGTAAATAATTATACAATAATAATAAGTACATATGTGCTAATTTAAGCATATCAGACAGGAACGGGAGGCTGTGGGCCCAAGCGCAGGAGCTCCGTCTAATTGGGAATTCTACGACGACATACACAAAATAATTGGCATCTATAAATCAAATTTCACACACGAACTGGCCGACAAAAGCATTGAAAATGGTTTGTTTGAAATAGCAATTATTTTAATATTACAATTTCAATGTACAGTGGCTCCATCGCAAAATCGGACAGAAGTTTATCTAATGCTAAGGTGCTCCAAACATAAAGATAAAAAAGCAGAATGTATTTTTTTTTTGCTTTGATTTACCCTTCATAATACTATCTCTCTCATCAATAAAAAAAAAACAGTTATCCTTCACGATAACTGTAAATTTGCGTAGCAAAACATAAATATCTCAATTTTTTGCACTCAACGAATAATTGGACAAACCAAAATAGCAATGCTAAATGTGCCGTTATTTTGTAAATGCGCACTTTACAATCACATTTTTTGGTCTTATTTAGTCATAAATGTTATTTAGTCGCAGAAGAGTTTAGAATTTTGTAAATTATTTTTAAAATGGCTCCAAACGGCAAGCAAACTTCGCTCGAAATAAGGCAACTAATAGTGAAATTGAATGGTGAAGGTAAAACCGTCCGAGAAATCGCTGAATTGGTAGGAAGAAGCAAATCCACGGTCCATGATGTGATCAAGAGTTCCATCATGACTTCAGATTGGCTAATAGCAGCAGAGAGGGTCAAGGCAAGATATTATCTGTTCGAGAAGAGCGTTCTACAGTAAATGAAGTCGCAAAAGATCCTTTCAAAACGGCAAAAGAATTAAAAATTTCTTTAAAAAATCGTTGTGGTAAAGATGTCTGCCTAAATACTATTCGTAATACGTTACACAAATACGATTACCATGGTAGAATTGCAAGAAAAAAACCTTTCATTAGCCATCAAAATAAAAACAAAAGGCTCAAACATGCTAAGGAGTATTTATTAAAATCAGAAGACTTTTGGAATCTGGTAGTTTCACATTATTTCATCTCAAAATACATTTATTTTGATAGTTTTCCCTGTTTTCTCTTTTAGACCAAGTCACTGGGAAGGGAGTGGATGTGGCGGCTACGTCACGCCAGTCCACAGCTGACTTTACCGACAACACTCATTTACCGTCTCAGTCCAACGAGTCTCACTCACCAGCCACTACGCGGCGTGATGATTCAATGAGTCGGCCATTACGACACCGTAGAAAGCAGACACTCCAGCCACGCATAGACGACTCACTAACTTCTACTTCAACCACTCAAGGGAACGGACCACACGTATTGCTCTCCGCCGTACTATTGGAATACCCCTATTCCTTTCTACAAAAACAACATTGACCAACACTTATTCAAGCATTTAAGTATTTCATGAAATGTATACTACGGTCACACTGTTTTGTTTTCTTCCCTTTTTCTTTTTCTATACTGAGTGAGTTAAGTTGTGGTGCTGGTGCTGCGGTGCATATAAACATAAAATACAAAATAGAAATAACTGAAACTAAAAGCTTGTGTTTTTAATATACATATATTGAGGAGTATAAATTACAACAGGTTATGGGCCCAGTCCACGCCTAAGAAACAATAAATAAGAAAATTATATTTAATTGTGAAATAGCATATTTCAATTTCTGGTGAAATTCATTTTTCAAAGAAGCGGGTCGTGTACCACGCATTAGTTTGAAAGGCTGTGTTTGTGTATGAAATACAATGGACAATGCAAAGCGTTCGATGGCGAGAAATACGCGATATGGAAGTTTAGGATTAGGGCTCTATTGGCTGAACTGGATATTCTTAAAGTAATTGATAATAGTGCACCTCATGAGGCAGACGAGGAATGGAAGAAAGCAGAGCGTTGTGCGAAAAGTACGGTAATAGAATATTTAAGTGATGCTTTTCTTAATTTCGCCACAAGCGACATAACGGCGTGTGAAATTCTAAGAAACTTAGATGCTATATATGAACGGAAGAGTCTGGCGTCGCAGTTGGCAATTAGAAAACGTTTGCTTTTTCTGAAGCTATCGAGTGAGAAGACGCTACTGTCCCATTTTAAAATTTTCGACGAATTGATTAGTGAGTTACTAGCAGCAGGAGCAAAAATTGAAGAGATGGATAAGATCTCTCATTTGCTGATTATATTGCCTTCATCTTACGATGGCGTCATCACACCAATAGAGACATTATCTGAAGATAATTTAACTTAAGCTTTTGTGAAGAATAGATTGCTAGACCAGGAGATTAAAATAAAAAATGATAGTAACAACACAAGCACGAAAATTATGAATGCGGTAGTTAAAAACAAAACAAACACTTATAAAAATAATTCATTTAAAAGGCAGGGATATAAACAAAAGAAACCGTTTAAGGGAAATATTAAAAGTAGGGTTAAATGTCATCACTGTGGCAAAGAAAGTCACATTAAAAAAGATTGTTTTCATTATAAAAGAATAATAAATGATAAAAACAAAGAAAATGAACAAGCCAGCCCCACACCATAAGCAAGCACCGCAACATCACCAAAGCAATGGATAAGTGTGATTTTATCCTTGATTCGGGAGCAAGTGACCATTTAATAAACGATGAGCTGCTTTATACTGATGCTGTGGAGTTGGTGTTTCCACTGAAAATTGCTGTTACCAAGCAAGGCGAATACATCTATGCAACAAAGCGTGGCATTGTGCGATTGCGCAATGAATACGACATCACGCTGGAAGACGTGCTATTTTCCAAGCAGGCTGCAGGAAACTTAATTTCTGTGAAGCGCCTGCAGGAGACAGGCATGTCAATAGAATTTGACAAGGATGGTGTATCCATCTCTAAAAATGGATTGACGATTGTTGAAAATACGGTGGGGTGCTATAAGGCCATCGGCAATAAAGCCATATGGCTTTATTTCCCAACAAGAGGGGAAATAGGGGCATATGGCTTTATTTCACCGCACGTTAAGAAATAGAGCCATACTCATTTTTTTACACATGAGCACTAAGGCCATAATCATATTTCTGTCAACTGAGTAATAAAGTCACACTGACTTTGGCAACCCTCCATGGTCCACAAAATGAATTTCTGAAGAAGTTGGAAATAATGAATAATATTAAAAATGAAGTAAAGGAAGCTTCATTGAAAAGATCATCCGTCCGTGCTATTTTTGACGATAACTGCAAGAAATTTAAAGAGGCAGCACCTTCAGTTGATTTTTTTTTTAATATAAAACATGAACAATTCCCAAAAGCTCCAACTAATTTTCAAGATATTATTTCCGTGTTTAACAATGCAAACGTCCATAAACATTTTGGTGTATCAAGGCATGACAACGCAAGCAAATTTTATATTGATACAGTATTGTCCGGAAAATTTTCATACACAATATTTGCGTCACCAACAATTACCAACGCTTTGCATACGAAGCAACGCACTTATATGATGGATGGGACTTTTAATATCCTTCCAGCTTCTAAGCTATTTAAACAATTTCTAATACTTCATATAATTCATGCAGAACAAGTAAGTTTATTAAATTTATTAAGAACATCTATCCATTGTAAGGGTGGCAACCCTCCTCTCGACTGTCAAACGAGTTTATTGAAACACAGCGACACGAGTAGATATCCACGCGCACGAGTTCGACATAACTCTAACTTAATATTAATATATCTTTTAATTTCATTATTAACTTTTCCATCAAATAAATAATTTGTTAAATAAGTGTTATCAATTCATTTTCGGGGAGCAAAGTACCATCCTAGCCTTTCGGAGCCTTACAGGTCAGAATTGGAATGAGTCTGCGCATAAGACTGTGAAATTTCGCGAGCAACGGTTTGTTGAGACTCCGCTGGGCAAGCGTCGGTGCTCCGCTGGCATTCCGAGTATTTTGTTGAACGTTGTTTTCAAATACAGTGGGCAGAACGTTAATTGTCCATTAGCGAAAAAGGATAATCGAGTTATATCCCTGAACGGTAGCGAAAACATGTAAGCGTAAGTGTAACGACAACGTGCGACTTTAATGAACAAAACAAAACGACTTAATTCTAATTAGAATTCTGTGCAAAAACACACGATCTAACAAACGTAAATAATCAAAATGGCGGTAGTGAAAATCAGTAGTCTGAAATAAAAGAATTACCTAGCGAAAGAGGTTTAGAATCGGAAGGGCATAAAAATGAACTAATTTTGCGACTAAGTGAAGCGGTTGGTGCGGACGTGATAGAATTTACACAAATGAATGTGCAAGATCAAATAAATGAGTTGCGCGAAATGTTTTCATCGGTGCTGCAGCTGATGCAGTCTAATTCGAATACGACACCGAGTGCTAACGTGAGTAACTTAAATTGGTTTGCGGAACAAGCACGTTTAGAATCGCCTAGTACAGGGGCGTCTAAAATTAATTATTCTGTAAAAGAAATTGCAGAAACGATACCAGATTTCGATCCAACATCCGAATCGTCAATCACGGTTGAGCAGTTTGTAGATAGAGTTAATGGTGCTATGAGTGCCTATAAGTGGGAAGAAAAGTGTTTGTTGTTGGCTGTTTATAGGCGACTTAAAGGCGCCGCGAAAATTTGGCTCAATTCGACAGACAAATTGTATTCCAATTAGAACGAACTTTCAAAGAAGTTGTCTGAACTTTTCGCATACCAGATGAAGCTGACATACACTACAAAATGAGGCAGTGCGTAAGCCAAATGAAAACTTATTAGACTATTGCTTTCGCGTAAGTGCATTAGGGAAACGATTTACATTGAGTGAGTCTGCAATTGTGAAATATGCTAGAGATGGGTTAAAACATCGTGAACTACAAACGGCTATGGCAACTACTCGTTTTAAAACAATGCGTGAATTTCGTCAAGCAATAACAGATTATAGCAAAAACATTCCAATGCGTTCGGGTAAATATGAGAAACACATTGAGAGTGAGAAAAGCGTAAGTGTTAGCGATATAAATAAACAAGTAATTTGTTATAATTGCCAAGAAAAAGGACATATTTCGAGTAAATGTCCTAAACCACAACGCAGGCGATGATGCAATAATTGCGATAAAGTGCATCCTAAAAGTGAACCGGAAAATTGCGGGAAAAAGATAACCGTAGTGAGAAAAACGAATATAGCGCGAGAAACAATAACGAATAACATTTTTGAGCAATGTGTTGTCGTAAACGGTCAACAATTAATGGCATTTATTGATACGTGCAGTGAGTGTTGCATGGTCAGAGCTACGGTAGCAAATAACTTAAAATGTGTAAAAGAAAAATGCGCATTAAAAATAAGTGGGTTTTGTGGTGGTACTATATACGCCCACGCGAAAATTCGTGTACAAATACATATTGAAAACCTAAAGCGGGACGTTATATTATATGTCGTAGATGATCAACTCTTAACAGCAGATCTACTGCTGGGCCAAGACCTTTTTGAAGTGAAACTTCTTTGCGCGAATTACGTCGACGTCGATGCCAACCACTATCGGCATGACCGATATGAATGCAACTGCAATTCATCAGAACTGCAACAAAGAAATAATGCCGACGTCAACGTTAACAACCTACCCCAAAACACTTAGAATTAACTGGTATACTTAAATATTTTCCCTTTTTTGTTACCGCAACAATATTGCGACCACACGAAATATGCATATCATATTTCGAAACAAACCAGGGCACTTACATTGGATCACATTGCATTTCCGCTGCACATTTAATATGTTCAAACGAATATTGCGATAGCAATTAACGTCACAATAAATAGTGCAACATAAATATTTGAGGGAATGCAATTGATGTAATGTGAGAAGTAGGCCACTTGACAAATATTGTCACAACTACAAGTGGTTGCGCCAAAATAATAATAAGAAAAGAAATAATGTATTTTGTATCAGAAAATAGAACTTAGCTTAAGAAAATATTGGAAATAAATGAACAGAAGAATTCTGACGGTTAATCCGACAAGTCGTGGTTTTCTCTTAGCGATTCACTAAACTGTAGTTTAGTGTTAATAAGAATATTTGAACTAAAGTTCAGTATTCATCGGTCAATAAGTTAATCTAGTATTAAAACACGGGTTCAATAACCACAACTGGCGCAGTCGACGGAACTTTGCCCTTAGACAAAGAAAAAGAGCCTGACACAACATGTAAACCGCTTAAACGTACTTATTAAAGTGAAAAGTAAAAACGTCAAATGATTTAAAGGCCACTGAAAAGACAAGACTTAATATAAATATAATTTTACAATTGAAATTTTTATAATAAAAGTTACATAAAGAAATATTTTAGAGTGAACTTCTGACATATTACGAAATCTAACTGCCAAAAGTCATAGAATCACTTATAAGAAACTTACTATTGCTTGCGGGTTCAAACAGTGTTACATCATTTTACAAATATAAAAGAACTAACTTCTCGAAAAAAAAAAACACAATTCTACACATTTAACTACCACAATGGCAATCACCAACAACGATCTAAACCGGATATCAGCGTCGGACCTCCTTAAGGAAGCTGCGAAAATCAAAGAGTTCAGAGGCGACGGGAGCTACGACATATCTTCATTCATTGGAGAGGTGGAACTGATCCTGCCCTTGTTCGACGAGAACCAAGCGGTCAAAAATTATGTGTGGGAGAGACACATAAAGACCAAGATCCAAGGAGAGGCGCTCCAGACAATACGGACACTAAACAGAGACTCATCGTGGGACGAAGTGAAGACAGAACTGATACGGAACTTCGGAATAAGGGAAAGCTACCACCAACTCTTCCACCAGGCCATCACAACCAGGCAGTATAATGTAAGTCATTATTATTACAACTTAAAAAACATATTAGATAAGCTTAACTCAAAATATAATTTAGACGAAAATAAGCCGACAGAATTTTCTCCTAAGACTAACGAGTCATTAATATTAAAAACATTTTTAAATAATATTCCGCCTCATTTATCGGCAATAATTTACGGTAGGAACATTAACTCATTAAGGGAAGCATTTTACGTATTAGAAGGAACAGGACTTACTAATAGAAGCTATTATGGTCAAGTAGGAAATAAAATAAACAATCAAAGACCTGGGGATCATAACCAAACAAATAATAGGTTTTATAATTTTAACAATTCTAATAATAAATTCAACAACGAAAGAACAAGGACGAATCCTAGACAAGGAAATACAGAACAAACACGATTAAACAGTAATCGTTTCAATAATCAAAACCAAAGTAATAACACAGCAAGCTCATTTAGACGGACTTACCAAAACCATAACAATTATAACGGTGAAAGAAGTACCAACTATAGGAATGAAATTTCAATGGAAGTAGACCATATAAACCAAGAAGTAAATTTTCCCTTGGACCATACCGAAACTACCTTCCGTTAGTAGAATTAACAATAAAAAGATTACATGCCTAATCGACTCAGGCTCTACTACGTCCCTTATCGACAATAGAAAATTAATGAAGTATAACAGAATACTATTAAATAACTCAATAAAAATCCGGTCATTTAATAGTGAAGCACTAATCAAATGGGAAATAATAACAAGTTTACCCCTCGAATTTAATTTTGACGCAAATATGTCATGGAAATTAACTGATTTACATAATAAAGGATTCGATGCAATCCTCGGGCAAAACATACTAAAACCATTACAAGCAGTTATTGATATGAGAAACGATACCTTAACAATTAATAACGAAGTGATAAAATTTATGAATTCTTGCCCATATAATTTTAATGAAATTTATCAATTAGAAAGTACGGAAAATAGGGACTTACAAATTGAGCAATTTACAACAAATCTAAATAAAGAAGAGAAATTTTTAGTTAGTAAGTTAATAAAAAATTACAAGAACCTATTTTATAAAGAAGGAGATGACCTTACTAGTACATCAGCTATTGAACACGAGATAGTGACCACGATAGACACTCCAGTATATTCGAAAATTTACAGATACCCACAGATACACGAAGAAGAGATAACTAAACAAATTAAAGAAATGTTAAAACATAAGAAATAGTAATTCCCCTTACAATAGTCCTTTATGGATAGTACCAAAAAAATCAGATAACTCCCAAACGAAGAAATGGCGGATCGTGATAGACTACAGAAAACTAAATGATATCACAATCGATGACAAATTCCCAATCCCAAACATTGATAATATATTAGATAAATTAGGAAGAGCTGTATACTTTACGACACTCGATCTCGCAAAAGGATTCCACCAAATCTTAGTAAAAGAGGAAGATAGAAAGAAAACCGCGTTTTCCACCCCTTTTGGTCATTACGAATACGTTAGAATGCAATTCGGTCTCAAAAACGCCCCATCAACCTTCCAAAGGCTGATGAATTGTGTTCTTAGAGAATACATAAATAAAATATGCGTAGTATACATGGATGACATTCTCGTTTTCAGTACAACATTAGAAGAGCATATACAAAGCCTAACAAAAATTTTCAATGCACTAAAGAACCATAACCTTAAGGTACAATTTGACAAGTGCAATTTTTGTGCCAAAGAAACACAATTTCTAGGCCACGTTTTAACACCTGAAGGAGTTAAACCGAATTTCGAGGAAATAAATAAAATACAAGATCTAAAATTACCAAAAACAACAAGACAAATAAAGTCTTTTCTAGGAGCTACGGGATACTATCGGAAATTTATAAAAGACTACGCGAAAGTAGCACAACCTATGACACATTTTCTAAAGAAAAATGTTAAAATTAATATTAACGACTCTACATATATAAACTCATTTCAAAAATTAAAACAAATAGATATTAATACTAATTTCAATAAAACGTTTCTTGAATTAAAAAGACTTATGCATAACGATAGGGATATGATATCTGCAAAACTAAACTCCATAGGGAACATAAGTAAAAGGACCCAAGACGAAATTTTATACCTCGACTTTTCTCTAAAACTGAAAATATTAAGGACAATGTAGAACACATACAAGACAATATAGCAGCAAGTGGTTTAGGAATTTTACATAGCAACATGATAACCGACCAAGAAATAACAAAATACAACTTAGACTCACAAAAATTGAAAAAAATAAAATTAGGATCCCTTACAGACAAAAACCATAATATTATTTTCGCTATCAAAATTCCAACAGAAATAATAACACTACACACATCTATAATATTGCCGTTAGGAGATATAAGCAACTTTGAGTTAATGTTTCAACAAGTATATGCACTAAGATATAACAATGAATTGTACGAATTTAATGATAATATAGATTTACAACGTCTTAAGCCAATTAATAATTGTTTGATAAAAAGAAACTGTATGAAAATTTTTAATAACGCCTCCGAAATTATAAACATTAACGAAGGAATTATATTTGTAAAAAATACTAAAAATACTAGTGTAGAAAGTGACTGCATTATAAACAACAGCTCTCCCTTAAGCGGAAACTATTTAATACATTTTTACAATTGCCGACGTCAACGTTAACAACCTACCCCAAAACACTTAGAATTAACTGGTATACTTAAATATTTTCCCTTTTTTGTTACCGCAACAATATTGCGACCACACGAAATATGCATATCATATTTCGAAACAAACCAGGGCACTTACATTGGATCACATTGCATTTCCGCTGCACATTTAATATGTTCAAACGAATATTGCGATAGCAATTAACGTCACAATAAATAGTGCAACATAAATATTTGAGGGAATGCAATTGATGTAATGTGAGAAGTAGGCCACTTGACAAATATTGTCGCAACTACAAGTGGTTGCGCCAAAATAATAATAAGAAAAGAAATAATGTATTTTGTATCAGAAAATAGAACTTAGCTTAAGAAAATATTGGAAATAAATGAACAGAAGAATTCTGACGGTTAATCCGACAAGTCGTGGTTTTCTCTTAGCGATTCACTAAACTGAAGTTTAGTGTTAATAAGAATATTTGAACTAAAGTTCAGTATTCATCGGTCAATAAGTTAATCTAGTATTAAAACACGGGTTCAATAACCACAACTCGCGCGGAAACTTTGCAATTTTATAAAATTGTCTCTGAATTTCTCTTTGACTTTCTAATTCCAATGGGATGGTTACAAAGCGTTCTCTTAGCAATGAAATGTTGTGGCACACTCTCCTTATTGCGCGACAGGAAGAACTTTTTGAAACGCCACATAGGTCACCGCCAGTTCTTTGCATGCAGCCAGTTGCAAAGAAACGCAATGTTATTAGAAGCATTAATTCGGGAGACATAGCACCATTTCTGCAATATTTTCCAAAGAATAACATAACTTTTAATTGGAAATACTTTCTTGTATACTTACTTCTTAGTTTTGTGCTGGATTTTGTCCCTAATTAGTTCGAGTATCATCCAAGCAGATTGTTTAGTTAAACGAAATCTATCCCGAAAATCAACGTCATAATAATATATAAAAAATTTTTTTCTTTCCCTCATTATACGAGAGCGGCGATTTATAAATATATTTATTAAAACCTCACACTCCATATCACTTTCGTCGTCAGATTCCATTTTTTACAATATAAGTATTTATCTTCTGCTACTTGCAAATCAGCTGATAGGAAAACATAGTTGCATATGACAGTATTTAGTTAAAAACTAGTACAGTATAAACCCGGTACCGCAACCCTCGATACACGCAACTCCTCGATTCTTGCAACACTATAAAACATAGCAATGTAACCTTTATAAGTGCAACTACTCAAAAATATTGACCTCAATAACAGCAACTTTACATCTAAATATGTTTTGCTTCAGTTCTTTTTTTGTCGGTTTCTTCTTATGGCATTTTTTTGTTTTGTATTCACAAACTGATCGTTATTTTACCGTTGCTCTGTCGACTTCGCTGTTTTTGTGTGTGTGTTAAGAGCAATTGTCAACAAATGACTTTCATTATCAGTTTATTTTGCAACACGCCGGTAGTGTTTTATGTGTAAAAGTCATGGTGGTCACAAAAAAATTAATAAAACTAACAATTAAAGAAAAAACTGAAATTTTAGATAAACTAGAAAGTGGTGTATCGACAAAAGCTCTTTGTATTGATTATAAAGTTCACAAGTCGACAACAACGAGAATAAAGAAGAAAAAAGCTTGTATACTTAAATATGCCACAAATATGGAAGCTGGGCCAGGAAAACGGCAAACCTTAAAATCGTGTGAATTCCCAAGAATGGAAAAGGCTCTCTACAAGTGGTTTTTGAAACAAAGGAGTGAAAATGTGCCTATATCCTTCGATATCGTCAAAGCAAAAGCTGGCAAGCTCCATGAGAAAATAAAAGAAAAGACACGATGTTTTCATGCAAGTAATGGTTGGGTATCTAATTTCAAAAAGCGATATGGCCTCCGCCAATTGAAAATTTGTGGAGAGAAGCTTTCCAATAAGACAGCGTCCGTCGACCCATTTGTAATACGTTTTAGAACTAAAATCAAGGAGCTTGATCTTTCTGCAGAACAAATTTATAATGCCGACGAGTCCGGATTGTTTTTCAGGCAGATGCCAGATAAAACGTTGGTGAGCTTCAAGGAATCATCTGCTCCTGGTCGGAAAGTTAGTAAGGAAAGAATAACATTTCTCGCATGCACAAATTCTTCGGGTACGCACAAAGTTAAGCTCTTTGTCATTGGAAAAGCAAAAAACCCTAGAACATTCAAAAATTTTCAAAAAATGCCCGTTGTCTACAAGGCTAACAAGAACTCGTGGAAGACTTATTTGTTTTTCGAAGACTGGTTTCATCACACGTTTGTTCCTGAGGTGAGAAATACGAAATGTATTGAATTTTTGTTTAAAATTTATTTGTATTTTTTTGGATTGTTATAGGTACGCGAATTTCTAGAATCCAAGGGACTTCCCAAAAAAGCCCTATTGGTCTTGGATAACGCCCCGTGTCATCCTAAAGACAATGAGATGAAAAGTGATGATGGAATGATAACCGTTATGTGTCTTCCACCTAACTGTACCGCGATTCTCCACTCAGTGGACCAAAACGTTATTAACTTAACAAAAGTCTATTACAAAAAAGTCTTTTGGAGCATTTAATAGGGAATAAAACCACTCATCTGGAAGAAAAAATAAAGGAATTCAACTTAAGACATGCTATCTGTCTTCTTGCAAGTTCATGGGAAAAAGTGTCAGCAACCTCCATTCGCAAGTGCTGGAATATGTTAATGAAACCAGATGTTGAGTGGAGTGAAGAGGACGATATTCCTCTCAGCATTCTAAAAAGAGAAATTGAAAATGAACGCGCAATCCTTGTATCAATGCTCCAAGAACTTGCACCAAATGATTTGTTCACAAATGAAGAGCTAAATGAATGGATGCACGAAAGTGCTGCTTATCAAGAAGTGGATAAAGAAGCCGTAGAAATTGAAAGTTCTGATGATAGCGAAGCGGATGTTATTCCACATCCTAAAATGAAAGGATCAGTTGCTATGCAATCTTTTAACACATGCATTCAGTGGGCTGAGGAAACCGATATTCCAATAAAAGACATTATATTTCTGAAGGAGCTTCGTGAAAGGGCTATAATAAAAACCCTTAATAAGAAAAAAGTGCAGACAATAATACCTGATATGTTTAAAAAATCAAATTTTTAATAAAAAAATAAGCTTTCTATAAACGATTTTTATTTGTCATATTTCTTGTTATATATTTTTCCTCGCTGGGTGCAACAAACTCAATAAGTGCAACTACCTAGATTTCTATTAGTTGCGATTACCGAGTTCGTACTGTATTTCCGCCCAACTACAAGAATTGTTGTTGGAATACCCCTATTCTTTTCTACAAAAACAACATTGACCAACACTTATTCAAGCATTTAAGTATTTCATGAAATGTATACTACGGTCACACTGTTTTGTTTTCTTCCCTTTTTCTTTTTCTATACTGAGTGAGTTAAGTTGTGGTGCTGGTGCTGCGGTGCATATAAAATATAAAATATAAGATAGAAATAACTGAACTAGAAACAAAGCTTGTGTTTTTAATATATATTGAGGAGTATAAATTACAACAGGTTATGGGCCCAGTCCACGCCTAAGAAACAATAAATAAGAAAATTAAATTTAATTGTGAAATAGCATATTTCAATTTCTGGTTAAATTCATTTTTCAAAGAAGCGGGTCGTGTACCACGCATTAGTTTGAAAGGCTGTGTTTGTGTATGAAATACAATGGACAATGCAAAGCGTTCGATGGCGAGAAATACGCGATATGGAAGTTTAGGATTAGGGCTCTATTGGCTGAACTGGATATTCTTAAAGTAATTGATAATAGTGCAACTCATGAGGCAGACGAGGAATGGAAGAAAGCGGAGCGTTGTGCGAAAAGTACGCTAATAGAATATTTAAGCGATGCTTTTCTTAATTTCGCCACAAGCGACATAACGGCGTGTGAAATTCTAAGAAACTTAGATGCTATATATGAACGGAAGAGTCTGGCGTCGCAGTTGGCAATTAGAAAACGTTTGCTTTCTCTCAAGCTATCGAGTGAGAAGACGCTACTGTCCATTTTAACATTTTCGACGAATTGATTAGTGAGTTACTAGCAGCAGGAGCAAAAACTGAAGAGATGGATAAGATCTCTCATTTGCTGATTACATTGCCTTCATCTTACGATGGCGTCATCACAGCAATAGAGACATTATCTGAAGATAATTTAACTTTAGCTTTTGTGAAGAATAGATTGCTAGACCAGGAGATTAAAATAAAAAATGATAGTAACGACACAAGCACGAAAATTATGAATGCGGTAGTTAAAAACAAAGCAAACACTTCTAAAAATAATTAATTTAAAAGGCAGGGATATAAACAAAAGAAACCGTTTAAGGGAAATATTAAAAGTAGGGTTAAATGTCATCACTGTGGCAAAGAAAGTCACATTAAAAAAGATTGTTTTCATTATAAAAGAATAATAAATGATAAAAACAAAGAAAATAAACAAGCCAGCACCACACCATAAGCAAGCAGCGCAACTTCGCATTTATGGTAAAAGTGAAAAGTACCAAAGCAATGGATAAGTGTGATTTTATCCTTGATTCGGGAGCAAGTGACCATTTAATAAACGATGAGCTGCTTTATACTGATGCTGTGGAGTTGGTGCCGCCACTGAAAACTGCTGTTACCAAGCAAGGCGAATACATCTATGCAACAAAGCGTGGCATTGTGCGATTGCGCAATGAATACGACATCACGCTGGAAGACGTGCTATTTTCCAAGCAGGCTGCAGGAAACTTAATTTCTGTGAAGCGCCTGCAGGAGACAGGCATGTCAATAGAATTTGACAAGGATGGTGTATCCATCTCTAAAAATGGATTGACGATTGTTGAAAATACGGTGGGGTGCTATAAGGCCATAGGCAATAAAGCCATATGGTTTTATTTCCCAACAAGAGGGGAAATAGGGGCATATGGCTTTATTTCACCGCACGTTAAGAAATAGAGCCATACTCATTTTTTTACACATGAGCACTAAGGCCATAATCATATTTCTGTCAACTGAGTAATAAAGTCACACTGACTTTGGCAACCCTCTTGCATTTCAGAAGTGCATATCGATAACAGTATGTAATGACAATACACATCATATGTTTGCTACAACCACGTGCCGATCATCCAACACACATTAATTCTTTACTTCCCGCGTGTTAGAAAAAAATTTGGATTTTGAAATGGCAGATGATACTATTTGTCTATATAATATAATAGCCGGTATAAGAAAATCCAGCAAATTATTATGTATCGAGGAAGAACAGCAAGTGTTTAAATTTAAATATGAAAGAAATAATGTGAAATATTATTATTGTTATGTGAAGAATTGTAATGTTGGAGTTGTTGTTGAATTTAATAGTACCAAATATTACCGTAAAGTGAACAAAGGTAAAGTGCATAATCATGGTCCACAAAATGAATTTCTGAAGAAGTTGGAAATAATGAATAATATTAAAAATGAAGTAAAGGAAGCTCCATTGAAAAGGTCATCCGTCCGTGCTATTTTTGACGATAACTGCAAGAAATTTAAAGAGGCAGCACCTTCAGTTGATTTTTTTTTTAATATAAAACATGAACAATTCCCAAAAGCTCCAACTAATTTTCAAGATATTATTTCCGTGTTTAACAATGCAAACGTCCATAAACATTTTGGTGTATCAAGGCATAACAACGCAAGCAAATTTTATATTGATACAGTATTGTCCGGAAAATTTTCATACACAATATTTGCGTCACCAACAATTACCAACGCTTTGCAATTCACTTATATAATGGATGGGACTTTTAATATCCTTCCAGCTTCTAAGCTATTTAAACAATTGCTAATACTTCATATAATTCATGCAGAACAAGTAAGTTTATTAAATTTATTAAGAACATCTATCCATTGAAAGGTGGCAACCCTCCTCTCGACTGTCAAACGAGTTGATTGCAACACAGCGACACGAGTAGATATCCACGCGCACGAGTTCGACATAACTCTAACTTAATATTAATATATCTTTTAATTTCATTATTAACTTTTCCATCAAATAAATAATTTGTTAAATAAGTGTTATCAATTCATTTTCGGGGAGCAAAGTACCATCCTAGCCTTTCAGAGCCTTACAGGTCAGAATTGGAATGAGTCTGCGCATAAGACTGTGAAATTTCGTGAGCAACGGTTTGTTGAGACTCCGCTGGGCAAGCGTCGGTGCTCCGCTGGCATTCCGAGTATTTTGTTGAACGTTGAATTCAAATACAGCGGGCAGAACGTTAATTGTCCATTAGCGAAAAAGGATAATCGAGTTATATCCCTGAACGGTAGCGAAAACATGTAAGCGTAAGTGTAACGACAACGTGCGACTTTAATGAACAAAACAAAACGACTTAATTCTAATTAGAATTCTGTGCAAAAACACACAATCGAACAAACGTAAATAATCAAAATGGCGGTAGTGAAAATCAGTAGTCTGAAATTATCTGAAATAAAAGAATTACTTAGCGAAAGAGGTTTAAAATCGGAAGGGCATAAAAATGAATTAATTTTGCGACTAAGTGAAGCGATTGGTGCGGACGTGATAGAATTTACACAAACGAATTTGCAAGATCAAATAAATGAGTTGCGCGAAATGTTTTCCTCGGTGCTGCAGCTGATGCAGTTTAATTCGAATACGACACCGAGTGCTAACGTGAGTAACTTAAATTCGTTTGCGGAACAAGCACGTTTAGAATCACCTAGTACAGGGGCGTCTAAAATTAATTATACTGTAAAAGAAATTGCAGAAACGATACCAGACTTCGATCCAACATCCGAATCGTCAATCACGGTTAAGCAGTTTGTAGATAGAGTTAATGGTGCTATGAGTGCCTATAAGTGGGAAGAAAAGTGTTTGTTGTTGGCTGTTTATAGCCGACTTAAAGGCGCCGCGAAAATTTGGCTCAATTCGACAGACAAATTGTATTCCAGTTGGAACGAACTTTCAAAGAAGTTGTGCGAAAAGTTCAGCTGCATACCAGATGAAACTGACATACACTACAAAATGAGTCAGGCAGTGCGTAAGCCAAATGAAAACTTATTAGACTATTGCTTTCGCGTGAGTGCATTAGGGAAACGATTTACATTGAGTGAGTCTGCAATTGTGAAATATGCTAGAGATGGGTTAAAACGAACTACAAACGGCTATGGCCACTACTCGTTTTAAAACAATGCGTGAATTTCGTCAAGCAATAACGGATTATAGCAAAAACATTCCAACGCGTTCGGGTAAATATGAGAAACACATTGAGAGTTAGAAAAGCGTAAGTGTTAGCGATATAAATAAACAAGTAATTTGTTATAATTGCCAAGAAAAAGGACATATTTCGAGTAAATGTCCTAAACCACAACGCAGGCGAAGATGCAATGATTGCGATAAAGTGCATCCTAAAAGTGAACCGGAAAATTGCGGGAAAAAGAAAACCGTAGTGAGAAAAACGAATATAGCGCGAGAAACAATAACGAATAACATTTTTGAGCAATGTGTTGTCGTAAACGGTCAACAATTAATGGCATTTATTGATACGTGCAGTGAGTGCTGCATGGTCAGAGCTACGGTAGCAAATAACTTAAAATGTGTAAAAGAAAAATGCGCATTAAAAATAAGTGGGTTTTGTGGTGGTACTATATACGCCCACGCGAAAATTCGTGTACAAATATAAATTGAAAACCTAAAGCGGGACGTTATATTATATGTCGTAGATGATCAACTCTTAACAGCAGATCTACTGCTGGGCCAAGACCTTTTTGAAGTGAAACTTCTTTGCGCGCGCTTGGCTTGGGGAGTAAGCTGACGAACACGTAACGAAAAGTGTGATCAGGCGAGGCGAACGGTAATTGGTGTGGGATATAGGTCAGCAGTGCGCGCGCACATTTTTTCTTTCTTTCTCTTACAGCTGGGAAATGAAATATGTGTATACTTCAGTCAGTAGTTCGTTTGCGAGTTTACTAACGTTACGCGAACGGTGATAGTTTAGTTATTTTATTGTAATTTACTGTAATTTTATTGCGTTTTGAACAATTTTATGAATTAATATTGTTCAATACATTCAATATTTCACGTTTAAAGTGAATAAAATTGTAAATTTATTTTAAAGTTTATGTTATGTGAATTTTCGGGTAAATAATAACAAATTATGGAGAAAAGTGACACAGACTTCGAGTATCAAAGCGGTGCTTTAGGACCACCAACTAAGAAGAAATTACGTACGGAAATTGTGCATAAAAAGTGTGTGACAACAGATTAAAGACAAGATTTTAAACCTAGTGAGACCCAATCAATTGATAATGAATCACGAAGGTGAGTACGATTCTCAAACCAGTTACTAGTGTCGTAGCGTCATATGCATTGTTGCTTTGTCCTTGACTATTTTCTCCCTCTACTAATATGCGGCATTCTACTCTCGACATTGGGACGCGTTTGATTCTCTGTCCTTTTCATGCCTCTCTTTCTCTTTTTCTCTCGCTTTTTCCTTGTTACTCTTCCGTATTTTAGCCTCACGTTTCTATAATTTACTTCAGTAAAGTTTTAAAATAGAATAACATAAAATTTAACTAATCCGTAAATTATAAAATACTTATTAATTGTAGAAGTTTACCATTACAAATAATTGGTGACATCGTGATTGAACATGACAATAATCAAACGGAAGTTAATGATAGAAATCTCACTATAGATCATGTACAAAAACCGAGACAAATGATTGAAGTTAGGTTCATTAATTTCGATTTTACTTTTATCATCATTTATGACTCTAATAATAATTTACTACATTTACACAACTGAAATTATGGAATTATAGGTTAAATAAAGCGCCAAAAACTTCTGCAGAACGTGGTCGAAAATTCAGAGCATGAAAAGCACTGCTTAAACAACAATGTAAGCAACAACAGGAACCAGATGCAATAGTTGAAATTGCTACAGATGTTATTCAAGGTGCTGGTCCATCAGAAAACAATCAAGTCCCTGAACCCTCTGAAATAAGGACGGACGGACTCTACATAGTACCAAAAGACAATGATAATAGATTTTATCATGAACGAAAAAATGATACATCGATCATATCTTTACAAGATGAATTTCGCCGATTATCGTTGAACACATTGTCAACAATAGGTAGAACGATTCTCGATTTTATGAATGACAGAAAAAAGTTATCCATGGTTAATTTTAATTGCCAAAGTCTCAGAAAACACGTATCGGACTTGAGCGATCCCGCAATTGATTCAAGCAATATCCTGTTTTTATCAGAAACCTGGTCAAATGACGATGAAAACATTGACGAATTTTGATTGTATTGCGAAATTCAAGCGTAAAAATGTTAGATCAACAGGAGTGGCAATTTATCAGAAATCCAATGATACCTCGAATATAGTAACTTCGAACATGGACATTCTATTACGACATATTCGTGAAGTTGATATTGCTCAGTCATCAATTGGTGATATATGTATGTGCAGCTCACTGTGTTTTGGACGATGGAACAAACATCATAATGGTAGTTTTTACATTTCGCCCAATAACACAGTTAATAATATCATAAAGTTTATATACAGAAGACTTATTATTTATGGTCGAGTAGGTTCTGAAGAACTAGGAGAAAACTAATCTTAGCAGGAGATTTCAATATCAATTTCACATCCAAAAATGGACAACTCTTAAAAAACTTTCTACGAGATAAATTAGAATTACAAATGAATAATGACCGTAATGAGCCAATTACAAGTCATGGAACAACAATCGATGCAGTTTTTTCTAGATTTCTGTCTAATTTTAATTCTAAAATATATGTATCGTATTTTTCGTATCATAAGGTTGTTTTTAGGTTATGGGCCCAGGACCTACGTCGGGATAATAAAAACTATAAAATTCGATGAGTTCGCTATATCAAATTGAAAAGTTGGATGATACCAACCACGATACCTGGTGTGTACAAATGCAATGTGTTTTGGTGCACGCGGATATTTGGACTGTGGTTAGTGGTGATTTTGCTAAACCAGAGGTTGCGCTATTGTTGGCCAAGCGGAAAGTCGAAAATGAGAAGGTTTTGGCAACAATTATGTTAATTGTAAAACCATCACAATTGGGGTACGTAAAAAACTGTACCAGTGCATTAGAAGCGTGGATAAAGATAAAAAATGTGTATAAGCCCAGTGGTCCAATACGAAAAGTAACCTTATATAAAAGACTACTCAGCCTCAGTATGACTGAAGGTGTGTCTATGGTTCAACATGTACAAGGGTTTGTTAGCGTTTCAGACAAGTTAGCTGAGCTAGACATAAAGTTAAGTGATGAACTGCTGGTTATCATTCCATTATCCAGCTTGTCGAGAAATTTCGAGAATTTCGTCATTGCGATGGAGACGGGTGATTCATTCCCAACAGCGCAGCGCAGAATCCAGTTTACCACAATGAAGTAAACATATTGATATAAGATTTCATTATATACGAGAAGTTGTAAAAAATAATGTAATTGATTTAAAATATTTAAGTACAGATAATATGCCAGCAGATACTTTGACTAAAAATCTTTGTAAATCAAATCATGTAAAATTAATCGAATTACTTGGAATGAAACAATAATTGTTGTTGAGGAGGAGTGTTGAAGAATGTGGCATCTGGAAACCTACCTACCTAGACTAAATTTTGGTCAAAATCAACCAAATCAATATAGACAAAATTATGCTCATATTAATCAATTTATACAAAACCAAAGCGAACCGAAGGAAATAGACAATAATAAATATAGTGCAAGGGGACCACAATTGACAGGACACCCTAATTCGCCGCATAGCCAAGATCGTTTGTACTTATTGTACTGCTGACAGCATTTGGTTTTTTTTGCGACAATAAATTCTTAGAAAATTTAATGTATGTAAGTTAACACATAATGCCCAATTTCCAGTTGGGTACAAATGTGGTGAGGCCAATACAACATCTTGCCTCATCAGCAGATTGTGTGGGCAACGACCGCCACTAAAGCAACGACATATCAGATTACATAAACAATAACAACCACCAAGGCGGCGAGGCGGACGGACAGCAAGCCACAGTGTCAAAAGCCGATTGCGTAAACAGTTGACCAGCGATCGTTGCTTGCACTATCACCAATTGGATAAACAATTGTATGAAGCAGAGTCAGCACGACGCAGACGTCAAAGCCGACAGCGTCAACTACTGGATATGCGTTCTTAGGGCTTAATGGTTAAGTTAGGTATTGGGCTAGTTTAGATTTAAGTTGAGCTTAAGCCGGAGCACACGGTGCCTGGCCAATAAAGAGTACTTGCAAACATATAACTTGTATAATTATTGCCGCGTCCGACGACCGGCTCATACAGTGATTACAGCGTACTTATTTTACTGGCGCCCAACGTGGGGCACGAAGAGGAAAATTAGCGATCAACAATCAACAACCCAGCCACAGGGCAACGGAATTATCATATTTATTGAAAAATCATGTACGTAAGTGAATGGCACAGCCAATCGTCATCATTTGTGAAATTAATAAAGCAGCATTATATAAGTTAACTCAAATAGCTCATCCACAGACGGAGAACTCACGCGTGGCTTGAGTGAACAAAATTCTTATCCCACGCTAGCCACTGCGTTGGTCGCTCGATATTATTAATAGTACAACAGAAGATATTGAGAAGATAAGGAAATCCGTTATCTCACGTCAGCCACTGCATTGGATGCTATTAATAGTGAAACAAAGCAAAGCCACGTAGCTAATAGTAAACATAGGCTCTAGATATACTTTTCTTTAGATTTAAGTTTCAGTTATAAATTGTAGCTCATAAGATGCAGCAGTAGTCCACCAAATTATTATAAAATAAATAATTGAAATAATAAGAATTGTTTAACTTATTTAACTGGCGCCCAACAAGAAGGAGGAACCCAACAAAAGGACTTGAACCCAACAAAAACAAACTGATTGGAATATAACTATTATAAATAAATAAAGAAGCATGTAAGTAGAGTGCGTATTAAACAAAGAAACAAATAGAATCTGTGCGAAAGGTTAATTAATTTTCATTAAATATTGTAATATTTTTACGAGTGATGGTGAAGTAGAGTAATCAGGCCATATAAAATGTCGCTTAGAGAATCAGAAATAAAAACGCTTATTGAGTTTGCGGTTAACTCTGCACTTTCAAATCAAGCTCAAATTTTTGAACAAAGGGAAAAACTTTAGAAAATAAATTTGCATCATTAACGGTATCTGAAGTAGAAGTATTGAGAGATGCTGAATAGTACCAGGAATATGTTGCGATGAATCATTAGACATGGTAAAATCACTACATGATTTCGAAGGGAAACACGAGACAAATGTCTCATGGCGTAAGGCTGCTCATGCGGCTTATAAACTGCTTGAGAGTTATGTAGGAAGTTCTAAACACTACCAGGCAATAGGCATTATTAGAAATAAAATAATTGGCTCCGCTGATATGGTGCTGTCCTCATACGATACACCACTGAATTTTAAAGCTATTATCAACAGGCTAGAATTTACCTACGCTGACAAACGACCTATTTACCTTATTGAACAAGAGTTATCGACTCTACGTCAAGGAAACTTGTCAATAATGCAGTACTATGAGGAAATCGAGCGTAAGTTAACGCTCCTCATTTATAAAACTATAATGACACACGACAGCCCCTTAGCTTCCTTCCTTAACGACAAATACAGAACAGATGCACTGAGAGTATTTATTTCAGGCACGAAAAAACCCTTAAGTGACATTCTTTTTGCAGCACGTCCAAATGACCTGCCATCAGCATTAGCCTTAGCTCAAGAAGTTGGGTCTAATCATAAACGTTTCCAATTCGCAAACAATTTTGCTAAAAGCTTAGAAGAAAGAGCTCATAGAAATGAATATCAGCATCAAAAAAGCTTAGATCCAAACAATGAAAACGTGCAACTGGCTAAAAATCCATTTTTTGGCAGACAAAAAACACAAAATAGTAGACCATTTTCAAAACAGGATACACCCCAACCGATGGATATTGACAATTCATCTCGATTTAGGCAGTCTATCCAACAACCAAATAGAAGTTTCTCTCATTATGTACCACCCCATAATCAGATCATTAAAAGATCATATAATGGCACTGCACGGTATACGGGACCAAAGCAACAAAGGATAAATCATCTTTTACAAAATAAAACCACACTTGCTCAAGACGAATCTAAATATCAAATTACAGCCGAATTAGAGGCAAATGATATTACAGATAAGACTAATCAATATGATGAAGTAAATTTTTTAGAAATTGCTCCCTGTTACCGTTTGTAGAGCGAACTATAGCAGGTAGAACCATAAAGCTTCTTATTGACACAGGAGCTTCAAAAAATTATATTAAACCTTTAACTGAACTAAATAACGTCACTGCAGTAAACGAATCTTTCTTAGTTAAGTCACTTCATGGCTTCAATTCCGTTAAAAAAAATGTCCTATGCATATTTTCAACACCATAACTACATTCTTTATACTCCCAAATCTGTCAACATTCGACGGAATAATAGGATTAGACCTGCTTAATGAAGTAGGTGCTACATTGGATTTCAAACATAAAGTATTAAAAACAGCATCCGGTTCAGAAATAATTCAGTTTTTAAAATCTTCTGACGTTAATTTTACAGAGGTCGAAAGCATAGAAGTTCCCAAACAAATTCAGCCAAAATTCAGAGAAATGATAACAAAAAGACAAGGAGTATTTGCTGACCCTAATGAGGCACTGCCTTACAATACAAATATTGTTGCCACCATCCGAACAGAAGACGAAGAAGCGGTATACTCTAGATTGTACCCTTACCCAATGGGAGTTTCTGACTTTGTAAATAGCGAAGTTAGTAACTTGTTGAGAAATAATATAATTAGGCCATCTAGAACATCACCCTACAATAACCCAGTATGGGTAGTAGATAAAAAAGGATTAGACGAACAAGGAAACAAAAAAAATCGGCTAGTTATAGACTTCAGGAAGCTAAATTCCAAAACAATTGACGATAAATATCCCATACCAAATATAAGTGCAATTCTGTCGAATCTCGGAAAAGCCAAATATTTTACCACGCTAGACTTAAAATCTGGATTTCACCAGATATTACTTTCTGAAAAGGACAGAGAAAAACCCGCTTTTTTTGTAGCAAATGGGAAATACGAATTTTGCAGACTTCCTTTTGGTTTTGCTGGGAGCATTTTTCAAAAAGCTATAGACGATGTACTTAGGGAGCGAATAGGAAAATCATGCTACGTTTATGTAGATGATGTTATAATTTTTTCAGAGAACATGGAAGACCATGTAAGACATATAGCATGGGTATTAGATAAACTCTATGCAGCCAATATGAGGGTTTCACGAGAAAAGTCGCATTTTTTCAAAGAAAAAGTCGAGTATCTTGGGTTCGTAGTCTCACGAAGAGGCATTACAACAAACCCAAGTAAAATAGAAGCTATTAGCCGATTTGAACAACCAACCACATTGTTTCAAGTTCGATCATTTTTGGGTATGGCAAGCTATTATAGATGCTTTATCAAAGACTTTGCATCTATAGCCAAACCATTAACTGAAATTCTGAAGGGTGATAACGGTAAAGTGAGTGCCGGTCAAACAAAAAAGATACCAGTAAGCCTCAATGAAAAACAACGACTAGTTTTTGACAAACTAAAAAATATTCTTATTTCGGAAGACGTCATGCTGCTCTATCCTGACTACCAAAAACCATTTGACTTAACAACAGATGCCTCATCTCTTGGCTTAGGAGCAGTTTTATCCCAAGCAGGGAAACCAATTACTATGATTTCTAGAACCCTTAGGGATAACGAACAAAATTTCGCAACAAATGAACGTGAGCTACTTGCTATAGTGTAGGCATTAAAAACCTTAAGAAACTATCTGTATGGCGTAAAACGTTACGTTCGCAGTTTCGGATAAAAATCCAAGATGGAAAGCCTTTATTGATGAACATAATGCACAAATCTATTATAAGCCAGGAAAAGAAAATTTTGTTGCTGATGCTTTATCAAGGCAAAATTTACATGCTTTAGAAGAAGATGTACAATCTGATATGGTCACTGTACATAGCGAATTGTCGTTGACATATGTCATTGACTCCACTGACAAACCAGTAAATTGCTTCCGGAATCAAATAATCATTGAAGAAACCTCAGTCTCCTCAACACAAACTATAATTATGTTTGGCCAAAAAACAAGGCATATCATAAATTTTTCAGACAGGAAGGGTCTGCTAGAAAAAGTAAAAAACGCAGTCAATAAGAATGTGGTTAACGCAATCGTGTGTGAATTACCAATCTTAGCACATATTCAAAGTAAACTCGTAGAGATTTTCCCGACAACAAAATTTTGGCACTCAAAAAAATTGGTCATAGAGGTTATCGACAAAAAGCAAAAAGAGATAATAGTCGCCGAACACAATAGGGCAGCCCAAGAAAATAGCAAACAAATACTTCAAGACTATTATTTCCCAAAGATGACCCATCTGATAAATGAAATAGTTGCAAATTGCAAAATTTGTAATAAGCAAAATATGTCCGACACCCCAAAAAAACATATTATCGGCGAAACACCTATTCCTTCTCATGTAGGCGAAATACTCCATATAGTTACACCATCCACCTCACCACCCACCTCACCTCAGCACATTATTATACCTAGCCCTGCCAACGCAATTAATCCAGTACTATAAAATTATAAGTATGTCGGAGCGCTAGTACAATTATTTTGTAGGTCAGTGTATATGCGTATGCCGAAGTGGCAATATTTTGTAAGTAAGTGTATGTGCCAGAGCGTCAGGCTCGGCGCAGGCGACGCATAGGCGGCATATATTGCGGTACTTTGTCTTGCAAATGCGCAAATAAGCATAGTAACAGGATAGAGATACTGTTACTGAGTGAGGTCCGATCGTATTCCGCGAACTAAGAAAGAACACAACTGTTATGGAACCGTTATGTGTTTTAAGTATGAAAGGAATGCGTGGTCATTGAGCGCTATGCTCGCTGTGCGGCATTGAGACGATCGGAACTCACTGTGCTTCTTTAAAATAAAAATAAATTACTAGAAGTAAAGTGAAGTAAAAGTAAAGTGAAGTGAAGTGAAATAAAATAAAGATGAATTCAAATGAGTCTCCTACAAGTATAAGTTAACACCAAATTAGTTAGATAATAATAAATTAGCTAACACAGCAATAACACAAGCGAATAAAAACACAATAAAATTAATAAACCAAAATTGCTGACGACACGTCTGCATTAATTCAAAAACAGGAAACGCAAAATAACAATTTGCGGAAATCAACAACAACACCACAGCAGAGTTACAACGTCAGCGCAGCCGAATTTTATACGGTCACATTGAAGTGCAATGTGACCATAAATTATTGATAGGTATAGTGTAAGACAGAATTGTTAGTATTAAGCAGTCGAAATTAAGTAGCTGTAAGGAAAAGTTCAATAAATGTTTAAACTTTAAAAAATTTGTTTTTTTTTCCACATTTAAGTGGAAGAACGAATAATTTATATAAATAAATGAATACAAGAAGCAATACGAGCACCCCAACATAGGAACAACGAACACACAACCAAACATGTAGCAGACTTCGCACAAGCAACATAAGAACAGCGAACACACAATTAAACATAAAAGAACACTTAACATAACATTACCGGAGTAGCGAGCACTCAAGCACACATACGGGAGCAGCAATCACATAAGCATACTAATTGGAGTACGAGCAATATTTATTCAACATGATACAGACAGTAAATAATTAACTTGAGCAATAATTCGCACTGTTAATATTTTCGGTACGCATCATTTATCAAAATCGTAAAATGATCATTTTTACAATTAAAAGATATTAAAATGATCATATTTACGACCTGAAGAAATACGGCGCCAGACGAAATAAGATCTTTGACTTTAGATCACGCCACTGTTCAAATGCAGTATAAAAGGATTAGCACCACCAATGCATCAATGCAGTTCAGCTCAGTAAATTCAATCAATCGGTTCAGTTTCACAATTGGAGTTAATAGAAGAAGACAACATCAAGAGGACCCGAGGAATATTTTATTTCTCTTCTTAATTACGGCACAATAAAGAATTGTAAAGCTCGAAACTGCAAGGTTTTTTATTTAAAATATATATTTAAGAGAGGAAGTTAATAACAACCTCCCTTAATATATAATTATATTGACATATTTTCTACAGATAAAAAATATCTCTTAACTTGTATCGATAAATTTTCAAAATTTGCCATAGTACAACCTATAGCGTCGAGAACTATAATTGATATAGAACCATCAATTTTACAACTTATGAATTTCTATACCAGAGTTATATTTTGCGATAATGAGCCATCTTTAAATTCAGGGACAATAAAATCACTTCTGGAAAATAGTTTTAACGTTCAAATTATAAACTCTTACCACTCCATAGTACATCAAATGGACAGGTAGAGAGATTTCATAATACCCTCGCGGAAATTGCTAGGTGCTTGAAACTTGAAAAACACATTAATGACACAGTTGAATTAATACTTCAAGCAACAATTGAATACAATAAGTCTGTACACTCTATAATAAATAAGAGACTAATCGACGTAATACACTCCCACCCACCAGATCTCGAAGCAGATATAAGAGAAAAAATAAAAAAGAGTCAAGAAATACAACTACGGACACATCATGAGACAAGACGTAACAGAACTTTTCAGGTAGGGGATAAAGTACTTATGAAAATAAATAAGAGGCTAGGCAACAAACTTACGCCTCTGTATGAAGAAGCTACAATAGAAGCCGACTTGGGAACAGCGGTTCTAATTAAAGGGAGAGAGGTCCATAAGGACAATTTAAGATAAGTCTAAATCCCAATTTCTATTCTAAACTATATTTTTCTATTTAGGCTATCGACCGTGCTGTTTTTCGTGACTGTAACAACAGCAAAACTATCCGATTATACACCCTCGGACTACATCCCACTAATCGATGGAAATGTAGTTATCTGGCAGCATTTTAAATATCTCAGACACTCATCTAATTTAACCATGTATTCAGAAATAGCTGGCGAAACAAGATTACTGATGAAACACTTTCCACAGTCGCATATGAAAAACATTTTAGAATCTGATATAGGTCATATAGAAAGACTTTTAGATACTGTTAACATTCACCATAGGCAAGCAAGGAGTATTAATATTCTAGGAACTGCTTTGAAAGTGGTTGCTGGAACTCCCGATTTTGTTGATTTTGAAAAACTAAAATTCAATCAACAAAAGCTAATTGAGTCAATAGATAGACAAGCAATAATAAATACTCGGATACATGAACGAATTAACAAAAACCGTAAATACTATCGTTAATTATGCAAAAGATAAAGAAATCGACACTGGTCACCTCTACGAAACATTACTAGCAAGGGATAGAACCTTAATCTCAGAACTTGAAACACTATTGTTGTCAATTACACTCGCAAAGATTCGCGTTATTAACCCTCTTATTCTCGATTCTAAAGATATAGAAAACATGTTAAATGAGCACTCTACAGGTATGACAATAATAGATTTAATAGAAGTAGCGTATGTCAATGTAATACTAGATCATAATTTCCTACATTTCATAATTAAATATCCTGAACCTAGCTTAGTTTGTAAAAAGATAACTCTTTTTCCTGTCGAACACAACGGCACAATACTACATTTCGCTAAAGGCAACAACGTTGCAGATTGCGGCGATAAGATCCTGCAAATTGGAAACTGCACCAATACATTAACTAAGACTTTCTGCAAGAAATTACCTTTCACCACTTGCTCTCAACAACTACACTCCGGTGGCACGGCACATTGCAATACTCGTCCCAGCCACCTAAAACCATTGGAAGTAATAGACGACGGTATCATCATTTTAAATGATGTAACTGCTGTTATAAAAATGGACAACAGTTCCGGAAAAACCATCTATGGTACATTTCTGGTGACATTCGATGAAGAAGTCGAAATAAATGGGTCTCTATTCTCGAACATGAAGAATATTGTTAGACGACATCCCAGCTCAGCAACATCGGCGTTCTTGAATATCACTGGACACCAAGAAATTCTAAGTCTATCATACCTACAAAGGTTTAACATCAAGAATCTACAATACATTGGAGAAATAGATAAAAAAAAACTGACAACAAGGCCCGCAACGTTTAGCGTGGCTATCCTCCTCATCATAGCTATTGTATTTTCTATTTTGAAGGTGCTCCAAAAATTAAAAGAAAAGAGACGCGCATCTTCCCTAAATATTGTTATTGACAGCCTGAGGAAGCCCGAGGACGGCCTACAACTAGAAGGGGAGGAGTTAACTCAAATAGCTCATCCACAGACGGAGAACTAACGCGTGGCTTGAGTGAACAAAATTCTTATCCCACGCTAGCCACTGCGTTGGTCGCTCGATATTATTAATAGTACAACAGAAGATATTGAGAAGATAAGGAAATTCGTTATCTCACGTCAGCCACTGCATTGGTCGCCTGATGCTATTAATAGTGAAACAATGCAAAGCCACGTAGCTAATAGTAAACATAGGCTCTAGATATACTTTTCTTTAGATTTAAGTTTTAGTTAGAAAATTGTAGCTCATAAGGTGCAGCAGTAGTCCACCAAATTATTATAAAATAAATAATTGAAATAATAAGAATTGTTTAACTTATTTAACTTACATACTTATGTAGGTACAATTCAAATTCAAATCGTGATATTATCATTTATCAGTAAAAAGTGTGCGCGCACTGCTCTATATGAGTTAACACAGTGGTTCACACCGTCAGCTAATTCCCACCGTTGGTCAATAGCTGGAAGCTTTAAACCACCCAATTGCTGACACTGCATCAGCAATATCAGTTAGTGACTCCACACGCGCGAGATGCCGACCACTATCGGCATGACCGATATGAATGCAACTGCAATCCATAAGAACTGCAACAAAGAAATAATGCCGACGTCAACGTTAACAACCTACCCCAAAACACTTAGAATTAACTGGTCTACTTAAATATTTTCCCTTTTTTGTTACCGCAACAATATTGCGACCACACGAAATATGCATATCATATTTCGAAACAAACCAGGGCACTTACATTGGATTTCCGCTGCACATTTAATATGTTCAAACGAATATTGCGATAGCAATTAACGTCACAATAAATAGTGCAACATAAATATTTGAGGGAATGCAATTGATGTAATGTGAGAAGTAGGCCACTTGACAAATATTGTCGCAACTACAAGTGGTTGCGCCAAAATAATAATAAGAAAAGAAATAATGTATTTTGTATCAGAAAATAGAACTTAGCTTAAGAAAATATTGGAAATAAATGAACAGAAGAATTCTGACGGTTAATCCGACAAGTCGTGGTTTTCTCTTAGCGATTCACTAAACTGAAGTTTAGTGTTAATAAGAATATTTGAACTAAAGTTCAGTATTCATCGGTCAATAAGTTAATCTAGTATTAAAACACGGGTTCAATAACCACAACTCGCGCGTCCGTTCAACTGCTGACGCCGCAACTGTTGGCAACGTGACCAGGTACAGGCTTAGGTTTAATTTAGACTTAAGAAATAATTTGTAATTAGTTTTTAGACAGCAATTAATAAAGAAAGACCGCGGACGCGAGTCCGCTAGTTTTTAAAAATTAAATCAATAAAATAAAAACTTAATTTATGTAAGTTAATACAACACCTATCAACAATTCGACAACATAACTTGCGCAACTACTACATAACTTACTGACTTAAGCAAATCGCCGCAGCAGTTTCAGTAACAACGACTTGACTTCCGGCACGCGCACCCGAAATGCTTATGCACCTTCACAAGCCAATTCCTGGAAGTGCATCACCCCACCACACTGCAGGCTAGACGGAATTTAGGTATAAAATTATGTTAAGCACTAATTTTAGTCACATTTTATGTCAATCAATAAAGTAACGCGGTCGCGCTGCCATCCATGCAGCACCGTTGTTAAACGCGAAAACAATTTTGTTTTTTTCTCTCAACGAGAGAAAGCTTAACTTGTAGATATGTATGTAAATATGCATATGTGTGCGACATTGCCGAACAAATAATGTATACACAAACCAAGATACAAATATGCGTACCAGAGATCTGCAACGGATACACAATTTCCGTGCACACTCGAACACTTACCCGAAACCGGCTTGTATTGCTTTCTTTGAACGAGCAGAAGGATTGCTTGTTAGCGACTGTGCGCAGACGAACGTGTTGATCACAACACTCGAGTGTCGTTCATACGTGTTTGTTTGGGTTCGGGTGTTTTGCGGATCAATATATTCGAGTGTCCGAGTTTAGGAGTTATGATATCCACTTCACCATCACACAAAATATTAATATAAACATACATGTATGTCTGTTTACATACATACATACATGTACACTTAAACATACTTACGTCATTAGTACATAAATTAAAATAAGCTAAGTTCTTTTATTGTTTTCCACTTAATTGTGCATAAGAGGCATCGAACTCTTTAATTTTATTCATTTGTTTATAAAATAGTCAAAATTGCATTGATAATTATTTGTAACCAAAATTCTAAAGAATTTTAAGTGCATTTCCGCTTTGCTTCAAGTATGTCTTTACGATCGACATTCTTAAGAGGCGTTGCACTTATTGATTTTGCTGATAAGAATTCTTTGGAATTTTAATTGTATTTCGCTTTCTGTCTTTACTAGCAATTTTGTATTTAAGATTAAGAATTTTTGTAAACTAAGTTAGTCATATTCTTTGACTCAACAAAGCAAGAGTCATATTCTTTGACTCAACAAAGCAAGAGTCATATTCATTGATTCAACAAAGCGAGTCATATTCATTGATTCAACAAAGCGAGTCATATTCTTTGGCCCAATAAAGTAAATATAAATATTTAAATAAATGTTTTAATTGGCGACGAGGATGGGATACGCGGAAAAGTTTCTTTGAAGAATCAAGGACTTTTCTTTATTTTAATAATTAACGCGTACCAAATAAATTTTACTAAAATCCTTAAAGAATTAAGGTAGTAAAGTATAAAATCCTTAAAAAAAAATTAAGGTAGTGAACAAACCAAAAAAAAAAAATAAAAAATAAAAACATCGAAGAATCCTGTATAAAAAGACAACATTTACGAAGAATCCTATATGAAGTGAGTTCCTACAAAAAGAAGACAACATTCACGGAGAATCCTATATAAAGTGAGTTCCTACAAGAAGACAACATTTACGAAGAATCCTATATGAAGTGAGTTCCTACAAAAAGAAGACAACATTCACGGAGAATCCTATATAAAGTGAGTTCCTACAAGAAGACAACATTTACGAAGAATCCTATATAAAGTGAGTTCCTACAAAAAGAAGACAACATTTACGGAGAATCCTATATAAAGTGAGTTCTTACAAGAAGACAACATTTACGAAGAATCCTATATAAAGTGAGTTAAGACAACATTTACGAAGAATCCTGTGTAAAGTAAGTTATTTGCATATATATTATAAGTATACGTGTTACAAAGTTATTGTTACAAAAAAAAAAAATCATTTGAATAACAAAAAAAAAAGAGAGAACCATTAAGATTACTAAGAAAAATTGCAAACTGAAATTCAAAGTGTTACATATATAAATTCATTTTATTTTTTAATCATGACCCAAGCACCTTCTATTACCCTTGACCCTATCAAATACCTCAAAACATTACCTGAATTTAACGGACAACGACATGACCTTTACAACTTTACTACTCTAATAGATAGAATACACCCCTTACTAACGCAATATGACCAAATGTCCCAACTTCTCTTCTCTGATATAATAAAAAGTAGGTTACAAGGTAGAGCTAGGGAAATAATAGAAATAAATTTTCATGTACAGTCGTGGGCGGACATTAAGAATGTCCTTATAAATAATTTTGGAGAAAAATTGAGCGTAGAAGAACTTTATGATAATATGAGAGCAGTAGTATTCAGAACAAACACGACAGAATTTTATAACGAAATAAAAGATAAGCTACGGAGATTAAATAATAAAACCAATCTAATAATGGGAGAAAATACTGGCACATCCGAAATAGCCAGAAATAATATGAAATCAGCACTTAACATTTTTAAAGGAAAAATTCCCGAACCAATGAAAACTATTTTGACTTGTAGAAATCCAGACACGCTGGAGGAAGCAATGGAAATTCTTTTCCAAGCAGGCTACGCATATAATGGCAACAAGACCAAACAAATCGAAGAAGAGCCACGAAATAGAAATTTTAATAAACAAAACTACAAAAATGATAACAGAATTAATTCTAATTCACAAAGACCAAATTCAAATTTTCAAAACAGACATAATTTCAATTCTAATAATTATAATAGACAAAATACCCAATATAAACCTAATTATAATTCGCAAGAAAATTATTCTAGACAAAATTTTCAATATAGGCCTAACAATAACTCAAACCAACAAAGAAACTCTTATAGTTCTTATAATACACCCAATGTAAGTCACCAGCAAAATAATCAACCAGAACCTATGGACGTAAATATTTTCCAAAAACAACCAACATACGAAAATTTTCAATTTCCAGCCTCACGGGAAAATTACCACATATAACAATAAAATCTAAATTAGGCTACTTAAAATTTTTAATTGATACAGGAGCTTCACATTCAATTATTAATCCAGGCATATGCCACCCAAAATGGAATATACCAACGAATGAAATAACTATTAAAACTCTACAACATATAATCAAAATAAATAAAAAGGTTCGTATCCCTCTTTTTGAAGAACTAGGTAGTAAGGACGTATCAATTGAATTTTTTATTTGTAACTTCCATGATTTTTACGATGGATTGATAGGAAATAATATTTTAAAGCCATTAGGAGCAATAATAAATTTAAACGACGACGTAATCATTATAGGTAAAAATAAAATACCTTTAATATATGGAGATCAACAAGTGGAACATCATTTTGGAAAACCAGGAATATATCAAGTTGAATTACCAGTAGAGTGCAAAGAAGGATTAGTGTATAAAAACCAAGAATTTTCAAACGATAAAAGTCTAGAAATATTAGAAGGCATATATGAAGCAGATAACTTTAAAATTAACGCTACAATAAATTTTAGTGGAGACACCCCACAAATAATAAAATTTTCACCTCTTAAAATTGAAAACGCTAATACAAAAAATTTTTGCATATATAATGTAGGAGAGGAAACCCAACAACTTCCAATTTCGGAACAAATAAGAGTTGAACACCTCAATTCCGAAGAAAAAGAAAAGATATTACAGTTAATAAACAAATTTAAAAAAATATTTTATTCAGAAAATAGCGATTTAACTTTTACCAATGCAATAAAACATGAAATAAGGACTGTGAATAACATTCCAATTAATACAAAAACTTATCGATACCCATACATTCATAAGGAAGAAGTAGGTAGACAAATTAAAGAAATGTTGAATGCCGGGATAATCAGACCCAGCCATTCACCATATTCAGCTCCAGTATGGATTGTACCGAAAAAACTGGATGCAAGCAAAAAGAAAAAGTGGAGATTGGTGGTTGACTATCGTAAGTTAAACGAAGTCACCATTGATGATAAATATCCCATTCCCAACATCGACGAAATTTTGGAGAAATTGGGAAGGTGTCAATATTTTACGACCCTTGATCTTGCTAAAGGCTTCCATCAGATTGAAATAAATGAAAAAGATATTCCAAAAACCGCATTTAGCGTAGAAGGCGGCCACTACGAGTTCCTTCGTATGCCGTTCGGACTAAAAACAGCACCAGCCACTTTTCAAAGGCTGATGAATAATGTCCTAGGTGATTTTATTAATAAAATTTGTCTCGTATACCTCGATGACATAATAATATTTTCAACCTCACTTCAAGAACATTTGGAATCTATAACAAAAGTATTTAAACGTTTGAAAGAAGTAAATTTAAAAATCCAGTTAGATAAAAGCGAATTTTTGAAAAGAGAAACTAGTTTTTTAGGACATATAGTAACTGAATCAGGAATAAAACCAAACCCAGATAAAATTTTATGCGTACAAAAATTTCCATTACCAACAACCCAAAAACAAATTAAACAATTCTTAGGTCTCGCAGGATATTATCGCAAATTTATTAAAGACTACTCGAAAATTGCACGACCAATCACAAAGTATTTAAAGAAAGACGCTAAAATCAATGTTAAGGATCCTGATTATAAAGAAAGTTTTGATACTCTAAAAAAATTATTAACTAATTCTCCTGTCTTGGCGTATCCAGACTTCAATAAAAAGTTTGTTTTGCAAACGGATGCAAGCAACTTCGCAGTGGGAGCAGTGTTGTCCCAAGATGGACATCCTATTTGTTTTGCTAGTAGAACACTTAATGATCATGAGCAAAACTATAGTACTATAGAAAAAGAATTACTAGCAATTGTATGGGCTACTCAACAATTGAGACCATATTTGTTCGGCAGGCGATTTCTGATAGAAACGGATCATAGACCCTTAACGTGGCTATTTTCTATTAAAGAACCGAATTCTAAACTGGTCCGATGGAGACTTCGTCTACAAGAATATGATTATGAAATAAAATATAAAAAAGGAGTTTTAAATGGTAATGCAGATGCATTATCAAGAGTTGAAATAAATATTAATGAAGAAACCCAAAATACTGAAATGGATGAAACAGTCGAGATGACTCAGAATGAAAATACCATTTTAGAAACTAATTACCCAATAAATTTCTATCGACGGCAAATAATTCTTAATAAAACTGTATCGGGATCACTAAAAATAAAAAACGAAAATATTTTTAAAAATAAAAGAAAAACAATAACTGCAAAAATATTCGACGAACAAACACTTATCACCATAATAAAAAACCATTTTAATCCTAATAAGACTAATGCCATATTAATTACAGATGAATCTTTATTTAATATTTTCAATGAAACAGTCAAGAAATATTTTAACGAAAATAGGCAATTCAAAATCATTAGATGTAAAAAGCTACTAGAAGATATCGCAGATGAAAATCAGTTAACAGAAAAAATTGAAAAAGAACACAAACGAAATAATCACAGAGGAATAAATGAAAACTTTGCAGAATTGAAAACAATAATCTATCACCCCCAACTAAGAATACGAATAACCCAATATATAAATAACTGCGATATTTGTAACAAGGAAAAATATGACAGGCGTCCAATCAAACAAGAATATAAAATAACTGAAACTCCTGAGAAACCTGGAGAAATTATTCACGTAGATGTTTTTTATAGTTTACAGAAAACACTATTTTTAACGTTTATCGACAAATTCTCGAAATTTGCACAGGCAATTAAAATAAAAAATAGATCTTGGATAGAATTTAAATTAGCCCTAACGCAGTATTTGTCAACAGTAGGAAATATAAAGAAATTGGTTGTAGATAATGAACTAGGTTTTAAAGCTCTACCTCTATTGGAATTTCTTAGAGAACAAGAAATTGAGATACATTACACGTCAAATAATAATCATACATCTAACTCAGATGTAGAGAGGTTACACAACACTATAAATGAACATATTAGAATTCTAAAACATGATCCTAATAAAGATACAGAAAATACAGAAGAAAAAATATATAAAATAATTATGTTTTATAACAATACAATCCATTCAAGTACAGGAAAGAAACCAATTAATTTTAGAAATGGAAATATAGACCCAAGCGAATATCAAATAATTAGAGAACTAATACTAAAGAATAAAGAAAAAGCTATTAATAAACTCAACAAAACACGCGAAAATGTAGAAATTCAGACAGGCCCTGTTTATTTAAAGGATGAAAGAGGAGGTAAAAACCATTCTAAATTTCGAAAAATAACCGTCACTGGATTAGATAATGAACACGTTATAACAGATCGAGGACATAAATATTACAAATCACACATTAAAAGAAATAAAAAATTTCAAAATTTAAATAACGTAATACCTCAAAACTCCTAATATACCACCTTTTCAGATGATTTTTCTTATATTACTTTACGCATCAGTGCTACTCGACACAGGAGCACAATACTTAGAAGTTGAAGACTTGACAGACAACCACGGTTATATACCAATTAAACTGAAGGATACGGAAATTATTGAAAACTACCTAAGAGTAATACATATTATTAACACTACTCAATACTTTGAAACAGTAAATATTTTACAAGACAATATACATAGACTTTCGGACACATATACAAATGTTACTCCTCTATTAGAAAGCGTTAACAAAAGCATGGACATATGTAGGACAAAAATTAAAAACTTAATTCCTAATTTTAGACAGAAACGAGGACTAATAAACGCAATAGGGAAAGGACTTAAATTTGTAGTAGGAACAATGGATAGTGATGACGAAAAAGAAATTATGGACAAAATTCAAACTCTAGAAAAAAGTAAGACTGAAACAATGACCGCCCTAAACGAAATGAATTATCTGGGGAGTTCCATAGAGAACAAAATATTAAATATCACAAACCATATTAACAAACAACAGAAAACTATTCAAAAATATATAAATAAGTTTAAAACCGAAATCCAAAACAAAATTCTCAATTTAGAAGACGAAACAAATTTTCTCGAAAACATTTTTCAGATTAGCAATGATATCAACTTGTTGATAGACCACGTAAATGAAATAGGACACGTCATTTTTAATTCAAAACTAGGAATAATTCCATCAGACATATTGACAACTGAAGAATTCAATTTTATTAACAAAACAGAATCTTACCTACACACAAAAGTATCCGTTACATATAAAGAAAAGTTAGTAGTTTTGACATTGAGCATCCCAAAATTTTTAAATGAAACATTCGCTGAAGTTGTATTTGAACCACTACCAAACATCCAAAATAAAACTGTAGTTTTAAACGAAAATACTGTTTTAATATATAAAAATGAAATATATGAACCGAACGTTTTAGAATATAAGAAATTAACAAAAATAAATGATAACTGCTTAACAAACATTGTAAAAAATTTAGAACCTAATTGTAATATGACTACAATGAAAAACCAAGAAGAAAAAGAAATTTATCCAGGCTTACTTATATTTAAAAATTACCATGATAAAATTATTACCAATTGTAAAAAACCACGAATATTTGAAAATTTGAAAACATTTTTGATAAAATATGAAAATTGCTTTGTAGAAACTAATTTAAAAATCTATGAAAACTATAAAATAAATGTAAAAGAAATGTTTATCCTAAACAAACTAGCATTAAGAGTTAAAGAAAATAATATATCACTCCCGAATTTAAATCTTAACGAAATAGATTTTAACGAAACAATAAAGGCTGTAAAACATAATCTTTCTAGAAATACTATAATAAACACTGGGAGTAATATAGGAATTCTAATTACTTTTATCTGTACTATTATTATAATCTGTATAAAAAACAATAACAGAACTTATGTAATCTCTTCGTCGGAGCCTCAGGCTAACGGTGGGGGAGTTATGATATCCACTTCACCATCACACAAAATATTAATATAAACATACATGTATGTCTGTTTACATACATACATACATGTACACTTAAACATACTTACGTCATTAGTACATAAATTAAAATAAGCTAAGTTCTTTTATTGTTTTCCACTTAATTGTGCATAAGAGGCATCGAACTCTTTAATTTTATTCATTTGTTTATAAAATAGTCAAAATTGCATTGATAATTATTTGTAACCAAAATTCTAAAGAATTTTAAGTGCATTTCCGCTTTGCTTCAAGTATGTCTTTACGATCGACATTCTTAAGAGGCGTTGCACTTATTGATTTTGCTGATAAGAATTCTTTGGAATTTTAATTGTATTTCGCTTTCTGTCTTTACTAGCAATTTTGTATTTAAGATTAAGAATTTTTGTAAACTAAGTTAGTCATATTCTTTGACTCAACAAAGCAAGAGTCATATTCTTTGACTCAACAAAGCAAGAGTCATATTCATTGATTCAACAAAGCGAGTCATATTCATTGATTCAACAAAGCGAGTCATATTCTTTGGCCCAATAAAGTAAATATAAATATTTAAATAAATGTTTTAATTTTTAGGCTCGAGTGTGCAAAGCATTTTTTGTTTATGTGTAATCGTCAGTACAGTTGATTAATTTGCTTTGTGAGTGTTAAGAATGTTATATGATACGTATTACATGATATTTATTGAAAATAATGGCCGAAAAATGAAGATTTTATTGGTTGCAAAATTGCGAATGGCAGTTACAGCTTGTCTGGTCTTATGTTATGGTTATGCAAATATATTTTTAATTTTAAAATGCGTCATTCCTTTGATACATGCATACATATAGTTTAAATGCTGTATTTCAATAATATTGACTGTTAAAGTGTATACAACATTAATAATTTCTCATATTTTTGCTCAGAAAAATTTGATACATTTCTTCTACACCCGTGTTCTGTCCGAGTATCCGTGGCAATAGTTGAACACATTTCGGGTTAGCTGCGGGTGTCGAGTGTGGACACTCGCTTGTGATCGTTTTGAAGAGAGTATGATCAAACAGACTCGAACACTCAGAAAGCAGCTGCCGGGTGTGCCACTCGATCGAACCCATTGCTGCCGAGTGTGGTGCTCGCTCGTGCTCGATTTTTAATGAGGGTGATCGAACAGGTTCGAACATACCCAATGCAGCTCTCTGATGCGTACACATGTAAATATGTCACCCACAAAAGATACAAACATTGCTTCACAAAAACAAGAATCGTTTCAAATAGCATCATACATACTTATATGCGTACACATGTAAATATGTGTGTATAACATCCCTGCAAAAATTCCATAACCGATTCTCAAACACATTCAAGCATTTTTACCAATACATAAAAAAGCATGTTGAAAATTTGTAGTAATGATTGGCAAAAAGAAACAACATCAAACTTTCACATTATGCTTTATTCATTCGCGCATATTGTATGCATAGGAATGGAGCAATGTTTCATTTTACCGAAAAAGACCAAAACGAAGAAAATGGTGTTGCCCAATCGACAAAATCAATTAATTTGCAAAGCTTTTTTAAAAAATCGGGCATATTAGAAGAAGAGAAAGCAATTCCACCTGCTGTGGCATTTATTTTCATGTCAGTGGCAGCACGACATATGTATCACAATTAATTGCATATTTACAAGTGAACGCGAAAGCCGCAAAAAGACGCGCGTGTGAATTAACGAGAACAAAACAATTACATCAGGTGAGTAAAGTGATATTATTTATACAAAAAATGAAGAGGAAAACATTTTATAATGAAATGTGCAAAGTTAAAAAGGAGTGTGAAAGAAGTTCAGTGCGATACGAAAGTTTATCGGAATTTGCGCGTGCTGATGGGGAAGATGGCGAAGCTGCCGCGGCTGCGCTACATTCTACTCCTGAAGATTCTTTCTCATTTTCCAGCTCAGAATGCCAGTCGGAAAATGAAAATGAAGTTGTTTCAAGTGCAGAAAAGTGCAAGCATTTAAAGTTATGGGCAATTAAAAATAATGTGTCTCAAGCCGTATTGAGCGATTTGCTCAGTGTTTTAAGAAAAATAGGAGTGCATGATTTGCCCTTGTCTGCAAAAACTGTGCTTGAAACAACAAAAATTAAATCAGTTGTAAAGAATATCTCCGGCGGAGAATTTACGTATATTGGCATTCAAAAGCATTTTGAATCAAATTCATTTCCATTTTTGAATGAAAAAAGTGAAGTGTTAATAGATGTTGGAATCGACGGCTTAAGGCTATTTAAAAGTTCGAACAGAGCCCTATGGCCCATTCTTGGTTCAATTGTTGGCTTTCCGAAAACCACTCCTTTCACTATTGCCTGCTTCTCAGGAAAACAGAAACCAAATTGCACAAATGAATTTATGAAAGAATTTTGTCACGAGGTAGTGTACTTGAGAAAAAAACGGGTTAGAAGTCGGTTTAATAAATCCAATTTTGAAAAGTTTTAATATTCGTTTGTTTACTTGTGATTCGCCAGCGAGAGCTTTTGTGACTGGGGTTCAAAATCACAATTCAAAGCACGGCTGCCCAAAAAAAAAAAATTCTCTCTTCTCTAAAAATTTAAGTGAATTAAGAACAGATTTTTCATTCAAAAATAGAAATGATCCGGCACACCATAATTTAGAATTTCGGGAACAAGAAAACGTTCTAGAAGTAGCAGCTTTTGGAATGGTTTCTCAATTCCCTTTAGATCCCATGCACCTCGTCGATTTAGGTGTAGCTAAAAAGCTGCTACACCTTATAGTAAGTAAAGTAAACGTTAACGTAATGAATCAAAAGATCAATTTTGTTTCTTCTTGGGTTCCTTCTGAATTCGGAAGAGTTTGCAGAAATCTCAATGATTTAAAAAGTTGGAAATCTACTGAATATCGACAATTTTTATTATACTCTGGTATATTTATTTTAAAAAATTGTGTTGATGAAGATTTGTACTACCATTTTCTTTTACTACATGCTAGTATACGTATTCTCTCTTGCGAAAGGTCTTACAAAAGAGAAGCAAATATTGTACAACAATTATTAGAGGAGTTTGTTAGTTTGTTTGGCAATATTTATGGGGAACATTTGATAAGTTTTAACCTGCATGGCCTACTTCATTTGTCTGAAAGTGCTACAGAATTTGGTCCCTTAGACACATTTTCTGCTTACAAATTTGAAAATTACATGCAGCGCTTAAAAAAACTTATTAAATCCCCTACGAATATTTTGCAACAGCTATATTTAAGAATTGAAGAAAGAAACAATTTAATAGAAGAAAACAATTCAATGTTTGACACGTTTTTTATAAATCCTAAAAAAGAGAAAGATTCGTTTTGCTTCAGTCAAGAGACGGGACCTTTCAAAGTCATAAATACGAGTATTGAATCGGGAGCAGAAGTAGTAGTCGGTTACAATTTTAAAGAAATCAGTAATTACTTTAGTGAACCCCTTGAATCATTTTCTGCTCTTGGCATTTTAGTAGCAAGTGGGTTAAGTGAAGAATTAATACTTTTCCAAAAAAAATATTAAATACAAATACTTTTGCGTACCTCATGAAAATCGTTTTCTTTTAATTCCAATTTTACACCACCTCTTTTATGACTTTGCACACTAGTTGTATGTTTATTCTGCTGTTTATCAAATCTGTTCAACTTAGAATTTCACTAATTTATATATATTTTTCTTTTTAAAATAATGCATCGTTGGAGCAATATGATGGAGTCGAATGATATTTTTAATGTGACGCCACCATCAACTTCCACTCCTAAGGGCTTAAAAAGGAAAAAAGTGCAACTATCGCATAATTTTTACGCTAGCTCTTCAAGTCAAGGTAAGAATTTCGAAATAAATATAGAAATAACTTTCTTCAGACTTTATGAAATGTTTTACAGTACTCACTCCGCACAGCCAAAACATGTTTTACTCTGAAGAAACTGCAACTGCTTCCGAGGGCTTAGATGCAAACAAAGGTAATGTTAACCACTTTACGTAAAACATTAAAGTCAATATTTTTTTTAGCACTTTTACTAATTATTCCTAGTATATAGAAGTATGAACTTGCTACAAATAATTTTATTCTTACAGATATAATGGCCAAGTTAGATTTAATTTTGGAAAGGCAATTGAACTTGGAAAGTCGCCTGGACAAATTGGAAGAAAACGTAAGTGATCATTATATTTAGGTCACTTCCTTACAGAAGTATACATTTTATATATTTTTTAATGCAAATTTTCATACATCTGTGTGTGCAAAAATAGCAGTAAAATTCAATTTTGAATTTAGCTGCTATTTTTGTGCACACAGGTGTATATCAATTATTACTATCTACATATGTACATATTTCAGATAATTAATAAAACTGATGTCAAGGCCCACCACAAAATCGTGCGAGAGACGAAAGTCCTAGTAAAAAAGGTGCAGCAGACAGTGTGCCGCATCTCGGGAGAAAGATGCGAAGACTTTCACACCGAACTGGCAGTTTTTATGCCAATGCAGACCTTGGATGCGGTCTTTGATTTGGAGGAGAAGATATTAGAAAAAAATTATGAAGATGCAGTTGTGAGTATTGTTTTTGTTTTTTTTTCTTAGAGTATACATGTTTATGAATTAACAAAATCACAAATGTCTTTGCAGATAACATATCTTTTCACTTTAAAGGGCACTTCTGGGGATATTGGCGTGGTTGTGAAGCGAGTTTTTGGCGACGAAGTCCTCAGTTTGTTCAATTGGGATGGGAGGTGCGGGAAGAAATCGCTTTCAGAATTAAAAATAGTTAGCGTGGCTCTATTTGGTAATTCATACTATTGTTAACTTTATTTACCAAGTTTTCTGTTATTATGTTTTATTTGTTTCAGAAATTTTCAAACTGCATGGACGCATCGACTTCGAAAAGGAAGTCCGAAAGAGCGTTGAGCAAAGCCACAACAGGCAAAAGCAAAAACGCTATTTGCTGAATAAAAAAAACTTATAACAAAATAGTAAATTTTTCTTAAAATACTAATATAAAAGAAAACATACAAAAAAAATGGATTTTTATTTCTAAATATATTTTGCGGTATTACATTATGGCAAGTAAAAAACCTTAGTATTTCACTTTGTATTTAACTGCAAAATGACGGTCAAAAAAATTGTCAAATCACTAGAAGTTTTACTCTCATTTCACCACACATTTTCTCAAAAAATGACCGTCAGTAAACTAGTAAACCTGCAGAAAAGCTACTAGTTAATTTACTGGTAAAACACTGGGCACATATAACGTGAATGAGCGGTGCAGCTATACATTTTGTTATGCTACTAAGCTTTGAGTAAGAACGGTATATACAATCACACAATTAGGTACGTAATGAAAAGAAACGGTCAAAAAAGTGCCCATGGCTCTTAAGAGTGTGACTGAAAGATTTACGGAAAGTCCCCGTCACGGCTCCAGGTCGTTTTACTAGTCATTTTACCAGTATGCTTCTCGCAGGGACTCCCACACAAATAATGCTTACACAACATTCATACTTATATGCGTTCACATGTAGTTATGTCACCCGCAAAAAGTACAAATATTGTTCTACAAAAACAACATCGTCTAATATAGCATCAGCAGCGTCACCAGTCAATATGGCAGACAAATAGTCGATGCCCAAATTTGTAGAAAAACACAAAACAACAATATTTTCATTCATGAACGCAAGCGCACTTTCAACAGGCAAACTCGCTTCATTCATAAAAGTAGACACCATTACATCTCCCCGAGCATGCCATTGTCAACAAGCGTCTTTTCGCGACGATGGCAAAAGCTAAAAATCATAAATTTAACAATTTCTGATATTTGTATGAGAAAGAAAAAGTGACAACATAGTTCATTTGTCGATTTTCAACTCAAGAAATGTATCAAAGAAAATATTCAATATTCCTCTGATTTATGTGTACAGTGATTTCCGGTTACCACCAAGAGGAAATATAAAAATATAAATATATATAAAAACTCTTGCACCGTGCAAGAGTTTTGCAAGAGCTAGAGAATACCCCTAATGTTGTGACGCGTCAGTCTTTCGACACATTGATTCTTTGACATGAAAGCAAAAAATATGAGCTTCGCCATTGGTTGTCCGCGCCAACGGAAATTTCGCATGAAGCATTGAATGTACATATTTACATACATATGTACATATGTTGCATGTAGACAAATTTACAAACATTATGCGTATGGTTCTTTTATATTTGTTTACATGCAAACATAATTACATATGGGCAAATGTGCGACCGTTTGGTCTTTCAACTTGATATCGAAAAGATTATTGACCAAAGCAAATATTTATTTAAGTATAAGTTAACACCAAATTGGTTAACACCAAAATCTAGCTAACACAGCAATAATACAAGCACGGAAACACAAGCGAATAAAAACACAAAGTTCAAATAAAATTAATAAACCAATATTGCTGACGACATGTCTGCATTAATTCAACAACAGGAAACGCAAAATAACAAATTGCGAAAATTAACAACAACACCACAGCAGAGTTACAACGACAACGCAGCCGAGTTTTATACGGTCACATTGAAGTGCAATGTGACCATAAATTATTGATAGGTAAGATATAATTGTTAGTATTAAGTAGTCGAAAAGTAGAGTTCAATAAAACATAATCAAACTTAAAAAAAATTGTTTTTTTTTTCCACGTTTAAGTGGAAGGATGAATAATTGGCGCCCGAGCTAAAAGAAAGTGTTTCCTTCGCGTGGATATAGTAACTTGGTGCAACAGGTAAAGCAGAAAGTGCTACCTAAATTGAACAATAACGCATATAGTGCAACAGGTAAAGCAGGAAGTGCTACCTGAATTGAACAATATCACATAAAGTTCAACAGTGCTACATACTTACTACAGTTCAACGGTGCTACAGTTCAACAGTGCTACATACTACAGTCCAACGGTGCTACAGTTCTACAGTGCCACATACTACAGTGCTATAGTACCACGGGTAAAGCAGAAAGTGCTACTCAGAATACAACACTCCACCCGAGGAACACAACAAGGCAGCATCACGGGAAGTAAAGGCCCCTCAGTAGGATAATAAACGAATCCAAACAGGACGTCATAGGACAGCCAGCCCGGAAAGCAGAAGCCTTAATTAATATGCGACTCAAAATATTATTAATACTTTTTGCCTGCATGGCATACGGAAACGTACAAATACTAGACTATTCATCATCCCAACTAGTCACAATCGACGCAGGTCCCGCAAAACTACAAACAGGCACATTCAAAATAATCCATACAATGGAATTACAAGACTACGACAACGCAATAAACCGTGTAGAAATGACAATTAATGATAAATTAGCAAACCATCCATTGAAACCCATCCTGACATCCCTCATAAACCAATCGAAACATTATCTTTATTATTGTTTCTAAACCAATATACAGGTTTCGTAAAATTTGAAAACGAAAAATGAAGTTAAATGGCACGTATTTAATAAAACACTACAATACTAATATCGAAATAGATGGTAAGAGCTATTTTTCTAAGGTAATAACTGGTAGCAATCCTTTACCAGCAATATTGCAACCAATGGCAAATAATAGTAAAGTAGAAGAAATGTTATCTCTCAAGTCCATAAAAAAACTTCAATTAAATGAAGAAAAATAAATTTCTTTGCTAAAGACAAAAAATTATATTTATTTTTCTGCAAATGTAACAATTATATCAATAATAATAACTGTAGGCATATTTGTATTATTCAAAGCAAAATTAAAAAAACATAGAGTAAATAGAAGACTAAATAAAATAATGACCGGCTGTAATACCACGAAAGTATGCGTTGATGATCTACCAAAATTTTGTGAAGATCCTTCGAACGAGGACGCTCGAATTTAAGGGCGGAGGAGTTAACACCAAATTGGTTAACACCAAAATCTAGCTAATACAGCAATAATACAAGCACGGAAACACAAGCGAATAAAAACACAAAGTTCAAAAAAAATTAATAAACCAATATTGCTGACGACATGTCTGCATTAATTCAACAAGAGGAAACGCAAAATAACAAATTGCCAAAAATTACCAACAACACCACAGCAAAGTTACGACGACAGCGCAGCCGAGTTTTATACGGTCACATTGAAGTGCAATTTGATATACTTTTTCCGTTCACATTAGAATAAACCATTCTTAACTAAACAATATTTGTAGCCCTCACAAGAAGGCATAATAAAATCAAAGCAGAACACTTAACGTTCTGCCTAAAAATGCTGAATACAATATTAATGTAAATTGACACTTTCTTTGTTTTAAACTCAATTTCAATATGTAATAACTTTAAGTAAATAATAAGTAAATGTATAAATATTAGTAACTTGTAAATAAAAGATGGATTTTGTCTCCGGCGATCGAATCGACACGACGAGTTTCATTTTCTCTGCGCGTTGGCAGATCGGAAATATATTTTTTTTTACAAATTCCCGCGATACGGGAATTAATTTTCACACATATCGTTGACGAAAAAGAATACAACGATCGTTTATCACTTCGTCGCCACATATTCGTAAATCGTCGCTTATACAACAACACGGAGAACAATGCAAAATTTTCTCACTTACGTTTCACACAGCCATACGCTCGCATAATGTTTTTAACGTTCTACGAGTTCCATTGATTCGCCTATATTATTGGAATGTGTTGTGCATTGTTGAATACAACGAAAATTAATCGTATGTTTGTTTTGCTACGCTAGTTTATTATTCAGCGCGAGTTAAGTTCATTTCACAAAAAAACCAAAACATCTCTTGTTTATGTCGAACCACGCATAAACAAATAGTGATAAGTAATTCCAATATATGGTGTGAAATAGAAATGGTATCACACATAACGAGTGTTATCTCCTACACGCTATTCTCTCGGGACTGTTTGTAACGACAAACAATCGACTGTAGATAGTCTGTCTATCTTCAAATAATATAGCAGACAGCAAATAGAAACTAGTACCATAAAATAGTATAAATAGCACTAAATTATCAAAATGTATTTAGTCTTAGTTTTGTATTAATAAAAGAAATTGCCCTGACGGTGCAAAGTACATAATAAAGTGAATCAATTGTGATTAACTCGTGCAAAAGTACGCAATATGCGCACTAATTACAACAAAGCAAAGGAGTGGGAAGGGTCGACAGGCGCAGGAAGTATGGAAGGCGACACAATAAAAAGTATTGGCAATCCATGCATGTGAAGCTCTAAATTGAAGAAACATGGCAACCCATGCATGTGAAGCTATGTTATACCAATGTTGGTAAACATTGGACGATGCAATAATTAGTTTGAATTTCATAAGCAAAATACAATATTCATGCATGTTACAAAACTCCGTTAGGATGTTAAGTTTACATATTCTGTTAAATGCTAGGTTTGAATTTCTTGTATTTTATTCGTTCGTTTTATGACGCCGGTGTGACAAGACCTGAAGGAAAGAAGAAAATTAAGAGGAAGTTTAAAATTAAAACTAAAGTGGTATTCTTTATTGTGGTGGTGCGGGATTATAAAATATATATATTGTGTTATTGTTTTCTGTGCCATTACTGAAATAAGAGTGTAGAAGATTGAAGCAGGTTATACTGCTTACTGTTGCTGAAAAGGATTGGATGTTGCTGCTGTTGCTGGACGAGATTGGTGGTTTCTGCTGTTCATGCGACAAGTGTGCAGATTAAGTATCAGTATATTTAAAAAAATAGTAAATTCTTTTAATGAAATCTCTTTTTTTTTAAATGTGGTTGTAGCGGGCAGTTCAGTTGAAGCTGAAGAATTACAAAGTCCTGCGTTGAACGACAATGTGTGCACTCGAAGGCAGAAAGGAATATATTCCAAAACTGCCTTGTAAGATATTTTGCAGGTTCATGGCGAGATCGCAGAAATAAGGAAGCAAAAGCTTAAGATGGATGTTGCAGCAAGGGAAAGGGAAATGTCAATCAAAGAAAAAGAATTAGAGTTAAAAGAAAAAGAAATATAATTAAAAAAAGAGAAATTAATGACAAATTAGAAATTGAAAAAATGAAATTACAAACGCAGGAGAGGTTGGCAATGGAAGAGCTTGGGCTAAAATATAAATAATTTTACAATGCACTACATTTTTAGTTCACTTTTGTTATGAATTTATTTTTATTATTATGTGTTTTTTTATGTTTTAAATGAAGTTTTTATGTTATAAGTTTTGTTGTGGTATTAACAGTTAGTGCCTTTTGAAGAATACGAAAATGAAATAATAAATGTACCTAACCCAAAATAAAAGAACCAAAGTCAAAAATATAGTTATAATTAAGCAAAATAATCATGCATTTTTATTAACTTGTATGATTAAAGAACAAATGCATATACATACATATGTGTATAAGTATTAAATATTTTGATTTTGTATATAACGAAGCATGCAATTTCTCATATTATTTTCTGATGATAAAGGGAATTGAGGCATCAAAACTTCATTGCTGTTTTCATTATCTATATCGAAACTGTGTTGTGAAGAATACAACCCAACAAACACTGGAATTGAAATTCTCAAACGTTGGAGAAAATATTAATTTTCAATTTGAAGTTCATCATTTATTCAATTTGAAAGACAACATTTTCTCAAACGTTTCTCAAAGGCTATTTCTCAAATTTGTTTCCATCGTTTTACAATTTTATAAAAATCATTTTCTCAAATATATGGCATGCCGTTTCATTCCATTCAATAATCAACCAATCATCTGCCAAAAAGTATTCATAATTAAAAAAAAACGTAATCGTAATGTGCAGCAATTTTGAAGAATAAAAGTGAAAGGAAGTATAATATTATAAATATCTGTTATAATTGTGATATTTCGAACAGAAAATGCATAGTACAAAGAAAATAAAAAGAGAAGTGAGGCAGATATTTGACTTGCTCACAGATAGTGATGGAGTAGAGAAAAATAAAAGCCTGGAGATCCCAAATGTCGATGATGCGGCTATGCAGGAAAGTCCTTCTACTTCCAATAGGGTGGAATATGAGTTTAGTGATATAGAAAGTGAAGATTCCGTATATGAGGAATCTATAGAGGCATACCTTCAAAAATTCCCTACCGCTGTCACGGATATGGAATTCGAGCGAACTACATTGATTTTTTTCCAACACGCCAGCAACAGAATAAAAAAAAGAATTGAATACGAAAACAAAAAGAATATGTCATCGGTAATCGTAGATTAATTAGTTCTTATATTATTGCGCGACAATTTTAAATTTAATTTTGTAAGTTGTAATTGGATTATTCTTAAGTTTTGCACTGAAATTAACTTTTTCTTTTGTTTCCTTATCTTAAGAATCTACATTATTTTCGTTAATTTAAATTAAAAAATGAATTTTTGTTACGTTACCATGTTATTTATTGTTTAATAAAATTTATGTATACGAGTATATGTATATGTACTGCGTGAAATAAACCTCTATAAATTCTTATATAAATAAAAATTTATTTCAAAACTTAACTTCAACCAGTTCTTATTTTTAAATCAGTGGCAACTTCAATTAATGTAATTGGAATTCGTTCCATTCCTCTCGTTTCATATTTGGGAAAATGTTTGAGATTTTGACATTCTCAAATTGAGAACAAAGGAAAATTTCATATTAAAAATGTGCCTTTTTGTTTGAGAATGCCTTTGTTTTCAAATTGAAATGACTTAGAGAACAAACGTTTGAGATTTGAAAATAAGGTTGATTCTCAAACGCATCTCAATTTGAGAATCAACAAAAATGTTCATTGGGAACACACCATAATCCAGTCATTCCTTCTTATTTGACGTTGAAAGCATTCTAAATTTAAGCTCCTTCAAACTACCGAATTTCTCTTTCAAAAGATCAAAACAATTTTCAATTCGTACACGGTATTTGGAAAAATACGCGTTGAAGAAATCCCTTTCTTCTTTTCTATGTTCAACACTGTTTTGCCGGAAGGGAGTTATTAAATATGGTTTCAGTGGGTGCCTATCCACTCCCGCGACCCACTGTGATGTCGACAAGAATCGTTCCGGATGCTTTGCTAGTGAACAATTTGAAAATATTTTCGCGTCATGTACACTGCCTGGGTAACCAATCGTCACCAGTCTTATGCGCAATTTATAGTCACAAATCGCTTGTAGTTTTACGGAATATTGACGTTTACGCGAATAGTAAATTTCATGCTGCATAACTGGTGCTTCAGCTAATTTTATTTCGGAACCATCGATGTAACCCACACACCCTGGCATTTCTTTCGCAGTTGCGGACACAATTTCCAGTCTTTCTCTTTCATTGGGCCAGTATAAAAACTCATTTTTTAATCGCAATATGGCTTTAAAAAATCGTTGCGTTACATTTTTAATAGTGCCTCCATCATTCACACCAAATAAGGAAGCCACTTTGCGAACAGATTGTCCATCGCCGGAAGAGCCCAACCGATACAGCACTATTTTGAGTTGCAGTTCGATTGGAAGTTGTGAAGCTCTTGAACTTGTCTTAAAAACAGCGTCATTTTTAACTAATTCTAAGATACGTTCGCATTCCTCCTGGCGAACACGAAGCATCTGATTGAATCTGCTTTCGTCAAGATTCCTTAGCACATTTCGCTGCCAACTGGAACATTTTGGTAAGCCGAAATGAACGCTTCTTCTGTTGTTCAGCAAACAGCTAATGCTGATCAAAAAACTTTCAATAGCTTCGTCTTCTTCGTCACCTGGCAAAGTATAAATATTTGTATTTAATGAAGAAATGTATGCAAATACTCACTTGATTCAACTCTTAATAGAGCCAATGCATGATTTTCACATAAAGAAGCTATAATTTTAGTTTTCTGACTTTCTCGTGGCATTTCTGTCTTCTTAATTCTTCACTATCAGCTGATTAGGTGTAGAAATATGACAAAATATGACATACAATAGTTAAGGGTGCTCACAAGTGTCGTATTTTTTAAGAATATTAAAATATGACATAAGACAACAAAGCTTGTGAATTGCCTAATTGTTTGACAGCTAGTCATTGTTCTCTGCTCAGTTAATTTCATGTGACAAACCGGTATTGTGTTCACTGTGAAATTGTAAAAAAAAAATAAGCTATTCGTTTCCTAACATTTCAATTGGAAACCATCAAATCAAACACGAGTATTATGCAAATTTTTATTCAATTTCAACAGCAGGCATTTGTCTTTAATATAGTTGAACTGTGTTAATTATGTGGATCTTGCATTTGAGGTTAAATTCACCACGTGCGAACATCGGCCGCCGCACAAGACATGCAAGCCAGCAACAAGTGTATTCACAGAACTTAAGCGAAGAAAGACAAAATATAATGAGAGAAAATGTCCGATTGAGACAACGCGTGAGGATACGACGATCATTGGCATCATACAATCGCTTGGCATTCCAATATGATCCCACTGCAAACTACAGTGATGATGAAAATTTAGATATTGGATCAATGGCGACTATATGTCGATATTGCAATGCGTTAAAGTTCAAAAGAGAAACGGATGGATTGTGCTGTGCAAGTGTAAAAGTCAAACTGGATCCTTTACTTACACCACCACAGCCACTGAAACCATTGTTCGATGGAAGCGATCCCGATTCCAGCCATTTTCTTCAACATATCCTTGAATGCAATAACTGCTTTCGCATGACTTCCTTTGGAGCTAATGTCGTTCGAGAAGGCGACTTCATGCCGACTAGCAAGGTGAAAGATACAACACAAATAACCAATCACACACGATCAGAAGTTACACCGTATTTTTCAACAAATAATTGTTTGCAATTACAGATACAGGGACAAATATATATTGATTCTACCCCAACAGATGAACATGTCCGAAGATTCAATGCACCCACCGTTAATGATGTTGCTGCAATTATTGTTGGCAGTCCAACTAAATCGCGAGACATTTCGTTCAGCGAAGAAGCCATATCAAGCATCGTGTAAACTGGACACATCGTTTGAACGCTGCGTTACAATATCCAATCATTTATTGTTAAGGGCAAGGCGGATACGACATCACGCTGTAAATGGACGATCCATTTACAGGTACAATATACACAAGTTATAGACAGTTATACGTACATATGTATGTATTTAGTTATATGTATATGTACATGTTTACAGATACATCGTTTACAACCTAAGTGCAGCTAAGATAACATAAATATTTATGTATAGTTATAAGTACTAGTTGTAGATAGTCACACATGTGTACAAATACTTTTCATTATCAGTAAAAATAAGAACAATAAGAATGTAATTACAAATGGTCCCAAAACCATTAATATTTCCATTCCTTTGTTAGAAGTAGAATAGGTACACATAAGATTTGAAAAACAACTGACCTGCGCGTCGGTACTAGCATAAGTATAAATAGATGTAGTTTGAAAAAGAACAAATAGAATAAAATTGACCACTGAGCGAATAGCACGCGTTATTTCATTTATTTTATTCACACACTAATTATTGCTGTTATTGTTTTCCATTAACAATTCATTAAATTTTGCATTTTCAGGCGTATCAACGAATAAAAATCTAAGCGCAATGAATTACTATGCGCATCGTATGATGCTTAGTCCACATGAGGAGAATGTCATTCTAAAGTGCCGTCGGCTATTCCAGCAATTCACTGTCGACATGTATGTCAAAGTCGAGAATTTAGAAAATCATTGTTTTTCACATGGGCAGTTATACGATGCGTGTTCACGAGTTGGGAAACCATCCGCTTTGTTGTGTTAACGTCAGACCAAAACACAAAAAATATGGTTTACCAAAGAGCATTTCAAGGAAACGGATAATTTGGGGACACGTATAACGCTTCAATTCAGTATTTACTTTGGATTCCCTTTCATTTACTTAGAGAAGTTCAACTAAATAACACTTCATTTTTGTAATCGAAATGAATTCATTACTGTTGAGAAATGAAATATAATTTTTCCTTTTCAAATATAAAACAAAAAATGTTTCTTCATCTTTTAATCACCAAACGAAATGTTACATAAAACGAAGCCATTTGATGGCGAAACGGAGTTTGCCGGGTTTGCTAGTAAAATTATATGTATAGAAATCAATATGTAGCTTAAGTATTCTTAAGTTTTGAATTGAATAAACAGTTGCTAAACAGAAATCATTGAGTGAAGTAATTCTTTTGAGAGCATATAGCTTTAATAACATAACCCTTAATATTAGAATTAAGCGCACTAACAAATAATGCTAGTACAGCTAGCCATATGTTAGAAGTAAGAAAACTAACAAGCAATGTCAATTAGGTCAATCTTAAAATACAGTTTAAAAAGGCGGTTGTGAAAAAAGGCCGAAGCTCTTTTTTTATTCCTAAACCATAACTCAAGCGGTAAAAACAGGAAACTGCAGTGCAGCTGGCAGCGGATGGCTTCAGGGAATGTATTTTGCTGATTTTGAGGCTAGAATATAGTTAGTATTAAGCTGGTACTCATGAAAACAAGTCCATATCCATTTGAGATAAACTATTTGTAATAAACCCAAAAAAGAATTTACTTTTTTATAATTTATATTCGATTAAAACATTCGACGTGGTCACCACCCGGTCCGCCTCGCTACAACATACTTACATATATGTATGTACTATTTTATATAAGTTAAGGTAACTGGCGTTGCCAACATACGTATTAGATGAGACACGCGTTTTGATAGCGCTTGGCTTGGACGGCTGCATGCAGAGCAACAACAGTAGCGCCAAAGCACCAGGCACGCGAAAGCAACCACAAATCTCGCCTACCTTATATATACATATATACATATGCTTAGCAACAATTAGTAGAGGACCCCTCTGCTCAACGCACTAACTAACGCTGACAGAGGTTTAGTAAAGCGACATCGATGGACAATAGATTATTAAGTAATTAGCAAACAAGCGAGTAACATCGCCATAAAGTGTGAAAAATTGCATACATTTAAATAAATTAACAAAGGAAAGCACATTGTCCTTTAATTTATATATTATAGTATATTTGAATTGGACGACGATCCGCGTCAACTCGATCACCAGCACCGGCAATCGTCTTCGGCATTGAAGTCTCGCCAATATTTATAGTTAATAACTTAATAAAATATTTAATAACTTTATAAGATATCAATTTATTGTTTAAAATAAAATTCTAAAGTCTATGCAGACATTTTCAATTTAAGTAAAGCAGTGGTGTGTGCTCACCAATAAATTGGGTCTATAATTGAATAGCCATTATAAATACATTATATAATCAGGTGGCTAGTTTACTAGCCACTGTGTCTATAGTAGGTTTTGTTTTATTCATTTCGTCTATTACTTTTTCAGAATGCCGCGTGTGTGGCAACTCTTCTTCAACGATTTCCAGCACGCCGCCACCGCAGAGGGATTTCAATAAGCGTTAACGGCAGTGCATTTGGAAAATTCCACAATCTTATATTTAGGTTCAAAGTCGATTTTCTTGTAACTTGTATAAGTTAACACAATATAAATTCAAATAAATTCGCTGACAACAATGTCTGCACAATTAGGAGTCAACTTACAGTTGAGACTCCTATTGCAATCTTAACTCAATGGAATGCGCTACACGCGCATCCGTTCTCCCAATTATTAGGTAGGTGGAGCGAAACACGCGCAAACCTAATTTTGATGACTAGGCACTTATAGGGCTCGAGCTAAGCTTGATGGTGGCTTGCAATAGAATTAAGTTTTCAGTTTTGAAATAAAGGCTCAAAGTAAGCACATAGTGCTGCCAAGAAAAACTCATCGTTTTATTTTATGTGGCGCCTGAGCAGGGACCGCGAAAGTTCAAAATCGTTCACTGATTAATATTCGCGGCTTCTAAAAAAAAAAAAATCTGGTAGTTGGCCCCGTAGTAAGAGCACAACACGTGTTCACGAAAAGGATGGTCCGTACGGACCCGCCAGCCAGAAGATTAACATAATCAACAAGAATAGAAAAAAACCCTTTTTTACATTTTAAAAGAAAAAATAAAATAAAATTTTTAAAATTTTTTAAAGAATACTAAAATTAAACGAACTTAAAAGGCTAAAATCATCAAATAACGAAATCAACAAATAAAGCTAAGTGCAAAAGAGACAAAAAAAAGGTGCAACAACATTCATCAACTTACTATTAACCAGCAATCAACCATCTAAGGACATAATGCAGTGCCTAGGATTAATGTAAGTTAGTCTAAATAAAATATTTGTTACTAAATAGATAATATAAGGAAAAAATTATTAAAAATAAATTTTTTATATACTAGAAATATGTAATATTAATAAATTATAAAGAAAAGGTTCATATTTTTCATCTTTCAAACGTAAAAGAAAGGTAGTGAATCAAAATGAGTCAGAAAGAACAAATAACAATGTCGATTGTCGAGATTAAATCTCCACTTATCCAGCACTAACGTTTCCCCTCCTAACATCCCTTCCACTTCCACTCCTAATCAAAAAAGAGAACTCGTTTCGTTAATATCGGAAACAGTTTCGATCATACTACAAACCGTAGAAGAAGTTGAACATCCTGTAGATTTTAGTATTAACGTGGACGCATTCGAAAGAGTTCCGGATGTGGTAAAATGTTTAAGAGAATTTTCGGGTAAAAACGAAGAATTCAGTTCATGGCGGAAATCGGTAGATAGAATATTATTAATGTACGAACAGAATAAGAACACCCCAAAATATTTTGCTATCCTGCATGCAATAAGACACAAGATAGTTGGCGAAGCTGACACGGCCCTTGAGTCTTACCGCACCCCATTAAATTGGGGTAAGATAAAAAAATGTCTGATGCTACATTACTCAGACAAGAGAGACGTTAGTTGGAATATCAAATGAAAACACTTGCACAACGGGGTAGCACTGTTGAAGAATTTGATCAACAAGTTTATCAATATCTCTCGCTTATCCTAGACAAAGTCGATTGCATGGAGTTAGGTGAAGAAGCTTTGTATGCCATGACAACGACATATAGAGAAAAGGCACTTGACACATTTATAAGAGGTCTGAACGGTGCCTTATGCAGTCTGTTAAGTGTAGAAGAACCAACCAGTTTACTACTATTACTCTCAACATGTCAATATAAAAATATTCACTGCACCACCCTATAAAAGCGAGGTGAATGGACAAATAGAACGGTTTCATTCAACAATATCACGAATTATGAGATGCTTAAAACAGGAATACTCTGATAAAAATTTCGACGAATTAATGGAATGGTCTGTAAACGAATACAACCATTCTGTTCATTCTGTTGCAGAAAAAAAAACCGTTGACATATTCTTCGGTAGACCTACCTCAAATGCCACTAATAGAGAAGAAACTATGAAGAAGGTTCTAGAAAAATTAAAAGAGAAACAGGAAAAGGACCTGCAATATCATAACAAATATAGAAAGGAAACTATTGACTATAGAACAGGAGACAAAATTTTTGTTAAACAGAATAAAAGATTAGGAACAAAACTTTCAAAAAGGTACAAAGAGGAAATAGTTAAGGAAAACAGACATTTCACTGTAAAAACAGAATCAGGCAAAATAGAAACTAATATAATCATATCTCCTTTTACATCACTAACTTCCATAACCCTTCAAATCCTTTGCTACGCTTCGGTTGAAGTACTCGTTACTCTCGATCCAAAATTGTTACCATCGAAAATGGCATCGGGAAAGTGCAGTCTGGAACTTACAGGATACTTCACTTCACTTGTGGGAAGCGCAGCGTCAGCAAACTCCGTACCCGTTGCAGCGGCAAACATAGGTCTAGAGTTAAGTATAATTAATTGTAAATGTTAGTTCTTAAGTGGAATTCAATAAAGGAGCATAGCTCCCAAAACATATTTTTTTATTAAACATATCAAAACGTTTTTTAACTGGCGCCTGAGCAGGGACCAGCGCGCGTAAGTAGTAATTGCCTGAAAACCAAAAAGTAAGGCTCCGCGAGTGGCGAACGGTAGTGATTGTGAAAAAAAAGAAAAAAGCCTGAAAATAAAAAAGTAAGGCTCCGTGAGTTAAAAACAAAAAACAAGTGTGTGAAAAACAAAAAATACAATAAATACTTTGCAAACGAGCGGCTACAACGCACAACGTGGGATTTCTAAACGCCGAGGGACCTCAGTACTGTTAAAGAAAAGGGACAACCCCGGAGCGCAGCACAACATCCTATGGAAAGCTGGAAACACCTAATGTAAGATTTATAAAATATTATATTTTAAGACTATTATAAAGAATACGGAATTTGAATTGAAAGAAAATAATTATTCGACACAGAAAAGAAAAAAAAGAAATTATAAAGAATATTATTATTATTAATAAGGAACTTGAATTGAAAGAAATTAATTATCCGACACAAAAAAAAAGCCTTAAATTAACGTAAACTTTACGAAAAGATTCAAATATTGTCAAAGAAAGTACTATTGCAAAGGAAATTTAAAAAAAAAAAAACTAATTAACTTAAAAGAAAAGATTATTATAATGCCGGATACAGCCGAAGAGCTAATTGAGCAGCTAAATCAAATGAGGCTAGATTATGGGCAAACCACCCATCCTCCAAATCCTTCCACCTAAAGATTCAAACGAGGACGTTTGAATTTCAAGGGGGGACTAGTTAGCACCCCATACATTCAAAAGTATCATATGATGCAGTAATATCATATGATACAAAGTAAAATAATATGATACCACTAAATCGCTGAGACTGCGACACGTGTAGTGGCAACCTATGGGAAGCGCAACGTCAGCGAAGTGCCAACCTGTGGGAAGCGCAGCGTCAGCAAACTCCGTACCCGTTGCAGCGGCAAACATAGGTCTAGAGTTAAGTAAAATTAATTGTAAATGTTAGTTCTTAAGTGGAATTCAATAAAGGGGCATAGCTCCCAAAATATATTTTTTTATTAAACATATCAAAACGTTTTTTAACTTATATATATATATATATCGAATATCGATATTTATTTGTCATTTCTGGATTATACGGCCTTACTTTTTCCTTTCTACTTTTCGTTCTCTTTCTACTTGGTTCCTTGAACAATAAATACGTGTGTCTGCTATAAATTAAAATATCCTCAACAAAGTGTTTTCTTTATTTGTTCCTACTGGAAATATACAAAACGAGAAATCAAGACAAACCAAGAAGATATTAAGGATTAATATCGGTGTTCCACTACCTAAAGGCTCTGAGGATTGATCTGTTTTCTACAGATTTTCTACAGAAGCAGGATTAATTTTACTAAATAACTTTCAAGGAAATTTAACTATAAGTAATAATGTAACGAGACATTTAAATGGATCATTTATTGTAAAATTTTTTAATGAAACGATAAAAATTAACAATTTAAATTTTACTGCCATCGAAGCTCACAGCCTGAGGCCATTGCAGCCATTAATCCATAATTCAAATTCTCGATCTGAGTACGAAGAAGTACTATCTCTAAAGTTTATGAGAGAGCTTAATATTAAAAATATAAAAAAAAATTAGCTCTCTAAATTTACTAGTCAAGTCTAGTATGCTAACTCATTTCGGTATTTTGGTCGTTGTTATAATCATAATTATAACTCTTAAAATTCGGACACGGAAAATTGCCGAAAACACTATTCAAAACGCGGAAGCGATTCATATGCCGACAAGAAAAGTAGCAAAACATAAAAGTCTTAACAACATACCATACTTTTAAAGACCAATCGGGGACGATTGGAATTTCGGAGGGAGGAGTTAACACAATATAAATTCATATAAATTCGCTGACAACAATTGAATTCTTTTAAGATTTTTTCCAAATGTTCTTTTTGCACTTCTTCTTTTAAATTTTCATCTAATCTCTCTAAATCAATAATTATGTTGTGTAGAAGGCATATACATGTAGGAGACGTACACGGACGGACAACTCGAAGCGGACAGACATATTAATATTAAATAACTTTTACTTACATTCTTACTAAATAACTAACTAGCAATACATACTTACATTTTTTACTGAAGTACGAAAGAATACAACCATGCTAGAGTAGCAATAGTCAATACCAACTTGACGAATATACGAGACGCGTACCCGACAACGGACAAACGGGACAGTTGCTTTTTGAATGTTACATAATAAAGACGCATCTATTATATAATAAATCACGGATACTTTTCATTTCCTACAAATTTTGGGGACTCAACCGCGAATGAACATTTGAGCCAAGAAAGAGTGATGATTAAATTGAGACATTTGGGAGGTTTTAAAATGCGAAAGCTGCACATTGTGTAAGCTAATAAATTTTATGAAGTACATTAATAGTGTATGTGAATTTATTCCACATATTGTAGAGATACAGTGAAAATCGTGAGAAAATTGCGATATTTGAGTGCAAATTGATACCAATTATATGACATACATTTTGCAAATGGCCGACATAGTTCGAAAAATTTTCTTGAACTCCAATATTTGAAGTGACGGTTGAAATTTAAATTTCAAGAAGCCGAAGTGCATTTTCGACCAGAGAAAAAAAAAACACGAAGTTAAATCCTAAAAACGATGCAGTGTAAGCCGCACAGTATTATACTGCAAACGAAATAGAAATAGTGACAGAGTACTAAAAGCAGTGTGACAGTGGAAAGTACTAAAAGTTTAAAAGCGTGCTGCAAGATAGATTCGAAAGCTATCGAAGGTTGAATCAGTACATATATGCCGCACAGCAACGTATTGAGACAGCAGTAGTGATCGTAAGGCGTATAGGCTTTACTACCATAAGTGTTGAAAGGGATAAGCAGAAGTGAATTTTATTGAGACGAAGCAAAAGAAAGACAGCAGCAGTATTAGCAACACAGCAACTTACTGATAGCAGCAAAGTTCAGATAGAAAGAACAAAGAAAGACGAGCAATAACTATACCGAAAGTCAAATCGGTATAAGTCCAACAGCTTCACCAAGAAGAGCAGTAACATCGACAGCAGGAAAGTAGAAGAGCAAAGCTGTAAAAGTGTAAAAGGCAGCTAGAAAGGAGAGCTTTACAATTAATGCAAAACACAGAATACGAAGAGTATCGAAAGTCAAATCGGTATAAGTCGTACAACTTCACCGAGAAGAACAGCAACGGCGATAGCAGAGATCAGCAGAAAACGTAGATAAGTAATGCGTATAAGTATAAGAAGCAGGGAAGAGGCGAGTATTATAACATTTGAAGATAAAACATATCAATAGAGTATCGAATTAATAAAAATTATTAGAATTAAAGGAACAGAAAACTAGAGCGAAATAAATAGCTTGTTGCAATAACGAAAATAGATATAAGTTAATACAACAAATATTTATTTCAACAATATTCATTGCTACAATGTAATTGTTAAAGTTCAATAACTTGAAAGTTGACACAACAAATATTTATTTCAACATAACAACAATCATTGCAACAATGTTGTTGTTAAAGTTGAATAACATAAACAAACATCCGCTGCAACTCCCAAAATTGATCGACATTATTGCTGATCAATACAACAATAATCAACTTCAATTCTGCTGACTATTCAACATCCAAACTCTGCCGACGCCGCTGCCGTTGAACCACAGCTAGCTTAGGGTATTTTTAAGATTCTATGTATCAGTTTTCTTTCCAAAACTCAATAAAGTAAAACATTAACTGGCGCCCGAGCAGGGACCAACGAGGATAAAAACTTAAAAGTAGACCTTGTTGGACAACATCGGTGGATTGCAAGTCTTGTCAGGTCAGCCCGCAGGACACCCTCTACACTTGTGTAAGCTGCAGGATCCCTAGTAGGAAGCAAACGGGACAAAATCCGAGTTACCAGGAGGAGCGACCACATCAAATTCCCTAATGTATGTAAGTTAGAATTTAAGTAATTTTGAAACATAAGTGAATTAAAAAATTAAAGTTTGATATTTGAAAGTGAAAAGAAAAGAAATAAATAAAGTATGCCAGAAATTATACCTGAGATGTTGAAAATTTATGAAAAAAATATACAGATATTAAGTTTAATTGAAAATAAAAATTATATTAGAGAATTTTAAATTTTATACAAACAAATTGATATTAAATCTCAAAACATAATTATTAACTAGAAAACTCAAATTTTATATAAATATTTCATAAAATATTAAACCTAAGTGAAAGTGAAATTAACTAAATGAAATTGTGAAATTTAAGTGCATATAAAATTACAAATAATCAAAAGGGCGTAAAGCGATAAAAAAATAATAACTCCTACTTTTGCAAACAATTAACTTAACGAAGTTTTGTAAGCAAAAGTAGTATAATTAAACCCAATTCTGCGATTCCTACCCAAAGGACCCTCCAGGATAAAAGGGTAAAACCAGCTACTGGTTTTTAAAAACAATAATAATAAATTAAAATAATGTTATTGATTGATTAAGGCGAATCAAGAAAAACTTATGGTAGTAAAAATACTCCAATCAAGTTAATAATACAAAATTAAATTTTGATAAAACGGATGGCTAATCCAAATAATTTAGTTAGACTCCCATTAATTGATATTGAAGAAAATCCCCATCAACGACAAAGACAGTTACAAAGACAAGCGACATTTCAAAACAACAGAAATATGACCCAACCTAGCGACTTAACAAATGCCATTCGGCAAGTGTTATATGAACAATTACCGATTTTATTACAACAAACTCAAAATCAAACATTTGATTTTATCAATGTAGAGAGTCAAGGAATTGACCAAGAGCACCTAGGTAATTTAGGAGAACTAGACAAAGTGCCAGACATAGTAAAAAGTTTAAGAGAATTTTCCGGTGACCCAGCCGAGTTTGGTTCATGGAAAAAAAGTGTAGACAGAATTTTAAGAACTTACGAACACACAGTTGGTACGCCAAAATACTTTGGTATTTTGCACACCATTCGCAATAAAATAACTGGTAACGCAGACACTGCGTTAGAATCGTACAACGTACCTTTAAATTGGAGTGCCATCTCCAAATGCCTTACGCTACATTATGCAGATAAAAGGGACTTGGGTACATTAGAGTACCAAATGACCACCATAGCACAAGGTGCTAACCAGTCTGTTGAAGAATTCCATCAGGCCGTCTATAAACATTTATCGTTGATCCTTAATAAGATAGGGTGTATGGAATTAGGCAGAGAATCGGAACAATTAATGACCAAGCTGTACAGGGATAAGGCTCTTGATACCTTTATTCGCGGATTACGTGGAGACCTTTCACGTCTTCTCGGCATGAAGGAGCCTGCTGATTTACCAACTGCATTGCTTTTATGTTTGAAACTGGAAAATCAAGCATACCGTACCAATCATGCGTCAAATCGAGGACAACAAAACATATTTAGAAATCAACCCAATAGACCAACGTCAGTACCACGCCAAGTTCCGACACCTCATTTTTCATATTTTCAAGCTAGACCATTTATTCCATCTAGAATTAACACACCGCAAAACCCAACCATGAATCCCAGACAATTAAATAATTTTTTCGAACAACCACAACAAAGGCCATATTTTACTAATATAGATAACCAATTCGCACAGAACCATAACATACAACGACCATTATACCAACCACCTCGTCCTATGGTTGCCAAACCTCAACCACGACCAGAACCGATGGACATTGACAGAAGTATCCAAACTAAGCAGATTAACTACATGAACCGACCACAATTTGATTTAGGTGAAAGACCACCCATGCCCACTGCCGAGATAGCCAAACGACAAAGAAATTTTAATATTCAGACAGATACTTACCAACAAACAGGCACAGAAGAACCAGTACCAACTATGGCTGATTATCAGCAAACTATTTCACAACAAGAAGAACAGACAGATTACGATGAAACACTTAGCGACTATACCGAAGTTATTGAAAATAGTGACCAAGAACAGCAAACCGATTCTATTTACATTAATTTTTTAGAAATAACTGACTCCTCACTTCCATATTTCGAATATAAGGTGAGTAGCGGACAAATGCTTAAAATACTGATTGATACCGGATCCAATAGAAATTATATTCAGCCAAAATTTGTACAGAATCCACTACAGAATGAAACCCCATTTAATGTAGTATCCGTAGGAGGTAAAATAAAAATAACCCATTACAAAATGGCTAATTTGTTTAATGATCCAAAATCAATAGTTAAATTCTTTTTATTACCCACGCTCAGAACATTTGACGGAATATTAGGAAATGACAGTTTGAAGGAACTAGGTGCAAATATTGACACCAAAAGAGGTAAATTGTTCCTAAGAAACAGCATGAGTATTCCCATAAAAGAGAAAAATTTTGAATCAGTAAATGCAATTATACCCAAATTAGATCATCTCGCAAATTATCAACGAAAAGAAGTAAACCATTTGCTAAAAAAATGCCCAAATTTGTTTGCAAAACCCGATGACAAACTGACCTATACCACTAACGTTGAAGCCGAAATACGCACAAGTACAGATCACGAACCACTTACACATAATTGTAATTGGGAAAAAGGTGGAATAGCGATTAAAAGACTGAAGTCATACCTGGATGAGTACAATAAGGAATTACTCTATAAACCAGGAAAAGAAAATATTGTAGCCGATGCATTGTCTCGAGTACCAAAACAATATGAAATTAATTCAATAACAGAAATCCAACACACTGCTCAAAGCTCTTCTCATAATCTTATTCCCAGCATTGAGGTACCGATAAACGCTTTTGAAAACCAAATCTTTATTTACAAAGAACATCCTCCTGACTACAAGTTTACCGTTCCATTTCCTACATTCCATAGACACACTGTTTTTGAACTAACATATTCTGATGATGATCTAATGAAAATATTGAGAAAGTACTTAAACCCTTCAGTAATAAATGGAATCTACACGACAGAAGATATAATGGGACAGATTCAAAGACTGTATCCGGAAAATTTAAGATCCTTTAAAATCAGATTTACTCAAATGAAGGTAGAAATCCATAACAAGGACCGCAAAAAAATTAAAACTTAGACACTAGGGCAGACAATATTTGTTAAGCAAAATAGCAGATTAGGATCTAAACTTTTACCACGATATAAAAAGGAAATTGTAAAAGAAGACAAACACACAACAATTATTACAGCAAATGGGAGAGTTGTTCATAAAAGTAACATCAAAAATGTTTAGTTAGTCAAATGTCTAACTTACAGAAAAAAAAAAAAAAATTAATTATTTCTAACCTTTTATAATTCAGGATAGTTTCAGGATAATTTAACTCTTATTGTGGTTGCCAATGGCAAAGGCAAATCTCGACATTACGAACTATACAGACGCACATACCATTACCATCTATAAAGGAATAGGAAAGCTACAAACGTCATCCATAAAATTAATCCACTTAATAGATCTTCAGCAAATAGAAATTGAACTTCTAAAAATTCGTGAACATACCATTAAAGATCTTAAAACAAGTTATCTCTTTCATGCTCTAACTCACGAAATAGTACAATCACTCACTGCATTAAATACACTCACTTTGCAAGACCACCAAACTAGATCAATAAATTGGATTGGATCAGCCTGGAAATATGTTGCAGGAAATCCAGATCATGATGATCTATTAATAATACAAAATAATCTAAATAGCCTTAATACAAACAATAACAACCAGATCATTATAAATAAACAACTACAGAATAGAATTAATGACTTAACTACAATTTCAAATATGTTAAAAAATGCAATAAAGAAAGATAATTTGTTTAATAATGAAATAGCAATAAGTTTCCGAAATCAAGTAAGACTAATCAAAGAAGAAATAATAAATGTCAAATATGCAACTCAATGGGCAAAACAAAATATAATAAATACCTTACTTTTAAACGAAATAAAATTACAAGAAGTCCACAAAATATTTCAAATAAATAATACAACAACTTTATCAGTCGAAGAAATGTTAGAGTTCGCTGAAGTATCAGTCTTACATAATAAAACAGCTATTGTTTACATTGTAAAAATTCCAGAATTAGAAGCAACCAATTATCAAAATTTATTAATAAAACCAGTTGTAAAAAATAAACTAATAGTTCACTTAGAAACAGATGAAATATTTTTGTCCGAAAAATCTATGTTAAAAGTACCAAAAAATTGTAAAATATCCAACAATATAAAAATTTGTAAAAAATATACAACCATTAACTTAAGAGAATCCAAATGTATTTCTAAATTAGTTGAGGGCAAAGAATCGCTGTGTGATTTCAGTAATGCAGACCATATCCCAGAAATCGAAGAGATTGACAACAGCTTAATCCTACTTAACAACTTTAACGGCAGTCTAATACAGAGTAATATAACCCATCATCTGAAAGGAACATATCTCGTACACTATTGGAATGAGAACATAACCATAAATAATAAAGAATTCAGCAAAGGGGAGAAAACTATTTTGAAACCCGGAGCACCACTCATCCAAATGACCCCAATAGAATTGGAGCGTCTTCAAATATTATCATTGGAATCCCTACACGCACTCAACATAAAAAATAGGAAACAATTAGACCAAATAAATACAGATTCCTCCTCGAACCGAATAGCTATAATTTTTCTATCGGCCATTATTATAGCAATAGTTGTAATACAAAAATTTTGTATAAAACCAAAGGAAAACCTAATCCTACAAATTGGAAAAGTTCCGACAGAAATCATGAGTGAAGCGAACAATTTTCCTAGATCAGTCCAACCACAATTTAATAACATACCATACTTTTAAAGCTATGTACTTGAGGACAAGTAGGAATTTGAGGAGGGAGAGTTAATACAACAAATATTTATTTCAACAATATTCATTGCTACAATGTAATTGTTAAAGTTCAATAACTTAAAAGTTGACACAACAAATATTTATTTCAACATAAATATTTATTTCAACAGTATTCATTGCTACAATGTAATTGTTAAAGTTCAATAACTTAAAAGTTGACAAAACAAATATTTATTTCAACATAACAACAATCATTGCAACAATGTTGTTGTTAAAGTTGAATAACATAAACAAACATCCGCTGCAACTCCCAAAAGTGATCGACATTATTGCTGATCAATAAATAATAATATCAACAACAATAATCAACTTCAATTCTGCTGACCATTCAACATCCGTTAAACTCTGCCGACGCAACTCCCAAAAGTGATCGACATTATTGCTGATGAATACAACAATAATCAACTTCAATTCTGCTGACTATTCAACATCCAAACTCTGCCGACGCCGCAGCTAGCTTAGGGTATTTTTAAGATTCTATGTATCAGTTTCTTTCCAAAACTCAATAAAGTAAAACATTAACTTACATACTTACGTATAACACAATTCGACACCAAATTTATAAACAAATGCAAATAGCATTATAATGCGATACTAAATTGATAGGAGACGTATATACGTACATACATAACGTATTAGAAACAAAACATTGAATTTCAACATCTAATGTGGTAATGACATACGTATTCAAAACAATAGAACTTGATGTAAACAAACATCAAAGAAACTTGAATCCCATTTTGACACAATAATAAATAAGAACTCATGCCATCGTTATGATATTTGATGTTTTGCTTAGAGACTTAGAAATAATCTAATCTAGAAAGTATAAAAGGCAGAGTTCAATTGCAGTTCAGTTCAGTTCAAGTGAAGTTCAGTGCAGTTAAATTCAGTTTGTCTCGCAAATAGTAAATGTGTGTGACATCCAAGGACTAGATGACAGGAAGGAACTCAAGGACACAAGACATCGTGTAAACCAAGGATGATAAGTATCTTCTAAACTAAAACAACTTTATTCTTAGTTCCCTTGCAGCACTTCAATAAACCACGATTTGTTAACATAAAAGAATACAAAGTCTTTTATTCAAATTGGAAGATAGACTTACACGCTAAGTCTATAATTATATGTTAGCAGGACATTTCAAGGAAGACCAATGAAATTTTTAGTTGATACTGGTGCATCGAAAAATTATTTAAAAAATTAAAATTACAGAAAAATGCACTGTACACATTTTTAATTCGAATTTCAATTTTTTTGATGTGAAACACCTATAGGCGCGGGTAAACATGATTGTCGCCGTGGCTCTTCGACAAAACGTGAGCTTCAGCCATTGGTTGTCCGTAACAACGGTGATTTCGCAAGAAGCAAAAAGTGTACACATTTACACACAAAGTTGTGTGTAGACAAATTTACAAACATTATTCGTGTGGTTCTTTTTGTTTATATACGCATATAATTACATACATATGTACGTGAATATACGCGACCGCTTGGTCTTTTAATATGTCATCAAACATACATATGTATAATGCCCAGCAAATAAATATGTAAATATATAACTTATTACACCTACATTAATTAAATATTTAGGTAATAATGCATACATGACTTTATTACATACATATTTCCAAAGATTGAAGGAATTCATCATGAAATAGATCGATTTGTACGTACATGCTTGTGTGCTTTGATATAAAATATACAAGTTAACACATGACTCCCACGCCATGACTTCCACAATAAAAAAATCACATCACTACGCTAAATCCATTCGCAGGGCACATGCGACATCAGCAGTTTTGGATGATTCCCATCAACCTTGAAGTCATTATGCTCCCACGCCAGTTGGCAGCGCTCGCAATCAGATGCTAGCTGCCAATAGACTAAACAAACAAAGTCGGCAATAAAAGGAACCACAACGTATGAACAGCTGCGGTTCCAGTTTCCTACATGTTTTGTAATTCATAGAATTAAGTACATAAAATAAGGTATATGAACTAACACATACATAGGTAGCTGTTAGTTCAATTTTAAGTTAAGCCACAAAATTATATTCTCAATATAGCTAGTAAGTCTTTAGCAGCCAAGCAATCAAGTTTGATTTTATTCAAAGTATACTTTAATAAGTTTTCAACCAACAACAACCCACTTGGAACTGTTTGAGCTTGTTCACCAAGTCGAGCGAATAGCAAGTCCAAACGTAACTGGCACCAAAGGACTTATTCAACTTACATACATACATATAGTTACACCATCCACCTCACCACCCACCTCACCTCAGCACATTATCATACCCAGCCCTGCCAATTCCGGTACTATAAAATAATAATTACACAAATAAATGAAGACACCAAGCAATACGAGCACCTCAACTTAGGAACAGCGAACACACAACTAAATACAAAGAACACCCAAGCACACATGCGGGAGCAACGATCACGTAAGCATAAGAACATATCAAGCATACGAGTACTAATTGAAGTAATATTTATTCAACATGATACGGACAATAAATAATTAACTTGAGCAATAATTCGCACTGTTAATATTTTCGGTTCGTATCAATTATCAAAATCGTAAAATGATCAGTTTTACAGTTAAAAGAAATTAAAATGATCACATTTACGACCTGAAGAGATACGGCGCCAGACGAAATAAGATCGTCGACTTTGGATCACGCCACTGTTCAAATGCAGTATAAAAGAATCAGCACCACCAACGCATGAGTTCAGTCAGTTCGGTAAGTTCAGTTTGCAGTTCAATTCAGTTGGAGTATTAATCAATTAAAGAAAGAAAGGCGACATCACCGCTAATAAGAAATCATCAAGGAGACCTGAAGAACCAGCGTTACATATAGGCACACCCTATTGTTCACAAGCATGCATACGCAGCGGTAAAACCACGCCACCGCCAGCAACATACGCAGTCCCAGCAACACACGCCATCCCAACGCACCATGTTGCGAATGTGCTAGCACGCAGCACAGGCTTGGTGGGGAGTTAGATGGCGGATGATCAGAGAGTCAGCACGGGACTGTGACAGCGTACGCACGTTTGGCATCAGTATACTTATTTAATTTTATTTACTAATATTTTATTTCTTTATTTCGGTACAATAAACAATTATTGTAGAACACGAAACTGCATTGTTTTAATGAAAAATATATATTAAAGAGAGGAAGTTAACAACAAGCTCCCTTAATATATAATTGGTGCAGTCATAAACAAGCACATTTTTATAAAAGAGAGAAGTATAGGACGACAACTCGACCGAAGGAAGTCATACACAGAAAAAAGTGTAAGAAGACTCTTCGACTGAAAGAAGTCATACGGAAAACTCTTAGAAGGAAGACATATTAGGATACGTACTACATCCGATAAAAGCTACAATGGCAACAATCAACACCGAGTGGAATTCCGACACCAACACCAACACCAACGTTGAGTTTCGAAATCAAATTCGACCCGCTGAAGTACATCAATAAAATGGGTGAGTACACTGGTGATAGTAGCGCAGAATTAGTCCAATTTATAAGTAAGGTAGAAATTGTGGCAGTACTGCGCCGTGTTATGCGCCATTTACCGCTTAATGTCATGTAACCATATAATTGAATTGTCACTTCGTAACACTTACTTCTTTTCTGGTCTTCTGATGTCAGAGCTGGAAGGACTAAAAGTAGAGCTTCGTGAACTCCGGCGCGTACAAGAGGAACTTATGGCCCAACAGGTTTTATCCGTGCCAAACAGCAGTGTTCAACGCGTCCACATCTCTGCATTCAACAGGAGTCATCTAATTTGTGGTTTGCGCAAATTGAGCGTACATTTAGACTAAACAACATAGTAACGGATGCAGATCAATTAGATGTGGTGGCTACACACTTTACTCGCCGTAGAGAATCTCCTGCTTCATCCCCCAAACGACAATAAATACAAAGCTCTGAAATGCCGTATACTGGAAAAATTTGGCGATTCGAATCAAAGTAAATTACAACGATTGTTGAAAGGCGACGAATTTGTGGGTATGAAGCCATCTGATATATTAGCCAAATGCGTCGACTGGCACCAGATCAAGATGACTTCATCCGTCTGCTATTCCTTCAACGGCTGCCGCCAACAATACGGCCATGGTTGAGTGTAGCAACGGACAACCTAAGCAGCATCGCCTCAATGGCCGACAAAATGCTCGAGTCAATTGCAACGCCAGAAGTTCACTCTATTGGTAATGCTCAACAAGACGAAGTCCAAGCCATACAAGTTAACACAATATTTTATGAACTTCTACATAAATTCCATTCCCACATTATATGCTAGAAACATACAAACCGTTTGCATACTTTGGAGTCCTATTACAACCAAAGTGCAACAGCGCTAAACGCGCATCCGCTAAATTCTTAAGTGAGCGAAACACGCGCAACCATGTCTTCTCCCCCAAAACCAAATAGCTGCAGGTGAGCGCTACACGCGCAAACCCTTTTAGCTGACCAAGCATCTTTGGTCACGTAGGCCGGCTCAAGCATAGGTTAGATTATAAACTTTAAAGTTAAGTGTAGTCAGTTTTATAATAAAGCTCAAGAGAAGCACATAGTGCTGATTAATAAACGCATTGTTTTATTTTTTATGTTACATAAAGCCGATTGGCTTTATTGGATTGGATTCACTATCTGAACTGAGCGCAGCAATTGAGTCAATGAAAAACAAAATCGCATCCCTTGAAAAGAAGTCACAGTCCTGCAAATGCAGTGGACCTGTACACCCCCATAATGGTCAACTTTGTTATTTTCATAAACGCTTTGGCGATGCTGCCCGTAAGTGCCGTCCAGGCTGTTTACGCTCATCTTCGGAAAACTAAGTCGGCTGCCGTCAGCTTTGCTTGTTGACGGCAGCTCAGACGTAAAAAACTCAACTATGACTTCACAGCGGGCCCCATATTGTTTAAATCAAATTCCCGAAAGCAGGTTATTTGTCAACGATCTCCAATCTGGCCACCGTTTCCTCATCGACTCTGGCTCCTGTGTTTCGGTAATTCCTAGTTCTCTCGTGGACAAGAGACTCACTGTGGATGCATTACAACTAACAGCAGCTAACCATACGCAGATTATGACGGGTTGCAACGTAAATTTGAATGGACGTTTGTTATTGCCAACATACAGACACCATTAATTGGCGCAGATTTCCTTTCAGGTTTCAAACTGATGGTGGACCTTAATCGCAAGCAGCTAATAGACTTCACAACTGGGCTAACGATAACAGGCGTAAGCGTCAATACAATACAGCACAATATAACAGTTATCAGCTCAAAAATAGTAACAGAGCCAGCACCACTACCACGAAAGGCAACCTCGCTTCTTATGCAGTTGAACGACACCGAAAACACTTGCGCTTCACCAACGTCCATTGGGGACACAACTAAGTTGCAACCAGTACATCAGGTATGTCACCATATCGAAACTACAGGACCCCCAACCGCTGAACGGCCGCGTCGCTTATCAGGTGAGAAACTCAATGCGGCGCGTGCCGAATTCGACATGTTACTCAAAAACGGCATTTGTCGTCCATCGAAAAGTGCTTGGGCAAGCCCCTTACATATGGTGGCAAAAAAAAATGGTGGTTGGTGAGCATGTGGTGATTATAGGAAACTAAACGCGCAAACAATTCCGGATCGCTATCCTATAGGTCATATCCACGATTTTGCTGAGAGATTGTCTGGAAATTCGATATTTTCTACACTTGACTTAACTCGCGCTTATTACCAAATACCAATGGTTGCGAAGGATATTCAGAAGACCGCTGTATGTACGCCGTTTGGCTTATTTGAATACCTTAAAATGCCTTTTGGACTGCGGAACGCAACACAGACCTTTCAACGAGTTATGGATAACATATTTAGAGGCCTTGATTTCGTATACGTGTACATTGACGATGTACTTATTATGTCTAAGGATAGTGCAGAACATCGCGTTCACCTACGCACTGTACTCGACCTCTTAAGAGAGAACGGTTTCGAAATAAATACTAAAAAGTGTGCGTTTGAACAAAGTCAAGTGTAATTTTTGGGATACACAATAAACAGCTCCGGCTGCCAACCGCCACCAGAGCGAGTACAGACAATTTTGAATACCCCGCGACCAAAGACGGTCCTTGAATTGCGCAGGTTTCTGGGAATAATTAATTACTACAGGCGCTGCATACCACATGCAGCCGAGTTACAGGCACCGCTAAATAGCTACCTGCACGAGTCAAAGAAACACGATAAACGAATAATTGAGTGGACCGTCGCAAGTAATCAAGCTTTTGAAGACTGTAAAATTTCAATAAGCAAAGCAATATCACTGGCGCACCCTACTGTCGGCGCACCCCTAGCGCTTAGTTGTGACGTTTCAGATTTAGCTATTGGTGCGACTCTTGAACAACAAACAAACAGTATTTGGAGACCTCTCGGTTTCTTCTCGCGGAAGCTTGCCGCAACTGAAAAAAACTACAGTGCTTACGATCGTGAGTTGCTAGCAATTTATGAAGCAGTGAAACATTTTCAGTAGAGAAGATTCATTCAAGCTGCTGCAATTAATAAAAATAAAGAAAAAAATTGTTCTAAATGGGAGTCTGGATCTAATATTCACCAAAAGCGAAGTTTCCTTAAAGAAGGCGGCTCGGAAATAGACAGGATGTGTTTTCATCGGTTCGCTAAGGCTAGAAGTCAAAAAATTCCGATTTCTGGTCCCATTTTGAAAGCAAAGGCAATGGAAATTGCAGAAAAACTGGGTGTACCTAATTTTAAAGCTTCGGATAGATGGCTAAATAAATGGCGATTAAGGAATAATGTTTCCTTCAAATGCATATCTGGTGAAGCTGCAGATGTGAATCAGGATGATGTCGAACAGTTTCAGACAAAGCTGCAAACTCTGTTGAATGGGTACAAGCCTGAAGACATTTACAACGCCGATGAGAGTGGGCTTTTCTTTCGTGCTTTACCGGACAAAACCCTCGCTTTTAATGTATGGGAGGTAAGCTATCAAAGGAAAGACTCACAATTTTGTTCTGTGCTAATATGGCTGGAGATAAGGAGCCGCTTTTGGTTATAGGGAAAGCAGCCCGTCCTCGATCCTTTAAACATGTTCCAATTGCAAAACTTCTAGTGGATTGGAAGTCTAATAAAAAAGCATGGATGACTCGAAAAGTGATGAGCGAATGGCTGTAGCAGTTCAATCGAAGAATGAAAGCCCAGAATCGAAAAACTATCTTGTTTCTAGATAACGCGGCTTCTCATCCAAAGGAATTAGACTTGACCAACATAAAAATTTGTTTCTTGCCACCAAATACAACGACAGTTAGCCAACCCCTTGATCAAGGTATAATCCAAAATTTTAAAACTTTGTATAGAAGCTTAGTTTTAAAACACTTGATAACTAAAATTGGCGATACAAGTTCTGCCTCAGAGCTCTCAAAATCGGTTAATGTACTGGAAGCTGTGTATTTTATCAAAGCATCTTGGGATAAAGTGGAAGCCACAACAATCCGAAACTGTTTCCGTAAAGCAGGATTTTTAGAAACCTTAGAGCATCCTTCATATTTTGATCCCGAAGATGACATTCCACTGGCAGTCTATGCTAGGCTTCAGGAAGGACTAGATTTGGCAAATGATTTCGAAGGTTTTCTCCAAATAGATCAAAATGTTTTCACTGAGGACAACAATATAGAAATTCAATTTGACCAACCAGATGATACTATGGACTTAAGTGATTCAGAAGATGAACCTTCAGAAGAAATAAGTGACCCCATAACATCATATGATGAGGCTTTAAAACTTGTTGCGCGCTTGAAACAATTTGCAAAAAATGACTATGTAGTTTTTCAGCAGGTTAAAAATATCGAGAGTCACTTTGAAAATGAAAATTTCAAATCAAAGGAATCAATGTTAAAACAAACAAGCATCACACAATATTTTTTATCAAACTAGTCGATATTGAAATGTAAAGACTTGTACAATATATTTAATTGATATATTTATGTATGTATGTATATGTAATACTAAAGTATTTAAATATTCTTTACTTCGAAAAATTTCTTAAATAAACTACAATGAATTTTATATGTATAGCAGAGTGTGCCATTCTGAGGCAACCTTTTTTTTCAACTGAAAAACAGGCTCAAAACTTTCGAAAATGTGTAAAAAAAGTCACTCAAAAGATGAGCTCTTAATATTAATATTAAGAGGTGCCTCATTCAAATTTTCTGTTTTCCACATAAATTAAATGGAAAAAAAATCTTTTTTTTTGTGGTGGTTATTGTGCGGAGGTTTTATATGTGCCCCGATGGCTGCCAGTAGGGATGGTAAACTCGATTCCGATTCTACTCGATTATAATTTATTGTAATTAGTAGTAAGTTATGTTTAAGACAACCTAGATTAAGCTTGTAATATTTGTGCAATAAATAATAGTTGTAGTCTTTGGACTGACACCGAAGAAACGTGTTTCATTCAAGAATGTCATTATATGACATTTGGATTGAAAAATACTCCAGCAACTTTTCAAAGAATGATGAATCATGTCCTACAATCATTTGTAAATAAAATATGTGTTGCTTACTTAGACAACAGTTTCAGTACAAGTTTACAACAAAATGTGGAATCAATAAAAAAATTAAAGAAAAGTTAAAAGAGTTTGATCTAAAAATAAAAATCGACAAATGAAGGACAGTAGCCATATAACAATTTGTGAACAACTAGAAGATTACTTTCCTAAACTAAGAAAACCCAGAAAAATTACAGCAGACAATGTATTTAAAATCCTAAGAATAAAAGAATACTTAGATAACGCACACAGGTAATTCGGATATGGAAAGGTTTCATAATGCCACAGCAGAACAATTTCTGAATTTTTTATAAATTGAGCTGGTAGTTGCAGTAAAACAATTTGTATAAAAATGTATTTTAGAAATTATACATACTCCACTCATGTTACAATGCCTTTGCAAAATAATTGTCATAACATCTTGCTCAGCAAAAGAAGCCGCGCGAGTTACATACGTATGTAAATAACCCAACAACAAATAGTAAAACTGATAAATTTGCTGAATTACTTAATGAAATTAATAGAAAAACTGGAAGTCAATAAATTTGTAATATGAGACCACTTCTTTGCTGTTGCAAAAATCAACTTATATGATACAAAACAAAAACACTTTGTTTGCAATATTCCCGAGAATTTTAATAATCTATTAAGTCATGAGGTTACTACCTTAGTCAGCATTCAAGTAAATATTATTTATAAGCAAATGAATACTTTTTTGCAAAACATATGTAATAAGTATAATAAGTATTTATGATTTGTAAGCAATAACTCATTGCAATATTAAATTATTATAATTAATATAGTAAAAATTTAGCCTGATTCCAATATCCAAACCACCTGGTTTCGTTCTTTAGGGTTAATTCGGTATTATCTTTTTTAAAAACGTTTGAACGCGATCGTAAAACAAAATTGGCGTAGTCGGTAGGAACCTTAAAAAATGTTAAATTAAGGATTCAGTGAAACGAAACGTGTTCGAAAAAAAAAATCATCCGGAAATCATTATATCCTATATTTTATATAAATCTCAAAACTAATTCTGCGATTCTGTAGCCAATTCAGGAGTTGACCAGACCCTCCAGGATATAAATAATTATAAAACAACCCGGATAAACACAAAAATCGGCACCACCGAAGGTGCAGTGAACATTAATTGTGAAACGAAATATAAAGGAAAAGTTTAGAAGCGAAAACGGCCTAAAAAAATTAAAAGGCGTTAATTCACCAGAACAAATTTTAAAAACAAAAATTTTTGTGAAGTTTTTGCAATGAACACGGCTTAAAACAAAAAGATCGTGAATTCATCAAGACCGTTTATGCTCGAGTAGGCAAGACCAGGGGGATCCTCACGAATTGATATTACCAGAGAAAAAGTTAATAATAGATTTTTTTTATGAACCAGCCTCGGAGTCCTTACCTAAAATAAAATTTAAAATAAATAAAAAGAGTTAATTGATACAGGAGCTAGTTTAAGCCGAATTAATAGCGAGATTGATGATTTCCCAAAAACTAAATTGAAAAATTCATTAACGTTTAGCACAATAACAAGTGGATAGAATAAATTATGAGGTGCATACACTAACACCAGAAGAGTTCAATTTACCTAGTAATGCGAGAACAAGGTGGAAACTCACACGAGTTAAAGAAAACGAAATATTGTCCATTAATGAAATAACTTATAAGAAAACGAAATTTAACGAAGATTTACAACAATATGAAGACAATTGTATTGCAAATATTTTTAATGGAAAAATGCACTGTAACTATGTAAAAAACAATAAATCTAATATTATTGAATTAAATGCAAATCATATAGACATATAAGTATAATCAATGCCATAAATGAAACAGTTAATCAAAATTGTGATTCAAATAACTGCACCATGGTAATGGTAATTATTTTATTCGATTTGAAAATTTCGATGCAAGACAGAAGAGAACTATGCAGCGAATGAAGGGGAAATTCTAGCTATTATATGGGCATTAAATTCCCTTAGAAATAATTTACATATATGGCATGGCCAAGGCTAATGTATGTGGTGTCGAGTGTAGAGTACTGAACACGACTAGAGTACTGAACACGACTAAGGTACTTAACACGACTAGAGTACCGAACACGACTAGGGTACCGAACACGACTAGGGTACTGAACACGACTAAGTTACTGAACACGACTAGGTTACTGAACACGACTATGTTACTGAACACGACGAAGACAAAATGCAACTATGGACTAGAACAAGAACTCAGCGAAGCGTTAGGACGCTTGCGTTGAGTTCTTAGAAGCGTTGGGACGCTTGCGTTGAATTCTTGGAAGCGTTATAAAAGCTAGAAGACGAGAAAACGAAGCATTCTACACGGGACAGCCAAACGAACAACAAGTGTATTTTTCAAACAATTTTTTAAATTATAAATTTTAATTGTAAAGTTAATAAAAATAAAATAAGTCACATCCTACATGTATACACAGATCATCAACCCCTAACTTATGCTTTAAGTAATAAAACTTTTAATAGCAAAATGAAATGTTGGAAGGCTTTCTTAGAGGAATACAATTATGAATTGTACTACAAACCCGGAAAATCGAACGTCGTCGCAGATGCTTTATCGCGACCTTCTCAAATTAACTCCCTTAGTGTAACCCAGCACAACGGTTAAAGCTCCTCACATAATTTAATATATAGCGTTGATTGTCCAATCAATACATTTAGAAATCAAATTTTCTTCAGTGTAGGTGAAATATCTACCTACCAATTTAAAATTGTATTTTCAACCACTGACATTTGATTACTGAACCAAACTATGATCACGACAATTTACTTCAACTTCTCAAGCGTTATTTAAATCCGACAGTCATAAACTGTATAAAGGCTAATCAAAATACATAAGGTTCGATACAAGACCTGTGTCATCTTCATTTTAGTAATTATAAAATAAGTTTTTCTCAAATTCAAGTAGATGACATGACTAACGAAGAAAAACAGGAAGATATAATTATTAGAACGCACAATGGAGCTCATATGAATAGCATTGAAAATGAAAATAAACTTGAACGTTACTATATTCCGTCAATGACAAAGAATATTAAAGAAATACATAGTTGGAAAATGAGAAATTTGTAAAATAAACAAATACGACAGACATCCAGCAAGGCCACTAGTACAACCTACTTCAATTCAAATAATAGGACGAAATAGGACAGATATGGAAACATATTTCGATGGAGACATAATATACGTAAAATTGAATAGGAGAATTGGAAAAAAGTTGTCCCCAAGGTATAAAAAGGAAATAGCAGCAACTAACTTTAACACGACAGTTAAAACAAAAACAGGACGCATAGGGCATAAGAAAAACATTCCACAGTATTTTTTTTTTTTGTTTGGGATTTTCTTTGGGTAATCCCCTGCAAATCAGAAATTACAAAATTTCCGGAGTAAAAGGGCTATTAACTTGATCGAAACGGCATGGAATATATTGCCGGTAATCCGGATCATGAAGATTTTGAAATTATAAGTAAAAATATAAACGAATTAAACAGTAATAACAATAAACAAATGTTCTAAAACGAAGCATTTAATAAGCAACTTAATAGTTTAATAAATATTACAAACGAAATATCTTATTATATTAAAAAGTGTGGTCATATTGAAAACGAATTAGCATGAAGTATCGGAAATAGAATAAGAACTGTAAAAGAAAAATTAATCAACATTAAATATGCCATTCAAAGGGCATGAAATGGAATGGAATAAAAATCGCTATGGAAAGCTTCAAGAAGAAGATTGTAGCAATGTAAATGTGATTACTGTATTATGTTGTATCGTTACCTTATTTTGATGTTACTTGAATAAGCAATCCTGTTGTACTTTTAATTTGTATTATGCTTTATTTTAATATTACTTGTATAAGCAAGACGGTACTACTTTTGAATTTGTATCATACCTTATTTTAATGTTACTCGAATAAGCAACCCTGATGTAATTTTTAAACTTGTAACTGGCGACATGAAAGTGAGAAAAAATAAAGAAGAGTTAGTTCGGACGCAACCACGAAACGAATCGGTCTTCCTACAAAATCTCAGAAGTGGGATTCGGGCACAGTAGCAAAGTACAGTTTTAACAAAATTTTTGGAATTTTTTTTTATAAAATTGGAGTGCGTCTATACAAACATATATACGGCGGCCCAGTTGCGTGAGTGGTTGAAGCGGTTGGGGCTCCCGACTCATGGCAACAAAAGTGCCCTGGCAATAAGGTTGGGCGATGTGCCTGCAATTGAGCGTGGCGATTGTCGGTGGGCATTGATGAATCACCTTTGGAGGAGGCAGCGGAACGTGATTTAAAGACGCAGAATGAGCTCCTGACCAAAAAAGTCGAGCAGTTAAAGCTAATGATCGTGCAACTTAAATCAAGCAATGTGTAGGCGGGGCCACTGATGTGACAGAAAAAGACGATTCATCGAATAGCAGAGCTTCGAGTACTTTAAATAACGACGCAACGAATGTCAGCGCGACATACAACAAACAATCATACAACATGCAACAAATAATAGCGGCGGCGCATTGAATAACGGCAGTGGCGCTTTGAATAATGGCAGCGCTATGAACGACGGCGGCGCATTGAACAACGGCAGCGCTTTCAACGACAACAGCACTTTAAACGATAATGACGCTTTGAACAGCAACGGCGCAGTAGGTACAGTAACAAACGAACGTAATAAAGAGAGCGCTACGGTAAGGAATGTCGGTGCTATACTCGTACCTTTGGAGATGTTAAAAGATCTGTTACCAGAATACGAAGGTCGGCCGAATTTTAACGTTTGGATTCAACAATTAAGAAGTGCTGGGAAAGCTTTTAATCTCGATCATGGCGCGCTGTATTGCTAAGCAAACTAAAAGGTAGTGCAAGAGTGTGGTCGACTTCCTAAACGCAGGTTGCAATGCATATTTACAATGCATATAGTTCCTAAAGTCATACTTGAATTTTCTGGCAACGCCTAATGTTCCTAATTAGTTGGCAACTCAGTTTTAAACGCATCAGATGTTTAAGGCGTGCATCAATTTTATTTGGCATGCAGAACAGACAATGGCAGAGTAAATAATTTCTATTTATTGTAACTAATTTAAATTGTGTTATCATTTCGTTTTATCTTATATTATAGAGAAAAAAAGTGGACACACGAGCGGAAGAAATTATTAATAACAACAAGGCTTCGTCATGAAGCAGAATTTTTCGGCAAAAAAGAAAGAGAAATATAATTTGGGAGTCGATTTTAAGGGAAATGAGGGACGTTGAGAGCTCGTTTCCATTTTCAAGAGATGAAATAACGAGGTGTTTTCTCAACATAATGGGGACTTATAAGCGTATAAAGAAAAGAAACAGTACTTCTGGCGAAGCAGCATCAAATTGGGAATATTTTAGTGAAATCGATGAAGTGTTTGGGAGTCGTTCTAGTATTGAAGTGCCACTAGAAATGACCGAGTATTCTATAATTTCATTGGAAAGTCCTTCCATCACAGCAACAATTGACGGAATGGATGTAACACCTACAACATCAGTTAAAAGAAAGAGAAATGACGTAATCGAATTCTTAGAGAAAGAATCCGAAAAGGAAAACGAAGCTATAAATAAGCTTATAAAAATAGAAAGTGAAAGACTTGAAGTTGAAAAAGAAAAACTTAAAGAATTAAAGCAACTACGGGCTTTATTTGAAAACCCACTATTATATAATTATAAGAAATATCTTTATATATATAAATCTTCTGACCGTGTGTTTGCCTTGAGATTCCTCCTAAACGGATGGGCCGATTTTGATGAAATTTTGTCTGTACGTTCAAGGAGATTCGGGAAAGGTTTATGTTTACAATTTGGTCCACTGGAAAATGTTTTTTAAATTATTTTTTCATTTTTAATCAATTTTTAATTTTGTAATGTTTGATCGATAGATGGCGCTACCATCGCAGTATCCAATATTCAAACCTTAAATTGGCGTAAACGTGTATGAAACAAAACGATGCCAAAGTAAAAGGCGATATCGTTGGATATATATCATTATGAGGAAAAGTCGGAAAATTGGACATTTCTAAAAAGTAAATTTTTTCCATACACATTTTTTTTCAATTTTTGTTTATTTTGTTTTTCAATATTTTGATTTGTAAATTATTTGATTCGTTCAATTTCGGTCGCTTGCTTTTTTTTTCGTCTATTCAAAAGAAAAATTATTGAAAATTATTCAGTGAAAACTTTACGTGTGTTTCACACAAAGAGGTCAATTGCAGATTGAAATTTGTTACGAAGCCACCAAGAGGTCGACCTAATATCGGTCGGTGTTCTTTTTGCCAACAAAGTATGGCAGGCCAAGGCAAGGCAAGGCAAGAAGTACTCCCAGGATGCGGAGACATACGTTCGGAATTATAATTCGCGGTCAATCAGCAAGTGATCGTCACGATGTTACAGCACGACTTTTCCTACAACAGTTACGATGTTTGATTGTCTTTATCTTGAAGCAACGTATATGTGGTGCTGTTGGATGAGATGTACTTTGTTGAGTGGCAAAAACCTCTATTTTGCATGCACACATTCTTCTTTGGATGATGGTTACACCATAATATGATTCATGGACCTTGCGGACATTACAATCCCACTTCGGTTTGTATGTCTGACAATAAATGCACGAAACACTATTCACTCTGCTTTTCTTTCGGAAGCACAAACTAGAAATGGTAGATATCAACTCTATCGGCGTCGCTCACCAGATAACAGAACGTTCAGCATTCAACTTAGAAGAGTGAATATCGAAGTTGACAACACATGGATCGTACTGTATTCACCATTATTGTCTAATTCACATTCAAAACTCATATCAGTGTTTAGTATTGCAGTTTGGTGAAATCGATAAAATACGTTTGGAAATACGTGACCAAAGGAAGCACAACTTTCGTCAGTGATCCATTTGCAAGGACATTCGGAAATACTTTGATATTATAATTGGGATGCATCGTCGAAGAAATAGTTACGCAGAAAGCAAGGCCAACCAGTAGATTGACATCCAGGTGTCTTATTAACTAATGCATTAGGACGAATTTACACAATCCACCCGAAAAACAACGATGGTTTCTACCTTCGGTTGCTATTGATTAAGGTACGCGGTTCAACTTTATTTGAGTCATTGTTTACTGTGAATGGTATATGGGAATATGTGAAAGTTTTGGAGAAGTAAGCCAGCAATATTACAAATGCTGGAACACGTTAATCACTGGAATGAAAATGAAGTTCGCATACTTTTCGATATAAAGATTGTCAAAGACATTTTACATCGTCTTCGCTAAAAATTGGAAATGGTACAATAACGGTTGATACTTCCGGTGGTTCGATATCAATTCCATCTTCCCTTTATCAATTCACGAAAGATGAACTCATCACGAATGTTCGGACATTGGCCAAATTATCGTAACTACGATTCCTTAAGTGCACGCGCAATGTTAGCTGCCAAAAATACCGATGTTGATGACTTAAACTGGAAGATTCAAAGTCAAATTCCGGGAGACTTGCGTTCATACAAATCAATCGATCATCTTGACAATGACGACGACGCCGTCAATTATCCAGTGAAATTTATAAATTCTTTGGAGAGGCTTGGTATGCCACCGCATCCTGTGCGTCTCAAAGTTGGACCTGTCATTATTATGTTTCGCAATCTTCATGCACCGAAACTGTGTAATGAAACCCGACTGATTGTGAAGCACCCATCGAAAACAAGGGCGCAGAATGCTTGATTGTACGAATTCCTTTGAGTTCTAACGATTTGCCATTTCAGCTCAAATGTATTCCGTTTCCAGTGAAAATTGAATTTGAGATGACGATCAACAGGATAGTCGCATAGTGGGTGACATAAATTTGAAAATGCTATGTTTTTCACACGGCCAGATATAAGTGGCGTGCACACGAGTTGGAAAACCATCTTCTCTGTACATTAACGCACCGGGACAGAAACCAAAAAATGTTGTTTATCAAGCTGCGTTACATTGAAAAAAATGTAGAAAAATCTCAATTAAATGATATCAACACAATATGAATTTTCATTTCAAATTTCTTTTCATTTCAAAGCATATAATTTCACGTAGGACAACGGCTGCGGGGTCAGCTAGTATAGATATATATATGTTATAGTTTTGAAAGTTCCTATCTTATGAAATAAAATACATTTATGTTCATGTTATTCAAATTGTGTTTTTTTATTCTAGAATTGTCGTTTAATTCAACTTGAAAACAACACTGCCAGGGCATTTCGTTTTTATTGGGCTTCATCTCTTTGCAATGATGGAACACTAACTTCAGATGTTTGGGCCTCCTCTTCGTCCAATTCTATGCAATCAATGTTTTGCTGACCTTCATTGATTATAATCACGTTATGTATTATCATGCACGTTAATACAATAATTTTTGGAATATGAGCGAGCTGTACACCAATGAATTTTAAAATTCTGAACTTTTGTTTTAATATCCCGAACGCCTGTTCAACAAAAACTCGGTTAGTGCTTAAAATAGTGTTAAATTTGCTCTGCTGCGATGTTAAAAAACCATTATCCCGATATGGCACCATGAGAAACGTTTCTAGCGGATAAGCTGCGTCGCCTAAGAAGTGGTGATTTGGTGGAATTTTTAATTCACCGCTTACTAGTGCTCTACGAAATGGGCTCCTTTGCCACACTGATGCGTCATGACATCGTCCGGGACAGCCGACAAAGACGTCCAGAAATTTCATATCGCTGTCAACAATGGCCTATACAAACTGCTTATTATAATTTGACAAGAGATGAGTATACATGCGTAATTACCTGTGCAATGATGGAAAACGTCCTTTTTCTGTTATAGAAACTTATTGCATCATTTTTTGGTTGTGATATGGGAATGTGCGTTCCATCAATGCATCCTAATACAAAAGGAAATATATTGTGGCGACGTTGAGAAAACCCATCAGCGATCTTTTTTTGAGCTGCAGTAGTAAAGCTAATTCTTCAGCATTTGCTAATAAAAATAATGAATAATTTCTTCTCTCGTCCATATTAACTCAAAATTTCGTTATTTCTAATAACAGTCATTATTTGACATATGTTTTACTTATGTATGAGTTTCACGATGACGTTCCTAAACGTCATTTATATGCAAAGCATTTATTTGCAACGCAGAGTTGCGTTGAAAATCAGCTTTGCATTTCATACGCATTTTTTCGAGTTATGCATCGCAACTTGCGTTTAGGAAGTCGGCCTGTGGCTGCACGCGAGGCCTCTGTTTATAACAGAAAATATAGACAGCCTTGTTGCAGAAATGCAAGCGGTGTTTGCACCAACACACAACAAGTTGTTGCTGCGAAAACAGTTTGAAGCGCGCAAGTGGTCGATTGGTGAAGGCTTCCAAAAGTACTACAATGAAAAGGTTTCACTGTCAGGTCCGTTGAATATGGATGAATGCGAGTTGATTGACCATATTGTCGAGGGTATGCCGGACGAGCAGTTACGGACTCAGGTATATATCCAATACTACACTGCAAGAGTGCAGCTTCTGCAGGCGTTCTGGAGAGTTGAATTGCAACATGACTCAATGCAGATGCCTCGCACTAGTGTCAGATGTTTCAACTGCAACTCATTTCGGAAGCCGAAGCGAGAGGTTGGCGAGAACTAAGTGGCGAAGACGATGCTAACGAAGATGACGGTGGAATTATTGACAATGTGTGTCGAAATCAATTGAACGAAGGGTGTGAACTTGTGCTTAAAAATGGTGCGCATGTAGATTCTGCCTCAATGGTGGACTCATGTGACGTAGAGGGAAATATTGAAGCAGCTCTAGCGGATCTATTAGGTGATGGATCTTATAATGTAGAACAGCAGTTTTACGAGTATGTGAAATCAACCTGCCCACAGTCCATAAGCGCACAGACCACCAAGGAAAGTACAGAAGGAAGAAACAACGACAGCTATCAGATGAAAATATTCACATAGCGCCTGTATCCAGCAGGTTAAGAAGAGTAAAAGGTACCCCGTCTGAAAAACCTCTTCCGTTAGCAAATAAGGACACTGTGTTTAATTGGTCGAAGGATTGTAGAAATGATCCAATGCTTTTATTTCCGGAAGCAAACTACAATGATTGTCGTGGCTTGCAGCCTCACGAGTTGTTTGAATTTTTTTTTGATGACGCTTTATTAGAGCATATCGTGCAATGTTCATTATTGTATGCCACAAAGAAATTTGAAAAACCTGTGTTGAATATCAATATTCGTGGTGAGTTAGTAACTTTATACACTTTTTCCTCTTGACTTTTAATACGTATTTACATTTTTACAGAATTGCGTACATTCATTGGTATACTTTTAATATCCGGCTACAACACCGCTGCTAATGTGAAGATGTATTGGAACAGCTCAGAGAACTTACGCAACGAACTAATTGTACAAGCCATGCGTCGAGACCGTTTTAAAGAAATTAGTAGGTGCTTACATTTTGAACCTAACCTGGTTGCGCCTAATGATAATGAAGACAAATTTTGGAAGTTGAGACCTATGACAGACCATTTAAAGGCCAATATGTTGAAGCACTTCCATCCATGCCAACAACTGTCTTTCGATGAGAGTATGATTGCGTACCACGGTCGCCACGGATGCAAGCAGTTTCTAAAAGGCAAACCTATCCGTTTCGGCTACAAAGTTTGGTCTTTATGCACTCCGTCCGGATACCTATTCAATTTCGACAAATAGCAAGGAAGAAATCCACGTTCAAACACGGAATACGAACAGTGCTTTGGAAAGTGTGCAGCACCTCTCATAAACATGATAAATGAATTTGACGAAAACACAAGGAGTTTACCATTTTCTTTCTATTTCGACAACCTTTTTACAAGTTTTCCATTACTGACTTATCTGAAGACGATGGGGTACAATGGAACAGGAACGGTAAGAGAAAATCGTATTCCTTCCAGCTGCCCTTTGAAAACAAAAGTGGCAATGAAAAAGTTTAATAGAGGTTCATTCGAAACTGCTACAATAGAAAATATTGGAATAAAGCTGCCTAAGTGGGTTGATAACTCTGTTGTGTGTGCCGCTTCAACTTGTTACGGTAGCTCGCCAATTTCATCAGCTTCGCGATACTGCAAAAAAGCTGAGAAAAATATCGCCATTCCACGTCCATGCGTGATAACGGAGTATAATAAATACATGTGCGGTGTTGATAGGCTCGATCAAAACGTAAATATGTACCGAATAGCATAGCGGGGAAAAATGTGGTGGTCTTTAATATTTACTTGGCTTATTGACGTTGCAGTATCCAATGCTTGGCACCTTCTACAGAGTTCGAAGAAGCTTTCGCAATTAGAATTTAAACGTGAAATTGCAGTATTTTATTGCAAACATTACGGCGAACCGCCGGTTCAACCTGGCCCGAAACGACCCCGGCTGCACGATGGCGTATATGGAAACATCCGCTTTGATCACACTGATCATTTTATTGAACCAATCATAAATAGACGTCGCTGCTTAGATGAAACTTGTAAAAGTGTTGTGAGAACTCGATGCATTAAATGCAATGTAGGTTTATGCGTCAAGTGCTTCGCTCAGTACCATATTGACAACGAAAACCAAAAATAAATATGTTTTTTTAACTATTTAAATAAAGTTCATTATTTTATTCACATTACTTAATTAACTTATTTTCTTATAGCACATTACATTTTTAAGGTAAATGTAAACGTGTACCCTGTAGGTCCTAGCGCTACCATATGGTCACAGGTCATTGTACAGTTATCTGATAAAGTATGACCACAAAAATTAATTTTTTTAATACATTCTAACAACATTAACAAGCCCTCAAAATTTCATCTTCCTACTAAAAAAAATAGTTATCGTCCCTGCTGGGATAAATTAATAATGCGTAATAAGCAATGGTCATATTCCGATGATTGAAGAGTTGCAACCAAGCTTATTACTTTTAAACGATTTTAGTGGTATAATAAATACCGATAAGGAAACCACAGAATAGTTGGTACTTTCCTTATTAAGTTCCACAACACATCACTTAAAATAGGTAACAAATATTTTCCGAATATTGAAGCGCCTACATTAGAAGTAGTTCCATGGCAGCCAGCGCCATCAGAGAGTGAACGTTTAAATATACTCTCTGTGGAATCTTTAAACTAACTGCATATCAACAACACCAAAACTATCAATTACTTAAAAATGGATGCAATAATAAATAAATTCTCCTAACTTGGGATCGGCATAGCCTTGATACCAATCATGATCTTTTTCTTATTTTGGAAGAAAAGCACAGAAAATGTTGTTGTACACGAAATATCGCATAAAACAGAAACGCCCGTTAATATAAAATATTTGACGACAAATATATTGGAAACAGAAAATCCACTTCAAAAAGCCATCAGTTTCAACAACTTACCTTACTGTTAATCGACCGAGGACGATCGAACTTAAAAGGGGAGGACTTAACACCCTAAACTCAAAAATTTCATAAAATCAATTCCGTTTCCAAACTGACTTAAGCAAAAACATATAAATTAATAAGAATTGACTCTGCATGCGCGAGCATAACTTTTATTAAGAAATCGCCAATTTTACTTAAATTAGTACATTTGCGGAAATACACTTCCATTGACAGACTTTCGCTTATCAGCAAATTGACTCAGGTGACAAAATTGCAACAACAAGTAATATAGAATTAAGTTATAAATTTTGTATAAATAGAAGTAATGTTTAATTGTAAAAAGCTGTTTGTATTCGAGTTGCCTTCAATAGAGAAAGAAGCTTGAATCAAAGGAAAAAAAAAATTATTTGTTTTAATCTTCCCATTGCTTAGAGAGAAAACTTGCAAACGTTTCATGGAATAGCTGTAACAAGAGGCGCTAGCTTTAAGCTTAGAATTAAGTCATGTTATAATTAAGATTAGTAATAAAGACGACAAACCGCTCGGTACTGGAAATCGGGGTATTTTTGTATTCAACTAAAATACATTTTCTGTAAAATAACAGAAATCGTAACTGGCGCAATCGGCTTTCGCAAAAGAACCCAATTTTTGTTTCGGTTTTAAAATAGAACAATTTTTTATTTTTGTCAAAACATGTGTAAATATAACACTAAAACAGCGAATATCACACGAAGTTAATATGTGGCAGTCGATATTCTACAAGTTTATGAAAGATTATGCCTCCATAGTAAAGCCTCTCACAACATACTTAAGGGAAGAAAATGATCATGTGGGAACGAATCGATCAAAAAATGTTAGAATTGAGTTCGACAACGATGCGTTGATGGATTTCGAAAAAGTTGAAAGAATTTTATCTTCTGAGGACGTACTTCTGCTATATCCTGATCACAATAAACCCTTTGACTTAACAACTGACGCTTCAGCACACGCTATTGGGGTGGTATTATCTCAAGGCAATAGGCCGATAACCATGATTTCCAGAAAGTTATCGGCAGCAGAAGAGAATTATACTACCAATAAAAGAGAGCTTTTAGCAATAGTGTTGGCACTTCAGAAGCTGCGAAGCTATTTGCACGGAGTAAAACAGCTGAATATTTTTACCGATCATCAGCCTTTGACCTTCGCTGTCTTGGATAAGAAACGAAAATAGAACACTGCCGAGCATTTGTGGAAGAGTTTTCACCTCAATTTCATTATAAATCCGGTGAAGATAATCTTGTTGCCCATGCATTGTCACGACAGCACATTAATGCAATAGAGCGGGAATCCTCACCAGTTACTATGCATAGTGCAGAATTTCTAACATAAGTTATTCCAAAAGTAGAGAACCCTTTTAATTAATTTCGAATTTTAATTCTTGAAGAAGGAAATGTCACAACTAAGAAGACAAGAATTATTTACAAGTTAAGGATAAGGCATCAAATTACTATACATTTAAAAATTTGGAACATAGTAGAGCACATCGCTCTATCCGAGATAACATTAAACAGGTATTGAACGACTACTATTTTCCAATTATGCAGAAGAAATTAAAGGAAATTACTGCCAACTGCATAATTTGTAAAGAAGCCAAGTATGAACGGCATCCGACTAACCAGATTAGTGATACTGGCCGTTGCTATCATTATAGGTGCAGCATTAGTATTTTGGATACATAGAACGAAAAAACGCATAAAGGACACAAATTACAAGAAGGAAGCGGTAGCTAAGATCTTGAAAGCGGCCGCGGACGGCCGCGATTTAGAAGGGGGCAGTTAACACATTAGTCTGCTAGTCTGCCCACAGTAGCGTTCTTAGAACTACTCCACGCCAGTCAGTAAGCGTGGGAATAGTCCGCGTCACCATTTTCTCATCAACTGGCAAATTCTTCGCTACTAAAATATCAGCGCAGTAGCAGCGATTCACCTGTTGTCTAAACGACAGCAAGTGCAGGTAAACAACAACAACAGTATCAGGTACAGTAGCAGCAGAAATGCCGAAATTGTGCCAAGTGTAGGGAATCAGGCAGGGCTCATATTTTTAGGTTTTAGTCTTAAGCCAGATTTGAACAAAAGCATATAGTGCTTAATAAAAATTATTTGATTGGAAAAGTTAGCTGTGATTGTATTTCCTGGACAACAGCACATAGAGCTGAGGAATAATTTATATTTCAGCTAGCAATGAACAATATTCTACACGAATGTATCGGAATTTTTTCTTACGTCTATATTGACGATATTATAGTATACTCGGAAGCATAAAACTAACATATATGTCGGAGCGCTTATGCTTGTATTTTGTATGTCACTGTAGATGCGTATTTTGTAGTGCTAATATTTTGTAAGTAAGCGTATGTGCCAGAGCGTCAGGCTCGGCGCAGGCGACGCATAGGCGGCATATATTGCGGTACTTTGTCTTGCAAATGCGCAAATAAGCATAGTAACAGGATAGAGATACTGTTACTGAGTGAGGTCCGATCGTATTCCGCGAACTAAGAAAGAACACAACTGTTATGGAACCGTTATGTGTTTTAAGTATGAAAGGAATGCGTGGTCATTGAGCGCTGTGCTCGCTCAAGTAGAGTTCAGTTGAGAAAGCGGCATTGAGACGATCGGAACTCACTGTGCTTCTTTAAAATAAAAATAAACTACTAGTAGTAAAGTGAAGTGAAGTGAAGTGAATTAAAATAAAGGAGATGAATTCAAATGAGTCTCCTACATATATTTCATTTTAAATATTTAGTACGAACACTTTAAAAAGCTCATATGAAAATTTCCATGGAAAATTCAATGTTTATAGCAGCCGAAATTGAATTTTTTGGATATGCTGTACCCCATAAAGTAATAAAAAGGGGTCTTAAAAAAATAGAAAGGATAAAGAATTCTTCAAATTCCAAGACGCAACGGCAACTTAGAGGATTTTTTGGAACAATTGGGTACTACAGGAAGTTATTGAAAACTACGCCATAATTATTTATGCAAGTTAGCACATCACGCATTTAAAAAGTATCATATGATGCATTAATATCTTATGATACAAAGTAATAGAATACGACACTAACTAAATAGCTGAGAGTGCGACACGTGTAGTGGCAACCTATGGGAAGAGCAGCGTCAGCAAACTCCATACCCGTTTCAACGGCACCTACCTACGTTTAGAATTAAGTGTAATTAATAGCAAATTTTATTTCTAAGACAGAATTCAATAAAGAAGAATAGCTCCCAAAAATATTTCTTTATAAGAAATTAAATAAAAGTTTTTTAACAGGCGCCCGAGCCGGGACCAGCGCGCAAAAGTAATTAACAGCCTGAAAATCAAACAGTAAGACTACGGAAACACACAAACGCGAAAAAAGTCCTAAAAGAAAAAAATAAGGCTACGCGTGTGAGAAAGAAATAATAAATACTATGCTGACGAGCGGCTACAACGCAATACCACGTGGGATTTACCAGCGTCGGGGGACCCCAGTATCATCAGAGAAAAGGACAACCCCGGAACGTCATGAAATATCTTACGTAAAGCTGGAAACCACTACTGTAGATATTTTAATATTATTAAAGAAAATATTGTTATTACAAAGAAAAAGAAATTTAATTATTGAAAGATACTGTTGAAAAATTGATCGAACAATTAATCCAGATGAGGTTAGATTATGGGCAAACCACCCATCTTTCAAAACGTTCCACCCTTCCATAAACCCTCCCACCCCTAACCACACTCTAATAACGACAATTTCTCGAGAAGTGCTTGATTGAAAGGATAAGCAGACTATAACTGACTTTACTGAACCCGACCACAGCATTACACTGAACGCAAATAATATAAATGAATTAGACAGGATTCCGGACATGGTTAAATGGCTTAGAAAGTTTTTGGCACGACCAGAAGAATTTTAATCCTGGAGGAAAAGCGTTGACATAATTTTCAAAGCGTAATAGGGGGTCAAGAATACTCATAAGTACTTCGTGACATTCCATACGACCATGCATAAAATAATTGTCGTTGCCGACAACGCATTGGAGTCGTACAAAACTCCACTTGAATGGAGTCAAATCCGCAAATGCCTCATGATGCATTATTCGGATTAAAGGGACATAGGTACCCTCGAATTCTAGATGACAGCTCTGGTAGTTTCAGGGCAATATCGTCAACAACAAAATCAAAGTTTTACAGGACGATATCGTCCACAAGACGAAAATTCCTCTGGTCAAAAGTATCGTTCACAATCTGTATAACGTCAAATGAGCTCCCATGGACAATAATATAACCAAACAAGACAGCCAATGGGGCAAAGTCATCCAATTTATTCAAGACAAATTGAAGTAAGTCAAAACTTTTTTAATTGCTCGAGACAGCAAAGAAGCTCGGAAAATAGTAGTAAGACAACAAATGTGTGAATTAGAATAGCAAGAAATAATTAGAAAAGTCACAGTAGATAAAGCTTATAAATCTTAATAATACCATAAAAGATAGATAATTCAGGAATTGAGAAATTCAGGCTGGTAGTTGATTATAGGAAATTAAATAATATAACTGTAGACGATAAGTATCCTTTACCAAATATCGAAGGAATCTTGGATAAATTGGGCAAAGCACAGTACTTTATCACAAAAGATTTAGCAAAAGGTTACCACCAGATTTTAATGGCAGAAAGGGTTATCGAGAAAACAGCGTTTGTTACACCGGAAGGACTATATGAATACTTCCGAATGCCTTGGGGTTGAAAAATTTCAAAGACTTATAAACGACACATTGAAAGAATACATAAATAAATCTTGTATGTAGAATTAGGAAGCACTCATACCTAAATTTTGCGCTTCCTAGAATGCAAGCTGATTTTTTTTTATTTAGGCCTAAGCAAAATATTGTATAAAGGAATAAGAAATAAAAGAAAATTATACGTAGTAACTCACTAGAATTAAATAGCGTCCGTAGCAATTCTTAAAAAATAACCTTCTGCAAACCACGCAAAGTACGAGTATACTCGCTTTCATAAAAATTCTCCCAATGATATTCATACCAATTGGTATGATTGAATATAAACGTACAAAAATGTAAGCCAAAGGACACGGCTGTAATATCAAAGTAAGTTTCTGTGCACTATGCTCATTCATCAATGCTCATTTATGTTCGCGAGGCTGAAATATGCTCATCACATTTTCTTAACTTTTGAAAATTTATACGCTGGTCCGCAATAGAATCTTCTCTAATATAAATGTTCTCTGTTATATCTAATTTGCTACTGTTACATCATCTCTAATTTATACATTCTTTCTTATATCTACAACTGACCAGTTTAGCGCTCTTTTACAATTAATTTATGAAGAGTTGATTTCCTTTGATCTCCTGTCCAACGACTGTATATCGTTCAATGGATTCTTCAAGCAATTCATGTAATCCGTAATCTTCCTTGCTGATGTGCAGCGACTGGAAATCAAGTGATAGGCGAACGGAGAGATTCACAAGAAATTTTTGAATGGCATCTTCCGGAATGGCCACAGTTGATGCTGTTGCCGTGTCCATTTTCAAAATGCCTGTAAAGAGGCAACAAGAGAAGGTGGTTTATTATAGTGGGATTAAAAAAAGTGAGGATATGGGCGAATGAGAAAGGGAGCTAGATATAATTTGAATTTAAATACTAGTCTGACTTACATCATGTTTTCTGAATCGGCGGATCAATTCGCTCGGTTGTGATACCATGCCTCGATGCACTTATGTATGAAAAGACCGTCAGGGTATTATTTTCTGATTATTCCTTTAGCACTAGGAAATGTTCTGGAAAGAAAACAAAAAATAAGTCAACTAAATGTACATTTTCAGTATAATAAAATTTTTTATAAAACCTTAAATATAGATTATGCTTAATAAATGATTTTAATTTGTCTTGGATGCTAATCACATGTATGACACTTAGTTCATCTAAAATTATAGAAGAATTCGTAAAGTTTTCTGTCTATGTTTCTGAATTTTTACATTTTTTCTTCGATAAAGTCGAAAACCACAGCCAAGCGGCTGAACATGTGAATAGTGTTCATGGTACTGAAATTGTAGTGATCAATCAAACACAATTTTCTTGTCTTGCCTAGCACACACATCGGCAGTAACTTGTAATAAGCCTTAATTGTGTTGAAAAAAATTGTCATATATACTATATGACTATATGAAAAAGAAGGCTACTTTTTGGTATAAATTGTCAGCAAAAATTCAAAATTGATCAAAATGAATATATAACTTTATATACCTTATTTACTTTCAGCTTTTTCACAAATACAAAAGATTACTTACAGGAACTGATATAGTGATTCGATCTAACAAATTCTTGGGAGATTGCATTATTGTCTGATAAAATAATTCGTGCCAAATTTCGTGAAGATATCTATTCAAATGAAAAATGTTTCCATACAGGCCTTGTACAAGTATTCCGATTGTTCAGTTTGTATGTCAGCCATATTCTATATTATTGCGATATCGGCGGTTTCGACTAATAAGCAACTCCTTTGGGAGAAAAGATCGTGTGGAAAATTGCATATCGATATTTTAAGAACTAGCCCCCGGCGTATATATTGACAGAAGGGCAAGTAGGCGAAATTGGCTAAATCGACTCAGGTCGTGATGATGATAATTTATAAATATTTATATTTTGTAGATGAAATCATACTAAAAATTATCCTTAAGGTCTATGCAATAATGACCGTGATTGATCAACGTCTATTTTTGTCAATTTCAAATTTTCTGCGGAAAAATTAAGGGTAATTCTGGCAAAAAAATAGAAACTATATAGTGAGATGAGTATTCGAAGGAAAGAGCTGTATTTATGGTATTTTCATGTATCATATTCAATAAATTTGATATCATCGTTTGCTATTGAGGACTTTTAGAACATAAGTTTGCGTTTTCATTTCAATAATTTGTATGGAAACCTAAATAGAAGGCTTATGAACTAACTTGGCATATGATCCTCGTAATAACACAACCACAGGCATTTGCAGCATTTTTGCTTTATCAGCTTACACTTACATAGATTAATAAACAGATCACTCTAGAGCCCTATATGTATGCGCACGAAACAAAGAGGCATGCCTACAAATGGAGCCACCACATCGCCCGCTGGCGATATGCTCTACATCAGCTGTGTTGGTAAATGTGAAGTCAGTGTGATCGAACGCAGTCCGTTTCGTGTTTTTGTATATTTATAAAATATGCAGCCAGTTCATACCGCTTTGTAAGCTGAGCATCTGTTGATCGTCGCTGCTGATCGAGAGGCAACGGCTGCTGCGTTGCACGATTACTAAACCGGCGTATGTGTTAAGCGAATGTAAACATAATACAAATACAGTAGAAACTCGATTAACCGGACTAATTGTTGTCGATATGCATTCGGATAATCGAAAATCCGGATAATCGAATGTATGAAGAAAAACAAATAGATATTCATATCCTGCAACGAAAATCAATGTTTATTAAGAAATGAACACTTACTTATGTATGTATGCACATATTTTCTTAGATTACACTACCTACGTAATACTAAACTGCAGCATTAATCATGAAATACAATAAAATATTTAGGTACGTATGTACGAATAATTTGTCTACAATATGTATTTGGTAATTTGCATTTGGTAATCATGAAATAAGTAGGTAGGTAATAAGTTTAATTTGGTTGAAAATATTTGGTAATTGTCATTTGACGTAAGCAACTTTTTCTCTTCATTGCTGCTATATCACGAATTCGTTTCAGTTGTAGTAGACTCACAGTATCACTCTAGGGGTATTCTCTCGCTCTTGCAAGAATAGCATATATTTCCTCTCGGTGCACCGGCACAAGAACAAACACACGCAGAAAATTATTTGCAAGGGCTGTAAAATATGTCAGACCAAAAACCATGTATATTTGCGTGCAATGTCATGGAAAAATATAATTGCAACCCTGTTTTAGCTGACATTTTACATAAAGTCATATAGCGTCGTTAAATTGTCTCTTACGCTTTGGCAGGTTTAAATATGTAGACGTGACCCGCACGTCAGAGCGGAGTCACAATTGCAAATGAACTAAAACAATAATGAAACGCGCGGGGCAGCGGCAGCAACCCCACCTGCGCGAGCGGAATATGCAAGTTCCGACACGTTCATGATTCTATAATTTCTACGTAGGTACATATAAATTGGTCGCGATTGGTAGTCCGGATAATCGCGAAACCGTATAACTGAGGGCCGGATAAACGAGTTTCTACTGTACGTAAATGCATATATACACAGATACTTGAAAGGATTTATTCATGGCTTGTAGAATTTTTTGCAATGCAGTAAAGCCTTTGGATGCAAGTATGAATATATACATACATAAGCAAATATAAGTATATGGGCATTGAATTGGTCATTGTCGGCTTATATGTCTGTGGGTAAACAGTTTATGCTCTGAACACATAACGACGAAAGACGACAAACGACATCTGTCAAATATTACACACGTTCTTATGGACACTTATTTTGACGACGACACGAAAACACGACTGTAGGCCGACAGTTGTCATTCTCGCTAATTCCTATTTGCCAACGACAGTAGAATGGAAGAAGAGAGATGAGGAAGAGTGGTGATGCCACTAATATGTAAAATGTAGAATTATTCACTGCTCTTACAAACTTGACGTTATTTTACAAATAAAAGCATAAAATAGCTCTATTATATCATTTGTATTAACAATTGATAATTTAAAACAAAAATATATACCTATTTACTTATTTTTTGCATAAAAAATTTAACTTTGAACAAAATATTAAAATTTCATTGAAGTGCAAGGTATTAGTATGGCCACAACGAAATTGTGTACATGCAAAATGGACAGCTGCGTTGTTTTGTGTACATGCGTTGTTTTGTTTTCATTTCACTTTCGTACTCTCGTTTGTCGTCTGTCGTCGTTATGTGTTCAGTACATTACATGCAAAAATCATTGTTTTCGTTGCATTTACACTTGTTTTCTTTTTATTTTCACTTCTTTGACTTCTTGTTTTTGCTTGTTTTGGTGCTCGCTTGCCTGCAACATGCAGTTTTTATCGGCTGCAGATGTTATTTTTAACGATGACCTGTGTGCGCGCACCCATCAGCGCTTGAGCCAGTCTTGCTGTGGGGGACTCTGCTATTGCTATTGACAATTTGTACTGTTGTATGCTTTATAGGTTATGCCGAATATGGTTATTTATTAGTAATTTCGCTCGCCTATATACAGTTGCGGTCAAAATAATAGTAGTGCTACTACTGCACATAGTTAAATGTTTCTATTTTTTCGCGTTTTCTTCTTTGCCCTTTATTCTCCTTAGTATAATGTTTTATAGACAGAGTTCAATAAAAATAGTGCCGTTATAACTGTATACGTTAGCACGTGGAGTCCTTATTTCACTTACTTTCAAATATGTTGGCTATTGAGTCGGTCAAAATAATAGTAGTGCAAGGAGTGAGCTTCTGAAAAATTCATAAAAAAGATTTATTTGTGTCCAAGATTTACAAAAAGGTAAGTAATGCATTTTTTGATGTATTTTCATAAATTTTTGTGATAATCTGATAAAGATCGTTCAGCTATGGGACGAGAAAAGCACTGCACCGCTGAACAGCGCAACCTTATCAAAGAACTAATTACAAACGGGAAAACTTACAAAGAAGTTGAAGAAATTATCGGCTGTTCACCGATAATGATTTCAAACGCGTTAAAATATAAATCCCAACCTGAAACACGTGGACGGCCACCCGCAATGACCGCTAAATTAGTCAATCGTGTGGTTAAATACTCGAAAAGTAATCCTTTCGCACCTACAACTGATATCAAGAGTGACTTGCAGCTGGAAGCAAGCGTGGAAACTATCCGTAGGCGTTTGCGGGAACAGGACTTAGCAGCTCATAGCCCAAGAAAAGTGCCATTACTGACTAAGAAGCATGTAGCGCAAAGGCTTAAGTTTGCGAACGATCACTTGGAATGGCCCCTTAAGAAATGGAGAAATATTTTGTGGACAGATGAATCCAAAACTGCGCTGCATGGTGCAAGAGGATCTCGCCAATATGTCAGACGACCCGCTAGTTCCGAATACAACCCGAAATACACAACTAAAACTATTAAACATGGAGGGTCAAGTATTATGATTTGGGCATGTTTTTCATTTTATGGTGTTGGTCCGATATACTGGATAAAAGAAATCATGGATCGTACTGTGTATGTTCGAATTATGGAGGAAATCATGCTCCCTTTTGTCAGCGAAGAAATGCCACTACTTTGGGTCTTCCAGCAGGACAATGACCCATAGCACACAAGCAAGTTGGCGCAGCAGTGGTTTCAGAGGAACAGGGTTGAGGTCATGGAATGGCCTGCACAGTCTCCAGACCTCAATCCAATAGATAATTTGTGGCGCGATGTGAAAAAGGCAGTTTCTGTTGCTAATCCAACAAATAATAATCAGCTTTCGAAAACAGTAGAGCGGACATGGAAATCGATACCAAAGGAACGATGTGAACATCTCGTTAATTCAATGTATCGCCGATGTGTAGCTGTAATATCGAACAAAGGATACGCAACTAAGTACTAATTATTTTATAATTAATTTTCTTATTATTTTCAATTTAAATCAGATGAAAAGAAGAACTAATTGAAATATATTTTTGTTAAATAAAATCACACTACTATTTTTTTGACCGTCCATATGCATAAGGTCGTATGAAATAATTTTTTTATAACGTTGTAATGAATTTTTTCCTAAGTTTTGTTTTATGATTTTATTGTTAAGAGTGGTTGTTCCTTAAAATAAAAACAACGAAAGTATTTAAATGAAAACATTCTACTTCTTCTTCATTTCTTTTTCAATGTGTGGGCACTACTATTATTTTGACCGCAGCTGTTCATACATACTATCAAACAGCAGTGCAATAAGAATGTACATATGTTCCTCGGCCTTATGCATATTTAAAAAAGTCCCCTATGATAAAATCTACACTGCACATATTTTTCTGTTTTTAATATTAGAAAGCAAGAAATTTATCGCTCAGTTCAAAAATATATGTACATATATACTGTGAGGACATGTGATAACTACATAAGTAGGTACAGTGGCTAGAGAAATGAGTGATATATGTATGCTGAATATTAACAGGATAAATTAAAATTAATAATTTCTGTTTATGGAATGTGCCTGCAAATATTGACAATGTATTTTAATCAGTCGTTGAATATGGGTCCACATCTTAAAAATTCCACATCGGTCGCTTTATAAAGATGACATCATCTTAACACTACTGATCAGTCAAAAGTGTGCTAAATTGATTTGAAAATACAAAAGCAAAACCAAAGACGATTTCAAATGGCAGCTGCTGTGTCCATTTTATCTTGAAAGCGTGGATATCGCAGCTGCGGAATGATCATTCAGTGACAACTCCGGTTTGCCGAATGCAAGCACTCTGATCGAATTAGCGGAAGTGCAAGCTATTGCAGTTAGCTGTAGTTTTTTATTCCCTTTCTCCGCTTAAATTGTCGCTTTATAATTTCTATTTTATCGTTAAATTCCATTATATCAATTTACTTCCAACAGAGGCTACAAATAATTGTGTGCACATAGTTATATGATTATTATATTGTTGAGTTATTGTGGTGGACATTATTTAGTTGATTTATTAACATTTGGCGGAAGCGTTTAATTAGATGTGAGCAAGTTACACTACCATGTATAGCGAGAGGATGTGAGAAAACAGCATTTTCCATTCAGATGTTATATACATATGTACATATATACATATATATGTATATATATATATGACCTAGCCAGCGTAGCCGTTGTCTTTTAATTCGCTAAACTATGTCAATGCCGCCGTACAGCTCATCGTTCCATCGAATGCAATATTCGCCGTTGCAAAGGATCAAACATTTTCCATGTAATCTTTCTCTCGAACTCATCAGATATCATCGTCCATGCCTTTGCACCATATAGCAGGATGGGAATAATGAGTCAGTTATGGAGTTTAGGCGTTGTTCGTCGAGAGAGAAGGATGGAGCCATGTGTAGAAGTTTACGTAAGTGAGGAAAGTTCTCTGAGTGTTGTAATCCATTAGGTAAGCATAAGTGTAATTTCAAAACTAATTTGTATATACATATTTTATAAATATATAATATCTTTATATTGCACGTTATTTACTTGCCTGACTTTTGGTCATTCATGGTAGAACCATAAATAAAATTGTGTAAGTTTATAAATATATTTACTATTCAGATAAAATATTTCTTCCATTCCTCGTCTTTATTTCAAAAGTTGCGCATATAATCACTTATATAAAGATAAATAATTCATATATCAATAGGCTTAAAGATATTTTTCTGATTAGAAAGCAAAAATGGAAGTAAAAATCTCAAGAGTATTCGGCATAAAGGTTTATGAAATGGAGCCACTTATGAAAATATTCATTTGCGAAAATTACCAACTAAGGTCTATAATTTTCGCAAGCATATTTCTAAATAACGGGTGATTTTTTTGAGGTTAGGATTTTCATGCATTAGTATTTGACAGATCACGTGGGATTTCAGACATGGTGTCAAAGAGAAAGATGCTCAGTATGCTTTGACATTTCATCATGAATAGACTTACTAACGAGCAACGCTTGCAAATCATTGAATTTTATTACCAAAATCAGTGTTCGGTTCGAAATGTGTTTCGCGCGCGTGTTTTGTTCAGCGATGAGGCTCATTTCTGGTTGAATGGCTACGTAAATAAGCAAAATTGCCGCATTTGGGGTGAAGAGCAACCAGAAGCCGTTCAAGAACTGCCCATGCATCCCGAAAAATGCACTGTTTGGTGTGGTTTGTACGCTGGTGGAATCATTGGACCGTATTTTTTCAAAGATGCTGTTGGACGCAACGTTACGGTGAATGGCGATCGCTATCGTTCGATGCTAACAAACTTTTTGTTGCCAAAAATGGAAGAACTGAACTTGGTTGACATGTGGTTTCAACAAGATGGCGCTACATGCCACACAGCTCGCGATTCTATGGCCATTTTGAGGGAAAACTTCGGACAACAATTCATCTCAAGAAATGGACCCGTAAGTTGGCCACCAAGATCATGCGATTTAACGCCTTTAGACTATTTTTTGTGGGGCTACGTCAAGTCTAAAGTCTACAGAAATAAGCCAGCAACTATTCCAGCTTTGGAAGACAACATTTCCGAAGAAATTCGGGCTATTCCGGCCGAAATGCTCGAAAAAGTTGCCCAAAATTGGACTTTCCGAATGGACCACCTAAGACGCAGCCGCGGTCAACATTTAAATGAAATTATCTTCAAAAAGTAAATGTCATGAACCAATCTAACGTTTCAAATAAAGAACCGATGAGATTTTGCAAATTTTATGCGTTTTTTTTAAAAAAAAGTTATCAAGCTCTTAAAAAATCACCCTTTATATACACATAATCCAATATAAATATTTAAAGGCTTTTAATAAGCACCGAAAGCTCTTCGCCATCAAGTGCGCTCCGCTGCTTCCACCAACAAAGCGCTGTGAAGCATTCGAGAGCCAAATCTGGCAAGAACATTTGTTCGTAATTTCATAATGGCTCGTAAGTAAAATTATATTAAAATATAGATTTTATTACAATAATTAGAGCAAGTGATCGAGAAAAAGCAATGTGCGCCTGTGTTAGTGTGCTGTAAGGGTGATTGTGTTAGCGCAATTTTCTATGGAAATCGCATCGCCTTGGACTGCAAATTAAATGCAAATTCAAATTGCCAATGATTATGAGGCCAACGAATGTATAGAGCGCACTTGGAACTTGGTGTTCTACTCACACCATCAGCGAAGCACAGTAAAATAGGCGGACAAGCAGTGAAACATATTACAAAGAGATGAGATGGACTCTTGACTCATGAAGAAGCTAAGCGAGAAGTTCGGTTGCTAATGAGTCAGTACATAAACAGAAATATCTGTGCAGATGTGCGTTTATGCAAGCGATATTACCAGTTGGCAGCATTGTTTGCATCTGCGCTTCGTCCGACAGCATGCCGAATGCATCTGCCTTAGAGCATGCCAAGAAAAAACCATCAAACTGGTCGACGGATTAAGATTTCGTGTAATAGAAAAAATAGTTCCGCTTTTAAGATTCGCTTGAAAAGTTTGTGCAATAGAGTTAAAAGAATTAAAATACATATATAATACGTTAAGATAGCAAGCGCAACAAAAATAATATAAGTTTTAACATCTTCGCTTACATAAGCACCCTGTCGGAACTACATTACTATTAAGGGAGTAGAAAATCGAGTATTTTTATTGTCTTATTAAATTCTACAATACCTATGGAATATTGTCCTAAATCTTCAAGTTGATCCGAGTAATAATTTCGGAGATACAGCTTTGAGAACTTGTGCGTTGTAGGCTAGCTAGACTAAGTGCGCTTTCTTTAAACACGTTTTTCTCGAAACTGTGTTTTTGAAGTCGGTTAGCAAGATTTCACGACAACTACTGAGTCGCGTAATTTTCACTAAAATTTTAATTTTTTTGTAAAAATGTCTAGCAAAAATTTTTCAGTTTTTTTCCTTCGTCCAAGTTCTAAGTTAAGGTTTTATTTAAAACACGTAAATTTCAATTAAGAAGGTCCTGTAAGGAGTTATCCTGCCAACGTGGGCGCCTTTTTAAAATTAAAATTTTTTTCTCCAAAAATTTCAGATTTTCTTCGCTAATAGTGTAACAATAAAAAATTCTAATAAAATATTTAAATTTTTATATGAGAAAAAAGATGTTGAAAAAATTCTGTTTTTTACCCCAAGAAACACCATGTAACCCCTTAAATCTTTTCAGGCTTTTAACCCCATCGCAACTTTCATCCCACATTGACACTTTTTCAAATAAGAAGTCGTTGAAATATTATTATGCATAGGCTTTTGAAAAATTTCTGAGTTATTTCCTAAATCTTCAATAATCACAACAAACATCGTTTAGAATACTAACTCTTAAGCAAAAAACAAAACAGAATTGGAGCAAGCGATCGTCTAATATCATGAGAACCGGTTGCTTTTTTGCTTGTAAATAGTTTTCATTCTCGACGCTATTTTTCCAGAGACCATTTTCGTGAGTCGTGAGTTCAGGAAAAGTCGCGACAGGCATAGCAAGAAAATACAATGGGACTAATATAAAGCTCATTCTATCACTTTTTTTCATTTATAACCTGGTAAATTGGTGGATAGTGAACTCGCTTGTTGGACGTTATGGTCTTTGCTGCCTTTAGCATATGAGCTTTTTTTTCTCATGCACCTTATTTTCCAGGCCTCCTTAATACATTTTCCGATTTTTTAATATTTCCAAAGATAAATGTCTCTTTTAGACCCTCGTTCTTTTCCTCACGTTTGACTTGTACGATCGCAGATTAACAACTTCTGTTATCAGTATTTAGTTTTTCATAAAACATAGCGTTTTATTAGTACATAAAATTCCTCTTTTATCCTTTTTTTCACAATAGCAGAACTTGGAACGATCACTCAAAATCCTGTATCTTACGAACCAATTATCCAACAGCTGTGAAAATTAAACACTTGCCTTTTGAAAGTTAGCTCTTACTACTAAACAATTGCATTATTTTCCTTACTGGGCCTACAAATTCATTAGTATACATAGATATATTTATTATTAACACTGCTTAATTCCATTTTATTTTTTACTTTGCTATATTCTCACTTTGTTACTTCCTTTTTAAAATCCACTTCTTTCATTACAGTGAAAATGCAATGAAATCGTGTGGTGCTGTTTGACCATTGTCGGCATGTGTCGCTGTTTGTTCACTTGCTGCCTCGTATAGTCTAATACCTGTCTGGACCTTTTTTATAGCAAATAAAAGTTTGTTGTGCACGTGTTTTCTATAACTCCTGTCATTTAAGAGATATATACAAAAAAATGCGAAATTCTTGGAAAAATCGGGTTCAGAGCCCCGTACTACCTCCCCGGTGTGAGTTACGACTTTGTTGCACTGGGCACTTTTGTAGAGTGAAGAATTCTGAGAAATACGCGTCTTAAGTCAAAGTGATGCCATAAAATACTTCCGATCTGTAGGAATTTAACGGTAAAAACCCACGGTTGTAGTGTATCTTCTATGGAAAATTTTTACAGGCCTTGGTCCAGTTCTTAATATTAATATTAAGGGCTAAAATTTTCAGGGAATTTTTTTTAAGGTATTTCCAAGGAAATTTCCTGACGGGACGGAAAAAAATTAGTAGTTCAACTAAAAAAAAACACCCTAGTGTATGTATACGGGTACACATTAAGGTAGGACTACACTACGAATCTGAATATTAATATTGGCTAATTTTCAGGAATAATATGATGCATTCAGATAGTACTTATTCGAAAATAAGCAACTGATGTCAGTACAATCCAATTTTCAATTGGAAGATTGTGGGTTCCCGTCCGAGCCAAAACTTATGATTGTCAAAAAAGGCTAATAAAAAAGGGTTTAATGTATTTCTAAGGTGAAATTTTTAGTATAAGTGTTATTAACAGACTTGGTAAAGGACATTAGCAGAGAAGGTACAGCTTCTTCATTGAAAATTTTAAACCCACAATCTAAAACTTTAAAAATCTTATATTAAACGTTATATTGGGAAAGCGGGAAAGCTCTATGAAAGGCTACTTAAATCTTGGCTGGAAGCGGCTATCAATGATGCTGGCGTACTCTCGCCCCTTCTTTAGACCCAAAAGATCAACTCTAGGCCCTGCCCGAAGAGTCATTAAGAGTATAGAAGTCGCACAGCGTAGATGCCTGAAATACAAGCGAGTTGTTCTGTTGGTGACTTTAGACGTTCGAAACGCCTTCAATAGTGCGAAATGGGCGGACACGATCGATGCTTTGGCAAAAAAAAAAATTTAGAATCCCCTACTACCTCAATGCTGTGGTCCAGAGCGATCTTAGTAACAGAAAACTGCTGCAACAGACTAGAAAGGGACCACGACAAATAGTATTTACGTTAGATCTGTACAACATTAGTTATGACGGAATACTAAAATTCGACAGACCAGGCGATTTATATTTTATCGGCTAGGCGAAAGACATAGAAGCAGTAATCACAGCCCGTGATACAGAGGAAGCCGAAAGAAAGCTGAATCAGGTCATGATTCGAACTCCAAAATGGATTGACTCGTTACAGAAAAAACAGAGCTACTTCCGCTGACGAACAAGCACATTCCTCTCGTAATAACCAAGCAAGCGACTAAGGATGTTCTAGGAACACAAAACGATAGGAATTACCTTGGTGTAAGACTGGATTCAAGATTAACCTTTTGGGTATAAATCCTGCAGGCTGATGGAAAAATTAATAACCAACATAGAAGGGCTCACAGAAGAAAAGAGATAGCTCTTAACGTCAACAACCGCCAGCGTCTTACTAAATATACGCAGCAGAGATTTGGGTAGATGCCGCCGTGTTTGAATAGCTCGGCCGGCAATCCATCGGCCCCTGCCGCTTTGTTGTTTTTCAGGCGGGCAATTGCTATTCGATCTTCTTCATGGTCGGGCAATGGAACGTCTGCTCCATCATCATTGATTGGGGTATCGGGTTCGTCTTCTCCTGGTGTTGTGTGTTCACTGCCATTCAGCAGGCTTGAGAAGTGTTCCCTCCATAATTTAAGTATGCTCTGGGCATCGATGGCTAGATCACCTTGGGTATGGGATCTACAAGAGTATGCTCCGGTCTTGAAACCTTCTGTAAGCCGCCGCATCTTTTCGTAGAATTTTCGAGCATTACCCCTGTCGGCCAGCTTATCAAGCTCTTCGTACTCACGCATTTCGGCCTCTTTCTTTTTCTGTCTGCAAATGCGTCTCGCTTCCCTCTTCAACTCTCGGTATCTATCCCATCCCGCACGTGTTGTGGTTGATCGCAACGTTGCGAGGTAGGCAGCCTGTACGAAATCACTTTGATTGACAATCACTATTTTGCACATTTAGGCTGTGTCAAAGTGATTAGCCGTTAAGCTGCCACCGCTGTGAGACACGGGAGGCAACTCCCACGCTTGCGACATCACATGCAAGAAGGTGTTACACATTTGCGCAGTTCAGCTGCAAGAATTTACAATTTAGCGACGCACAGTGACTTGTCAACTGACCAATCAACTAAGCGGCGATTAAAGCCGCACATACACTCACACGAGGTGGATAATAAAAGCGTTGGAACGAATAAAAATGAAAAGACACAAGTGACAGCTCGTAAAGAAGTCAATAGCAACTGGTCGACAATTCCGTCAGCGCGCCACCAAAGCAACTCTGCACAAAGGTAAGAAAATCTGAGGCGGAGTGAAGTCAATCTAACTGCAGCAAAGTGACCGTAGTGAAAAAGTGCCGCCATAGAAGGCAACAACAGCAGATACAATAAAACCACAACCACAACCGCGACTGTGATGACTTCAAGGTGACAATTGTTGTTAACAACAACCTACCAGCAACAATTCGCGCCCATATCCGCCTTCGGTGCCTCTTTGATGTCTTGCTGCAAAAATGCATGTGAACAGCAGCCGGTGTGGCAAGATACAGAAAGTAGTTCGACACAAAGTGTTTTACCGACCAGGGTTATTTTTTTGAAGTGCGGCCGAATAAGATCATCGTCCTATGTATAAATATTTTGATAAGTTCGTGCCTGTGCATTTAGGGCCTTGATCGACTAGGCGCTTAGAGAGCTCAAGCTGCGTGACACAACCAGGCGCGCTCTTGCGTTGAAGCACTGATTGCAACACCTGTTGTAATTAAGATGTGGCAGAACAATGTAGCTCAACTTAAAATGCCGCACGTGCTTCAAAGCGCGTCTCAGCAATAGGAAAAAAACAAAAGGTCGTTTGAATTTTAGCTTTACTGGCGTTAGGTTGGTATCTGCCACGACTTCGTTACGCTAAAGACGAACAACTTTTAATTGCACTTAATTGGCTTAAGTATTTAGCTAAGTTGGTGATAACATTGATGAGAAGAAGTGAGAAAAAGCTTTTTCGGTAAAAGTAAATTTATTTTTCGTTTCAATTAACAATATTTAGAGACTGAAAATTTGAAACAATAACTAATATAAAGCCATTAAACTAGTGCAAGTTAAATATATATCTTTCTATCTTGGTATTTTCTATTATCGGAATGGATAACTTTAATGTTACTTTTAAATATGTAAATTTTTGGCCGAGAAATCAGAGCTCAATCATACTGAGCAGAGAAGTGTCGAAACGAAGGAGCGACTGGTATGAGTCACATGACATTGGATAATTTTATGGAGATGACAACCGCTCTCTTGCTTAAAATCCAAGTGGATAACGGTAGTGTTGCTTTTTTAATATTTATAAATATTTTGATAAAAGAGCAGGGATCGGAAATATTGAGCAAAAAAGAACAGACCATCAAGTTCATCCTCATGGCTGAATAATGAGAGCCCTCTTGTTCATTTTGTTATATTATATCGGCTTTGTGGTCCCAAATGTCAACGTCACCTACTTACGTTCTGGCTACTTAGTGATTGACTGACAAATACATTTAAAAGTATCCAAATTTTTATATTCACTGCATTAATATAAATTGTTGCCCTCTTCACCAGAACAAATTTTTATTTATACATTTTTGATTTTGTACTCTTAATTAAGTTATTTGTGCGCTTCATTGTTGTTGTTGGAACTGTAATTGATGACTGCCGAATGAAATTTGAGTTTTGCAAATTTACAGATTTTTTTGCTTCTTTTTGTTGCAGAATTAATTGAAATTTGGCGAATATTCGTTAAAAACAATTTTCTTAAATTAGAAGGCGGAAAATGTTAATTCATGATTGATTTAAAAATTATTTGGCAGTGCATGTGAATAACTTAATAATATAGAAAAATTGTTTTATATATGAAGCGAAGAGATAGCCGGAAAAGTAACATTTTTGAAGTATAGCAGATGTTTGAAGTGGTAGATGAAATATAACCAAAATGGAGTTATGGAAGATTTTAATTTGTTTTAATAAAATTTTTAATTTTACTTATTGTTAAAACCAAATTTGAAAGCTTTTTGTGACGAAAACAAGAATTGTAACTAATTAATTTCAGAAAAAATTATGGAATAAAAAAATTACGGGTTTTTAATATTTTCCCAAAGATTAGGAAACTCCCGTTATTAATTTAGCCTTGAAAATATTAAAAGCGGGTATACTAAACAAACAAATTATCAACCACACTAATGGTAATTCCTTCTAAGAAATATGTGAAACCATCTTACCAACATACAAATGAACTATGAAATACGCTCTAAGTGACAGGTACCGCTCCGAACCGCTCCAACATTTGTTGTAGTGAAAAGAAAGGCGGAAAAACTTGACTCGAGTTACAGGAGCCAAAAGAGAATTTGCCGCCAATAACGGCAAAATATTTCCGTCGTTCCCACGACAGTCGGGTCTACGTAAGTGGAACGGACCCAGACTTTTATTCGGCCAAACAGTGTCAAATTGGCAGAATCTGCCGCTACAACAACAACAACGACGTTTGAACGTCGACTTAGTTGCAATATCGAAAAATCACAATATCGCTCATCTCTACTGGAAAATCAGTTCAAAAGCTATCAAAGTGGCTCAACTTTGCTAATATATAAATTATTGTTTATTTTAGTGTATTCACAATTTTTTTTGTCAAAAGCCTAACCTTTTTTTCAACTGTAGTTAACCCACTTCATACTCATATCTCTCAAAGTTTGCTCCTTGTCAAAATCGCGACCTCAGCGACGCACAGCTGACAGTTACAAATTTTCCATAGCAAGAAATTACTGAAAAGAATATAATAAAGTTTTCGGGCAGCCAGAGTATCTAAAAAAATGTCGAAATAAATTTAAGTCAGGCGCAACACAATGAATGGGGCAAGGGCAAAGCGCAAATATTAAATATCTTCCACATAAACTGCAATGAGATGTGAATGAGTGATTACACAAACAAGTGCCAAACGGGCTGACAAAGAGATCGACAGGGGAAACGAATGCTGGCGAGAGAGGAATAACGAAATTTAAATGGAAAGTGGAAGTTCAATTGGGGACACTCTCACAAACATAACAGAAATTTGGCGGCTTAGCAACAAGGCCGCGTGAATGGAACTCAAAAAGCTGCCGCTTTACTTAGACTGCGTGAAATGGTCGGTAATATTTTTTTGGTGTGCGTGGCTTGTGTCAGCTTGAAGTGTAGCTGACATAGTGTTGGCTTTGTGGCATGCCCAAAAAAACGCATGGTGCACTTCATTGTAGCAAAAACCATTGGCACTCGGTCAATCACATGTTGTGCGTCACGTGCAAACAAAAAGTTACAAAACTGAATAGATTTGTATTCAGATAGTCATCCACTTACAGTCTTACTCTTCCCCAAAATGAGCCCTTATTACCGTTAACAAAGCACACACATGTGAACTTGAAATTCTCCATTCCGTTTAACAAACCCCAGCTTTGTTGGTCGGGTAGCCTAACTTCGGCTAATCGTTCACAATCAATTTCACCACACCCCTCAACCCCTTGACATCTCGTGGCGCTACTTTTGCTTCCCATTTCAACCTTAGTTGTCGGTAACAGTACGCTTTCAATTGTTGTTAAAATTTTTATCCGAAAAAGTTTTTGTTGCCTTTATTATTATTGTTATTGTTGTTGTAATACAGTGATCCGTGCATATAAAATAATTGGGTGTAAAGTCAACTTTACCTTTGTTTTATGCTCCACAAATGCTTTGTTGTTGCTTTATTTTAATTTCCGCTCTTTATTGCGCACCCACCGCTGCACTAGCAGAAAGCCGGAAATCTCAGCGGCCGTGGATTGTGTGCAGGGCCAACAACGCCACGCGCTACTCAACGACAATATAATCCACTTCGACTTGTTATAATCGCTTTTGCAGTGACAATCTTTGCACTATTTGTTGCTGTTGTTGCTTTTGCTATTGCGGATGCTCGACATCACCTTCTTGTTGTTGTTATTGGTTACATCGTAATTTTATTTCCGAAATTGCGTACGCTGTAAGCGCCTTTTGCTGTTGTAGCATATTGGTACTGTAGTTGTTTTTGTTGCTGGCAATATAATAAATAAATTGTAGATTCCAGGTGCTCTTCTGTTCACCTCGCGTCGCTCAGCAGCGCATTTTTGTCTTATTACGCTTTATATCAAGCCCATCCGCTGGTGGCTCGGTAACGGAACAAATATTTCCGTAACTAATTTAATACTATGTTCCGACCGAAAATTTCAAAGATTAGATTACATTTAATCATTTCATAACCCAACAGTATTCTCACTGCCGTTAGAAAGATCAAAAAACAGCTGTTATTGTCATTCAAGAATTCACATCGCTTAATATTTATCAAAAGGAAAGATTGTCAGATAGTATTTTCAAATAAAAGCCGTCTTTTTTTAATATTTTCCATATAATAGAAATAATGGATGCATTTTTTCATTTGCTAAGTCGATTTTCAGGTGAAATTAGATTCATTGCTTTAAAAAAAATTTGTTTGTTTACATTTTTTCCCCCTTTGTAGTGTCTACATCAGCTGTGATAATGTAAAAGATTTCCAGTGCTGACAAGTAGATTGCGCAAAATCAGAGTCGCACGGACAGATTTAGCGTGGATCAGTTTCAAATCATTTCAATGAAGTGATTTGGAACTGTCATTTTTGTATGGCGAAATCTTGATAAATTTTTAAGATTAGTGGGATAATCCATTCAACAGCCGAAATCGTGTGATTAAGTGTCGGTCTGAACATAGTATAACAATGTAGCACGCAACGCACACAAACAAAGCGGCAAATGGGAGATATTTGTATTAACAGAAAGGCCCAGTCGGCGCCAGTATTGGGTAAGTTGATAGGTGCACGACGCACATTGGGATATCTGTGGCCGAAATTCAAAAATTTCATGTTTTCTGATTTGAATGAAAATTTCACAGTTTGTTACCAACTATCTATACATTATTTTCCCAAAGTATTAGGATTCTATCTGCATTAGTTTTTTGTCCAGAAATACCCAAAGTTGGTGAATTTAGAGAGCATCAAAATTAGCAAAAAATTTACTCAAAAGTCAAATTATTGATACAATAAAACAACTATTGAAATTCAACTTCGTTATTATTTTTCATTTATAATATGTATCAAAGAAAAAATTTGCATCAAAATCCATTGAAAAAAATAATGCATAAAAAATTTTGTGGAACAACATAATTTGGACGACAAAATTTCAATGTTCTTCAAATTCAAAGTGGTGCATCTTTTTAGCGCTGTCTACCGCTGTCGACATACATATACCGAATTAAAGCCTGAAGTCTCAGCTAAACGATAAAAAAAAATTCAGCTGCCCCAAATTGCCCCCCTTGAAAAAAACAATGTCAGAATGTCACGAAGATGTACAAAATTTGCTAAAAGAGACTTAATAAAAGAGAATTTAGTTGTATGGGAGGTGGGCGTAAAAGTGGGCGGATATTATTGAAATTTAACACCAACACATATAATGTCATAAAAATGCTATGTACCAAAAATCAGTGCTGTAGGTCAAAAATTAAGTTTCAGCTTATATGGGAGGTGGGCGTAAAATAAAATTTTTTAAAAAAATTTTTTCATTTTTTTCTTGATTGGAATCCAAAACAATGATGTACCAAATGTCATTGTCCTGCGACAACTCGTTATATTTTTAGCCGCAGTATGCACTAGCAGAAACCAATGTGCGACGCCTTAACAGGGTCAGCATGTGTATTAATTGCTTTGGCGTAACGACGCAATGGCTGACTGTGGCTAAGTGGTCATTAAATGTGAAAAATACACAGAAAAGAAATGTGGCATACAGCAACAAAAACAAAAGCCTGAAATTAAAGTGAAGTCGTTGCAACTTCATTGTGGCTCACGGATTTTGTCACAAATTGCAGTATAATGTGGCCAGCATTGGGGCGGGCGAGTTTAGAAATGCCATGCAAAAACTCGTTTCTGTTTTAAAGACAACAACGCCATCCCACACACACAAGAACTAAGCGCCTCTCAAGCGGAACTGTCTGACAACTACATACATTAGCAATGAAGGCTAGCTGGAACCGTAAACGATTACTTTCTGGGTGCTGGGAGAAGGTAAGCATGAGGAGAAGACACAGAAAGCGAGAGCATAAAGTGAGGTAAGTTACTGTCGGCGCAGACGCGGCTAATCAACAAGTGTGTAAAGTACGGTTAGGAATGCTCAGTCGGGTATGTCTGTATAGCTGTCAGCGCACCTAATATTAGTTGCTTGCTGGATAATTACTGAGGAAGTGACTGCGAGTTATTAGACAAAGCTGAAAAGTGTGAGAGCTTAGAGGAATTTAGCAAAAAAAAAATCTAATTAATACAATTGCGTGCCGCATGTGTTCGTTATGCTCTCAGCAATTAATTTGTTTTGCAATTAAATTAAAACTTTAATTGTGATAAATTAACGGTTTGTTGCAAAGACAGATGGGGCTGAGAAAGTTCTTTCAACTGGAGGTGATTGTTTCAAATTTCAAAAGCTGCGAGCATTCAGCAGAAGACATAAACAAATAAAGATGCTGCCGTGTTGTGCCATGTACCGATACGTAGGTTCCCCTTTGCATTTGGCAAAACTATTGTTGCAATTTGGCAACGGACAACTTTGGCATTTTCATGTTACACTTACTCAGAACGTTTGACATGCCAACGCTTACAGTAACATAAAATATTCATCTCGGTGAAAAAATGGAATTAAATCGCTAACGTTTTCGACCGATTATTTTTTACAACTTTCGAATTGGATTAACTCAGCAACAGTGCCTGAACAGAACAGATGAATCTTCATTAAGAAACAGTGTTTGTCAATGGTATGGAATCTTTAATCGAGGTAATAGATCACTTTGTTGCGGAAACTATTGTTGCTGTTGCCCACAGAAATTCAAACAACAAAGGACATTAATGGGTCCAGCATGCATTCAATACTGCATGAAAATTTTCTTGTAAAATATGTGGATCACTGACCTAACATCATTAAAAAAGTTTCGTTTTTCATTTACCTAGCAGTAACAACGGCGCTATAGACTCTCTTTCTATAAAGAAAATAAGACAAATCCATAAAACAGCACTTCCAAAATATTAGTTCCTTTTTTTATGTCAGACCATTGATTAATTTTGAAACCTAAGATATTTGACTACGAAACTTTGTTACAAAGCAACAATTTCTAAACCACATAATTTGGTGAATTAAATGCACACGAAACCAACACCAATTAATTTACATTTGTAAATTATAAACTTCTTACAAGATTTATGTACAAATATATAATATGTATGTATGTGTGCTATACAGTTATAAACTTCAAACCGATTCAAAAATAAATTTCTGTTCACACTTTTGCTTGGCCAAACCCAACCGAAACTTATGCTGGTGAAAAGACAGATCATACACCGGGGAAGGTTGTGGCCATAAATCAAAGTGGGTGGTATACAATTCACCTGAATTTTATTGCTAGTGTGGGCAATCAGTTTTCTTGTTACTGAAATTTGTTCGGTTGACTTTAGATAACATGTCGGATTAACGTGGACTATACTAAAACTTTAACTTTGTTAACATTAACATGTTCAAATGGATAACTCAAGAGTTTTTGGGTATTCATAGTATGTACATAAATGATTATACGCCATATTGGAGGCAGAGAAGTCGTGATGATTTATGTCGTTCACGCCCGTAAATACTATTATAGAAAATTCTATTTTTGGCAATTTCGTATCGTGGTCATATTCAGTACTCATGTTGCATTATGTTATCATATGTTATGTTATGTTATGTTACGTTATGTTACGTTATGTTATGTGTATGTATGCACGTCATAATAAACAATATCGTTAAAAAATTTCCACTACCTTGCCTTGAATTAGTAAGATTACAGTTTTGCTGCAATTAGGTCACACTGTGGCATAACCAACAGTAAACATAAAATAGAGATCTTTTGGGAGAAACCATTCAGTTTGTTCCCAAATTACTATATATATATATTATTTTCGATATATATATATGTATATATTATTTTCAATATTTTGAACTTATTTTGAACTAGTTCAAAAATAGAACAATATTTTTATATAGTACCACGCACTATTACTTGAAAATTGGTCCGCATTTATTACATGAAATTTAAAAAATTTCCAGAATTTGACTACAGTCAATTCACTTCCAATGTAAGGCTAATTTCAACCCTTCCAAAACGTTGGAGTTTTAGGTGTGGAACACTTATTTGTTCTTTAATTCCTTACTGGATGAGGGTTAAAGTTTATAAATACCTATGTATATATACATAAATCATTATTATACTCACAAAAAGCCTATTTCCAATATTAAAATTTCTTTTTAGAATTCCATCAGTCTTACCTGGAAAGAAACAAAAACAGAAAAATTTGTATTCATAATGAGCAAAAAAAACTTGTAGCAAATAAATCTAATAAAGCTTAGACATTTGACTTCGGCTTGTTTAAAACGAGTTAAGTAAAATATACAAATAGTTTTTGTAGTGTAGTAAGGAAAACTTTCCTATTGATCTGTTGTCATTTCCAGTTTTGCCAGATCCTCAAGAAACGGATTTTATTTAGGAATTTTTTGAGGTTTTCGAAACGGTTTTGGTTATTTTTTTGCTTTGTATTATTTCTATTGGACTTTTTGTAAACATTTAAAGAATTGTTGACCACTGAGATGCAAATATAAGATACAAAAGCATGGAAGTTGAAGGTTGCCTTAATTACACCATTGCCTCATTGCGAAATGTGGGGGAAAAAAAAATGGCCGTTGTACTCGTATTAGTATCTCTACCACATGTGAATGTTTTTTGTTATTGCCTTTTCATTCACTAAAATTTCTTAAAATAGTTATACAAAATGTTAATGTCTACATGTTATACATATTTATTACTGTATATAATGACCTGTGCTAATTGCCGCATGTATAGGCACAAGCACACATGCTGACACAAAAGAGAAACAAAGACAAGACGACGAAAAATTTGAAAAGAAAACGAAAAAATATTGCTTACTGTATTTAATTTGCAAAAAGCCAGTACTTTTTATACTTAGATAAATATAAGAGAATTAGTATAAGTTATGTATGTATTCATAGAAAGGTGTATGTTTTGTATGTGTATGTCTGTAAGTTCGATGACTGACTGACAACATCAGGTCAATAGCTTAACTGTAGCATAATTAGTGAGTCGAGTCAGTCAACTAGCGCAGATTAGCGAGATCACCGAGTTCCGGCGCTGCAGCGACGCATTGCGTGATAAAAAGCGCACATATACATACATACATATGTGTTTAGATCAGTGTTGTCCAACGTGACTGTGTGCACGTTATGTTTGTGTTGGTTATTCTAGCGTCAACTGATCGCAAAATTCTACTTTGATTGCCTACGAAGTTGAATACAGTAGCACAATCGTGCTTTCACAGACACTTGTCGCGACATGTTGGTGTGAGGTGTCTGGCACTGTCCGTGCGCTATTGTGCGCATAGGCCGTGGACAACGCTGGTTTAGATTTATGCCGGTATTCTGCTTGTCACGATTGTCTCATGTCTCTAATTGAGACAATTGTAATTTAGTGACTCTGTTAGTCAGGATGTCTCATTTTGGTATTCTGGCAGATACAGTCTCAAAAATATTCACCGAATTGTATGGTGAAAAGAAGGGCAGCAATCAACTGTTTAGTTTAGCTGATTAGAGATGAGTGCAAGTGTACAATCGTAATGTACATATGAAACGATTGCATGCATTTAGGTTTTTTTAAATAAATTTCAGCATTAAAACTTCTTCTTAATATTTGCACAGTACAATTATTGAAAAATAATACTGAAATAGTTTATAATAAATGCTTAACATATGCATTTTATCTGAATCAATTGTTAAGTAAATATGGAAAAATGTAACAACACAGTTATCGATTAACACATGTGTTCATCCTTATATTTGATAATGATGAAAAAGGAAGGTAAGTAATTGTAAACAATATAAATTTCATTATTTTGTGATAATTATAGTATATGTTAATATATGTATCTTTTTTACAGATCATAATAAAGTGTTGCACACCTCAAAGGAGCAGATACGTAGAGTGCTATCTCAACTTTTTGCGGGTTCACCCGGAGATAAAGCTGCATAAAAATGACCCATCGCGGCCGAAAAGAATGGACGAGCTTTTGGCAGAACTCTCCGTGCAATTAAATGCCCTAAAAGGGCCCACTCTGAACCCCATCAAATGGAGAGAGGTAATTTTTAACCATAGATATTGGCATATATATGTATTTATATTCTTTTTTTACAGAATCTAAGCCATTGGAAAAACCAAATAAGATCACGTGCGAGGAAAGCCAAGGCGCACAAGCTGGTGACAGGTGGCAGTCCCAGCTCAACAATTGAGCTCTCCGAAACGGAGCAGAGAGCTTTGGATACGTTGGGGTCAATCGCGGTTGATGGGTTGGCTGATGTACCAGCCATTGGCACAGAGGTAAGAATAACAAGAAAGACCAATACGAGTGTGCAGAATTTATAATTGCTTTTTCTTTTTCTAATTTAGGAAAAAGTAGTATTCACAGCTGCACCATCGCCCCTGAATACGACGTCGGATGCGTCCAATGACTGCACTCCGTCATCGTCCCTTAGCAAAAAATTGACGACGGACGAAATGTTTCGAAATTATATGGATTTAATGAAAGGGAAAGACGAGGAGGAAAGAGAGTTCCGGATTAAAAATTTAGATTCCATAAACAAACACACAGAGTCTATTAATAATGTAGCGGCAGCGATGGTGTCGCTTGCACAGACTATTGTGAAAAACACAGAATATTGTACAAAAAAGTGAAAAATGTGCCTTTTTATATATAAGTATATGAATTATTTATTGTTATGTTTTTTGTACGAAAAGTGAAAGTGAAAAGTGTTCCTTTTTATGTATAAGTATATGCATTATTTTATTATGTTTATTTATTTTATAAATGAAATAAATGAATTTTGAATTGAAATATATGTTGTTAGAATTTTAATTATCTAATGTGTTAATGCACCTTTGACGTACTCCCCTGAATGGATTTCAGAGATTGCTCCCACATTTTCAGAAGGTGATCGATCTGGCAATATTTCGGTTTCATTTAGAAAAATGCCACGTTTTTGCAAAATATTGTGAAATATTGTACAAGTATAAACAAATAATGCAGCTTTGGAATGTTTGTACCGCAATGTACGTTCTCTTGAAATGCAACGAAAGCGTGATTTTAAAACTCCAAATGCTCTTTCAATCGTGTTTCTTGCTCTTATGTGCCTTGTATTGAAATTTTGTTCATTTGGTGTTTCAGAGTTTGCCACTGGTGTAAGAAGCCATGGCTCCAATGATTATCCCGAATAACCCAAAAGCCATTTAAAAGCTCTATCAGAGTGTTCTCTTATTAGCTTTATCCTTGCTGGCGAAGTAGTCCATATACCGGAATCATGACATGAGCCGGGAAATTTTGCATTCATGTGCCGGAAAATTAGTTCATCGCCACAAACCTATTGAGAAAATTAGTTATTAATTAGTTATTGTACGAGTATATAAACTTCGCAAAAAAAATCTGGTCACTTTCATATCATATTTTCATAGAATACAGCTAGAAACAACTTTTTTTTTCTTCAAGTACTGGAACTCGCACAATCTGGGTGTCAAATATAGACCGCGAAAACCCGTCAACTAACGCTTCATATTCAAATATCTTAAATTTTACTAGAGCCTTTTCAGCAAGGGTTACATATTATTGATATATCACTGAAAAAGGCGTTTTACTTTATCCTTTGCTGGTGCTCATACGAGTATTTTGAAAGTTTATTTGTAAGCGATAAACTCAACATACATATCAGAGATAATTGTCTAAATTTGGCTCAACAATTATTTTTAAACATTAATAATTATATATTTATATTTATTTTGTTATAAGGTGGACAACGAAATTCACATATGTTTTTGATCAGTTACCTTGAATACTTTTTAGTTATTCAACACCTTTCTCAGCGAGCCAGCATCAATGTGTGCGAGCACATAACAGATATATGTACATATATCCAGCAGTTCGTACCGCTGTCGAGTGAGTGCTGCACCTTGCCCGTCAGTCAGCCGCATTGGATATGAATTACTTAAGTGTAAGCACAAAATTGTTCATTAATCTCAAATATTTGACAACTTTAGCCAGATGAATGAAATATAACACTGACACGACAGCCAAATCACGACTGAATGTATTTAAATATGCGCATATGGTCAGTAGTGGTCCTGTAGGAAAAATTAGCTTAAAAGCTTGGAAGGATTTTTTTAATTATTTCAATATATGAAGGGGTAGTTAGTGATAAATTGACAGAATTTTACAATATTATAGGAAGCTAAAGACTAAAAAATAGTGTATTGCCAATAGTCATTGTACATTATATTATACATAACAGATTTATGCTCATAAAATTTTAGTTAAATATTGGCCATATTCGACTCCTCAAAGCTTGAAAAGGGTAAAATCAAACAAACAACTTGGTGCAGACCACTCTATTGTGGTATGCCTACGTCCTTTTTTAAAAAATTTTTTGCAATAACTTTCTCGTTGCTTCCTCATACAAGTTTTGGCAGGGGAGAGATCTTTCTCTTAGCAAGCAGAATCGAAGACGGCTTTTAGCATCATGCGTAGCAGGAATCGTTTTCATAAATACTCTATGGAGTAATTGGTCGCAAGTGCGAGGATTGAAGAAGAAATTTTTTTCAGGTCTTTCTCTGAACATATTTCTTTGAGTATAAAAGTTCACAAATGTTTTCATTCCACTTTACTGTGGACTCGGATGCCACAAAACCCATCATTCATGCCACAATTAATAAATTTCGCAAACTGACAACAACAAAAAGATTTAAGTTTCTTATTTTTTTTTGTCCCAGAGAGTATTAAGTTGTTATCGATGCTTTTCAACTCGATTGGGCTTGGGACTTTTGCTGACTTGCACTATCATATCACGACGCGTCGAGACAAAACCGGCGACAAAAAATGATTTTAAATTATGGATGAAAAAATATTAACTATTTTTCTTTTTAAAAAAACTTGTTTAATAAAAATTTAATTCCACTACTAAATTATTAATTAAAATTATTTTAAGTATTTTCAACAAATCGCTTAGCAACTCTGTCTAATTTTTTAAAAAACTGATTTAATTAATCAATTCTATCGCATCTTTTGTTCCTTGCAAGTAATTTTGTGCCATAAATCATGAGCTAACTGCATTTAATCGGTTTAGTCATGACGCCACCATATATAATTTATGCATATTCTATAGGGGCTGTCACAAAGTTACCTGTCTGTTCTATGAATTTTTTCTTTAATAAATTTAGCTGTGTATACATATATTTTCCTTTTTTTATTTATTCTTAATTTTTGTTTTATTTTATGTTTTGTCTCGTTGAGCTATTGTTTTACTTGCTATTTAACAATGCTGTTCGTCCATACGTCTGTCTGTATCACCTGCTACATAGGCTACTATATATTTTTCTGGACTAGGCAACACTAAGTGTTGCCAGGTGCAATCTGACATTTCCATTGGAAAGTTTGACATTCTTTAGCATAACATCACTCAGAACGTTTTGTCATTTAATCGTGAATTGTTTTATTTACAGGGAATTAAAAAATTCATCTCGGCCACAAAATGGAATTAACTCGTGAACATTTTCGTGCGATCATTTTTCACAACTTTCGACGTGGGTTATCACGACAAGAGTGCAGCGATAAACTAAAATCTTTGTATGGCTATGAAGCACCATCCTAGAGCACTGTGAAAAACTAGTACAACGAATTCAATCGTGGCCGACGCTCACTCAAAGACGAATTCCATGAAGGTCGTCCAAAAACAGCCGTTGTGCCAGAAAACATCGATGCCGTACGTGAACTGATAATGCAAGACCGTCATGTAACATACCTTCAGATAGAGGTATGCCTATGCATTTCTCCCACCAGCATACATTCGATATTGCATTAACACCTGGCCGTAAAAAAGGTTTGTTCTTGTTGGATCCCGCACAATTTGACAATCGCTCAAAAAAAGGCTCGTGTGGATTGGTGTAAAGAAATGCTGAAAAAATACGATCGCGGTGCTTCAAAAGACGTTTATAAGATCGTCACAGGTGACGAATCATGGATCTATGCGTATGAGCCCGAAACAAAACAGCAATCGACCGTGTGGGTCTTCCAAGACGAGCCAAATCCAACGAAAAAAAAACATTTTCATTGATAAATATGCCTATTTTCATTATTAGGCCAGACATATATATATGGTTTTTCGCACACGTTTTCGTCCAGCCATCGTCACGGTATCAATAGCGATGGCGTTAATTGACGCTTTTTCGAGACACTGGGTGCCACTCGGGTTGTGAATAATTCAATAGTTCACGGAAAAATAGTTGCAAATAACATTTTTCAGGTGAAACATCCGCTCGTCAAGGGGATTTCATTAACTGCTTTCCGGTTTAATTGTAGATGCAACAGTTTACATTAGTTTGAAGGTGGTGGGTGTGACTTTGAACACTGTTCGAAAAATGAATATTTATATTTAATTAAATACTACTGAAAAGTCAGTATTCAGTTTTTCCAGCGCAGAAGATAACATTACCATAAAATTAATAAAAGTAGCGGAGGAGAGTTGTTTGACATACTTTCCTATAGAGTTATTATATGGGGAAAAGTATTCATTATATTGTCGTCTTTTGAAAGTTCGTGTCCATCCTTTTTCCACAAAAAATCAATATCACATAAAAAGATGAATGGAGTACACAACCGAGAAGATTATGTATTTATTTATTTATACAATAGATGATTCTACTACCCAACAGCTAACCATCATACTAACTGAATTGGAAGAATGTATCAATTTTCATATATTCAGTGGCGGTTCCTATGATGAACTGGTCAATATGCAATATTAATATTGATAAAAATCTCAGTACATTCAAAAAATTAAATTAGAATAACTCGTAGAAAGAATCGTAGATAAATAATGGTATTATCGCTACGGCAACCTGATACTAGTAAGTTGATTCTATATTAGAGTATATCAGTCACTACCGCTTTTTTAAACACTAAATGCAAAAAACTCTCAATTAATTTGTTCTACAACTCACAAATGGGTGTTAATTTTTCTCAAATTACAAACGTCAAACTTTATTCAATATAAATAGAAAAAAACTTTCATAAAATGAAATGACGCACGCAGAACTTTGTGAAAACCACAATATCCAACAGCCGTGAGATATTCGTTCTACCGTTTTCGCTTCCACTAAGCTTTCGCCTAGCAAGGCAAAACTTCTCGAGCAAAATTCACTAGTTTGTATAATATTCACTACCGAGTTCAACGAAGTTTTTATTTCATAATGTTGTTGTTTTCGATTTACCGAAGTTATTGCTAGTGATTTACGCATCTACGATTGACTCGACCTGACCTTGGCAATGAAAGTGTCGTTTGTTTGGCAATGTGTGTGGGTGTTTGTTTGAATGGCGCAACAACAACCACAGAGCAAAGACTAACAATTGACATCAATAGCAAATTTTATCGAAGTTTAACAACTTTTACTCATTGTTACGAATTATCGACGCTTTTGGTTATTCCTCTTTCACTACATTTTCTCATTCAGTTGTTATTTACCTCACCCATTCCTGAGCCATACCAAAACGCACATTGGCATTACTGATCCGATGAGGACATTTTCGTATCCTTGTTGAAAGTTTTAAGTACGTAGAATTTGTTGTTTGGCACAGTTGATGCAAATGTATGTTTGTATGTATGTAGTAGTGGATTCTCGTGTTTCGACGGTGTCCTTGTCAATGAAGGTTTAGGAAAATTTAAGTAAGGAAAAATTCCAAAATGAAGTACCACTGTAGCTAAGAAGTCTAAGTAAGTCATTGCTTAAGTGGCAACAAGAATTCTGTATGCCACGAGCTGAAACTAATTTTTAGGTGAGACGATAAGCGAAGAATCAGTGCGAAGGTCGTGCAAAGAGCAATATAATAACATCTTTGGAGCTTTAATGCAATTTGTTACACATTAGATAATATAAAAGCTTTTCAGCATTTCTAAACTAACTAGCTTAAGGAGCTTTCAGCATAAAATTTGTCACGAGATATTGCTTCAAAAACTTTCATCACATTTACCGTTTCTAGAGCTTTCAATGTGTTTACGTGGTTTGCATTACTTAATACTAAATATTATTGCAACCAATATAGTTTTTCGCTTTCTAAGCTTTCGATTGTTTCTCATATTCCCGAATGAAAGCAGTTTAAATCTTTTGATATTTAGAACTTTGTATGCAGCTTTTGATAAGACCGGAATGATTACATAAGCACTAGCGGATAAAGCTTTCGGAAAACAATTTTTCTCTAATATTGTCTTTAGAGCTTACGAAATATTTTTAGTTTTCTGAGCTTTTCAATCCCCTAAAACATTCAGTGCAAAATATTATTTTAAATATATTTTGTAAATTTTCTTGAAATACTTCATCTCACTTGCCATATCGCCGCTTTTAAGTTTTCTGGCAACCCATATGGAACATAATTTTATTTGAAAAACTGGAGCATTTACTCTTAAACTTTTATTCCTGAAATCTGAACAACGATTTTATTGAATAAAACTTAAAAAATAGCATTTCTATCCAATCGAAATATTCTTATTGACTTCATTGCCTCACTCTATCTTCACCCTTAGGTTTCTTAGTACATATATAGTATATACATACATATGTATGTATATAATAAAAATAGGTTGACTATATTTGTCGTTACGTCAAAGGAAAAATTCTCAAATCGTCTTAAAGCAACTCAAAGCAAGCGGAGCTTTTATTTATTTACTTAACCTTTGTGGACGCTTTGTTGTTGCTACACAAGTTTTTACTTCCCACTAACTGTCGCCAGCGCGCTACAGCAGTCGTGGGTCACCAACACGCAAACATTATTGCCCGCTCACTTACTTTTTTGCGTGAAATTGGTTAAACACACAAAGCTGCCTTCGCATATCGACTTGCCACAAAACCAGCGAGTTTGCTATGCTTTCGCGCCAGGCTTTGAACTGCATGCGCTGAAGCGCAACCTGTTTTGCGTTTAAAAATTATTTTTTATTTTTATCTCTCTTTTTTCTCTTATTTCTTTTCTTCTTGCCATTTGTTGCCGGCAACTTGCTTCTGTTGTATGTTGTATTTTTGACTGTACTCCTAGCTTTGAATAATTTTAATTTAAAGATTTTTTGCTTGTTTTACCTGGTTTCATAATTATTTATGTTTTATTTGAGCTACTTTGTATAATTAATTATTTTAGGAAACTTGCTCGACTTTGTGAATACTGGCTTAGCTAAAGTAGCATGCCACATTTGCTTTCTTGTCACTTTATCTCCGCAAACAAAAAGTCAACTCAACTTTCAAAGTGAAAACTTGCCATTGACATTACATTAAATGATCTTTAACGGTACACCCACATAAATTTCACACACTTAAACTACAATGGACACACTTGCCGCATTTTATTTAAAGTCCTTAGCTAAAGTTTTTAGATACGGCGCTAATAAGCCCTGGTTGCCACACACACTAGCTGTCTGTCTGACTTACTTAGTGAGTTGGGAAGTTTAGTTAACTTACAAAAGCAACAACTTACAAAACAACAACAAAAAAGTTTTTTCTTTTCTCACTCACCTTTTCCTCAAAGTTGCCACTCAGCTTAATGTTGATCGTCTCGAAGTAATCCTGGTACACTGTTCGCAAGTGTTCAAAATTTTACTGGTCGAATCGCGCTGCAGGCGGCGCCTGTGATGTGCATGCTGTTGTTGTTGTTGCTCATGATGAACATAAAAATGATGACCATCGAGATGTTTGGCGTCGGCCGCCGAGGGCAATGCCAAACAACTGCTGGCCACTAAAACAGCAATGCAAACTTGCAACAGCAGAAATAGTCGACGTAGTTGTTGTTTTTTATGCGCTGCTGCCGCTGTTATTGGCTTTGTGGCATTCCGTTTGCCGGCCATTTCGACGGCGTGAGCCATAATAGAGCGTGTAAGTGTGTATGTGTAGGATAAAAACAAATTTGGTACGCACACTTTTTGATTCCTTATTGTTGTTGTTTTTGTATGGCTTTAGAGCGCTTAATATGGCTTAATGCGTGTTATAAACGCCTGACAGGCGATATTTAAGTGTTTTTAATGCGCTTTAATTATTATGTTTGTTGCTGTAATTTTTTTTTATTTTTGGTTGTTGTTATTAATTATGTATATTGTTGTTATAATGTCGTCGGCAACTTCGCTTTGATATAACACTATGCAAATAATTACACCGATTATTGAAAACATAGCACAAAACTGCAAAAAACAATAACAACAAGAAAAATAAAATAACCGATTTTAGAAAATGTTTGCGTAAAAAAACATTTTGGCCAATTAATAGATTTAATTAGAGTTTAATTTTACAATAAAACACATTAATTTTGCACGAAAGCCGATTAAATGGCCATATACATATGTGCTAAATATATATTTTATGATTTATTCTAATAACAAAAATATTTTCACAACAAAAATTATCGTTACAACAATAAGTATCACTTTTTATTGAATAACAATGCGCGTATTCTTTATATCACAACTTGTTACCTGGGGTTGCACGTCTCACAAATGTGTTTAAGCGTTGTGTTATTGTCAACACTTTTTATACATATAAGCCGGCGCAGTTCGCCACTAATTGTGGCATAAATCAGGGCCAAGTATTTTTTTTTTCACTTCGCCTCACTTTCTTTCGATTATCTATTTTCTTTTGGTTTATTTTTAGTCGCCACACACTTTGTTGCTCTCCTCTTTATATAAGCATAGGTACGTGTGTCTTTACCTAAACAGCTGACTGCCTCTTAATGCAAGCGCTTGGCTAAGAATGAAAGTCACGCTGCTGACAGGTTGTCGCGTTGTGTGATACATTCGAAACGCTTCCGCACACACTTGTCAATAGTGAAGATAAATTTAGCTGAAACGGTCACTGTGCGGCAATGCGCCTAGTGTACGTGTGAGAGCCAAAGCGTTATCTGCTCGGGAAAAATCACAATTTTCACCGCCTTGGAAAATTAAGAGTAATTTTTTACATAGAAAATCATATTCGAAGCTATCGTCTTTAATTTGCTTGTCCTTATAATCGCGTCTCACACAACTGCGCGTAAATCGTGCACGTCCAATTGACCAAGCGCTCAAGCTTTTAGGAAGGCGCCTGTCGCGCTGCGCTCTTAACACTTTCTGTCTTTCTACCGTGTTATCTTACCGCACGCACACACGAGTTTATTTATTACGTATGCGTCTACTTCCATTTGAGCAAAGCGTTCGACGACTAAAACAAGACTAATACAAGCGATAAACCGGGCAGAAGATACAAAAGCGAAGAACGCGCGTTACCAGGTTACCAATTCGTTCATATGTTTATTTTCTTGAATGATTGTTAGTAGGCGACACAGGTAAACGATGCAGCGGAACGCGTTGCGGCGCGTCTGCAGACGGCGTAATCAGCGCTCAAGCGTACGAACGGTAAACAAACAGCGCGGTCACCTTTCTTTCTATTTATTGGCACTTGATCGTAGCGCTGTTGACTGATTGCTCTTTTACGAGAGTTTTGCTATTATTTTAGCAGTTTGTTTGGCACGTTTCTTTGGCTAACCGCGCGACGTGTTAGATATTTTGAACTGTATATGAACGCGCGTCGTTGCTTGTGTGCTCTCGCGTTTAATGTGCGAAATGACACATTAAGCGAAACGCTTACAAAATCTTAATAGAATGCTTAATTTTGCCGGCCTTCCTGACCAACGCTATAAATAGCGCGCGACGATATACCTGATGTCTTTATTGATCAGCAGCTGATTTTTGTTGTGATTCACTTGTTCCCACTTTGCGCATAGACATTCAATCACTTTTACAAACACACAAAATTTATACGACTACTTGCAGCTAATAAACGCTTGTTAGCAACAACGCTTGTGTGTTTTCATTGATTTTGTTATTGTTTTCACTTTTCTTACAACGCGCAATCATTAATCGCTTGCTATATCTTTAGTATTTTATTTGTATTCTCTTGCCTGCTTTGATTATTATTAGGCGCTCGCTCGTAAGAACACTGCAAACGCTTAAGAAAAAAGTGACATAATCGTACACTAGACCGCAACAACACAACGCGCTAACAAAAACACAAAAGGTTTAGGGCCAAAGAAGCTGGTCAAACCGCTGCCAACACTGAGCACACTGCTGCAATTTGCAAAAAAATGTGAACTACAGCCACAAAAAATTTTACAAAATACCGTGCTGTAACATGAAATTATTAATTCACACAAAATTTCATTTGCGCTGAACTCTGCACCTTTAATAGCAACACACTTTAAATCAATAATAAATATAAAACACATAATTTTTTTCTCAATGGCTTCTGAACTTTTATTTTTCTCTCGCCTTCAAACACAAAACACAATCTTCAAGCTGTAAACACAAAACGACGACAGGTCGACAAACGACATCTGTCAAATATTACACACGTTCTTATGGACACTTATTTTGACAACGACACGAAAACACGACTGTAGGCCGACAGTTGTCAAGAAGAGAGATGAGGAAGAGTGGTGATGCCACTAATATGTAAAATATAAAATTATTCACAGCTCTTACAAACTTTGACGTTATTTTACAAATAAAAGCATAAAATAGCTCTATTTTATCATTTGTAATAACAATTGATAATTTAAAACAAAAATGTATACCTATTTACTTATTTTTTGCATAAAAAATTTAACTTTTAACAAAATATTAAAATTTCATTGAAGTGCAAGGTATTAGTATGGCCACAACGAAATTGTGTACATGCAAAATGGACAGCTGCGTTGTTTTGTGTACATGCGTTGTTTTGTTTTCATTTCACTTTCGTACTCTCGTTTGTCGTCTGGTCGTCGTTTTGTGTTTAGTACTTCACTAGCAAACGCACGTCGCTGCGCTTCTTTGATTTTATTTACTCACTTCGTGTTTCCTCGCTTATATTCCATGCATTGATTCTGTTGTTGCTTATTTCATTTATTTTTCTTTTCTTAACACTAATATTTTTCTTTGCTTCTCCACTTGCGTTTAATTATGAACTTTGCGCGTCTCACAGCGCTTGCGGCTCTTCATTTGCTTGCTATGACTATTGCACGGTATTTCTTTTTTTATTTTGTTAGCTCTATTTCTTTTTTCTCCACTGTATTTATTCGGTTAACTCGCGTTAAACACCCCCTTAACTACTGCGCACGTCCGAACAGTCCGACAACCCGGGTACGTATAGCGTTTGAATGGCGAGAATTTTGAGAAATGTTCGTTGCAGATGGGATCCAACAATGAGTTCGATGTTCGCTTAGCACAAGTTCGTTGTTAGATGTTGCGTTGCAATGTTCGGCCGAAATGCTCGTGTCCGATGTTTGAGTTCGAACGGAATGCCGGTAGAACTGATTTTTGTTGGCTAATACAGTGGTGGCGACGAGAATGTAGTGAAACATAAGTATTTGTATGACAGAAGCTCAATAAATTGAATATTTCAATTAGAAAATTAAAGTAAGCCATAATAATACTTTAAAACTTGCTAACCATTAAATAAATATATTGCACACAATTACCATAATATGCTTATAAATTATCACACTGAAGAAACTTATCGAATATAAACAAAAAATTCCAATTCCAGTTATTGTCTTTTAATATATGAACACCTTAAATATTCCTACCATATAACAATATTTTTACCCTGAACAGGGTATACCTGTATACTTTTATATAGTATATTAAGTCTGCCACGGAGCTTGTTTCACCCAAAAGGAGCGTCGGAAACCTCATAAATTATATATATACATGATCAGCATGATAAGCTGAGCCGATTTTACCATGTCCATGTCTATCTGTATATATATGTATATGAGCTAGTCCCTCAATTTTTGAGATATCGATCAGAAATTTTGTCATGCCTTTTTCTTATCAAGAAGCTGCTCATTTGTTGGAACGGCCGATATCGGACCAATATAGCAAATAGCTCTCATTCAAAGTGAAAATAATCTTTCTGATGTTTTCAATCTGCTCACATTTATCTTTTTCTTCGAATTTAACGGGTGATTTTTTTGAGGTTAGGATTTTCATGCATTAGTATTTGACAGATCACGTGGGATTTCAGACATGGTGTCAAAGAGAAAGATGCTCAGTATGCTTTGACATTTCATTATGAATAGACTTACTAACGAGCAACGCTTGCAAATCATTGAATTTTATTACCAAAATCAGTGTTCGGTTCGAAATGTGTTTCGCGCGCGTGTTTTGTTCAGCGATGAGGCTCATTTCTGGTTGAATGGCTACGTAAATAAGCAAAATTGCCGCATTTGGGGTGAAGAGCAACCAGAAGCCGTTCAAGAACTGCCCATGCATCCCGAAAAATGCACTGTTTGGTGTGGTTTGTACGCTGGTGGAATCATTGGACCGTATTTTTTCAAAGATGCTGTTGGACGCAACGTTACGGTGAATGGCGATCGCTATCGTTCGATGCTAACAAACTTTTTGTTGCCAAAAATGGAAGAACTGAACTTGGTTGACATGTGGTTTCAACAAGATGGCGCTACATGCCACACAGCTCGCGATTCTATGGCCATTTTGAGGGAAAACTTCGGACAACAATTCATCTCAAGAAATGGACCCGTAAGTTGGCCACCAAGATCATGCGATTTAACGCCTTTAGACTATTTTTTGTGGGGCTACGTCAAGTCTAAAGTCTACAGAAATAAGCCAGCAACTATTCCAGCTTTGGAAGACAACATTTCCGAAGAAATTCGGGCTATTCCGGCCGAAATGCTCGAAAAAGTTGCCCAAAATTGGACTTTCCGAATGGACCACCTAAGACGCAGCCGCGGTCAACATTTAAATGAAATTATCTTCAAAAAGTAAATGTCATGAACCAATCTAACGTTTCAAATAAAGAACCGATGAGATTTTGCAAATTTTATGCGTTTTTTTTTTAAAAAAAAGTTATCAAGCTCTTAAAAAATCACCCTTTATGTACCTTATAATACATTTTAAATAACGGGTAGGCCATCTAACGTTTTAAATTTGAATTATCTATATTTCGACATTGGAAACGTCAAATACCATTCGGAAAGTGACAGATATTCAGTAAAAAGTCTAAAATTTACGAAATGGGTTCACTATTTTACAGTTCGCAGATTGGGCAGAAGATCGTTTGACCGAGGATGGTCAATTTTACCGAAAAATCATCTTTTCGGACGAGGCTCATTTCCACCTCGATGGCTACGTTAACAAGCAGAATTGTCGCATTTGGGGCACAGAAAACCCGCACGTAATCGTCGAGAAGCCAATGCACCCATTACGAATCACTGTATGGTGCGGATTTTGGTCTGGTGGAATCGTCGGCCCATTTTTCTTCGAAAATGAAGAAGGAACCGTAACCATCAATGGTGAGCGATATCGCGCAATGTTAACCGAATTTTTCTTCAAGCAAATTGAAAAGGAAGACTTGGACAACATTTGGTTCCAGCAGGATGGCGCTACGTGCCATACAGCAAACGCTACACTCAATCTTTTACGCCCTATCTTCGAAATTTAAATTTTATATGGCCCACCCTATACTTAACGGACCGCCCATGCAAACTCAATTGCCGATTCTCTGCCGGAAAAAATTTTCCAAATTTCAATCACGATTTGTTCTGACAAATTTAATCCAAAATGGATGTGAATAATCTTACACCAAAACGACTTTGGAAGAATGAAATTTTTACTCGCTGAATTCGGACATATTTATCACAACATGTATGGGATCAGAATGAGACTCTTAGCGGAACACCATTTTTCGGTATCAGTGAAACGGAAGGATATTATTCCATTCGGACATACAGAGCTTGTAGAAGAGGTTAGGAATTAGGTATAGAATACATTAAGTATTTCAAGATTTTTTGTGATTACTGTGGAGGCCACATGTGGTAGGCGTATTTATTATTTTATTTTTATACCTTTAGGTGTCCACTTCTAGAACCAAGGGACGAGCTTTTTTGAATTGGTTGGATCTAAGAAATTGATGGGTTAGTTGTGGGGTTTTGGATCGCATACTAATAAGCAAAGACCTATACATTTCCCGGAATGAAAATCGGTCTGGTGTTGACTCACTCTGTGGTTTGAGTTATTTTAAGCGCATATTCAAGGCTTTAAGCAAGAAATCAATCTGCGGGTATTCCCTACAAATGAAATATTTTGTGCAATCGCAGGCATTATCCTTGATTACTGAAAGTTGATAATGGTTTTTACTGTATTAGGTTCACTGAGGTGTTGAGCCTCTTAAAGACATCGCGGTAGTATTTCCTTCGGCAAACCGGCAGACATACTTGTAGCCATAACTGACATTAACCGTTTCAACAAAATGGTGCTTCGTCGATTTGTAACGGAGTTTTTTAAGTAAAGAAGTTTTTTAAGTACCACAACAAATCAGCGTTCTTAGATGTCCAAGTGAGTTACTGTCAGAATCGACCACTTAACCTAACCTGACCTACTGTGCTTCTAAGCTGTTTAAATGACTGCAGACATAATCGGCCTCATGTCGTTATTTTTTTATCTTACACACTAATTATGATCTATACACATGTTCCTACAGTCCTATGAATTATCATAAAAATATTTAAATATATTTCTCAGTCCGAAACAAGGTAATGAAAGCAAAGAAGAGTTCTAGTACAGACGAGGAATGCTGAAAAAAAGCTGTGAGATTCGTGTTTTATCTTTCCATTGTTCTTTCGTCGAACTTCTTTTTCAAACTCATTTCGTCGTTTTTTACGCGATTCGCATTACAAGTATGCGCCTCGTTGCCTTGTGCATGGACTCTTACATAAAACCAACAATACCTCCATACAAAAAACATCATATGCACCGAGTTCTGACCCCGGCGTACTAAGCAGCGCTCCTTCTGTTTACCCTTGAGGTATGTATATCACCAACTCGTGTGTGTGTGTTTCTTTGTTTGTGTTTGCCTTCATGGCTGTATGTTTGAGTGCAATGTTTTCTTGTCTAGCAGGTTCCAGTTTGGCTGCAGATTCTCAGCGCGCAGACATTCCTGACTCAGCTGGGCTGAAGAAGCGCAGAAGAACAAGAAGATGAGGCGAAGGCTGTTGCGGCCGCGGCAAAGGAAGCGGCGCATTCGCTGCCAGTGTAGTCAGTTTCATTTTATTAGCGTCGCATTTTTGTACGTGTTTGCATATGTATGTACATCGGTCTTCCTTCCTTTCTTCACTGCGCTTAAGTTTCTTCTTTCGCCTTTATTGGAGTTTCGCTTTGCAGTTGACTAACTATTGGCTGCCAGAGTGGCTGCTCACTGTCTTCTTTATTGAAATTAAAGGAGTTACTGCCAGGTTAGGTGTGCGTCGGTTCATGAGTGAGAGGGGTGGTGGCAGGTGGCGGTAAGGATGTTTCACATACTTTTCGTTTGCAATAAAACGTGTTGTTGCACTCATCCTGCATGTGGTTGTTGTTGCTAGTTTGGCTTTGGTAGCGTATGACTGTATGTGTGTGCTGGTATGTACGCTATCGGAATGTGTGGAATTAACGCTTCATTTGCAAGTTCAATCAAAGCATGCAGAAAATGTGAAATTGAAGCTTACAGTCAAGACAATATGTTTTCGTGTTTTCGTCGGGAACTTTCGTATTATGTATTGTGGTGTGCATTAGTGATATGAAGACAAGGCTTAAGAGAGTCAGGGCGTTTTTAACTCCAACGGCATTTTTGACAATCATAACATTCATGTGTTTTCATTACTTGGAAATTCGACAGAATATCATCTCAGAGTTTGTATTGAAACATTTTTAAAGGAACCCATGCCAGACTGTGTCATTGAGTCTCCGAAAAATTAAGTTTGATACCTACTTGTTAGTAAACAAGATATATTCGAACTTCCCAAGACCGTATGTCTTGAGTCCGGGTCCGAATCAATAATGCCGAGACAAGATAGAGTTCTCTGGCATCGTCTTCAAAACTAGTAGTCACAACGTTCTCTTTGCTGAAATTAGGTAAGAGGGACAGCATTTAGTTCATTTCGGAACAGCAAACAAGCTCTGATTTTACCTTTACTGTTGGCGTTTAGCATCTTATCACTCCTCGTCTTTAGTCCAAAGATGCTGCTATGGCTCCGTCACGGCTCTTGGATTAGACCAACATCGTCTGACGAAGCAAAAGATTGTCGGATGCCACATTCGCGTGTTAAAGATTAATATGAAGGCGAGTTCCGCACTAGTAAGACTGTCGATACGAATCTCCTCGAATAACCGCTTTAAGTTGAATTCAAAATCGTCAGCCAGCGCTCGCTGTGTCCCAAACGGATGAGTCTACTCCCATGCTTTTGAGTTTCTTTTCCTTTCCTTGCTTTCTCTCTTGGAGAATCTTAAGAACCAGACTTTCAAAGCCACAGCTGATGACACCCCTTACGTTGGTTGAGAGGTACATTCGTGTTGGGAGAGACGGATTGCAGTAAATCTCGATCTCCACTACCTCCACAGGTGTGAACAGTTCTGAAAGAAGCCAGACGCGAGCGTGAGGATGCAGTGGAAGATCGACCTGGTCAAAGCATCTAATATAATCCTAGCAACCACTTCCTTATACAAAGAAGCCGACTGTTTGTTGGCTCAGCTTGGCCGTGGTGCCAACCCACACTCTTATTCCTTGGAGGTGATCTGGACTTTCTCTTGGTCACCTTAATAAAAACCGCATATACAGCCGCCGCGACCCTCTTCACTTCTCGTTAAAGATGGTTTCATCTTCCATGCTACTATCGTACAAACCCAGTTTTTCCAGTCAGCGCGTTTAGGGACTTCGCTGAAAATTGTTGCTGCTCCTTTGCGAAAGAGGGGGAGGATTAACTATCTTCTGAGCTTTGTCATACAACCGTAGGTTAAGACTTCCTAGAAGCTAGTGCTTCGGCGTTCCCGACCCTAAGTACCCTTCTAGCTCAATCAAGTCTGCTGCATTGTTGTTCATATTCCTAAAAAGTATGCTTTCCATGGTAGTGAGCTTTACCTTCTTCTTATGCTCGGTGGCGATTCTACCGTGTACCTCACATACATATCCAGCAGACAAGCTCCTGCTGACTGGCTTTCCACATCTGCAATATCACACCCATTTCATGGCGGGAGCGGAACGTTATTCGAGGCATGTCAGGTAATTAAAGGAACGGATAAAATCTCGGTATCCACTCGCAAACCATTTCTTATTATACTATATAACGGGTGATTTTTTTGAGGTTAGGATTTTCATGCATTAGTATTTGACAGATCACGTGGGATTTCAGACATGGTGTCAAAGAGAAAGATGCTCAGTATGCTTTGACATTTCATCATGAATAGACTTACTAACGAGCAACGCTTGCAAATCATTGAATTTTATTACCAAAATCAGTGTTCGGTTCGAAATGTGTTTTATCGACAAATTTTGTTCAGCGATGAGGCTCATTTCTGGTTGAATGGCTACGTAAATAAGCAAAATTGCCGCATTTGGGGTGAAGAGCAACCAGAAGCCGTTCAAGAACTGCCCATGCATCCCGAAAAATGCACTGTTTGGTGTGGTTTGTACGCTGGTGGAATCATTGGACCGTATTTTTTCAAAGATGCTGTTGGACGCAACGTTACGGTGAATGGCGATCGCTATCGTTCGATGCTAACAAACTTTTTGTTGCCAAAAATGGAAGAACTGAACTTGGTTGACATGTGGTTTCAACAAGATGGCGCTACATGCCACACAGCTCGCGATTCTATGGCCATTTTGAGGGAAAACTTCGGACAACAATTCATCTCAAGAAATGGACCCGTAAGTTGGCCACCAAGATCATGCGATTTAACGCCTTTAGACTATTTTTTGTGGGGCTACGTCAAGTCTAAAGTCTACAGAAATAAGCCAGCAACTATTCCAGCTTTGGAAGACAACATTTCCGAAGAAATTCGGGCTATTCCGACCGAAATGCTCGAAAAAGTTGCCCAAAATTGGACTTTCCGAAAGGACCACCTAAGACGCAGCCGTGGTCAACATTTAAATGAAATTATCTTCAAAAAGTAAATGTCATGAACCAATCTAACGTTTCAAATAAAGAACCGATGAGATTTTGCAAATTTTATGCGTTTTTTTTTTAAAAAAAGTTATCAAGCTCTTAAAAAATCAGCTCAACATGCTTAACATTAACTGAGAGACTTTGGTATCTTCTCTTTTCCAAATCTTACTACGTCTTAATGACTCTTCAAGCAAAATTCGTCAAAGTGTTTCCATTCGCTCATTTATAATTATGTAACTCGCCGGTAGAATATATAAAATTCCTTTCAGCTAGGTTATCAATGGCTTATTAATTATCCAAAAAAAAGGAAGTAATCATATACCACAAATATATACACATTCACCTATAGCTGCCAAGTCATCATCGAATTACCCCAGAATCATCGGCTGACCGCTTCTGAAACAGAACAACGAAACCAAAAACAAGAAAAGCGTATCTATTCGATGAACCGACCAAGCCATGATGCACCCATTATATTGTCTGCAACGTAACACCAACAAATAGTTGCATGCAATAGTACAGAACCCACACTTCAGTTCCTGTGCAAACGGTAACAAAATCGGAAAAATCAGTTAACCCATCAGAGTCTAGCGGAAAATCAACTTATCAGTCCTTCCACCCTTCCGTCGGACGACAGACTGGACACAAGTAAATTAAAAACAATTGCACTTTTGAAATGTGGGCTCGCGAACAGATGCCACTTGTATCTGTGCTTGTGTGTGTGAGAGATATAGGAGATTGTGTTTTCATGCTTGAATCGACATCGGTGTCAATACATCAGCACACTTTGCTTTCATTTGCGGGTTCTTGTTTTTCGTACATCTCTGTGCGTACATATGTATCATTATTGGCCATGACGAGTTGCGTGCTCCTGGCCATGACATACGAGTAGTCGAAAGAGTGATTCTTAATGAAATCGATTTCCCGTGTAACTCGTGAGATTTCATAGCTTGTTTTATAACAACGCTGTATGGGTTACTTGTTTGGATAATGAATTGATTTTAAATTTGCTTGTGAATCAGTATACAAGTTGGATAAGATGAGTCTCCTTTCGTGTCCATATTTCATGTTATATGAAAAATTTAGCGCAGTCGGTAATACCGTCTCTTTTGAAGTTCTTAGATTGAAAAGGATATGGAACTCGCGATACTTTAGGATACTCTTATCACAAAAGATTATGTTAGATTAGCTAATCTTGTATGCCATTAAGCCACGCACAGACCTATTTTGGTCCTTTTCGAGATCAAATGGAGTTCATTTTCTGCGACCATGAGGTGTGGTCATTTATTATGACTGTGCTTGACGCAAGTTTTAACATACTCTTCGACCTCACTACTAGTTCCTCCAGTGTATCACTGTGGGACCCAAGATGCTTACACCGTACTGTTACCAAAGCGGGAGCAGTGCACAAGGATGCTCCATTGGTTCCCTGGTTCTAGACATTTCTTGCATTCTTCTCGATCTGTCAGCCCCATCTTGCGGTGAGTGTCGTCACCAGACAGTGGCTAGTTAATATTCCGAACTTGTTCCTACAGTCTCTACTATAGAGAGTCTATAGGTATTTTGCATACTTTTTTTGTACACAGGCAGCTCGTTCCCTCGTGTTTTGATTTTCTTTACCATGGTCTGTCCATGCTGATCACGTTTTCAGGTGTTAATCGTACACCACTCGTGGCAACCTACTCCACCATTTCATTGCTCTCGATGAATTTATGGCCTGGCATCCCGCGGAAGTGAAGTTGCCTGCTTTTGGTAAAACTTTTCACTGATGCCCTGCTTCTCCGCTTCCCAAGACATTTTTGGCCTATATCCGATATGAGGTTACTGCTTTGATTGCTGATTGGTTCTATACATAGATGTTGACTCTGGAATTGCTTGCAAGTGCATCAGAGGCCATCTCGCGGCTTTCACTATAGCAAAGGCATCAGTTTGAAATATACTGCAGCGGCCCGGCAACTTAAAACGGCCCATGCCTTACTCTGGATCTCATCCAAAAAGATGAAGAAACTTTTTTTAACCAAAATATTTCATATGTTTTCACGAACGACCCTAAGTATTTAATCTTATATTCTTAAGGTACTTTCCATAGTTACAAATCAACAAAACGTCTGCTACTGTAGACCTAAAATAAAGGCTTACTTGTCTAGTCAGCGGTAAACAGACGTTCTGCTGTCTTTCCTTCTTCGGTACCATAGACATTTGGTAGCGGAAAGACAAGAAAATAGATTCATTAAACACCCTAAACTGTTTTGGGTTCTTATGTATCTAGTGAGCTACATAATGTCTTACTTGCTATATACAGGATTGACCGGAAAGTAATAAGACTGATTTTCTTCCGCCGCGACTGTACTGCGGAGCGTGCGCGCACCGACTTGATTCGGTAGACGGCATTCCATAGAATGCCTTCCGTGACGCCTTCACTGCTTGGAAATCGCACTGGCAGTATTTTTAAAGAATTGAAACGATTGGTTAAATAATTTTTTTTTTTAATAGACCCAGTCCTATTAAGTACTTTCCGGACTCACTTAAATAAATGTCTTTCCTGCGAATGAAAAGAGGTTTAAGCATTTTTTGGCAATGTATGAATTCAAAGATATCAGTTGTGTTATCTACCATCTATGTGTGTAGAACTTAAGTATCTTTACATAAGTAGTCAAGGTTTTCAAAACGTGTGTTGACATGTGTTGAGGTAAATAAATTTTTGGAGAAAAGTCAAATCTCCATTGGATGTCCAAAGATGAAGGAAGCTCTAAAACCTGTCACCAGGTTGATTCTGATACTGCCCACAGCTACCTATAATAGCAAATTGATGAGAGCAGATATTTGCAGCTGAAGTCTCACGAGCCTGCAGATTCATTATGTTGGTTAATAGGAGAAAAGGTAATGTTGGCACCAAATTTCAATATGCTGAAGCTAAGATACCCAACAGAGGGAGATATAAAAGTCCACCTGGAATATATGGGGCTTGAGAAAGGACAAATTTTTTACCATTGAGCGGCATTATCACACAATATATCGTCACCTGAAATGCAAAATAACGTAACAACATTTTCAGAAATTTACAGTGGCATGAATGAAACACGAAATAAAATCGAACAAGAGTGAAACAAAATATTAATATTGGTTAAGACTGGTTTATATATGACCGCAGAACCAGAAAATGTTGAACATATGTAACATTATGTATATAATTTGAAGTAGTGAAGCGTAATCAATAAGACACTCAATTTCGATTTTTTTGATGATACGTTATTTTGCATTTCAGGTGACGATATGTAGTACTAATGTATGAGTAACATGTACTAATGTGATCAGAGCATTGGTCTCTACGTAAATCTTTATTAAACCCCAATACACTCCTTCATTACGATATTTCAAATATTGGTCTATATCTTCGATATAAATATACTATACCTATATATATAAATTATTCTTTTTGTTAGATTTATTATACGTGTGTTAAAAATGGGCGTCCGTTTATATAGGGCCTAGTTAATGACTGAATTGTAATAGCAGGTGTTTTTCTGAATAAAACCAACTCATGCTGGCATACAAGATCTTCTTTGAGAAAAATTTTAGAAAATTACTCTTTCCATTAGTTATTTCAAGGCCACATTTACTCAGCGAGCGATTTGTGTGACGTCACCAACCGGATGCAGCAATTCACTTAACATTCTAACACAAGTTAAGATTTTCTCATAACATTTCAAGAATGTCTAAAAAAATTAGCATATTCCGCAGCTATTTAGTATTTCCCAGAAATATCGCTGAATCTTGTTGTCAAGTTCCTGGCCACAAAGGTGAAGAAAAATAACAAAATCAAACAAAAAAAAAAAAACCGAAACAAAAGCACTGAAGCGCTTCGAGCAATAAATAATCACTTTGGTCGGCTTTCAAATGTAAAACTTGTCAGCAAACGAAATGCCAACAAAAGCGAGATTTTTTTAAAGGACGAAAAAAGCCAGGAACGGAGCTGAAAATCGAAACAAAAACGAAATTTAAATGAAAAATAAAAAAAGAAAAATCTTAACCCTTACATGGCATTGCATTTAGTATTTACAAAACCAAAAAAGTACAACAATAACAATAGCGCAATAGTGACGAAGAAAAATTCCACAACTTTGTTGCATGACAACAACGCGGTTAAGAACGACGCGCGATCACAGCTACAATGTGCAGCCCAATGTGCAACCCTTCCTTACCAACAGCATCCGCCGCGCAACGTATAGTGCATATAAGAAAATAAAATAAAATATGTAAAATAAATCATTAAATTTGGCACGATTGGGGCCGCACGGTTCGCTTTGTAAGGTAATACGCGGCGAGTTGAAGTCCGTGGCGTCAACGTTATGCTTATTGTGTCAGTTGCCATATGAAATTCAGTTGTTGTTATTATTGCTATTTTTATTATATTTTATTGTATGTTTTTTGATAACCGCCTCTTCGCCGCAGTCATCGGCAATGTCTTTTCGCATGTGCAAATAATCGGATTCATGAAGAAACCTTCAAATGGATTTTGCATTCGCAACCACGGGCCAGGCGAGCAAAAGACATTCATCCATATGGCTAATAAGTTACTAAGATGGATCCCGTTTAGAATAGCCACTGACAAAGCAATTAAGCTTCTAAAGACTATTTTTTCTTATAATAGTCTACGATGGTTTTGCTTCTTATCGGTCGGACTGAATAAGCCTACTCTGAAAATGGCACCGGGTAACTCCTTACTGAAATATCTCAACGAAATATGAAAAGAAGGTCATATTTATAGAAATATGGTTCAAACATCGTCGAAGACTTTGGAAACTTCGTTTTTTAACCATTGCATTTTTTGTGTATTCAAGGGAGTGATCAGAGCTTCTTTACCCAATTGTTATTTAATTCAGATGATAAATACAGGAAGCGTTCCAAAGTAAACAGGACTTTTCGAATCTAGCGCCCCCTTGTGGCGCCATCTATATGTCGACTGGTGCGTTAGAATCTGGTATCTTTATCGATTGTCCAGTAAGAATTTCATGACATTTCATTTATTGGAAGTGAAGTTATTAAGTGGCAGTATGTTTGTGTTATCGGTGCGATAATGAGTTTCGAACAAAGAGCCAACATTAAATTTTGTTTTAAAATTGGTAAAACTTTTATCGAAACATTTCAATTGATGAAACAAAATTATGGCGATGATTGCCTATCCCGTAGCAGAGTGCACGAGTGATTGCAACGTTTTCAAAGTGGTCGTGAGGACATAAATGACGATCAACATGTGGGCCAATCAAAATCCGTGGCAACTGTGCGTGAGTTCATGAAAAATCAGCCGAAATTATCATTAAGATTCGTGGAAATGGAATTGAACATCTCCAAAACATCGATCTCGCATTACGACCGAACATTTAGGCTTACGAAAGGTGTGTGCACGTTTTGTTCCACACAAATTGACTGACGACCAAAAATTGATCAGAATTCAACATTCGAAGGACGATTATTTGACCAAAAATCACATTTTAACCATTAATCACTCCCCGTATTTACCTGATATGCTACTTCTTTCTTTTCGGAAAATGCTTTTGCCCATGAAAGGAAAGCGTTATGCAGACGTAGAGGCCATTCAAAAGGCTTGCACCGGCATACTGGCAGCCATACCGGCCAAAGAGCTAAAACACTGGTTCGACATGCTTTTGGACCGTGCAAAAAGCTGTATTGAAGCAGAGGGAGACTATTTTGAATAAAATAAATTGATTTTGCCAAAAAAAATGTGTTCCGTTTTTTTCAAGTCCTTTTTACTTTGGAAAGCACCTTGTATTTCTCTATTTGGTTTCAGAATTGGAATTGGAAGAACTCCTCTATCTCTTTACTCCTTTCTTCCACTCCTGTTACTTGATTAACATTCAGGCTATTTTGCTATTCACAATAAGCAACCCCCTCTTGAACAACGTTTGAAAATAATGCTTCGGTTCCTGCGATCCGCCCAATATTTCGTCGATATAATCATTCAGCAAAGTCGTTAACTCGAGCCATAATAGGTTTGGCACCACCTTTACTCTAGTGAATAATGCGCATTCTCAAAGATGCCGTATGCTGCAAACTGAAATAGCATGCGTTTATTTCTTCTGGTAAGCCACATATCTAAAGAAACGCTCGTAGAACAAGGACCGCACTACTATTGTCATCTTCGAGCATTTTAAAGAAAGATGTTCGTAAAGCTTTTAAAATTAAAACGAAATCTGGGATGGAGAACTTTGAAGTACTTATACAAAGATCATCCTGGCTTATACGATTTTTTAGTTATGTCCAAAAATACGTAAAGCTTGGGAAACTTTCGGACAAGGCGAGGGAGAAGAACTTCCATTCACTTTGGATGAATAAAAAAAATTTAAAGGATTTATACGTAAATATATTTGCAACATCAAATCATTCACCTCCGTCTCACAGGCCAATTTTATTTTTAGAATTTGCAAAAACCCAACTAAGACTAGCCACCTTGAACCGCGGAGTGCAGCACGTCTCTGCAAAGGAGCATTTTAGACAGACAACAATCGACAACCGACAAGCAGACTAGCAGACTAGCACCCAACATAACTGGAATATGTGCACATCCGCACGCTCATTGCTACAAAGTTGCCGACAAGCCTATGACAATTGCATGGGTTTTTTTTTTTTTTTTTTTTTTTTTTTGTTTCGAAGGGGGAATCTTTCATAGATACCGTCAGTCCTAGACGGCATGCACGATTCATACTGTACGCTAAGGGTACACCTCTTTCGGGACCACGCTCAGTATGGATGTCCATGTTGAACTTGCGTAACAGTACGCCTACGTACTAAACCCTAACTCCGACTGCATTTCACTGATCCGACGGGACTGCCGTTAAGCATTTCTTCGCAGGACCAGGCTCAGCCAAAATTGGCTCTTCGTGAACGCCTTTATGGACTACTCTTCTCTAACTCTTCTGCTATGGCTACTTCGTTGTCTTTCCTTTTTTCTTAGTTCTTGCAGGGCAATTGCGGACCAGTTCTTCACTTTACTCCACACGATTTTGCTTTTTATCATGTGGTGCACGATATTCTCTGGAGTCACACGTTCGTTGATAGTAATTTCTAAGTCTTTTCTTTCTGCTTCGAATTTCGGGCAGTGAAAGAAAATATGCTCTGCGTTTTCGCTGCCATTGCCGCAAAATGAACATTCTGTTCCGTTATCGTGGCCGTATTTGTACAGGTACTCTCGGTAGCATCCGTGTCCGGTCAGGAATTGCGTCAGGTAGTAATCAGAATCGCCGTTCTTCCTCTCCACCCATGTTTTCACGTTTCTGATTAGCTTATATGTCCACCTTCCGTTTTCTGCTATGTCCCAGCGCCTCTGCCACTCACATAAGCTTTCCTCCCTTTCCTTATTTCGCTCCCCTGTTGTAAGACGCCTCCTTGCACTTCTTGACTTTTCGTAGACTCTTTTAAGCTCTAACGCCATTATGTCCGGTGGTATGATGCCCGATATGACCCCGGCCGCCTCATGTGACACTGTGCGGAATCCACAAATAACCCTTATTGCATTAAGCCGAGTCAGAGATCTTGCTTTCTTCGCGTATGTTTTATTATGCATTGCTGGTCCCCATATTGGCGCCGCATACATTAGCACTGATTGACTCACTTTAGCCAAGAGTGCTCGCTTGCCCTGGCTTGGTCCTCCAATATTAGCCATCATCCTGGATAGGGCCACCGTTATTCGCGTCGCTTTTGTACTTGCTTTTTCAATGTGCGTGTAATAATTAAGCCGCGTGTCTATTACAACGCCTAGGTATTTTAACGACTGCTGAGTCGTTATGCTATGACCATCAATATTAAAAGTAGCATTTTCTATTTTTTTTCTGCTGGTAATTAGCACTGCTTCCGTTTTTTGGGCTGCTAGTTGGAGCTTTTTTGTCGTGAGCCAGCTCTTTATTCTTAAGGCGGTGTCTTCACATAAGCTTTCTACTTGACTGATTTCTTTCCCGACCACCGTTACCGCAATGTCATCGGCGTACCCGATAATTTGGACCCCTCTTTCTAATGGTAGTCGAAGCACTCCGTCATATAACACGTTCCACAGCAGTGGACCTAGCACTGAGCCTTGTGGTACCCCTCCCGTCACCCTGTACTGCTTTGGTCCCTCATCGGTATCGTAGAGTAGCAGCCTATTCGACAGGTATTTGGAGATAATGCTCAACAGGTACTTCGGTGTTCCTTTGCATTCAAGAGCGCTCATTATGTATGGCCAATACGCAGAATTAAACGCATTTTTAACATCAAACGTTACGACTGCGCAGTATTCTTTCGTACCATACATCCACCTTGTTCCTTCGATGGCCTTGCTTGCCACATTTGTCACTTTTGTGATCGCATCGATGGTTGACCGGTGCTTACGAAAACCAAATTGGTTTTCGGCGAGTCCTGGATATTCTTGCTCCAGATGCTTCTCCAGACGTACGCATATTATTCTCTCCAGGATCTTTCCAAGCGTGTCTAGCATGCAGAGAGGGCGGTACGAGCTTGGTTCACCAGCCGGTTTGTTTGGTTTCTGCAAAAGCACTAGGCGCTGTTTCTTCCATATTTTTGGAAAGACACCTTCTTGCAAACAGCGGGTAAAGAGCTGTGAGAAGGGGCTCGCTTTGTGTGTTATAGCCGTTTTTAGTGCCTTGTTGGGGATTCCGTCTAGACCCGGTGTTTTGGTATTTCCAAACCTTTTGGCTGCATCTATCAACCTTTTGGGTAAATTCATGTGTGTGTGTAAGTGCGTTTTGTTTTTTCTTTTGTTTGCGCAGGGAATGGGTTCTTGGCCTTATCATTTTCAAGATCTCACCTGAGCAATGCCATTCGGCTTCATTTGCTTTGCACTCGCCGTGGTCTGTTTGATGTCACCACATCCAGCGGAGAACAGGCACACCGATCACCAGGGAATTTTTAATGCTATGCAAAATACGATGAATGCGAATGAAATGGAACGATTCGATCACAGACCAATGGACGACAGTGGACAACGGCAGGGATAAATGTATGTATGTGTAGGCAAAAAGTAACAACAACAGCAACTACTTTAGAAAAGAAGCATTGCAGTTGTGGCAATGAAGCGTTGCATTAACAAGTAACTATGTGTGATTGTATATTTGTATGGATGTGAGTAGGTATTGGAGGCGCAATGAATGGGCGGACAGTCGACTAGGCGAGTCAATAAATGAATAAGAGCGCACTTTAATGTATGCATATACAGCTTTGTTGTTGTTTTTACTTCATTGTTGTTGTAATAATTTTTTAAGGATATTTCTGTTCTTTTTGTTGTTGTTGGTTGACTGTTCCTTTTCATGTTGTTGTTCTTGAAACACGCCGGCCGGTAATCACAATTAAATCAAGCACCTCAATGTAAAACCAGTTCTGATTGCTTATTCTTCTTTTTGATTGGCAATGAACCTTTACACATACATGCATACTCTCCCTCATCCATAAGTACTTGCATATCAGTAGATGTATACCCATAACCACATGCTTTGCGGCACATGTACTCGTCCACATGTGATCGTACAAGAATTTGCAATTATTTCTTATTGAAGTCACAAAGTTGCATTTGCACTCGAGCAGGCAAATTCATCATCAAAGGAATATCTAACTTGGCCTCAACTGCTGCAGCTCGAAACCCCATTTTATTTCATTGCATTATCGCTACTCCTTCATAGGTAGATGCGTGCTTGTCTCTTGTCGCACCAGTATTGCATTATAGGAAGTCATTCCTCTGCTTCTTCTTATTCCTAACGTTCTTGTTGCGCTTCTTATATTTGCCATTAGCGGCAGGAGCACGGAGCAGTTTCAGTTTGAAGGGTTTTTGCTTTTGCCAACTCCAAAGTGTTCCTTTGGGTAAATTAACGGTGCGTGGTTAATGCGTCATAGGGTTTTATCAGCTCTTTCGCTACAAGTAATGCTTTGAGTTTAGCTGGAAGTAGCTGTTACAAAACCTCCATTTCCAACGGAAGTCTCGAAATAAGGCTAGTGTCAGCAGTGTGAATTCAGTAATATTGCATACTCCTTGAATTACTGAGGAAATGCATTTTTAATTTGTGGGTTATCCTAAAGAATCAATGCGTGGAAATGGAAGTCATAATTGAATAAAATAAGGAGGAAAAGTACATATCTTAGTCTCCTTTTTACTTGAAAATGTGGTTGGAAACGTAATTTCGACAATCAACCAAGTTAGTGAGGAGAAGAGAATTTGGACGACCTTTGGTTTTCCACGCAATACAAAAATAATAATAATGGTATTGCCAATAGTCTTGGCCATGTCAATTGAACAACTCGGAATCCCGTTTTAAATCCATGGACATGGATCAAATATTTTCCATAATCGAGCCAGAAATTGACTGAATAGAGAGTGTGTATGATCATTGAAATAAACTAATAACCTTAACTCCTTCGATTTTATAGTTTTTAATTTTTTTTTTTAATGAAAGGACTAATATACTTTGAAAGTAAGATTGGAAGCTCCACGCTGACCATTTACATTACTTAAGAAGTCCACTACTTAGTTTATTCATTAAGTTCTTGTGAATTAGGATGAATCCAGTTCATAGGGAACTACAAAAGATCATCAAAAATTCCAGGAGATTATTCTTTCTTTGTCCGAACATGTTAATAAAATTCAATGTATTTACTTACCTGGGAAGCAGTCAGCCTCATTCAATGCTTACACATTCATACTGTGATCATATATCTTCAAGATTTATCCAGGCTCATTAAAAAAAATTCTTATTGTAGATTAGATATATACCTCAAGTTTTAGAGATTTAGTTCCCAATACTTAAGTTTTATGAAAAATTATATAACTTAGTTTTATCATGCTCCCTTATATATACGCGGTTTGTCCGGAAAGTAATAAGACTGAGTCGATTTAAAAATTTTTAGTTAACCAATCGTTACAATTCTTTAAAAACTTTTAAAATAGGCTCCTTCAGCGTCGATGTAGCGCTGCCAGCGTGTATTCCAAGCATTGAAGGCGTCCCGGAAGGCATTCTCCGGAATAGCCTTGAAAGCCGAAGTGTTTGCTGCTTGGCGAGGAGACAGCGGCGTGTGCCGCTCAGAAGATTGCCTCTTTGTTTCGGGATCATACTCAAATAACCATGACTCGTCACCTGTGATTACCTTATTCAAAAATTGGGGGTCACTTTCACACATGTTCCAATTTTCTTTCACTTCCGCTCGCCGCAATTTCTGGCCGTCAGTGAGCACTTTTGGGACCATCTTCGCGCACACCTTGCACGTCACAATGTCATGAACCACAGATTTTGATAAATTTAACATCTTGGCAATTAAATGAGTGCTTAGTCGACGGTCTGAGTTCAAAACAAATCACATTGTCGGTGTTCTCGAAGTCGAAGGTCTCCTAGCACGGTCAACGACCTCTTCCCGGCTCACCAAAAAGGCCTGGTGTTACCGAAACACATCACTTCTTGCTAAAGCAACATCGGGGTAAGCCTGCTTGATCATATCAAACGTCTCTATCACAGATTTAAAGAGTTTCACACAGAATTTAATCCCGTACCTCTGCTCTAACGAAATCTGCATTTTCGGCTTGCACCACTCACAGAAACACGCCGCAGGAAAATGTTTGTTCTGACTCTCCAGGTGGTCGGAGATAACTGACCAGCCGCTGTTTCGTTAGCTAGGGACGCCCTCTACCGAATCCAGTGAGTGCGCGCATGCTCCGAAGTACAGTCGCGGCGGAAGAAAATCAGTCGTATTACTTTCCGGACAAACCCTGTATATATATTTATTCACCGAATTATGTTACAAAATTTCCATTTACTACCGTGATCAAAAAGTGAGGTATATATCCTTATACAAATTAAGTTCTTTATTAATTTTTCTAATAATTCACATACGTCGGTCAGAAATATTCCAGTCTCATATCTGTCCAGTACCAGTTCAATTAAAAATACTGTTGGAACATAATAACCATTAAATTGCCACTGATCTTTTCCATCCTCTGAGATGAGACTACCTTGCCTTTTCCACACCCCTCTGTCGTTATTTGCAGAAGGGTGTGTTTGGCTACCTGACCGATGACGAAATGAAGCGGAGTAAGTTCAAGATGAACCTCCAGTGCTGCTGTTGGACAGGTGCGCATTGCGTCCGTCATCAAGACACAGGCCAGCCGCTTAGCTTCAGTAGCTTAGCCTTAACCGATGTTTGCGACGCTACTGAGGCCCAGACTACCGCCCCATATGTGATTATCGGTCTCACTATCAACCACCTAACTATCCTTGGATTACAACCCCAGGACCTTCCTGCCAGCCGATTGCACATCATTTGGGCTTTCGTCACCTTGACCAAGGTCAGGTTTACGTGCTGCTTCCACCTCATAGTGGAGTCTAGCATCAACCCGAGATATTTGACACTGTTGGTCATCCCTATCTCACTGCCCCCCAGTGAGAGATTCCTAAGACCGGGTAGGGTCCTGCGTCTCGTAAACGGGATCACGGACATCTTGGAGGGGTTGATTTTCAGTTAAACCTCCCTGCACCACCCCTTCGCTAGGATTAAGTCACAAAGAGTGTCTTCATATTTACCTTTTTCCATAATTACAATGTGGTCCGAATACCCTTGGCAGCGGATCCCATTGTCTGTTAGCAGTGTTAGCAGGTCGTCTACGACTAGACTCCATAGCAAGGGTGATAACCCACCCCCTGTGGGCAGCCTCTTGTTGTGCCGAGACGAAGCCTACTATCACCTATTGTGGTATGTATCTGCGCACTGGTGCTGGCACATTATTTTTCTCCAGTGCCTTGGCTACACTTTTGTGAGACGTGTTATCAAAGGCATCCGCTCCCGGAGACCTGAAACTCTCGAACGAGGCCATTGCCCATCGGATCGAGTCCGCCGTAAACAGCTGTTTGGCGATACTCCAATCCTCGCGGGATGGCCTGTGTTCGATCACGGGTGGACATTGGTCCTCTCGAACTGTCTCTGGGATGTGCGCCCGTTGAAGCTCCATGGCTCTGTCCTCCGCACTGGTCATGAATGTCCCGTCGCCGCGTTTAATTGCTATTCCTACGTCCATTGTACCCCTGGCCAGAGTTTTGTGCAGGTCTCTCGCTAGAGAGATCCCAGACTACCTTGTTTGACTCCGTCTTGAGGCCTTTGACCTCTCCTCTGTGGATCTAAGGCTCTTGGATCAGTAGTATGCCCATTTTCTCCGCTGTGAACCTGCTTGATATGACAGCTGAGGGCAGGCGCGTGATGCAGGTTCACTTGGGCAATTTCCGTATTGACGGCCATTATAAAATGGGTTCGAGGAAGGGCAGATCTTCTTCACCGCTGTCCATTGTACTGCTATACATTGGGTCTCCTAACCCGTCGAGGAGCTCCTGCGTGGAGGGTAGCTCTGCTGTCTGACCAACTTCGGGGACGCCGGTAGTCGCCGTTGGCATTGCCTTCTCAGTCCTGCTTCCGCAGGGCTGCTCCGACACCTCGTCCACCTGCATTTCAGCTACCTCCGGGGCTGCCACAGACACTGCCTGTTTATCAGAGCCTTTATTTTAGACGGTCGCAGGCGTTGCAGCTCCCTTGCTCCCGATGGCTGCAGGCTTGTGGGGCCGCATGACCACCGTGCTAAACCTGTAGTACAGGCGGAAGCTCACTGCCCGGACGTACCTTTACGACTCGTCGTCGATGTACAGGTACAACCTCCAACCCTTCAGGTCCCGATCTCCTCCATCTTGCTGCTTACGACGCGCCAGGACAAGATGCTGAGTCCCCGGTTCTGGTTTTTCACCAGACCCAAGGCGAACTCGTAGGAGGAACCTCCGCACCGAGGGAGGAACATCGTCATGCTATGCATGATTGGCCCTCTTCGCGCAAAAGACACGGCCCATCCACGCTCCCAGCTTTGCAGCGTACTTCCTCAGCCAATCAGCGGACGCCTCATCCATGCAATCCACTTGCAGCATACCTCCTCTGAATTCCATTCCCAGGAAGGACGCCGTGTAGTCCTCCCTTCTGAACACCTCCTTCATGAGGAGGTCCTGGAGCACGGTGAGTTCCATCGGTTTCAACGACTCCGCCGGGTAGTTAAGAGGCAGCACAGCCATGCGAATGACTTTGACAGCGTCCGCATATCTGAGCCGCCCCTCCTCCAGCCGGTGGGGAGCCGGTTCAGATGGTTGGTCTCCGGCTGCCTTTGAATTTATGCCCCTCAGCATTTTGGAGCTGGGGGGCTCCTGTGGCGTAATCTGGCCGCTCTTCCGCTTTGCGGCTTGGGCATACATACGTGTTTGCGGGCTGTGCCCTACTATTGCCACGCCTTGCGGTCAGGGTGGTGCTGACTGGGCCAAGGTTGCTGATTCCGCTGCCCTGTGCGCAAGCCGACGTATTTTTGCCGTACTCTTTTGCCGGGGATACGTTGCTCCCTTTGCCTCTGTTCCTGGCTAGAGCCTCCGCTACCTCCGAAGTCTTCCCATCACCGCTTCATGATGGAACCGCTCATTTCCTTCCTGTGTGGATCATCGCATCCGCCGGGTTGACCAGCTTCTGGGAGGGGGCGTTGCCCACCTCTTCTGCGCTTCCTCCTTCTCCTTCTAGGAGCACCGTCAGGCCCTGCCTGATGTGACTCACCCGAGTCCGACCCACTGCGCCTTTCGGCGAGGGTCTTGGCGCCGCTCGTTGCTGTTACAGCGGCACCAGGCGTTTTCGCCAGGTGAGCGCCGCTGCATGAGGGCACATCGTCATCATCCTCCTTGGCATGCTCCTCAAACAGCGCCCGCTCCTCTGGCGAAAGAGCGTCAAGGAAGTTAAACTTCCGCCTAGCTCCTTGACTCCCTTTGGCTGCCGCTGCACCGATGTCCTTCCCTTTGTCCGTGTCTGTTTTCCTTAGTAGTTGCCCTTTTTTTCGATTCGTCCGTTGTTTGATTTTTTGTTTTTATGGTACTCATCCTGTTCTTACGACCCTTGGCTCAACAGAGTGAGCTATCGGGTCTATTATTTTGATGGGGAACTAGGAGGTCCGCCACAGCAGAGCCCCTTTACGCGGTAAGGCCAATTCGGCCCGGTGTTAGTGAGGCTCTGTTAGAATACAGCCGAATTTACCTCCTGACTGCAAATCATCCAATGGGTATGGGAGCCACAGTTTTTGCCTAATTTAGCTCTCTGTAACTTCTGCCTATTCAGAAAACTCAAACGACTGGATCGAGGATTGAAAAAAATTTGCTTTAACAACTGTTTCGAGGTTTGAAAAAAATCTTGAAACAAGTATATTGGGGCCGAAGGGGTTATTTTGTGAGGTACCACGATTTTAAACAATAAATTAAGAAATTTTAAATCTTACTATTTCTGCTCATAGTATAATTGGTTTTAAAAGATTGAAGAGCAAGGTTACAAGGTTACTACAAAAGTGTGATAGCTTTTATTATCTTTGCATTGACAGTTGGAGCATTTTCTTGGATACGAATAGAAGGCCTGATATTTAGATATATTCTCAAACGAAACTCCTCTCTTTTGGATATCCGCCTTAGTATTCTAGTTGTTTTGTTGTGATCGAAGTGAAACCGATATTTCTAACAACTGACATATCTAATCGGCTGGTTGCTATAATTCACTGAGATCATGATAAATGAACAAATATTTTCATTGTAGTTAAATTCCCCAATAAAAAGCTATTGTTAATGTAAAACCACCGTGTTGTAAAACCACACCTCTGAATAAGGCAACTAAATAAAATTTATAAATATTTATCTAGTTTTAACACTTTGTGGACTCGGACAGACTAATAAAATTTCTTTTAATGACCCGATAAGATAATCCAGAGTGAGAGACAAACGATTTAAATTGCGGCATTAAAAACTATGTTCCAGTTGCTTTGCGATTGGCAGAGGATTTGCATTACGGCAGTTTAAAATTTAAGGAAAAAACATAAATAACAAATAAATATTTAATAGCCTAAGTTGGGTTAAAAAATATTTCATTTCGGAAAGTTTAAGTAAGAGGAATTCTGAGTGCATTCGATATCACTAGTCTAGTCTTGCCCTCATATATTCCTCATTTTATTTAAATAGTATGTGCTCACCGGTGTCCTCCTTCTTTTGTTCTCCAAATCGTGGAATATCGTCTCCGCTGCCTGCAATTCATGTTCTGTCATGACCAATTTAGCCTGCACATTGCAAACGCAGTTCCAAGTATGCGTCGATGGCTTACCAACAGGAACACCGTTGAGTTGCCCGTCCGGATACATTTACTCAACAACTGCTGCAAACATCTGTATACCGAGAGATAATACGAGTGTAGTTGGCGATTGCGTCGAATGCCATATTTGTGATGCTTCCCAAACCTTTGCCTGCACTGGTGTTCGTACTTTCGCCCTATGTCTAGGCACAAAAGCCATTAGTAATATAGTTGGCAGCTACGCGCCCTATCTTGTGTGTAGTATCGACTATCCGCACATATGCGGCAAGGAATCCTTAGGAGTGAGTATATAGTTATGAGATAGTGATTTGATTATTTAACTTGCGATTTGCACCCACAGATTCCACCAACTTGTCCGATAGCTGATGAACTCGCTACCACAGACTAAGGAAGGTCTTAAATATTGCCAATTTTATGGTTTTTTTATGTTCAGTTTCATGCATTGAAATAAATTATCTAGAACGAAGTGAAATAGTTGACTTAAGAACTGAAGTCGCTTGACCACCAGAATCGTCGTATGTTCGTGAATTGGGCTGACCACAACTTGAAAATTATCTGGATTTTCATTGAAAAATCATCTTCAGCTAAGGGGCTCATTTCCTACTGAAAGGTTTCGTCAATAAGCAAAATATACGTTATTGGTCAGATACCAATTGTTTAAATGAGTTAAGCATCCACCCCCTCTACTCGGTAAAACTGGCGCATCCTAATGCTACATCACAATTCCCACAGCTGATGACACTACAGCACGACTCAACTCACCACACCTGTACAACCCACTCAACAAAAAGGATGGGCAACAGGAAAGAAGACACAATTCGTTTACGCAACTCGTTGAGTACTCATCGCTGACACACATCCGCTTTCAATATTCGTCCATCAACATTCGTTTTTGAGAAATTCGCTAAAACACTGCGCCGGGTCAACATCTACACTCCTCTACCGCGATTATAACGGGTGATTTTTTTGAGGTTAGGATTTTCATGCATTAGTATTTGACAGATCACGTGGGATTTCAGACATGGTGTCAAAGAGAAAGATGCTCAGTATGCTTTGACATTTCATCATGAATAGACTTACTAACGAGCAACGCTTGCAAATCATTGAATTTTATTACCAAAATCAGTGTTCGGTTCGAAATGTGAAAATCCGCTTTTTTATCGACAAATTTTGTTCAGCGATGAGGCTCATTTCTGGTTGAATGGCTACGTAAATAAGCAAAATTGCCGCATTTGGGGTGAAGAGCAACCAGAAGCCGTTCAAGAACTGCCCATGCATCCCGAAAAATGCACTGTTTGGTGTGGTTTGTACGCTGGTGGAATCATTGGACCGTATTTTTTCAAAGATGCTGTTGGACGCAACGTTACGGTGAATGGCGATCGCTATCGTTCGATGCTAACAAACTTTTTGTTGCCAAAAATGGAAGAACTGAACTTGGTTGACATGTGGTTTCAACAAGATGGCGCTACATGCCACACAGCTCGCGATTCTATGGCCATTTTGAGGGAAAACTTCGGACAACAATTCATCTCAAGAAATGGACCCGTAAGTTGGCCACCAAGATCATGCGATTTAACGCCTTTAGACTATTTTTTGTGGGGCTACGTCAAGTCTAAAGTCTACAGAAATAAGCCAGCAACTATTCCAGCTTTGGAAGACAACATTTCCGAAGAAATTCGGGCTATTCCGGCCGAAATGCTCGAAAAAGTTGCCCAAAATTGGACTTTCCGAATGGACCACCTAAGACGCAGCCGCGGTCAACATTTAAATGAAATTATCTTCAAAAAGTAAATGTCATGAACCAATCTAACGTTTCAAATAAAGAACCGATGAGATTTTGCAAATTTTATGCGTTTTTTTTTAAAAAAAAGTTATCAAGCTCTTAAAAAATCACCCTTTACATTCGACCACGATCCTGCGGAAAATAGATCGCCAGTGCGGACCACCGTATTGTTTTCACGCCGCCCACATTTAATGTAATCAACGTGATCATTTATTATTTCGCTTATTAAATGATATTGTGAAAAAGCAAAGAAAATTGACTTTTATTTTAAATATGACATACTGGCTACAAAAGTAAACACCAATCTACACGTACTCCATAAGTCACCATTGTATTCCGAAAAACGACGTGATGGTCAAGACCGGCACGTTACTGTAAATGGGTATCGCTACTGCTCAATGATAACCGAATATTTTTGGCCCGAAATGGATGATATGGACTTGAACAATTTGTGGTTCTAACAGGACGCCAAACAGATAATGTCACAATAGATTTATTAAAAACCAATTTAACTCACGAACTCAATTGGCCGCTTCGGTCGAGCGATTTGACGCCGTTAGATTATTTCCTGTGAGCCTACGTCAAATCTATGGTCTATGCAAACAAGCCAGCGGCGACTAATGAACTTCGTACGAATATCGAATCTGAAATTTGGTTCCGCGGCTGGACTTCTGTTAGCGTGCCCGTGCTGGCCACGCAAAAGAAATCGAGTTCTATACTTAATGGCATCGAATTTCATTAATGTCCCAAACCCGTTTTGAAGCGCTCTTATAGAAAATCACTGCATATTCCTTGTGCATATGAGGTCCCTCCAACTGTGTTACAATGCGGTGCGCCGTTGGCAATAGGCATGTTAATCTCCTAATACGTTCTCCCTCTTTATTCTTCCATTTATGATGTGTAGACCTATTTATTTTCAACGCGAAGAGCCTAATGGCGTAAAAACTCTGCTGGGCTTAGGGATGTGGATTAATCTAACGCAGTTCGTGCAGATGACAGGGCGACGATAGTTCGAATATATTGCATATGCTGTGGACATCGAACCACTTTAGATTATAGCTACCATAGTCCTTGTATGAGACGCTTTTTAATTGATGAGATATTTTTACGAAATTTGGCATTAACTACTGTCGAGAAAACGCTGCGAACAAATTATTAAGGGTTCCTACAGCATATTATATCTGCCATTCGTCGATCCGATCGAAATCGATTTAAAGATTTTTATAAAAGATCTCCTTACCTTATTAAGAAAATTTAATTCGTCTTGTAGGTTGTTTCTATCAATCAGCGTGTGAAGAAAGAATTAGCAAAACGTTTTCCGTTGAATGCAAAAGGATGGCCTAACATATTAGGTTGTCAAAAAAGTCTTGCGGTATTTTCGCTAGTTGACGCTGAAAGCGCGTAGTTATAGTTTTATTCGTCGCATCGAGTCATGCTATACGTTTTTGGTCACGTTTGGCCACGCTCCGGAAGGTCTGTCGTCGAAAATTGCGATAAAATCGCTGAATTGGTCGAAAGAGGCCGACATAGTAGTCATCAAACCGTTATTAACCATTTGAAGGAGCTTGGAGTCACTAAGAAGCTCGATGTGTGGGTGCCACACGAATTGATTCAATAAAAATACCTCAAGACTTTTTTGACAACCAATAATATGTTTTCAGATTTAGTTGTAAATACATTTGCTATAAGAAATGTATCTAAAAATGGTGCTACGGAGTTGTTGTTTTTTCTCGTTTGTATTTTTCTCGATTCCATCGGATTTTCTGGGTGAATCGACCCACCGAAATCTGCATTGCTGAACGCAGTATAGCGTTTATCAATTCGCCATAATACATATTTAAAATTTCCGGGTACTGTTTTGTCTCACTATATGCCCACAGACCCTTTCAACATGATTATCTAAAATGGCTCTAACAATTTCTGAAATCTGATACATTAAATCCTCTAGTTTTATAAGTAGAAATAAGCTTGATGTATACCTATAACAATAAAGTCTGCACCTTCCATGTTCTTAACTTATGGGTTTTGATTAATGACTTTTCCTTGTAATTTAGCGTAAAATCCTCTCAAATTCAGTCTAGGGACTTAAGAGGTGCGCGTCATTTTGCAAACTTAAATAAAAAAAAAAACTATCCAGCAAAACTTACCAAAGTATCCGATACAAAACATTAATATAATTTTTTATTTTATTTTGTTTTTTTTTTTTACTTTTATTATGCGCTTAACTTGATAGCTTATAAATGTCTTAAAAATGTATATAGTAGGTACTTTTGTATATAAAGAAAAAATATTAACAAACAATTTGAAAGCTTAATGTCAATTAAATGCTTGCTTTTGCTGCTATTCTTATCTAGTTAACACAGAAAAATAAACAGCAGCATTTAGCATGGATTAATATATTTCCACAACTTATAACAACTTGATTAGCAGTTCATTCAGAGAACGTTTAATATATAGAAGGTTCGTGGTGTGATTGTCAAAATAGCACACTTTTCGCAGGACTACACGTTACGATGAGCGTATTTCACGGATTTTTGATATTTTTTTTTTAAATTTTATAAACATAATTAAAGTGTGACATTTATGACGTAAAACACATTTTTTTTTCTAAATTCCGTAAATTGGAAAATTTTTCGAAATTAAAAAATTCGGCTCGACAGACTATAGAGAAAACATTTTCGAATATTTAAAAAAAACCGCATCAAAAAATGTTAAAAACTGTATGAGTTATCTTGCAGACCGTGGAGCAACTTTTTTTTACTGTACTTTGTGGCACGTGATATTTTATGTACTAATTTTTGTAAAGAAAAATTAAAAAATATTTTTTTTTTAACTTTAAGTACGAATAAACATTGTATAAAACTTTTTTATATTCATTTCTATTGTTATCCTTTCTCAAAATAATTTTTCTTTTAGCGCATTTTTGGTGCTGCTGGACGTATGTAACCCCTTAATACGGTAAGACACTGTATTACTTTTGGAAGGAAATATAGAATTAAACGATGATAAGCGGTGTTTAAAAGGTATTAGCGGTAGTATACTTCACACATTGGGTAGTTTTAGTATTCCTGTCAAAGTTGACGAGTTGAAGGTCGATGTTATGTTCCACGTTGTTCGAGAACGAGATATGGTGTACGCTGCCATCATTGGCAATAATATCCTCAAACAGGTAGATTTGATTGTTTCAGAAGATTTGGTAGAATTTAAACAGAAGAACAAAATGAATAAAAATATATTAGTACGAAAGAACCGATACAAAATTAGAAGATGTTGTAGAGAGAAAAAATGAAAAAGAAGAGTTATTGGAAGAGTTTAAAAATTTTTGTATAGTCGCAAATCATAAAACAACAGAACCGGATGTAGATTTGTCTCATTTAAACGAAGTCGATGTCAAACCAGTAAAACATTTAATTACCAGTTATAAACCAAGTGAGGCATGCGAGTTATATGTACATATATGTATATACATATATTAGTTAGCACGAACCAAGCATAAAGTGCAACTATGTCAACAACCCCGAAATTACAGCGCAAGCGACAACTGGTAAATTCTGCCGATGCAACCTCAGCACATCCGGCACATGCCAATCGAACATGCAATCGAATTGCTTATACTAATTCTAGGAAATAGATCACGCCACTTAATAATTCCGTGGCTTAGAATAAGTATAAATTAACCAGGGTATCATTCAGAAGTGACATTGTGTGACAAGGGGCAGGGGGGGGTCAAAAGCTTTGTGACATCACATTTCAAAATTTGTGATGTACAAATGTAAAATTTATAGGTAAACAAAAAATATTAAACATTTGTAAACACAATCTTTGTTTTTAATACTTAAGTTGTAACGAAGCTTTGGTATTAACATTGGGGCTCTTCTGCGAATCGTACTTTATTTTATATTATAATTTTAATCAAACTTACAAAATTGTCTCCCACGTTATAGTTTCAGCTTTACAACATTTCAAAGATTTTCATTTAGATGCAATTTATATATGTAGCTACAAATGCCCCACGACACATGGCACCTCTCAGTCGCAAACGTACTGGTGTACTATTAAATCATGATGATTTTGGGTCACATCTTGATTCAAATAATCGAACTGCTGACTTAGATCTAGAAAAACGAAACTTCGAAAGTGCGGGCAATGTGTTGGCTGACATTTGGAGCAAGTTAGTCATTGATAATTTTCCAGTCGTTGCTGAATGTGTTGCAGCAACTGTTACTGGACTGGATGTTGAACAGGCTATGATGTTGAAAAATAATGCTACTTGGTACGCTAATCATGTACGTGAGTCACAATATTTTTTACAAATAGTTAAATGTGAAACTATTACATGTTTCGGTGTAAGACGTTCTAGTCTTTGGAAATTATTAAAAGAAGGATTTTTACCACGGCGCTAAGTTTGCTCCATTATTACTACAGATATTATTAAATCTCCAAGCATCATCCCATCTGAAACAAGTTCCATATGATAGTTATTGCCTTAGTGTCGAGTCATACTTATTTAAAAGATCGTGTAGCATATGTGGCCTATATTTTTCTTCATATAAAGCCACCAATCAACACAAACGATCACATAAAAAACAAGAGCTGTTACCTATTGCGAAAATTTGTCCTCAAAGAATTGCGGCTAGACGTGCCCGAGATGGATGGAAGAAGACGATGTTGATACGAAAGATGTTCCTGACATCCAACTTCAGAACGAAAATGAAGTGCCTGATTTACCAGTAATAAAAGATATAAAGGAAGTGGGTCAAAAGTCCATGGACACAAGATGATTAAGTTTTGTATTTTTAATTAGCATAATTAAGTATCTATTATTGCTTGACTAGCCATTCGTTGTGTCTGTACTTTAACATTTAACTAAATGTTGATTCTATTAAAGATTATTCAATAAATATAAGAATAAATAGAATAACCTTTTTTTATTTTTTGATAAATCCATAAAATTGGAAAATGTGTGACGTCACGAAAGGGGGAGGGCTAGTTCAAAATGTGACAACTTGTGACAAGGACGGGGGGAGGGGTTAAAAAGTCCTTAAATTCGTGTGATGTAATTTATGGATGGCCCCTAAAGCGGACACGCTGTCCGATTAAAAAATAATTTTTTTGGTATTCCCAACGCGGGAATAAATAATTGGCGCCCGAACAAATTCAGTCGGTCCGGTAGGAAAACCGGCGCCCGGTTGAAAAAGTATTTTCGATAGCGGTCCCTGAGTAACAAAAGTAAAAAGGAGGCATTGACTTACATAGCTTTTACAAATAACCAACCACTAAAAGCTTACGTAAGCATGCGACTTGGACAGCGGTCGCTATCCCACGGTTAAACGACACCACACGCGCATCCGGAGTAAATGACGATACAGCACCGCCGCTACTTGAGAACGTCAGTGCTGTTTTTCAACAACAACAACGACTTCAATGCACCTGTACGTGCAACGTGACTTGCTAGCATAAATTAGGCGTAAGAAGATTTTTGTAATTAATTCTAAGTTTGGTTTTCAACAATAAACACACGGCTCGCTGCCAAATAATAATCGTGTTTTAAATGTGAACAAATAAATAAATAACTGGCGCCCAACGTGCTAGTCGCGACTGAATAAGTTAATCGAGTAAAGGCCCTCAAGAAGTGCCTCGCGCTGCGGCTCAAACTTCTAAACAGGACGTGACAGCAGAATCAAAAAGGGATAACTTCGGTGGAAGAAAGCCCGCACCCAACGAAGAGTGCGCAACGTTGGACCCCAAGTAGCCCCGGCAAAAAGGAAAAATCCAATGCGCCGTTGGACTTTAATGTAAGAACGTAAATTAAGAATTTAAGTGAATAGAAATAAGAGTTTAATTCAATAAAAATAAATGAAACAGTAAATTTTTTAGTGAAATTTAGTTGAGAGAAACTTATAATAAATTAAGCAACTTATTACACAGAAGTGCATTGTTAGCGTAGATCTAGGAAAAAAATACAAAACAGAATTTTTTCAATTTAAACTATAACAAAAAGCTTGTACAGCTTATAATAAAATAAAATAAAATAAAATAAAGAACCTGGATCAGTTCCAGTTCTTATAACACTAAAAACAACTCTGCGATTCACCACAAAAAGGACCCTCCAGAGATTGATAAATCCAATAAAAACAAAACGTAGTTACAAATTGGTAACATAAGAATAAAACATAATTTCAATTTTAATTTTTATGTAAATTTTTTGATCATTCTCAGGCCTTCATCAAATTTTTCGAGTTAAAAAACTTCAAAATGAGCAATCCCGAATCCATTATCAGACCCCCCATTCTTAATACCAATGTACCACCACCATCCACTAACCCCCAGGTAACCCCAGAATTAGCCAATATAATTCGCAATATAGTATACCAGGTGGTTTCGGCAGAAGCACCATCATTGATTCAGAATATTATCCACCCAACAAGCACAATAGTAACGGATCAAACAATAGACCCCAGACACGCAGGAAACTTGATAGGATACCAGACGTTGTAAGGTGCTTAAGAGACTTTTCTGGTGATCCAAGAGAGTTCGCTTCTTGGAAAAAAAGTGTTGAGAGAATCCTGAAAATATACAATAGCGAAAAAGGTACTCCACGTTATTTCGGCATTTTAAATGTCATACGAAATAAAATCACGGGGAATGCCGACGTCGCTTTGGAGTCCTACAACACTCCTCTAGACTGGGAGGCCATTTCGAAATGTCTCAACACACACTACGCCGACAAACGCGACATCAGCTCTTTAGAATACCAAATGTCATCTTTATATCAAGGCAATAAAACAATAAACGAATTTTACCAAAATGTGTTCTCACATCTTTCCTTAATTTTAAACAAAATTGCTTGCCTCGAAATAGGACCAGAGTCCGTAAACATACTGACGAAAACCTGCCGCGATAAAGCATTAGATACATTTGTTAGGGGATTAAACGGCGAACTTCCAAAATTACTTGGAATTAAAGAGCCGACTGATCTACCCCAAGCACTCCAGTTGTGTATGAGATTGGAGAACCAAAGCTTCAGAACTCAGCACGCCTTCGGGAACCAACCCACATCCCGGAAATCACACCCACCACCACTTCCACCAAGGAAGCAACAGCACTTAACGCAAGCCTTTTACCCAAGCCTTGCCCACATACCACATCCAATGCCTCTCATGCAACAAACAGCATATAAAACTTTACAGCCCCAATATCAACAGTATCCTCAATACCAACGATACCTAACCTACCCGCAAAATCAACCACCAAGATCCAATCAATACCAAAACCCACCAGCTAGACCCAATCAATACCAAAATCCGCCACCTAGACCCAATTACCAACAGAACCTACCACCAAGACCAATTCAACCCAAACCCCCAATTCCAATGGAAATAGATGATTCGCAAAGGACAAAACAAGTAAATTACATGAACAGACCGAACAATAACGGCTTCGCCGGAAAGCGACCAAACACGATTTCAAACCAAGTACATCAACCATACAAACAGCACGGAATTAACCATATTGAACCCGTTGACAATACTATTAATGATCCAGAACAGCAGAACGAAGAGCAAGACGGACAACCATGGGAAGATTACTATAATCAGTACACTTCACACGACAATACCCCGGCAGAAGATTCTAGCGAATTCTCCGACATTCATTTTTTAGGTTAACAAATTCAACGTTACCCTACTTTCAATGTAAAGATGGTAACGGAGAAATCCTGAAATTCTAAATAGACACAGGTTCTAACAAGAACTATATTCAACCCCAACTTGCCAAAATCCCCATTTCAAACAACGAAAATTTCTATGCCAGCTCAGTAGGAGGGAACATCGAAATCACGCATCACACTTTTCTTAACCTTTTTGGACTTAACGACGAAAATCTAAAATTTTTCATTCTACCTACCCTTAAATCCTTTCATGGAATTCTAGGTAATGACAGCCTTAAGCAGTTAGAAGCAATAATTTTCACTTCAAAAAATTATATGCTATTAAAAGATAACATAAAAGTCGTAATTAAACAGCAAACAGCAAAATCAATAAATAATAACGAAATTAGAACGGAACATCTCACACTTGGACAGACAGAAAAACTTCGAAATTCATGTAATAGATACCCGCAACTTTTTTCCGACCCAGACGAAAAATTAACGTACACTACCGTTGTAAGGGCCGAAATTAAGACGACCACTCAAGATCCAGTATATTCCTGATTTTACCCTTATCCCATGTCCCTTAAGGATGAAGTCGAAAAACAATTGACAAAATTACTCGAGGATGGTATAATAAGGCCTTCTCGATCCCCCTATAACTCCCCAATTTGGATAGTACCGAAAAAAGTTGATGCATCTGGCACAAAGAAGTACAGAATAGCAATTGACTACCGCAAATTTAATACAGTTACGATAGCCGATCGCTATCCTATCCCAGATACAAATGCGGTACTCTCTCAACTCGGACAAAACAAATTCTTTACAGTTCTTGACCTGAAAAGTGGCTTCCATCAGATTCCACTAGTTGAATCGGATATTGCGAAGACAGCTTTCTCAGTCAACAATGGTAAATATGAATTTACCAGACTTCCCTTCGGCCTAAAAAACGCACCCTCAAATTTTCAAAGAGCATTAGACGATATACTCAGAGAATATATCGGCAAAATATGCTTCGTTTACATAGACGACATAATCATTTTTGGCAAAGATGAAGACTCCCATCTAAAAAATGTTGAAACAATTTTCCGAACTCTACAAAAAGCTAACATGAAAATCCAGATTGACAAATGCGAATTTTTAAAGACGGAAGTTGAGTTTTTAGGATTTGTCATTTCTCAAAACGAAATAAAAACAAATCCAACAAAATTAAAAGCAATTTTAGACTTCCCACCCCCACAAACTTTAAAAGAACTCCGATCTTTTCTAGGACTATCTGGTTATTACCGCCGTTTTATTAAAGATTATGCAAAACTTGCCATACTTTTGAGAGGGGAAGAGGGACGTATGTCCAAAAATCTTTCATCCAAAATTAAAATTACTCTCGATAATAAAGCAATAGAAGCATTTAATAAATTAAAAAAATCACTAGTATCTTCTGACGTCATGTTACAATACCCAGACTTCGAAAAAGAATTTCACTTGACAACCGACGCATCAAACCACGCAATAGGAGCAGTCCTAGAGCAGGACGGCAAACCCATAACGTTCATTTCCAGAACACTGACAAAGACTGAAGAAAACTACGCGACTAACGAAAAAGAACTTTTAGCCATAATATGGGCTTTAAAAACTTTTAGGAATTACATTTATGGATCAACCACGGTAAAAATTTTCACAGATCATCAACCGTTAACAATAAGCTAAAAAGATGGAAATCGATATTAGAAGAGTATAATTATGAGATTAAATACAAACCTGGCAGTAACAATATTGTGGCAGATGCACTTTCTAGACCACCACAGCAAATAAATTCCATGTCAGCAACACAACACCGTACAAAAGTTCAATAAACGGACAGATAGAGCGATTCCATTCAACACTCTCCGAAGTACTGAGATGTACTAAGGCAGAGAAAATCCATACCGACTTTGAAGATCTTCTTAATAGGTCTTTGTATAAATATAATTATTCCTTTCATTCCACCACAAAAAGAAAGCCTGTAGAAGTATTTTTTGGAAGAACAGTCGGACCTAATCCTTTCGAATTAGACAGACAAGAAAATATTAAAAATCTCAAAAACAAACAAGAAAAAGACCTAGAATTTCATAATAAGAATAGAACTGATTTTAAAACATACAATAACGAAGACACTATTTACGTTCAAATAAATAAAAGACTAGGCAATAAATTAACGCCCCGTTATAAAAAAGAAATAGTTCAAGAAGACAAAGGCAACACGATTGTAACAAAATCAGGTCGCACCGTTCACAAAAGTTTCATAAAAAAGTAATAATAATACACTCAATTTTTCAGGATCTTGCTTGCCTTGTGCAATGCAGAAGTTAATATTTTGGACTATACGAACAGCCACTTAGTAACGATAGAAATAGGAACCGCAAAGGTCCAGACCGGAACATTCAGATTGATACACACCATTAACCTCGACCTATATGACTCCGTGCTCAACGAAATACATTCCTCAAAAGCTATTCATTCTTATCCCAAAAAGAAAAATCCATCCGATCCCTATTATCCCAGCTCAAACCCAAAAGAACCAAGCGAGCAATAGATTCTCTTGGCACAGCCTGGAAATGGTTGGCCGGATCCCCAGACCATGAAGATTTGAGAATATTAAACAATAAAATAAATAACCTGTTAGTTAATAATAACCAACAAGTAATAATTAATAAGTCTATTCTAGAAAGAATAAACAATCTGACGTACATTTCTAATGTAATATTAAATGGAATTAAGTCAAATGACATTGTCAAATTAGAAGTAGAAAAAGGTATTGAGAGAAAATTAAATTCAATAACCACCACATACCAACAATAGAAGAGGTAACACCTGGTTTATTGCTTATCAACGGCTATAATGGGTCTCTGAAGATAGACAACGAGGTTATCAGTCTACAAGGAACCTTCCTGATAAAATACGATAACGCAAGTTTAACTATTGAAAACAAGAATTATACAAATAGAAATCAAGTTCTTGTACAACCCCTACCAGCTATCATCAAATCAGCAGACGTTACAGCACATCTCGAAGAAGTCCTCTCTCTGCAATATTTGAAGGACCTTAACCTAGCAAATATCCAACAAATCAATGCCATCAACACTAAATACAAAATCAGCCTATTCACTGGATCCACAGCAATAATACTATTACTTTTTGCCCTGTTTGTAATGATAGCAAGGAAGATCCTCCTCAAACGAAAAACAAAGTTTCGTATTCAGGTCAATAATAATCTTACACCAACGAAAGGACGACGCTGCATGTTCTAAAGGGGGAGGAGTTAACGCAACATACGCCGAAATTGGCTTACATAGCTTTTACAAATAACCAACCACTAAAAGCTTACGTAAGCATGCGACTTGGACAGCGGTCGCTATCCCACGGTTAAACGACACCACACGCGCATCCGGAGTAAATGATGATACAGCACCGCCGCTACTTGAGAACGTCAGTGCTGCTTTTCAACAACAACAACGACTTCAATGCACCTGTACGTGCAACGTGACTTGCTAGCATTAATTAGGCGTAAGAAGATTTTTGTAATTAATTCTAAGTTTGGTTTTCAACAATAAACACACGGCTCGCTGCCAAATAATAATCGTGTTTTAAATGTGAACAAATAAATAAATAACTAATATAAACATACATATATGTACATGCACCGCTAGACGAAAACCAATAACATGTAATACAAAATAATGCAACAACAAATAATAAAGACAGTTGCTTGACAACAACATGTGCAGCAACAATGCATTCATCGGCGATCAGGACAACCGCCAAATCACCTGACAAATGTTTGTAGGTAATGTTGTCATAGCAGTGACGAACAAACTAAAGAGCGACCGTTAAATGGTCCGATTAAGCAAACAACAAATTGTAAGGATAGCGGATATAAAATATTTGTTTACTCACGACTATAAATAGGCTAAGCAGTTAGAAATAATTGGGATTTGTAGTTTCGGATGTCGATGAATAAAGACATATTAGTCTTACTCGCAGTTCGTGGATTTTTATTTTTCTTTAACTGGCGCAGTCGGTTACTGCTATAGTCTAAAAGTGTTGAAAACGAAGGTGTTTAAAATTTATACCGCAGAAACAACGCAGGCAATAAAATGTTAATTTTATAAAAAATTTAAACAATTAAACAAATAAAAAGTGTTGAAAACAAAGGCATATTTTTGCTGCAGAAACAACACAGACAGTGAACATTTATTAAATAAAAAAAAGAAAAATATAAGAAACTGTGCGAGTGCAAAAACTGTGAACAAATTAAATTCACATTATAAAGTTTATAAAACTAGTGAATCAACCGAAATACTTTTTACCACGGTGAACCTTAAACAAAGTGAAGGCAAAAAGTTTTTGAGCAATTATATTGCTCTTGAGAGTATTGTGAACTCTGAAAGTAGTGACTTCTTGGTTTTTGAATCAAATAAAAAAGTTTAAAAAAAAAAAAAAAAAAAAAAAACTTTAAAATCTACAAAAACTTTTTACGACGTAGTACAAAAATAAATAATTTAACAATGGCTGATGAAAATTTGTCAGATAACGCTACCATGGCTCAATGCCTTAGTGCGATCACAAGGCTTTTGGCCCAATCAGCGGCGCAGCAATCAACGTCCTTAAGAAATAAAATTGAAAGGGATTTAAAATATTTACCCCTTTCAATGGTGAATCGAAAATGCTACCTGCATTTATTAACTCAGTTGATCGAGTTATGGTGGATTATGAGTCGCAGAAAGAATTAACTTTTCAAATTGTGTTCGACTTGAAAATACAAGGAGATGCCAAAAATTATTTGCAACTGGACAGACCAGCAGACTGGGATACTTGCAAGAAGAAGTTGAAGCAGCACTTCAAATCATCAAAGGACCAGATACAGTTAACTAGGGATATAACGTTACTTAGAGTAAGTTCTATTTTAGATTTAAGTAAAAAAGTGAAAGCCATTATAAATGATATAACTGAATTTTGTGCATTTGATGATAATGGTGTAACGATGAGGGAGATTTTTTCCGGAATGTTAATCCAAAGGATTAAACAGTTAGCTTCTGGAACTTTTGCATATGCAATTAGAAATATGATTAGTTTAGCCAGTGCTGAGGCTACCATTCATGAATTCATAGGAATGGATGAAGGAAATTTAAATACTTTTTTTTTTAATAAAGAATAATTCAAAAAACTATTCAAGCAATAAATTTCAAAATCAATTTAACAGCGAACCAAGCTATCAACAAAATAATACAAGTAGTTTTAGGGATCAAAATAGTATCAGCAGACCTTCTAGCCAAAATGTAGTTACTAATAATAATCTTCGTAGGGGTAATAGCGGAAATTTTACCAATCAAGCTTCATTTTCATTTTCTTATCAATTAAATAGTCAAAGGCCAAATCCTGGCAGTTCCAATAGACGTAATAATAATAGCTATAATAATACACAGCAAACCAGGCAATCAGTTATTCCAATGGAAGTAGATACAGTAAGTCATACTGAAGAAGAAAGAAACGATACAGAAGAAATTTTTTTTTTAAATTAGCCGGATTTTACAAAAATATATATAAAAATTACTTTATTTAATAAACAATGGATAGCACTAGTAGACACAGGATCAACTTTAAGCATACTTAAGGAAAGCAGTTTTAATAAATTTGATTTACCTAAAATTAATGAAAAAGAAAAAACTATATTAAATACAATTAATGGCGTGGTCAGTAATCCTAGTAAAAAGGTAATTACACCATGTCCAAATGAGTTTAGTGCTCCACAAAATGCTAGAATGAAATGGATAATGTTGCAATTTAATAAACCATTTGATTTAATACTAGGTATGGATTGGATAGTAAAAAATGTGAAAAGTATAGATGTAGAAAATTTCGAAATTAAGTTAGGTAATAATATATGTCTTCCTTTTTTATCAAAAATAATGCAAAATTATGGAGAAGTTATGGAAATTAGTGAAGACCCAACTATAGATTTAAGTCACTTGAATAACCAAGAAAAACAAGTAATTAATAAACTTTTGAAAAAATTTAGTAAATTAATATATAGAGAAGGTGATAGTTTAACTAATACAAATTCAATTGTTCATGAAATAAGGACTATTAGTAATCAACAAATTAACTCAAGAGTTTATAGATTACCACCAAAACACGAAGAGGAAGTTAGGAAACAAATTAATGAAATGGAAACACAAGGGATCATAAGGAAGAACAGAAGCAAGTACAGCTCTCCTATTATAGTTGTACCAAAAAAGAAAGATAAGTCTGGTATTCAAAAGTATAGAATTGTAGTGGATTATAGGAGGCTAAATCAACTTACTATTGATGATAAGTATCCTTTGCCTAATATCGACAGTATTTTAGATCATCGCGCGATCACACATGATAGTTAAAATCAAGCGAGTGAATGGCTAAAAATGTTTAGCCGAGCAGCACAAGCAACAACAACTATTGCTCACATAATCAACGACGGCTACTAAAATTTAAAGTTTACCGAGAAATTGAAAACAAAAGCAAAACAACAAAAACGAGTGTAGTGTTTGATAGTGGGGCTGTACGATTTGCCAACGTTAACAACGAAGTAAACCAACAGCAGCAGCATCCAGAAACATCAGGATCAGAGAAAATTGAATACGGGGGAAATCATGACAATCATGCTGGTATTAGCATTGACGGTAGACGCACAACAAATCGACATACAGGATTTAACGAATAATAACGGATATTTCCCCATCAAAACTAACGAACTGAAAATAATTAATCATTATGACAAAACACTTCATTTTATCAACTTAACAGCCTACGAGGAAACAGTAGCCTTAATATCAAATAACATTAACATGCTAAAAACCACAACTTTTGAAGATAAACAAATTTTGGACACTTTAAATTTTGGACATTTTAAATCAAAACGAGGACTTGTAAATATTCTAGAGAAAGGATTAAAATATATAGCAGGATCCATGGACAGTGATGACGAGACGGAAATCCATAACGCACTCACAGAAATAACCGAAAATGAATTATCCACAACAGCTAGTATGACGAATATAGTACGCGTTAATAACTTCATATCCGAGGAAATAAACAATATAACAAAACATATTAACCAACAGAAAATCTCAATAAGTCATTACATTAATACATTTAAGGACACCATACAAAATAAAATAAAGTCATTAGAGGACAAGGTTCAATTTTTAGAGCACACATACCAAATAGAAAACGATATATCCTTTTTACGAAACCACATAGACGACATAGGACAAATTATATTTTCCAGCAAAATAGGTATAATTCCTACGGACATCCTCACCAAATTAGAACTCGAATTAATTACAGATTTCGACAGTTACCAAAATATCAAGACAGCAGTAATATTTCAAAACAACAACATAATCATAATCCTCCTAATACCCCAATATTCACCAAATAACCTTTCACAAATCAGATTTGAACCACTTCCTAATATAGCTAACAAATCAATAGCCTTAGATACTTACGAAGTATTAATAGATTCAGAAAACAATATGTATGAAACATATGTAAAAAACAATTTGGGGAAAAATTTAATAAAAATTCACAATAAATGTTTAGAAATATATTGAAATTCGAAGAAGCAAATTGTAATTTAGAAACTATAGATAAAATAAATGTCACTGAAATAGTCCCTGGTATTCTAGTATTTAAGTATTTTGATGTAGAAATAGAACACAATTGCAATAAGCAAAAAATAAAACAGAAAGGCAAATTTCTTATCAAATTTGAAAATTGTTATATCAGTACGCTTAGTAAGACGTATTCGAACATTAACATTAAAATATATAAAACATTTATTTTGCCAAATTGAATCACAAAAATTAAAAAGAAAAAGAATGTAACTGAACTTGTTCTTAAATTAGAAAATCTTTATGTAAAGCAAATAAATCACGAAAATAGTATCGAATTACTAATGAATAAAAATAAAAAGAGGAATTTAATCAGCATAGGCACTGATGTCATAATTATAACTATAATTTTAATAACAATTGTATACATCATTATAAAAAGTAAGCAAAAGCTAAATATTTCAATTGAGCCACCGCAAGCAACTTCAGCAAAAAGGGGACCATTTCTACAAATTTCAACACCACAAATGAATTAATCCCGATTGAGGACAATCGACTTAAGAGGGGAAGAGTTAGCACGAACCAAGCATAAAGTGCAATTATGTCAACAACCCCGAAATTACAGCGCAAGCGACAACTGATAAATTCTGCCGACGCAACCTCAGCACATCCGGCACATGCCAATCGAACATGCAATCGAATTGCTTATACTAATTGCTTATACTGATTCTTAATAGATCACGCCACTTAATAATTCCGTGGCTTAGAATAAGTATAAATTAACCAAATTGTTAAATTTAAGTTTGAGTCGTTTTTGGTCAATAAAGCGGACACGCTGTCCGATTAAAAAATAATTATTATGTATTCCCAACGCGGGAATACATAATTTATATAAACAATAATTTACAACAACGTTGTCCACGGCCTATGCGCACAATAGCGCACGGACAGTTGTACAGCAAGCCAGACACCTCACACCAACATGTCGCGACAAGTGCCTGTGAAAGCACGATTGTGCTACTGTATTCAACTGCGTAGGCAAGCAAAGCAGAATTTTGCGATCAGTTGACGCTAGAATTTCAAGCAAGCAACACCATTCAAGTTTTACGCTTTAAAAACAGAACGCACTATAAATGTTCCAAAAAATTTGGGAAATATGTTTTATTTATTGAGAACAATGAAAAGCATGCAGAATGCTTAATTTGTTATAAAAAAAAGCAAAGCGTTGTAGCAAACATGATATAAAAAGACATTATGAACGTTGTCACAAAAATCTTGTAAATATCGAGGGAGACGTCCGAAAAAGTCTTCTTGATAATTACAAAAGAAAATTTTATTTACAATTAAATTCTCAGCCTATGGCAAACAAAAAAGTATGCCCACGTGAAAAATCATCTTTTGTAGTAGCACTTGCATTAGCAAAGCAAGGCAGACCTTTCACCGATGGCGATTTTTTCAGAAACTTATGCGACAATGTTTTGCATTGCTTTGATGAAGGTAAAGAAATGCAGGAAATTTTGAATACTATAGCACGTAGAACTGAGGTTCTCAGTGCATATAAGTTAACACAATATTTTATGAACTACTACATAAATTCCATTCCCACATTATATGCTAGAAACATACAAACCGTTTGCATACTTTGGAGTCCTATTACAACCAAAAGTGCAACTGCGCTAAACGCGCATGCGCTAAATTCTTAAGTGAGCGAAACACGCGCAACCATGTCTTCTCCCCCAAAACCAAATAGCTGCAGGTGAGCGCTACACGCGCAAACCCTTTTAGCTAACCAAGCATCTTTGGTCACGTAGGCCGGCTCAAGCATAGGTTAGATTATAAACTTTAAAGTTAAGTGTAGTTAGTCTTTTTAAGTTACTAGACTCGACAGGCACATAGTGCCGCTAAAAAACATAAATAATTTTAAGATAATAAAATAGGCACATAGTGCCGACTTAATAAAATTAATTAATAAATAAACCTCCGTCTCGTTAATTTATATACAGTCCTGTACCAAACAAAGATTGTTAAACTGTAGATATTATTCAATATGCTTAGATGAAAGCACAGATAGTAACAACATATGCCAATTAGTTAGTTGTGCAAAAACTGTCAATGATAGATTTGAGACTTTTAAAGAAATTGTTACTACTGTTGCTTTCTTTGGTAACGTCACCGGGAAAACTCTATTTGATACTTTACAAGAGCATGTTTTCTCTATAGCGAACACCAGTAAATTGAGTGCAATATGAACAGATAGTGCGAAGGTCATGGTGGGCAAAAAAATTGGTTTGGTTGGGCAGTTATCTATGAATAACATTAAGGTTTCCGCATTTCATTGTTGCATTCACCAACAAGTGCTTTTTTCAAAAGAACTGGGTTGTGTACAAGCAATGGAAACAGCAATTAAAATCATAAATAGAATCAAGGGGGGTCATAATGCGCTTAGCCATCGAAAATTTAAAACTTTCTTAGAAGAAATCGACGCTGAAAATAACGATTTACTTTTACACACCGAAGTTCGTTGGCTAAGTAGAGGCAAATGTTTGCAAAGGCTTTCCGAACTAAGAACAGAGGTCAAAATATTTCCAGAAGATGATAATTCAGAGTTAGGAAAATCGTTGGTTTCATCATTGAATAATGAAGAATTTATAACGGATCTAGGTTTTCTATGCGACATCAAAAAAATACTTAATCAATTAAATTTGACATTGCAGGGCAACAATAAACTAATTTTCAATTTACATAAAACAATAACAACATTTCAAGAAATATCAAAGAATTTAACCCATCAAATCAACAATAACAATTTAATAAGTATGCCAAACCTATCATCACTTGCAGAGGAATTTTCAATCACAAATAAATTAGAATACTATAGCCAAATTATATCCCCCATTTTAGAAAATTACAACAAAAGATTTAAAGATCTAGCTCAAATACAACCAATTATAAACCTATATGATAATCCATTGACGTGTGATGTTGCTACCTTTGATCTGTTACTTCAAAAAGAAATCAGAGAAATGCGATCAGATTTTTCGTTACTTATTGACTCCGGTATTGATTTTTGGAAAATGATTGATGAAAAAAAGTATCCACTAGCGAAAGATGAAATTTTAAAAATATTTTCAATGTTCGGATCAACATATAGTTGCGAAGTGGCATTTTCCACTTTAACCCTTCTGCACAAATTGGGTCAAAATGACCCAAATTTAAGAAACAAATGCGTATTAACATGCCTTAGGATGGCTAATTGCTTATGAAACCATTTTGATATTCTCAGTCTGAGTCTTATGATGAGTTGTACGTACACATTTTTTTTTCCAGGACGAGCCAGTTTTTTACATAATTTTTTAAAAACTTTTCGTACGCGTATACTGTTTGTGGGTCATTTTGACCACCAAGAAAATTTATGCTCAAATGTGACTAAACAGAAAAAGCGTGCTAGTGCTCATTTGTGAATTTTGCGGTGCCTAGTGATAACGGTATTGAACTTTATTTTCTGAGTTTTTTTGATGCTATGTATGTACATATGTATGTAGTTGGTGAATTTTGCTTTGCTCTGGGATAACTGTATTCTACTACATACAGCAAACATACGTCCAAGCTTATGAAAATGTTGTCAGTTGTGTGATTTATTTCGACTGTGAAGACGCTCGGGTAGACAATTCTTTTGCTCAGTGATATGCGAATGTAAAAATTCGCGCAATTAAAATGCAGCGAAGAAACCAGGTAATAATTTAACTTTTTTATAATATTGCGATTCTTTTATTATATGTAGGTATATATTCATATTTGTACAGATTCTATCACGTCAAAGAATTGAAGAAATTGTCAATGATGATGACGAGTCACTTGATGAAGCGTCTGATGAAGATCAAGATTTTCAATGTGATGAATCTGAAATAAATGAGTCTGATATATCTACAGATTCTTTTGATAGCATTGAAAGTCTTAGCAGAGAAACACAAGGAAATAACGAATGTTTTCCTGCAAAAGATTGTACGATTGTTTGGTACAAAGATCCTCAACAAATGCAATGCAGCAGAATGCGACAAAAATGCATTCTTTCAAATAAACCAGGCCCTTCACAACACGCACGTTCCTTGGTTGCTAGCATAAAAGGTGCTTTTGATTTATTCATTTCACTAGAACTGAAACAAATTATTGTTGAAATGACCAACCTCAAGGGCGTGCAGTTATATGAAAGTAAGTGGGAGATCATTGATATAATGTAACTGGAAACATACTTTGGTCTGCAGATCATGGCTGATGTTTCCAAGTCTAACGGGGAAAGCTTGAGATGTTTATGGGATGAAACAAATGGAAGACCCATATTCCGCGCTGTTATGCATATTGAACGATTTAAGTCCAACTACGCATGGAATATGGATGTCTATCTAGGAAGGGCCAGAAATACTCAGCCAGAAAAGAACCAAGGTAAAAGCTATCAACATGTGAAAAATAGCAGTGAAACAAACAATACAAAAATATTTTCTTTAGGTGAAAATGTAGTTATAAATCTCACACGCAATTTGGGGAGAGGTTATACCGTCACGTGTGACAACTTTTTTACAACCTACAATTTGGCTGTCGAATTGCTACGACGTAAAATAACGGTAGTAGGAACAGTTAGAAAGTACAAGAAGATTCTTCCCCTCCAAGCTATTGACGTCAGGAAAAAACCGGAGCATTATTCGGAATTCTTTTTCACACAAAATGTGACTGTTGTGACCTACATGACAAAGAAATACAAATTCGTTGTTGTAATGAGTACTCTTCATCATTCGGCAGAGACTGGGGATGATCAGAAAAAGAAACCAGAAATAATACATCACTATAATGCGACTAAAGCAGGTGTTGATGCGCTGGACCAATTAGTAGCAACGTACACATGTAAACGACGAACGAAACGATGGCCAGTTGCACTCTATTCCAATATGGTCGATGTTTCGGGATATAACGCATATGTTATATGGACCGAACTTAATCCCGAATGGAACAGAACTAAAAACTTTAAGCGGCGATTATTTTTAGTAGACTAGGCCACATCTTTGGTAACCCCGCACATTGCACGCCGAAAGCGAATGCCCTATGGTCTTTCTGCAAAAAGAGTTGTGGAAAACATCCAGGAAGCATTCGCAGCAGACACTCCCAGTTTATCCACGGTCGTGTCGCCTCAAGATTTTCCTTTATGCTTCTTGGGTAATAGACAAAGGTGTTTTTATTGTCCACATACTAAAAACTCCAACAAGCATTCAGTTCGTAGCGATAAATGCTTGAAATTTATATGCAAACAACATAGTGTAAAGGCAGTTATGTGTATAAATTGTCAGAATTGATGTATTTTTTTACTGACTCCTATTGAAAACAATTTTGATTTATTAATTCTATGTTTGAATATTAAAAAAAAAATGAGTTTGCCATTATAATTTTACCATACTGACGTGTTTTTGCTATTGGGTCATATTGACCCACAAATTGTTTATGAGGGGTACAATCTCAATTTGTGCAGAAGGGTTAAAGTATATTCAAAGCAAATATAGAAATCTACTATCAAACAATCACATTTCTGATCTCATTAGAATTAAGCAATATAATAAAGAAATAAATATAGTGACATATTCACTCTCACATCCATCTACTAATATCCAATTACTGCAGCATCAATATTTTGGTGACACTTTCATTCTCACACCCATCCATTAAAGTCAAGTAAACAAATAACAAGAGCTGCGCATCATTTTTGCTGTGCAGAGAATTTAATGTAAACAAATGACCGATATTCAGTAGCGATCGCGCCTTAAGCGTCTTCGCTTATACAAACCAAATAATCTATAAGCTCTCATCCAATGAATCAAGCGACCAACTGCACACTCATTTTAATGTAAACAATAGCCAATAGCCAAAACCAAGATTTTCGTTCTCTTTGTAAATTAGTCTTAAGCTGAAATCCAATTGACACACACGAAACCTTTCTTTCGTCGCGTACAATTTTAATAAATAATAAATAATAAAACATTTTAAACATTTGTATTTAATTTATTAAAAAAACGGATCTTAGCGTTGTCCTTAGTCTTTCGACGGGACATTTATTTGACTCAACTATTTCAGTATATAGATAATTTAGTTGACCGTAATTTTTAAAAAGTACGTTTACTTATTTGTACGCACTATTCCGTATTCGTGTTGTCTGCTTGTAGCTTTCCGAATGTACGCTAATAACCAACACAAGCATAACGTGCACACAGTCACGTTGGACAACACTGATTTACAAACATACTTGTCATATAAGTTAACACAAGCGGTGTTACAAATGTTACAAACACGCGCACTTTATTTCACCAATGTTAATAACCCTTAGCCAACATCCGGCACGAGCCTTCACCTCAATGTTAATTTGCTTAGAATCAAAAATATTAAACTTTTTATTTAATTGTGCCAATTCAGATTCTATGTAATTTGCTGGTGCAATTGTTACAATACAGATCGCACGTAATTCACTAATGCAATAATGTTGACACAGCTGTTTGAGCGATTTCCGATCAGTACGTAAATTCAATAACCTCTTCTCAGAATTTAGCCAGCAAACTTTCAGGTGCGTTAGCATAAATTTAGCATATAAAAGAACTAGCTATTAAGATGTAAGTCAGTTGTGAATTGACTCGGAATAAAGATGGACATACTGTCCAAATAAAATAACAATAAAAAAATAATAAATAATTTTTTTTATATGTTTTCGCACCAGAAAACATAACTGGCGCCCGAGCAGATTACAAACGAGCGTAAAGCTGTTTGTACGTAAAAACCACGTAAAGTAAGATACAAAGGAGCGTAAAGCCATCCGTATCACGCGCCGCGCAAAAGTACACCAAAAACCACATAAAGTGTAAAAAAGGATACAAAGGAGCGTAAAGCCGTCTGTATCACGCGCCGCGTAAAAATATATCAAAAATCACGTAAAGTGTAAGAAAGGATACAAAGAAGCGTAAAGCCACCTGTATCACGCACCGTGTAAAAGTATAAAAAAAAGCTTAGAAAAAAAAGCTTAGGAAAAAAAAAGCTTCTTCGCTAAATATAAACATTAGCAACCGCGGCTCTAAAGACTTTTAATTCGACAAAGGCCCCTTAGTAACCTCGGTAAAAAGGAGGTACTACGTACCAGCCTACGCGATAGAAACTCATGCTGCCTAACGAGCAACATCCAGAGGAAGACATCACTAGCCCCATATCCTCGTCACGGAAGAAGACGCAAAAGGACAAATATACGGAGAAGACGAAGACACCGCCGATTTCCAGGAGACCATCAGGGAACTAAAATACAGACAACTCTACAAAAAAGAAAATACATCAAGAACGTAAGCTTAAGTACCTTAAGTATTTTTATAAGAGAGATTCCTAGGGATAGATAAAGAAAACCATGTCTAATCCTAATAACCTAATCCGTCCCTCTTCCCTTGCACCGGCTGCATCTGCAGCACCGGCGGCTCCAAATGCACCACAAAACAACCAATTAATTATGGACGACTTAACTGCCCTAATATCGAATATAGCTTCAGACATTCTTAAGCGACAAGGACCACTAGTAGTTGAAGCAACACTGAATCCTAACAGTAGCCTATCTTCCGCAGTAGATCAGACAATTGAAGAAAGGCATCTAACAAATCTTGGGGATTTAGATAGAATACCCGACGTAGTAAAATATTTAAAAGAATTTTCCGGTTGTCCAGGTGAATTTAACTCTTGGAAAAAGAGTGTAGACCGCATTCTCAATATCTATGAGAACCAAAAAGGAACACCAAAATATTACGGTATACTTAGTGTAGTCAGAAATAAAATAGTAGGCAATGCTGATCTGGCATTAGAATCATACAACACGCCTCTTGACTGGTCAGCTATATCTAAGTGCTTAACTATACATTATGCAGACAAACGCGATCTTTCCACTTTGTAATATCAAATGACAACCTTAATACAGGGTAACAAGACAATTTCTGAGTTTTATGAGCAAGTCTACAAACACCTTTCATTAATTTTGGACAAATTAGGATGCCTTGAAATGGGTAATGAATCCCTACGCATGATGACCCAGTCCTATAGAGATAAGGCATTAGGTACCTTCATTAGAGGACTAAACGGAGACCTACCAAGACTGTTAGGCATAAAGGAACCTCGTGACCTACCACAAGCCCTTCATCTATGCTTAAGATTAGGTAACCAGAACTTTCGCACAAACCATGCAAACCACGCCAAGCAGATGTACCACAATAATCGATTCTTTCCTAAAAATTATCCATCTCAAGGTCAACGCCAAAATTTTTACCCTCAATTGGCACATGTGCCACAACCATAGCTATTAGGCAAGCAGGGTAGACAACAGATGCATTTCCAAAATACAAATGCTCCTCCTAGACCACCAAAACCCCAACCAAAACCTGAACCAATGGATATTGACCAAAGTATCCACTCAAGGCGAATTAATTATATGAATAGATCACCTCAAAATCACTTTCAAGGCAAGAGACCGCCTTCGCCCAATAATTTCCAACATAACAAACATCAGAGAACCTTCCACATTGATACAATTGAAGAAGAAAATGAAAAAATTGAATATGGAGAGCCTAGCGATATCCATTTTTTAGCATGATTAGCTCTTCTCTTCCTTATTTCGAAGTGAAGACGGAGAGCGGTAATATTTTAAAGTTTCTGGTAGATACTGGATCAAGTAAAAATTATGTTAAACCTGAATTAGTTGTAAAAAGAATACAAAATGAAAACCCATTTTTTGCAAGATCAATAATCGGCGATGTAAAAATTAGTGAGCATACTTACGTACAACTCTTTAATATCCCAAATAAAATAAGACTTTACCTAATGCCGTACTTGAAGACTTTTGATGGAATATTAGGAAATGACACACTAAAAGCACTTAATGCAATAATCTATACCAATAATAACTATATGAAGCTAGGAAACGGTTTCACTGTTTACCTTAAGCAGCTTCCTTCGCCAAGCGTAAATACAATAAATATTAAAATGGAAAACCTATCCTCCAAACAAAGTAAAGAAATGGAAAAGATTGTAAATGTTAATTCAAAATTGTTCTCGGAACCAGACGAAAAACATACTTACACAACAAAGGTCGTGGGACAGATCAGAACGACGACTGACTCTCCCGTTTACACACGATTCTATCCTTACCCCGCATCCCTTAGGAGCGAGGTAGAGTCACAAGTAAAAAAACTTTTAAACGATGGTATCATAAGGCCATCCAGATCACCATACAATTCACCAGTATGGATCGTACCAAAAAAGGCAGATTCAGCCGGTAACAAACATTACCGTATGGTAATTGACTATAGGAAACTAAATGCTGTCACAACCGCAGACAGATATCCTATACCCGAGATATCAGAAGTAATATCTCAGCTCGGAAATAGCAATTTCTTTTCCGTTCTTGATTTAAAAAGTGGTTTTCACCAAATTCCACTAAAAAAATCTGACATCGAAAAAACCGCGTTCTCTATTAACAACGGTAAATACGAATTTACAAGTTTACCATTTGGATTAAAAAATACCCCATCTATCTTCCAACGAGCATTGGATGATATACTCCGAGAGCACATTGGAAAATGTTGTTATGTTTATATCGATGACATTATTATTTTCAGCAAAACTGAAGAAGAACACTTTAACCACATAAAAAGAATATTCAAAACTCTGGAAGAAGCCAATATGAAGGTTCAATTAGACAAATGTAATTTTTTTAAAAAAGAAATAGAATTTCTCGGCTTCGTTATCACCCCGGATGGTGTAAAAACAAATCCAATAAAAGTGGATGCAATTGCCGAATTTTCACAACCAGCAACCCTAAAGGAACTCCGAAGCTTCCTGGGAATGTCTGGATACTATCGAAAATTTATAAAAGACTATGCAAAATTAGCTAAACCCTTGACATCACTCTTAAGAGGGGAAGAAGGGAGAATTTCCAAAAATAAATCTCAACATGTGAAAATCACTTTGAATAAAGAAGCAGTTCAAGACTTTCACAATATAAAAATTCACTTATTTCTAGAGATGTTGTACTAGCATACCCTGATTACAGAAAGAAATTCGAGTTAGTAACAGACGCCTCCAACTATGCTATTGGAGCCGTCCTATCTCAAGATTCGGAACCTTTAGCGTTCATCTCCAGAACACTAAATAAAACTGAAGAGCATTATGCAGCTAACGAGAAAGAGATGTTAGCCATAATATGGGCTCTAAACACATTTCGAAACTATCTATACGGATCAGCTAAGGTACAAATTTTTACTGACCACCAGCCGCTTACATATGCGCTGAGTAACAAAAACAGTAATACAAAAATGAAAAGATGGAAAGCAGCTTTAGAAGAATATTCCTATGAATTGTTTTATAAACCAGGCAAACAGAATGTCGTTGCCGATGCATTGTCAAGAATACCAATAAAAGAGTCAATACCTTGTCGATAGCAACAAACTCGGACGAGAGCTCGTCACATAATTTAATATACAGCATCGAAGTACCTATTAATGTCTTCAAAAATCAAATTTTTCTGAAGCAAGATGAAGTCTCTAGTTATCAATTCAAAATAATATTTCCCACATACCATCGTCATATTGTAACAGAACCAGACTACTCCCAACAAACTTTAATTTCGATTCTCAAAAGATATCTCAACCCGTCGGTGATAAATTGCATAACAACTAACGAACCTGTAATGAGCAAGATTCAGCAACTGTATCCCTTACATTTTAGTAAATATCGGATCAGGTTCACACAAGTAGAAGTTAAAGATATAACTAGTGAACAAGAACAAGAAGAACTCATAATTAAAACACACAATCGTGCTCATAGAAATAGCAAGGAGAACAGGACACAAATTTTAGAAAAATATTTTCCCGGAATGGCAAATAAAATCAAGAAAATTATAAAGCTATGTACTACATGTAAAGAAAATAAATACGATCGTCATCCGTCAAAGCCCGAAATACAGGCTACACCTATTCCAGAATTTCCAGGTCAGATCGTTCACATAGACATATTCCTAACCAGCAAGCAATTAGTTCTCACCGCTGTAGATAAATTTTCAAAATACGCTATTGCAAAAATAATACAATCAAAAGCAGCAGAAGACATTAGGCAACCATTAAGAGACATTCTTTTCTCTTTTGTGCCACAAACCATAGTAATGGACAATGAGAAATCCTTTAACTCCGAATCAATAAATTTTATGATAGAAAATGAATTTGGGATAGAAATATATAGAACTCCTCCATATACAAGCTGTTCAAACGGACAAGTAGAACGTTTTCATTCCACGCTTCAAGAAATAATGCGTTGTCTACAAGTAGAAAAACTCATAGATCATTTGGCGGGGTGCAATAGCGCCTTGTGAAATAAGGCCTTTAAGGCCCTATTTCACTATTGAAAGCGAAATAAGGCCTTTATTTCAAAAAAGGCTTTATTACACTTCGAAAGAGAAATAAAGCCTTTACAAAAATTTATCCAATTGTGCAATAAAGCCTTATGTTTTTTTATTAAACATAAATGACAAACAAACTACCGATATGATTGGGGTTATCACGAAGATTTGATTTCCAGCTGTGCGTCCGCCCCCGCTCCCATCCGCGTCCTCCGGTTCGTGCGTCCGCGCACATCTGCGCCGCCGGCCGCGTCCGCGCACATCCGCGCCGCCGGCCGCGTCCGCGCACATCTGCTCCGCCGCCCGAGTTACATTCCGTACCCAAATAAACACATTGTAAACACACTATAATAATAGAATAATAAACATACATATTAAACATATCCCAATTTCCATATCCACACTTTCCTCTCCATTCCTATACATATTAAACGTATCCCAATTTCCATATCCACACTTTCCTATACATTCCTATACATATTAAACGTATCCCAATTTCCATATCCACACTTTCCTATCCATGCCTATACATATTAAACGTATCCCAATTTCCATATCCATACTTTCCTATCCATTCCTACCTAACCCAAGTTGAGTACGAAAGCATTAGTCCCGCGCCCACGGCCATCCACCGGACCATTTTCAAGATTTTAAACCAACTCATACATGAACCAATTTCTGCCTTGCACCATTGAAAATACTTTGACATGTATTATTTGTTATGAAAAACAAAGAAATATACTGTTATTGCCATGTAGTCATTTTAAGATTTGCAGTGATTGTTATGAAAAATTGGACGCGGAAAAAAAAAGGAATTCTCTGTCAACTTTATGTCCAGTGTGTCGGTCCATTGTTCAAGAAGCCAAAAACATTTTTGTCTAATTTTCTTTCGTTTATTTTGATTTGGGGTTCTCTTTTTGAATTATTAATATTCCATTAATTTTTCTTAATACGAAAATTTTTTGTTGAATTATTAATGTTCTATTAATTTTTGTTAATATGAAATTCTTTTTCTGAATTATTTATGTTCTATTAACTTTGGTTAGCGTGAAATTTGTGTGTAACTATTCAATAAAATTCACAAGGCGCTATTGCACCCTGCCAGATCATTTCAGGAACTTTTAGAAAAATCTGTTAAGGAATATAACTATTCAGTTCATTCCACCACTGGAAAAAAACCAATAGAAACTTTCTTTGGAAGAAGAGTTAGTTCCGATCCAAAATTATTACTTGCTGATAGGCAAGAGACAATAAAGAAACTTCAGGATAAACAAATCGCTGACCTATGCTACCACAATAAAAATTGTTCACAACCAAAGCAATATTTAAAAGGAGACATAATATTCGTAAAAATTAATCGTAGATTAGGCAATAAATTATCACCTAGGTATAGAAAAGAGATTGTAGCACAAAACTATAACTCAACAATCAAAACAGAATCTGCAAAAATAGTTCATAAGAATGATATTAAGCAGTAAGCGATAAATACACGTTTTCTTATTTTTGTTTTCCCCAAGGATCATGGAAAAAATAGCATTTTATTTGTTACTGACAACGACGATTATGGCTCAACAAATTGACATTCAAGACTTGACCAATAATAACGGGTATATTCCCATCAAGACGGACGAATTAAGGGTAATCGACCATTACGACAAGATCCTTCACTTCGTCAATCTGACAGCATACGACGAAACGACTGTTTTAATTTCACGTAACATCGAAGCATTAACAGCAATAACTTTCGAAGACAAACAATTATTGGATACTTTACGTAAAAACTTCATTTTACTAAGAGCTAAAATAGATAATTTGCACCCACATCTTAAGACGAAACGAGGCTTAGTAAATATATTAGGTAAAGGACTGAAATTTATAGCAGGCACTATGGACAGTGAGGACGAAGAACAGGTCAATGACGCCCTTAGTAAAATTCACCAAAATAACCAGATTATGGAAAACAACATAGGTAATCTAACTCACTTTAACAACATCTTAGCAAATCAAATTAGTAACATTACGAGTCACTTAAATGAGCAGCAGAGCCTTATTCAGGACTACATAAATTTATTTCAAGAAAACACACAGAATAGGATAAAAACATTAGAAGACGAAGTGCAATTTATAGAACAGGTGTACCGAATAGACAATGACATATCTCTTTTGCGAGATCACATTAACGGCATTGGACAAATAATTTTTCAAGTAAGCTCGGTATAATCCCTTCGGACATTTTAACAAAAACAGAACTAGACATAATAACTGACTTTGACAGCTACACAAATATAAAGATAGCAGTCGGCACGCAAGATCAAAACATTATAATAATCCTCCAAATTCCCCAATATTCTCCTAATATCCTTTCAAGAATAATTTTCGAACCTATTCCTAATATGAACAATAAATCTATAAAATTAAGCACTTACGAATATTTTACGGACTCGAACAACAATGTATATGACATAAATATCAAAAATAATCTTAAGAAAAACATAAAAAGGAATTCTGATATATGTATATCGAAAATATTGAACTTTGAAGAAGCATACTGCGCTATGCAAACGTTAACAAACACTGATATAATCGAAATATTACCTGGTATATTAATTTTCAAAAATTTTTTCTCCCAATTATCTCATAATTGTAATAAAGTAGATTTAAAAATAAAAGGAACATTCCTACTTAAATTTGAAAATTGTGAAATCTTTGCTAAAAACAAAACATACTCAAACGTTAAAATAAAAATATACGACAAAATTATATTGCCAAACCTAATCACAAAAATTAGAGAAAATACGAATATAACAACTACGGAATTAAAACTAAAGAATCTGCACCTAAAGCAACTAAAACATGATGATTATATTAAGATATTATTAAATGAAAATAGAAGCACTCATGTAATTAGTTTGAGCATAGACATAGCACTTGCAATTTTTATTATTATTGTAGCAATTATTCTTATTTGCATTTTTAAATATAAGCAAAAATTTAATGTTACATCTGAAACGCTAAAAACCAATGAAAGTGAGCTAAATGGTCCATTCCTACAAATTAAAAATTCAGCACCCTAGTAATAATACCGATTGAGGACAATCGATTTAAGAGGGGAAGAGTTAACACAAGCGGTGTTACAAATGTTACAAACACGCGCACTTTATTTCACCAATGTTAATAACCCTTAGCCAACATCCGGCACGAGCTTTCACCTCAATGTTAATTTGCTTAGAATCAAAAATATTAAACTTTCTATTTAATTGTGCCAATTCTGATTCTATGTAATTTGCTGGTGCAATTGTTACAATACAGATCAAACGTAATTCACTAATGCAATAATGTTGACACAGCTGTTTGAGCGATTTCCGATCAGTACGTAAATTCAATAACCTCTTCTCAGAATTTAGCCAGCAAACTTTCAGGTGCGTTAGCATAAATTTAGCATATAAAAGAACTAGCTATTAAGATGTAAGTCAGTTGTGAATTGACTCGGAATAAAGATGGACATACTGTCCAAATAAAATAAAATAAAAATAAAAAAAAATAAATAATTTTTTTTATATGTTTTCGCACCAGAAAACATAACTTATACTTACACATAATTACTTAAATATAAACATACATACATATATGTACATGCACAGCTAGACGAAAACTAATAACCTGTAAACAAATGATATGTTAAACATGTAATACAAAATAATGCAACAACAAACAATGAAGACACTTGTTTGTCAACAACATGTGCGCAACAATGCTGTGAAAAAATAACATTCATCGGCGATCAGGACAACCGCCATATCACCTGACAAATGTCTGTAGCTAATGTTGTTGTTGCGACAGTTCTACAAAATATATGTTTAATGCAATTCCGTATCTTGGAAAAACATCGACAACCAACAATCTTCCTTTAGGCGAGTACTATGTAAAAGAACTTTCACGGCCTATACATGGTACATGCAGATGTATTACCTGCGATAATTGGTTCACATCGATTCCACTTGCTAAAGATTTGTTAAAAGAGCCCCACAAATTGACTCTTGTCGGCACCGTTAGATCAAACAAATGTGAAATACCCGAAGAAATGAAAAATTCACGAGCCCGGCCTGTTGGAACTTCGAAGTTTTGCTATGATGGCCCCTTAACCCTAGTTTCATACAAGCCAAAGCCATTGAAAATGGTATACTTGCTGTCATCTAATAATGAAAAGGGTACTATTGATAACACAAGTGGAAAACCAGATATGATATTGTACTACAACCAAACGAAAGGGGGGGTAGACACTCTAGATCAAATGTGTTCCATAATGTCGTGTTCGCGAAAAACTAATAGGTGCCCGATGGCAGTTTTTTATGGCATGCTAAATATAGCATTCGTTAACTCATATGTAATATATTGCCATAGCATGATAAGTTTTAACCAGAAACCTTTAACACGTAAGGATTATATGAAAAAGCTCTGTGCTTCGCTAATAAGTCAATGGATGAAAAAAAGAATTGAAGTACCCACATTGTCAAGAACTTTGCGCACACTATTGAAGTCGCTTTAGAAAATTCCGGCGACGGAGTCAGTGCTACGCAACAAGAAGACCCAATTGATATTGGGAATGATCCCGAAGGTAGTAGCAATCCGAAAAAAAGAAAATACTGCGGTTTTTGTCCTTCCAAAATAAGACGCATGTCGAAAAAAGAATGTGTTAAGTGCAAAAAGCCCGTGTGTGGGGAGCACCAGAATCAAGTTTGCAAGGCGTGCATATAATATTGCTTGACTTTATTTTTTTTTTGTTCTAAACCAATATACAAAGAGTTATTTTGTAAAAAAATAAAAAAAATTTGTTAACCTAGATTTAAGAACGAAAATTGTACCTTTTTCTGAAGACTGCCTTATTTGTGCTACTTTTTATGAAAAAAATGAATTGCTTTATAAATTTTATATTATCTTTAATTTTATGATTACATGTTTCAAAATGAACTGAAAATGAATGAAATAAATGATCTCAGTTAAAAAACAAACAGTTTTTATATTTTTAGGAAGCTCAAAATCCATTAAAAGGAGATACGTCATTATGACGTATCGTTATCTTTCCAGGGGTAAAAAATAACGTTATCTTTCTAGGGTTAAGCAAACAACAAATTGTAAGGATAGCGGATATAAAATATTTGTTTACTCACTACTATAAATAGGCTAAGCAGTTAGAAATAATTTGAATTTAAGTTTCGGATGTTAATGAATAAAGTCATATTATTCTGACTCGCAGTTCGTGGACTTATTTTTCTTTAACTCGCGCGAGTTACATGTACGAGTACGTATGTAAAAACACCTGATAATGCATTTGACAAATACGATGAACTGTTAAAGCAAATTGCAACATAACACCATTTCCGGCTTTTGCAATTTGCTTAAACAAATAAAGTAACCAAAATATAATTTAACAAGCGAAATTAATAAGAATTATTGGAATTAATAAAATTATACTTATTCAGCAATAATATGTTAAAAGTAAGTTAATATTATTAATAAGCAAGTTGTAATTAGAATAAGCCATTTTAAGTAAATTTTATGAAATAAAGTAGTCTGCTCTTGATCGCCAACAACGTCACCTCGTTGCAATTCACTTTGATTTTTTTTGACTTTTTTTAAAAACCCGTTCACCGCGACTCAACACGTAATTGGCGCAGTCGGTAATCCTTCGAAAAAAATTACAAGGATAGTGATAAACGTAACTATAACACCCAAACAAATCCTGCGAATCTGTAGCCAACTCAGGAAGTTGACCAGACTCCAGGATATAACAGGATATTAAAGGCGTTAACCCACTGAAAATAACCGAAAAAAAAAAAATTTTTGTTTTTCGCAGTGAAAACGACCTTAATTAAAGGCGTTAATCAACCGAGAATAACCGAAAAAAAAACAAACTTTGCAGTGAACAAGAAGAAACAAAAAAACAAAGCGTGGAATCATCATCATCGAGGCGGCAAAAAATATTCAATAACAACAGAATAATGGAAGAGGAACAGATTCAGATACCCAACGTAGAGCTCATCGAGCAACTGAGTAGAAGAGAGCAACAGTTGGAGCAACTTCGACAAGCGTATGTCGAACTCCAACATCGTCAAACAACCAAGGAAAATGAACTACAACGGATTATAAAAAATATTCAGCATATACCCACATTCACGGGAAAAGGTGAAGGATAAATATTTTTATGAGCAGCATTGAATATATGTATGCTGTCAAATATAAGAGAAGAAGAAGTCAAAAAGGAAGCCACCAGGGCAATATATTATAGGACGACAAGGGGAGGCAAAGGACGTTATAATAAATCTTCCGCACCCGGACAACTGGACGGAAATCAAGAAAGCGCTAAAGTTAAGATATAAACCCGATCTGGAACCCCATGAAGTCTACAGAAGAATATGCAGTATAAAGGCAAACCCGGTGAGTGAGTTAGCAATACTTATACAAAATATCAAATTCAAAGCTGATGAACTTAGAATATATTATAAGGACGATGTAGGGATAGACATGAGCAACGTGGACAGTCTTTTAGTGAACACAATTAAAGAAATGACACAGGGGACATTATTAGACGAAATTTACGAGGAACATGACCTTTAAATATTATAGAGATAATGACAAAAAGAAGATATGAGGATACAAGTATTAGGCCAGAATTTAAAAAAACCAAACTAGCATATGGACAATACAACAATAATAAGAAATACTATAATAATAGTAATGAGAAATATATAGGCAAAGATGATAGACCAGGTCAAGTTAGGCTAAATGTTCCAAAATTTTTACAAAATAAGGGAAATGTTGATAACAATTCTAATCAATTTAGGCAGAATTTCCAACAGAGACGAACTCGAGATAATAATTCTCACCAATATGGGCAAAGATTCCCAACATATAAAGAGAATAATTCAGGTAGAGAGAGGAGAAATATAAACTCACACCAATTAAGGCTAGATAGAGGAGAGCCTATGGAAGTAGATAGTATAGAATTCGATCAAGAGATATCTCAAATGGCAGGACACCCTACACTGAGAAAAAAAGTGCGCTGTAAAATTAAATGTGAACACTTTTAAATTTTATTTAAAGTGTCTCAGTCTATAGGTTCTTTATGGGGAACACAAAAAAAAAATATTTTGTAAAAGTGCTAATTTTAAGTTTTTTAATTGTTTACTTTTAATTTAAAAGTTAAAATTTTTGTTTTTAATGTAAATTTAAAAATGATAACTTTATTTTATAATGACAAACTTTATATTTTAAAGTAAAATATATTATTTATAATGTAATCACTTTTAAAATTGTATTAAAAGTGAATCCATTTAATTTAAAATTTTTAAAAGTTTAAAAATAAAATTATAACGTTTATTTTGAAAGTGTTAAATTTAAAATGTAAAGTGATCAATTTGCAGAAAAGTGTTAACGTTTACATTTAAAGTGTTCACTTTATAAATCAAAGTGGCACTTTCTATTTAAACGTGTTCACTTTGCCATTTAAGAATTTAGAAGTGTAAACAAGATACAAGAATGACCAGCCAGGGTAAAATTATACCGGAAAACGACTTCCTGCGAATTTTTGGCAACGATATCCAAATTAATGAGCAGGGTGATTTAACGTACACGTGTATTGAGGAAGATACGGATCTCCTTAATCTGCTAAAGGAGTTTGATCTGGAAACATTTTTTCTTGGCCTAAAAAGTAAGTAAAAATTCTTCGGCAATATTAACACTTATGCATTATTATTAATGTTCCTTAGATGCTGGAATAACTTTTCGAAGCTTGAAATACTTGTCGAAAGAAGACATTGCGAAAGCAGTAAAAAATATTGGTCTTCGAGCAGAGTTTAGAGAAAAATTGTTTTTCTGGCGCAAGTCAAAGGTAAATATAATATTAATTTTGAAGCTTATTTGCGACGTTAAGCACGTACATAGATACAATTACCATTTCAATATTACTACGTTTATAATTTAGCAAACTTATTTTTTCAGTTTGGAATAGAAGACGAGACGTTGAGCCACACTTCAAAAGTTTTTGGTTGGCTAGAAAAAAACCGTCACAAAGATTCACCTTGTTCTTCAAATAATTCAATAAGAAACGCATTTGGATCACAGGTAAGAATATACAGTAAAAGGTTTTGTATTAAATTTTATGATAAATTTCATTGCAGCCCCTTTCAACATTTTTAAACGATAACTCAGCCGGAAAACAACTTATTCAATATTATGAAGAATGGGCATGTTTTAGGAATAAGCAACGCGATGCCCTCATTAAAATAATTTTAGAAGATGTCATGTTAACAAAGACAAAGCTTAGACCAGAACACTTTGCTAGTATTGTGGAAGAAATAATTGGTTTATTTCCCAATGAAAAAGAGTCCCAGGTATTATTAAAAACGGTATATTTAAAAGAACATATTGTAAACTGATTTCTTTCAGGATTATTACTACATTCTTCGTCAAAGAAAAAAAAACACATCAGGCAAGCTCTGTTCCAAATATTTTAATTTAAAGACAAAGATTAGAAAGAGTAGTCCATCTGCGGAAAGATCTCTTTCGAGTGAAGTACGTGATCCATTAGTAGACGAAAATGTTGAAGTTGACGCTGTCGTTATGTTTAAAAACTTCGCTTCAAAAAGATGTCAATAATTGGGATGAGGTTATTGACAAATGGCAAAAAATATTTACATTTCGGAAGAAGGATTTGGCAAAGCTTTCGAATTCTGATTTTTTGCAGGAGTGGCCAATTTTAAAAGACTCCAGAGCACCATTTCTGGTATTTAAAAAGAACTTTAACACAAAATTCAAGGATATAAAAATTTTTATTTTTTTTTTAGATTAATCTAGATTTCAATTTGATTTATCCACCAAAAGATAATCTTTTACAAACAAAGTGGGATAATTTTAAAACCAAGATAGTGAACTACCACTATGCCAACATACGGAATCAGCAATCAATAGATCTTTTGAACCAAGCAAAAACGACGAAAAAATTGGTAAGTTGTTGTTAAATTAATAAAATAACACTAAATAATTTTTTTTTTTAGATTTTCAAGACTAAATTTTTACAATTCTTCTCAATTCAGTTCTGCTGCCTTCAGCAAGATTTAGTGTGGATGGAAATACAAAAAAGAAAGCCACCATTAAAGATGTTAATGAAAGCTTCGTATTGCAGTTAACAACAATTAGCGATTACTCAATACGAATAAAAGAAATTATCGGTAAATATTTTTATAATAAATTGACTGTACAGCCGTTTATAATTGTGGTAGGAGACTCTGAGGACGATCTTAAAACCTTTTACATTTACTTTGACAAAACTTTGTACAAACTAAATTCTTTTATTGAAAGTTTGGATATATGCTTTAAAATATTTCACGTGCTTAATCTTAAATATCCTAAGATCTGCGAAATCCATGGATGTTTATCCAAAAGTATTTTTATGAATTAGATTCAAAATTTGATTTAAAAAGTTCAAATCTTACTTCATTGTTAACACACATGAATGAAAAAAATTAAATTTTGTAAATTTTTCGATTGTAATAATGTATAAATGTTTCAGATGTTTTTAGTTATTTAAAAGTGTTGATGTGCTAATAAGATATTTAAAACACATGCATTTATTGTCAAATAGAGATAAACTTCAATGCGAACAAAATAAATGTAAGCAAATTTTTTCTAACTTTAGTTCTCTAAAGCGACATGTGTTAACACATAAGAATACAATTTACACTTTACAAACACCAACAGAGTTACCCGCCACATCCTCCGGAATTAGGTTAGATGAACCCATTTTATCAGATGAACATATCATAGTAACAATGCCAGACACAAGTTCACAATTTCATATAAATAGAGAACAAACCATAACGGATTTAAAAAATAAGTCTTTAGCTTTATGTCTGCAACTATATTCAAAAAGTACCATGCCAAGAAAAGATGTTTTAAATACACAAAGCATGGTATCAGATTTACTAGGAACAGTTTCTGCTACAATCAGAAATGTTATTTCAAATTCAAACAGTAACTTATTACCCGAACTACAAAACGATATTCGACTTTTGCCGTCTATAGAGCTATTCAGCTTATAAGCAAAGAGGTAGTGTCGATCTCTGAACTCAGAGATGGTAACCTCCTCCTACTGGTAAAAGACAAAAAAATAGCACACAAATTCTTGACCACCACGCATTTGCTTGGAGTGTGCCGTGTCACATGTGCACTTCATTCCTCACTTAACACCACCAAAGGAACAATATATGCACCTTATCTTAATAATGTGTCTGATGAAGAAATAGTTAGGGAACTCAGCAGTCAAGGTGTTACTTCTATTTACAAATTTAATAAAATGGTCAACGGTAAGCAATCCCCCAATGGGGTTATTCTATTGTCTTTCGATGCCTACAAATTACCTACTAAAATTGATGTGTCATGGCACTCCGTAAAAGTGAGGGAGTACATCCCAAACCCCATGCGATGCAAGTGTGTCAACTACTGGGTCACACCGGGAAATGGTGTAAGAATCAGCCAATATGTGTTAGGTGTTCACTGCCTCCACACCAACAGGAATGCACTCGCATTATGTGTGCCAACTGTTCGGAACAACATCCTTCATTCTCCATTAAGTGCAAAAAATTTAAACAAGCTAAAGATATTTTAGCTATAAAAACAAAAAACAAATGCTCCATGATGGAGGCTAGAAATATCTATCGCACGCAAATAACAATACCCCCAGTTAATTCTCCAATATCCTACGCCGCTGCCCTTTCATCAACAGAATCTTCCCACGTTAGTACTACACAAAGTACCTCTACTCTAATAACAATATTAAATAAAGAAAACGACAATCATAATTCATTTAATAAGAAACAAACGACCTCTCACATTACACAAAGTACCTCTGCTTCAAAAACAATAGTAAACACAGATAACAACAACACCAAATCATTAAATACTACACGAAATAACTTTACAAACCTAAAAGTCTCCAATGATCAAACATCACTTTTTCCAAGCAACAGCTTAGCTAATCAACAATATAATGAAGAGAGTATTTCTCTTGAAAAATCAAAAAGCATCAATGGCACATCTCTAGCCGATATGGATGATTATAATTCATGTGACTCTCTTATAATTCCAAAGCAATCACTGACTACAGTTTCACAAATATTAATTACTCTCCACTGCCATCTCTTAACAAAGTTCTTTCCCTCACTCAATTATCTATCATGTCAAACTCTTCTGATGAATGATTCAGAATCTCAGTACACTTAGTAAAAATTTCAATTACATAGTCTCTCTTTCTTTATTATAAATTTAGGTTCAATTTTCTACAATGGAATATGAACGGCTTTTTTAATAATTATCATAAGCTTCTACTGCTTATCTCAGATTTTACGCCCGACCTTATAGCTTTACAAGAAACCCACCTGGGCTTACATAATAATCCCTTCGCCTTACGTAGCTTACTTCCACAACTTAAGTAACACAAATATACACGGGACTGGTGTGCTTATCAAAAAAGGCATTTGGCATAGAAGAATCGACATCAAAACAAACTTAACCATTGTTGCCCTTGAAATTAAATCCAGTAGCATTACATTAACGGTGGTATGCGTATATTTTCCACCTGGTAAGGATTTCGATATACGAGGGTTTAAATCTATTCTAACTTTAATGCCTCAACCAATTATTATCTACGGAGATGTCAATGCTCAGAGCCCACTTTGGGGATCCTCCAAACAAAGCAAGAGGGGTAAAGCAATTGAAGAACTAATTTCTTCCCAAGACTTAACTGTCTTAAACGACAAATCTCCGACACACTTTTCCACACATCAGTCATTCACGCATGTTGATATCACGATATCTACCACCAGCATTTTCCCACTCCTTTCTTGGAGAATTTTAGATAATCTCTGTGGCAATGACCACTACCCGATAATTTCCCACCTAAATGGTAAAATAAAAACTAAGACTGTTCACATACCAAGATTTAAAACTGATAAAGCAGATTGGGAAAAATACAAATTGCTGTGTGACGAGCAAAATCAAATCCATCCCGTTAGTAACAATATTAATAAGGAAGCCAAGTCTATTAAAAAGATTATACTTAGTGCAGCCACTTCATCTATTCCACAAACTCATCCGTATTCGCATAAAAAATTTGTCCCCTGGTGGAGCAAGGAGCTTGCCGAGCTGCGTACAATAAAACAAAATGCATGGTATGATTTTAAACGCAACCTGTCTAACCAAAACCTCATGGTATATAAGGCAGCAAACGCCAAATTTAAACTTTCTGCAAAAAGAGCGAAAAAAGAATGCTTTATAAACATCACTAGTAACATCAATCCATCATCTTCTCCTAAAGAAATATGGAAAAGTATAAAAAAGCTGTCGGGCTCTTACAATAATTTTACGGCTCCACATCTTATAATAAACAATAATCTCATTTCTTGTGCAAAAGAAATTGCTAACTCATTTGCAAATCACTGGTCTAGTTATTCCGATAATAAAAATTTCCCTCACAACTTTGTTGTCCAAAAATCCAGAATTTTAAATGAAATATATCGCTCCCCACAAAATATTATTCGCTCAGCTAAAGAGATTGACAAGCCTATCACCATCCAAGAGGTCAATAATTTTTTGAACAAGGCCAAAGGCTCCGCTCCTGGCTACGACAGGATTAGCTATGTAATGATTAAAAATATAACTGATTCTATTCTTTCTCTTTTGGCATAATTCCTCAAAGTTGGAAATGTGGGTGTATAATCCCTATTCGAAAGCCTAACAAACCAGCAGATCAGCTGCCCAGCTTCCGCCCGGTTTCCTTATTGCCTTTCAACAGCAAAGTTCTCGAGAAAATAGTTGCTAACCGACTAATGTGGTTTACTTCTAAACATAAATTGCTAAACCCTAATCAGGCTGCCTTTAAAAAAGGCCATAGCACAATCGACGCTCTATTATCTTTCGCCCATTTCTCTTCATGTGCCCTGTCTAGTAAGAAACATATTACAGCACTTTCCCTAGACTTCGAAAAGGCCTTCGATCGTATCGGGTCACACATTGTTCTAAGGGAATTAAGGAAATGGGCAGTTGGCTCTAAAATCTACAATTTTGTTAAAAGTTTTTTAATTAACCGAAGATTTATGGTCAAGATAAACGGCGCTTTTTCCGACAAATACGAATTAGAAAATGGGATTCCGCAAGGTTCGCCTCTCTCTGTGGTTTTATTTGTTATCGCGTTTGAAGAAATTAGCAAAATAATACATAAGTACAATATAAATCACAATATTTACGCAGATGATGTTCTGATATTTACTAAACTTGATAATTTAGTATCGGTGAGAACCATTTTCAGTAAAATCATTGATGGTATTTCTGTATGGTCGCTTGAATCAGGAGCGATTATATCATATGAGAAATGCAATGTCCTGCATATTTGTCCAAAGAAGCGCTGTTCAGATGTAAGATTATCTTATAAAAATGTACCTATAAATAATGTTAATGAATATCTTATTGGGAGTTTTCTTTGATAGTAAATATACTTTTAAGTTCCATTGCAATTATATTAGAAAAAAACTATTAAACCGCCTTAGCATTGTAAAATACTTTTCCTCAAAAAAGTCCTTTGTACATACTTCTACTCTTTCTAATATTGTTAAATCGTTATTTTTGTCGGTAATTGATTACGCTCTACCAATTTATGGAAGCTGTGCCAAAAGCAACTTGAATCTTCTTTGTGCTCCATATCACGCAGCTGTGCGGAAAAGCCTACGTGCCTTCACCACTACACCAGTTTGTAACATTTTGGCTGAATCCGGACTTCCTGACCTCACGGAACGGGTGGAATATATGACCGCTGGACTTATATACAAAGTTTTATCCTGCAACAACTCCAACCTGTATAAAAATATACTCAATGCTATAAATAGGAAACGCTTCCCAAAGAGGCTCTCGGCACTACATCGCGTAGTTGCTCTGTCTAGAGAAATGTATATACCGGTTAAACCCACTCGGCAAGCTCACAGTACATACCCACCTTGGAATCTTTCGGACTCGTCATTTATTAATTGCCTTCAGGATTATCAAAAGCAAAATAATTGTGCCCCTATCTACCAGCAAGTTTTCCTCGAGACCAAACTAGAGTTATACTTAAAATCCTTCAAATTTATATTTACGGATGGCTCAAAAACTAACTACTCAACGGATTTACGGGTTTTGAAAAAAGGTTTGCTGCACAATCACTGCTCTATATTCACCAGTGAAATCTTTGCTATCTATCAAGCTGCTCTAATAGCATCCAAAACCAAGGGTAAATTCGGCATTTGTACAGACAGTCAATCTGCTATCGATGCCGTCAAAAATTTTACCAATAACAGTGTCTTAGTAACTTACGTTCGTGATCTGCTCACCAAGCACGCAAATAAAATGAAATTGACGTGGATACCTGGCCACTGTGGAATTCAGGGCAATGAACTCGCCGATTCTGTGGCGAAAAGTATTCATGAAGAACCGGTTCTGTGATTTGACGCTCTTGAAAAAGCTGACTTAAAACGTCTAATAAAGCAGTACGTACATAACAAGTCCCTGTTGAAATTGAATGAATACGTTCATCATTATGCGGCAATTAATCCTACCAGAGCAAAGCCTATATACCCCACGAACTCCAAACATTCAGACATTTTGTTATTCACAAGGCTTCGTCTAGGTCATACGCAGATCACGCACGATTACCTGTTAAATAATGGAAACGGATCCTGCTGCTTTTGTAGGTCCTCTAGGACATCAGTAAAACATATACTAGATGCATGCCCCCAATTTACCAATACAAGGCGAAGGATGTTTGGCACAGCTCTCCCATCGAAACTGCTAACTAATATAACATCGTCGAATATAAGAACTATATCTAACTTTCTTATAACATGTAACATAGCACATTTAATTTAATATAAACTGTACAATTTATATATTAATGACAACATTTATGTATATCCGTTATTTAGACATAACATCCAATTATTACTATCATATTAAATTGTAAAGACCAGCTGATGGCCTCGAGCTAGTGCTGCTAATTTTGCTATTTTCTGTATATTTATATGCTTAAAATAAATATGAATCTGAATCTGAATCAAAAATATGTTTACGCCAAGCAACTTATGAAAGGGGCAGCCAAGTTGTTTTTGCGCAGCCAAGCCATTGTTAGGGACTGGGATACCTTGAAAGCCACTTTAATAGACGAGTTTGGTACTAAATTATCTTCTTTAGATATCCATCGCATGTTGCAAAATAGGCGTAAAAAGAACAATGAGTCATTTAAGGAATATTTGTACACGCTTATAGAAATTGCGAAGCCAGTTAAAATGGACGAGGTTAGTTTAATAGGGTATTTTGTCGAGCGGATTCCAGATTCCAGATTCCAGATTGAATAAAACCATTTTATACCAGACACAAACAATAAAAGAATTAAAAGTGAATTTGCAGGTTTACGAAAAGGTGCATTGTTCGCGACAGTCGCTAAACAGGTCGCAGTATGCAAGTCATCGCGAGAAAACGACACACCCTAATTCCCGTCGTAATAAGAGCCTACCACTCTGCACATGTCGCTAAGTAAGCACATTTTGCGTGAGAACATTGGCCAGACATCAAAGTAAACTAACACCATGCACGAGGCGCAAGGTCAGCAAAACGTCAGCAGAGGAGCCACAACGCGATGCGGGTTGGTGGCTTGAGCTAAGTTAGGGATAATTATAAGTTTCACTTTATACTTGACAACTAAGCCGAGATGACGGCAAATAAAGTAATTTTGAATTAAACATCATAATTGAATAATTTGCACAAGGTACTTCAAAGGGTTTAAATTTTCAAAGTGGTGACGACAAGAAGAAATGCTATAAATGCTCATCAAGGACACATCTCGCAAAAAATTGTCATGGTACTAATAAGCAATATAAGTGTTTTAAATGTGGAGAGAGAGGGCACAAGTTTTGAGTGCAAGATAGGTGCAGGCAAGCAAATAAAAAAGAGAAAAGTGTAGTTAACGCTATGTTTAATTCACCTTGGAGACAGACCAGTGGTTTGATTTTTAAACGTATCCAGATAGACAGTGTTATAGTCAACGCCATGGTTGACACAGGATCCGATTTAAGCTTACTGAGGTATGACATTTTAAAAAAATGGGGTATTCGCAATTAAGCAACGACAAACGTAGATTACTCGGTATTAAAGAAAGTGAGCTAAACACAATAGGCAGTATAACTAAGGAAATAGAAATAGACAATATCACAATCGAGGTTACTTTTCATGTTACCAAAAGCATTGACTTACGCTATGAGGCAGTTATCGGTAATGATATCCTAAAAGTAGCAAATATTGCGTTTGAAGAAGGCTCCGCCGAGTTTACTAGCAAAATTCAGAAAGATTTTGGGGTAAAAACTACTACCAATATTGAGGGCGCGAAATCCGTTTCTTATGATAGGGAAGAATGTAATAGTGTTAATCTTCTTGCACGGGAGTTCACGTCTCTTTGTTTACAAAATAATTTAGATGACGATGAGACTGTTTCCTCCTTGAACTTAACGCATTTGTCGGCTAGCAAGCGGTCTATTTTATATTCCATGGTTAAACAGTGTGATCCAAAACCTAAATCTAAATCCGAGGTACAAATAAAAATTATTGTATCTGACGACGTTCCTATTTATCAAACTCCGCGCAGAGTTTCGTACATTGATCAAAAGGCAATAGATGACCAAGTCAGCACTTGGCTGAAAGATGGCATAGTCCAGCCGAGCACTTCTGGATACGCTTCACCAGTAGTCCTAGTCTCAAAAAAGGATGGTACAAAACGATTATGTTGCGATTTCAGAAAGTTAAATGAAAAAATTGTTCGGGACAATTTTCCCATGCCTCTTATTGATGATGTGCTAGAAAGACTTCAAGGGGCAAAAATTTTACCAACGCTTGACTTAGCTAATGGTTTTTTCCACGTCCCAATGGAACTTAGTTCCAAACGGTACACATCTTTCGTAACACAGAGTGGACAATTTGAGTTCAAATTCGTACCTTTTGGAATCTCCAATTCGCCCGCTGTTTTTTGCCGATTTATTTCCGCAATTTTTCGTGATTTAGTCCAAGAGGGAATAATCGTTGTTTACATGGATGACATAATCATTCCGGCGCAAGATGAGGATGACGGGGTGGAAAAGTTGAAAATTGTTTTAAAGAGAGCAGAGAGTTTTGGATTAAAGATAAAGTGGCAAAAGTGCCAATTTCTATTGAAAAGAATACAGTTCCTAGGGTACGTAATTGAGAATGGAGGTATACAACCCTCAGTAGATAAAGTAAAGGCTGTAAACTCATATCCAATACCTCGTGATAAGAAATCATTGCAAAGGTTTTTAGGCTTAACGTCTTATTTTAGAAGGTTTGTCGAAGGATACTCGGTAATTGCAAAGCCTTTAAGCGACTTACTAGGGAAAGACAGCGAATATAAGTTCAATGAAGCACAGCTTCTAGCATTTGAGCAGCTCAAATTAGCGCTAGTTAAAGCTCCGGTTTTGAAAATCTACAACCAAAACGCGGAAACTGAGATACATACAGATGCCTGCATGCACGGATATGGTGGTGTTCTTTTACAAAAAGATGTTGATGACCAGCAGTTGCACCCCATTCAGTATATGAGTCGGAAAACCAGACCAGAAGAACAAAAGTACCACTCATACGAACTGGAGGTACTCGCGATAATAGAGGCGTTGAAGAAATGGCGAATTTATGTTATGGGAAAGAAAATCAAGATCGTTACTGATTGTAATGCTTTCGCGCTAAGCATAAAAAAGAAAGACGTTCCTCTTAGAATAGCACGTTGGGCCATGTACCTTCAAGATTTTGATTATGTTATTGAACACAGATCCGCGTCAAAAATGAAACATGTTGATGCGCTCAGCAGAATGTCGACTATCAACGCTTAATTAATAATTCACCTTCAAGGAGCACGAGCTTCACACCATTCAAGAAACTGACAGGGTTAGACATGCGAACAGCTGCTGATGTACAGCTACAAGAACTATTAGATAGGTCGATAGTTGAGGAGTTAGAAACTGAACGTAACCATATTAGAAAACATGCATTAGAAAACATCTCCAAGATACAAGAGGAGAATAAGAAAACGTTTAACTCCAAAAGAAGACAGGAAACCTCGTATAATATAGGTGACCTAGTAGCAATTAAGAGGACTCAATATGGTTCGGGTTTAAAACTAAAAGCTAAATTCCTTGGACCGTATAAAATACAACAACGTTTACTACACGGGAGATACACTGTTGAGAAAGTAGGCGATCACGAAGGACCGCATAAAACGACAACGGTAGCTGAATTTATGAAGGCTTGGAACCCATCGTTCGGGTCGAACGGTAGTTCAGGATGGCCGAATGTAGGAGTGACATATTAACAACATTATAATTACGCTAAAATGCAGCCCTACATACTTAACGCTCGCATACATATGTACGTGAATATGCGCGACCGCTTGGTCTTTTAATATGACATCAAACATATGTATAATGCCCAGCAATTAAATATTTATGTAAATATATAACTTATTAAACCTACATTAATTAAATATTTAGGTAATAATGCATGCAAGTTAATGACAGCCTCCACACAGCCATAACCATAAATGTAAACAATATTGAATCTTTACAATCTACAGTTGTGCGGCCACATAATTAAAGAATTTGATATACTTTTTCCGTTCACATACACAATATTTGTAGCCCTCACAAGAAGGCATAATAAATCAAAGCAGAACACTTAACGTTCTGCCTAAAAATGCTGATATTAATGTAAATTGACACTCTCTTATAACTTTAAGTAAATAATAAGGAAATGTATAAATATAAGTAACTTATAAATAAAGATTAGATTTTGTATCTGGCGATTCAGTCGACACGACGCGTTTTATTTTCTCTGCGCGTTAGCCGAAAGGAAAATTATTTTTTTATAAATTCCCGCGATACGGGAATTAATTTGCAAGTTATGTTCCGTACCCAAATATAAATATTGTAAACACACTATAATAATAAACATACTTTAATCCCACATTCCAAAACTTCCCACATTCCTATACATATTACACATATCCTAATTTCCATATCCACACTTTTCCCAGGCACTCACTTCCCACAATCCACATAGCATTTTTTGAAGTTACCGACTTACTATGATTCATTCATTCATAGTCAGTCTTAAGATTGCATCAGGATAAAAATTATAACGAGGAGAATTTGGTCTATTTGGTTTTATTTAATACTCTGTAGAATCAACATAAGTTGAGTCCAAAAATTTTAGTGGCGCAGTCGGCAAACGACCCGAAAAAGTTCCAATATTAAAAAGTTTTAACACAAAAGTGTTGTAATAAAAATTTATTACAAATAAATAACTAACAGATTAATGTGTCCTAAATGTACAAAAACTTAAATTGCCAACCACTGAAAAACAAAATAAATACTTTTTAGGAGCAAGAGGCTACTCGCCACTGCTCAAATGCAGTATAAAAGAATCAGCACCACCAACGCATGAGTTCAGTCCGTTCAGTCAGTTCAGTTTGCAGTTCAATTCAGTTGGAGTTACAAGGGAAGGCGACATCACCGCCAACATCAAGGAGACCTGAAGGACCAGCGTTACATTTGGTATACTTATTTTATTTTATTTACTAATATTTTATTTCTTTATTTCGGTACAATAAACAATTATTGTAAAACACGAAACTGCATTGTTTTAATGAAAAATATATATGAAAGAGGGGAAGTTAACAACAACCTCCCTTAATATATAATTGGCGCAGTCGATAAACACGAACATTTTTATAAAAGAGTGAAGTATAGGACGACAACTCGATCGAAGGAAGTCATAAACTAAAAAAGAAGACTATTCAACTGAGGAAATCGCATACATCGTAGAAAGACTATTCGATTGAAGGCAGTCATACACAGAAAAAAGTGTAAGAAGACTCTTCGACTGAAGGAAGTCATACGGAAAACTCTTAGAAGGAAGAAATATTAGGATACGTACTACTTCCGATAAAAGCTACAATGGCAACAGGATCAACACCGAGTGGAATTCCGACACCAACACCAACGTTGAGTTTCAAAATCAAATTCGACCCGCTGAAGTACATCAATAAAATGGGTGAGTACACTGGTGATAGTAGCGCAGAATTAGTCCAATTTATAAGTAAGATAGAAATCTTGATAAATAGTATGACAGGTTATAATATAATGTCGAAAAAGTTTATAATTTTACAAGTGAGAGACAAAATCGTAGGAAAAGCAAACACAACTTTATTGAGGTATAGCATTGAGAATACAGATTGGGAAACTATTATAAAGAAGATTTTAATTGAGAATTTTGGAGAAAGAGATACAGTTCTACAACTAAGGGAACGTGCAGAGAAAATACAGCATAAGAAAATGACTTAAACATATTAAGAACTTTCGAAACTTTCATTTGTCAGTAGAGAAGATTCAGGATAAAGCAATAGAAGAAAATGAGGAAGTTATATTAAATTTATTAAAAAAAAAATACCAATAAATGCAGCGAGCATAAAGTAGCAAGGAACATTAAGACGTTGTTCGAAGCGTACAGAATTTTAGAATAAAATAACTGGACAAGATACGATATAATCAGAATCATAGGAATATGTTCAGTTACATCTCTTAACACAATATAGCAAAACTTAACTGACGCCCGAGCAGGGAGGTTAGAAAACTTAAAAGTTGAACTTCTTTGGACATCGGTGGATTGCAAGTCCTGTAAGGCAGGACACCTTCTACTCCAGAGTAAGTTGCAGGATCCATAGTAGGGACAAGACGAACCAAACGGGAGAGATCCGGACTACCAAGGAGGCACCAGAAAATAGCAATGTAAGTTAGATTTAAGTGAAAATGAAGTGTGACAATTTAAAATTTATAAAATCTTGGTACTATATTAAATCACAAATTAAAATTATAAAGTAAATATTGTCTGGAAATTTTTAAATTCTATATAAAAAATTAAATTATATAATAAAGTAAAGTGGAAATTATTGAAAAAAAATCGAATTGCATTTTGAAGCAATTAAAATCATAAATAATATATTTCTAAAAAGAGCGTAAAGCGGTAATAAAATAATAACCCTTACTTTTGCAAAAAATTAACTTAACGAAGTTTTGTACGCAAAAGTAGTATATCTTAATACAATTCTGCGATTCCCACCCAAAGGACGCTCCAGGATAAAAGGGTAAAACCAGGAAACAACAACAATAATTACAAATAATGATTGAAATGATTGGTTGATTGACTAAGGCGAATTAGTAATAAACTTGAGGAAGTTAGAATATTTAAATTAAGTTAATAATATAAAATTAAATTTTGAAAAAGCGGCTTTGAAAGACGAAGTCAATAAACAAATTAAATAACTTTTAGATAACAATATAATACGACGTTCCCGATCACACTACAATTCACCTGTGTGGATTGTTCCCAAATTATATGCATCAAATACAAAGTCATATAGAATGGTCATTGACTATAGAAAACTAACCTGTGTTACAATAGCGGACAGATAACCTATACCAGACATTAACGGAGTAATTGCAACAATAAAATATTTTCTGTGTTAGACCTCAAGAGTGGGTTCCATCAGATCCTCATGAAGGACAGTGACATAGAAAAAACAACGTTCTCCGTGAATAACGGAAAGTACGAATTCACTAGACTCCTCTTTGGGTTGAAAAATGCCCCCTCAATATTCCAACGCGCTCTTGATTATATACTAAGGGATTACATAGGTAATATTTGTTATATTTACATTGACGATATTATTGTCTTTAGCAAATATGAAAAAACTCATTACAAAAATCTTCACCTTATATTCAAGGCTCTAAATGTAGCTAATATTAAATGCCAACTAGACAAATGGGAGTTTTTCAAAAACAAAGTTGAATTTTTAGGATTTGTTATCTCAGACAGGAATAGAAACGAATCCGGCAAAGGTAGGAGCCATAGCCAACTATCTATGCGCAAAAACTCGTAAAGAACTGAGATCATTCCTTGGACTATCAGGATATTATAGAAGATTTATAATGGGCTATGCTGCAATAGCTAAGCCACTAACGACACTGCTTAAGGAAGAAGACGGACGCATATCAAAGAGGGCTTCATCTAGAAAAATAATACATCTAGATAATGAGGTCAAGAAAGCAAACAAAATCACTTTCTTTACAATACTTCCTAGAATTTTAATAAACTATTAAGTTATGAGGTTACTACCTTAGTCAGCATTTAAGTAAATATGATTTATAGGCAAATACTTACTTTCTTGCAAAACATATGTAATAAGTGAAACAAGTATTCATGAGCAATAATTCATTGCAATGTTAACTCCAATGATTATAATTAATAAAGTGAAAGTTAAGTCTGATTCCAACATCCAAACCACCTGGTTTAATTCTTTAGGGTTAATTCGGTATTAGCTTTTTTAAAAACCCAAAATGAGAATGGAGATCGACTACAAAAATTAAATGAAAACACAACAACTGATAGGTATCCTATTCCGGACTGCAATGTCATATTGGCAAACTTGTGGAAAGCTAAAATTTTTTCTACCATTCGGATTGAAAAACGCACCATCAATTTTTCAGAGAGCCATGGGCAACATACTTCGCCAATACGTAGGGAAATTTTGTCATGTTTACATTGACGATATCATAGTGTCTCTAGCAATGCTGACGAACACTATGATCACTTAGATAAGCTCATATGAAAATTTCACTGGAAAAATCCGAGTGTTTAAGACCAATGTTGAATTTTTGGGATTCAACGTTGCCCATGATATAATAGTGACAAATGAAAAGAAAGGAGAAACCATTAAAGAATATCCTATACCAAAAACTTAACCACAGTTAAGAAGTTTTTTGGGAATGACCGGGTATTATAGAAATTTGGTAAGAAATTACGCACACATTACTAAACCATTAACTAAATATTTGCAAGGAGAAAATGGTGGAATATCACAAAACCAATTAAAAAAAGTAGTAATAGAATTAGATGATGAAGCCTTAAAAGCAGTGGCGAGATCAAAAAATAAATTAATGCAACAGGTAGAACTCACTTAACCAGATTTTAACAAAAATTTATATTAACTACTGGTGCATCAAACGATGAAATAAGAGTCGTCACAAGACAAGAGTGTCACAAGACTAAAAGCAAATAACCTTTAACACCTTTAAACCTTTTAACCTTTAAAGCAAATAACTTTTAACATTAGCCAAACCTAATTTAATTAGCCTTCGAGTGTTTTTCGATTGTTTTTTTTCGACATTTTCTGTTTCTTCTTTTCGGACCTTTCATATACAAGTTAACACATAATGCCCAATATCCAGTTGGGTACGAATGTGATGATCTTGCCTCATCAGCAGATTGTGTGGGCAACGACCGCCACTAAAGCAACGACATATCAGATTACATAAACAATAACAACCACCAAGGCGGCGAGGCGGACGGACAGCAAGCCACAGTGTCAATAGCCGATTGCGTAAACAGTTGACCAGCGATCGTTGCTTGCACTATCACCAATTGGATAAACAATTGTATGAAGCAGAGTCAGCACGACGCAGACGTCAAAGCCGGCAGCGTCGACTGCTGGATATGCGTTCTTAGGGCTTAATGGTTAAGTTAGGTATTGGGCTAGTTTAGATTTAAGTTGAGCTTAAGCCGGAGCACACGGTGCCTGGCCAATAAAGAGTACTTGCAAACATATAACTTGTATAATTATTGCCGCGTCCGACGACCGGCTCATACAGTGATTACAGCGTACTTCTTATACTCACATATGTTACTGCTCGCGCACAAAATCTTATTAAAAAGTGCGCATCAGTGTTTTTCGTGCAAAATGGCCTCTGGGCCTCAAATTATCGAGGCGAATCGTTTCGCCGTATTCGATACAAGGCCTGGTAAAAAAAACATAAAACTGGTAAAAGTTTTTCGGTTATGGATTTTCCAGAACTTCCAGATATAAAAGTTGTCGACCCCAAATTCGTAGTGATGGAAGCAACACCTTTTCTACTATTCCTGCTTTGCCATTTATCGTGCCATTAAGCAAATTAGTGATTACGTTCACTCCATATCTATCCTTCGAGATGGTAAACTAGTTCTGCTTGTCAAGAATAACGATATTGCAAAAAAATTGCTGAAAGTAAAAGAACTGCCCAACATATGTTCTATATCAGCCAAAGTCATCCCAATGGCGGTATAATGTATGTTAACATGGCAAATGTTAACAATTGCTAAATAATAATAATGCGTAATCAGCAATAACAAGTAAAGCATAGCGGAAATGCATCTTTAGTTGCACAATACTTCCCACAGCAAAAACCAGACGCTTGCATTAACATAAAAGCTCATTTTTCGGTGTGAAGCGGAAATCCAACACGCGCAACCCAAATAAGTCAATTCGGAGAATTGACAACATCAAGTCAGCAGTTGGCCAGTGCAACTTAGCTTAGATTTTAAGTAAATTAATTTTTAAGCTTCAGTTCTAGTTCTGTAACCAAACCATGAAGTAATAAATAAAATTTTTTTTAAAAGAAATTTACATAAAATTTCTTAAGTGGCGCCCAACGTGGGGCCTTCGCTAGTCGCGTAAATCGATAAATACATTTCGCGGGTGTATCCGGATAATACTTACCACCCCATAGACGGCGAAGGCTTGGGCTAGGACTCAACACAACAGAAGTGCGGGAAAAGAGGCCCCCTAGTCGCAAAATTGCAAACGGGAAACGCGAGACGTTAGCCGCCTGCCCAGGAGAATGTTCCTGCTACTAGTGTAAGAACTAATTTTAAGAATCTAAATTAATATTTTTACATATGTAAAAGGAAATTTTTTTTTTTTTTTTATAAAAAGTGAAACTGTTTAATGCGAAATTTTTCTTTTAAATATAAAAGTGAAACTCTTTAATGTAAAACAAACTATGCAAACGTGAACACACTCTAAGCTAGTGACATAATTTAAGAAAGAGAGCGTAATTCAGAAAAAATTAATTGAACTAGACGAGATAATATTATATCGAAAATAAATAAATAAATAAAAATATTGAAAATAAGCTAACCAAAAGTGAAATTTAAAGAAAGAAAATTAATTTAAAAAAAAAAAATTAAGAATTGGAAAAGAATGTTTAATTGCGTATAAAAATTCCAGGGTCAGTTTTTTAAAAAAAAAGAGAACTTAAACTTAAATATATACAACTTATTAGTTTTAGACATCCTAGTTTTAATATACATAAATACGTATATATCTAAACAAAGGCTTGTACAGCCAATAACTTACTAAAACCAAACCATATAATATAGCTTAATTCTGCGATTCCCAACACTAGGGACCCTCCAGAATAGAAAAGCCCTCCTTCCCAGAAGGAGTAATAAAAACAATAATAATCCTATTCATAATAAGGGCTCGTACAGCCGATAACTTAATACACATCAAATATAATATTTGCTTAATCCTGCGAATCCTACGGGACCCTCCAGGGTAGAAAAGCCCTCCTTCCTAGAAGGAGTAACTAAAATAAATAAAAATAAAACAAATTAGATTCGTAAGATCAGCCAAAATTCAAGCCAAACTTTTAAACATATTTAAGAAATATGGCTAATCCTTCAAACCTAGTTCGACCACCCGTGCTCAGCACACTCCCTCCTCAACCAGCTCCTACCACCTCGAACACATTTAACATGGACCAACTGACGAATATAATAACAGGGGTTGTAAAAAACATTTTTCAACAAGAAGGGCGAAACTTTGTTCATGCCGCCCTCAATCCAAATGCGAATTTCTCAGATTTTTCCGATATTTCGATTGACTCTAACTTCGCAAATAACGTTAGCGAATTAGACAAGATACCGGACGTAGTGAGATGTCTCCGGGAATTCTCGGGAAACCCAGGGGAGTTCAACTCCTGGAAGAAGAGCGTAGATCGGATCCTCCAGATCTACGAACCACAAAGAGGAACCCCCAAATATTATGGGATCCTCAATGTCATTCGCAATAAGGTTGTAGGCAATGCCGACATTGCTTTGGAGTCGTATAATACTCCGCTCGACTGGAAGGCCATCGCCAGATGTCTGACGCTTCACTACGCAGATAAGCGCGATTTGGGTACACTGGAGTACCAAATGACTTCACTTGTGCAGGGTAACCTCACAATCCAGGAATTCTACCAGCGAGTGTACTCTCACCTTTCTCTGATCCTTAATAAATTGGGATGCATGGAAATCGGCGCAGAAGCCATGCACCTTCTAACTCGTACGTATAGGGATAAAGCCCTAGACACGTTCGTTCGCGGACTCAAAGGAGACCTACCGAGACTCCTTGGAATGAGGAAACCAGCAGATCTCCCTCAGGCACTCCACTTGTGTCTCAAACTAGAAAATCAAACCTTCAGGTCACATTATGCCTTGAGCAATAATAACAATATTAGCAGGAAACCACAAGAGTTTCGTCCACCACTACCTCCTAGAAGGATGAACAATGAGTTTTACCCCGAATTGGCACACATGCCCCAACCAAGGTTGTACGCAGCCACTCCACATAGACCACCGCAAATGAACTATCAAGTTCAACGCCAGCAACAGGCGCCCCAATATGCACAACAGCATTACAATCCACCACCACGTCTTTTGAATAAACCACAGCCACGTCCAGAACCAATGGACATTGACCCATCACTGCGAACTAGGAATATTAATTATATGAATAGGCCACGTAATAATGACCCTATTAACAAAAGACCTCCTCCTGGCAACCCTCCAGCTCCTGTGCCCCTAATAAAATCCAAAGGAATTTCCATATAGATTCCGAACAACCCCAAGCTTACTATCCTACCACGACAATTGACGAGCAGACGAACGACAACTCTAGCCATTACGATGACGAATGTTACAGCGACAGAAATAATGAAGGTCAGGACGATAGCTACATAGACACGACTGACTTACATTTTTTAGAATGAGTCACTCTTCGCTGCCCTATGTTGAATGCAGGCTGAAGAGTGGAGATATTGTGAAAATTTTAGTAGATACAGGATCTACGAAAAACTATATACGATCCTCTATTGTGCCCAATCCAATAAATAACGAAAGCATTTTTTTTGCGAAATCCATAGCAGGAGACATAGAAATCAAACAGCATACCTTTCTAAACCTATTTAACTCAGACAAAAAACTGAAATTCTACCTCCTCCCAACTCTGACATCATTCCATGGTATTATTGGGAATGATAGCCTTAAAGAGCTTGACGCAGTCATCCACGTAAAGAATAACTTCATGGAGTTAGAAGGCAATACCAAAATTAAAATCAAGCAGCTAGCTTCAAGATCTATTAACAAAATAGATACTAAAGACGATAACTTGTGGCTAAAACATCAGAAGGAAATTAATAATTTAGTCGAAAATTTTTCTAATCTCTTTACTGAACCAAACGATAAACTTACCTATACCACTAAAGTCATAGGAGAAATCAGAACGCACAAGGACACTCCCGTTTATACAAGGTATTACCCTTACCCAATGTCATTAAAAGGTGAAGTCGAAAAACAAATCAACAAAATGTTAGACGATGGCATCATTCGACCATCAAGATCCCCTTATAATTCACCCGTTTGGGTTGTAGCTAAAAAGCCCAATCCCCAAGGCAATAAGCAATACCGAATCGTTATTGACTACAGGAAGCTTAACTCGATTACTGTAGCAGACCGTTACCCAATACCCCAAATTAATGAGGTACTATCCCAGCTTGAGAAAAACAAATACTTTTCTGTTTTGGATTTAAAGAGTGGATTCCATCAAATCCCTCTCAAAGAATCCGATATTGAGAAAACAGCTTTCTCAATAAACAATGGCAAATACGAATTCACAAGACTGCCATTCGGACTCAAGAATGCCCCTTCAATTTTCCAGCGAGCCTTAGATGACATTCTTCGTCATCACATTGGGAAAATTTGCTATGTCTATATCGATGATATAGTCGTTTTCAGCAATTCTGAAGAAGAGCACATTCTCCACTTAAACCAAATTTTCAAAACCTTTGAAGACGCAAAAATGAAAATACAAATAGACAAATGCCATTTTGTCAGGGACTCAGTAGAGTTTCTAGGATTTATTATTTCCTCAAAAGGAATAACAAAGAATCCCTCAAAGGTAGAAGCAATAGCTAAAATACCTTACCCCAAAAATATTAAGCAACTTCGCTCATTTTTAGGCCTTTCCGGCTACTACCGTCGCTTTATTAAAGATTACGCCATGCTGGCTAAACCTCTAAGCATACTTTTAAGAGGGGAAGAAGGACGTATATCTAAAAACAAGTCCAGCAAAATCAACATCGAATTGGATGAAGACGCAAAAGATGCCTTCAACAAAATTAAAAATTCACTCATGTCTGACGACGTCATACTTTCCTATCCTGACTTCAATAAAGAATTCTATCTAACGACCGATGCGTCAAACTTTGCAATTGGTGCAGTCCTTTCACAGGACAAACACCCCATCGCCTTCATCTCCCGAACACTAACCAAAACAGAAGAAGCCTGTGCTACGAACGAAAAAGAGTTTTTAGCAATCATCTGGGCTCTAAACAATTTCAGGAATTATCTATACGGTTCAGCCAAAGTAAAAATTTATACAGACCACCAACCCCTTACACAGGCCCTCAGCAATAAAAATAACAACTCCAAAATGAAACGTTGGAAAGCCACACTGGAAGAATACAATCATGAACTCCATTACAAACCAGGCACAACTAACGTGGTAGCCGACGCACTATCAAGAACGCCTCCCGAACCGATTAACGCCTTGTCAGTAACCCAGCATAGTGACGAGAGCTCATCCGATAACTTAATTTGGCATGTAGAATCCCCAATTAACGTTTTCAAAAACCAAATCTTCCTAAATTCAGGCCCAATTTCTACCTATCAATTCAAGATAGTATTCCCCACATACCATAGACACGTCATTGAAGAACCGGAGTATAACTCGGAAACATTAATAAATCTCCTAAAAAGGTACCTAAACCCCTCCATAATAAATTGCATCAAAACCGACGAAAGAACTATGGGTAAAATTCAAGAAATATACCCGATCCACTTTAGTAACTATAAAACCAGGTTTTCTCAACTCCAAGTCCAGGATGTGACAGATGAACAGCAACAAGAAGAAATAATCATAAATACCCATAAAAGAGCACATAGGAATTCTCGTGAAAACAAACTTCAAATTTTAGAAAATTACTATTTTCCCTCCATGACCAAAAATATAAAAAGAATTATTCAGCAATGCTCAGTTTGCAAAGAAAATAAATACGACCGCCACCCTACCAAACCAAAACTCGGAGAAACCCCTATTCCACAATTTCCAGGACAAATCTTACATATTGATATTTACATAACCGAACGAAATTTCGTCCTTACAGCTATAGACAAATTTTCAAAGTATGCCCAAACCAAAATCCTTCGCTCCAGAGCCGTAGAACACGTTAAGGAACCTCTCCGCGAACTACTGTTTCAATTTGGCGTACCAGAAACGGTAGTTATAGACAATGAAACGTCCTTGAATTCAGCTTCCATTCGATTTTTATTGGAAGATACCCTAAATATACAAATTTTTAGAACACCACCTTACGCAAGTTCCGTAAATGGTCAAGTAGAGCGATTTCACTCGACCCTCACAGAAATAATGCGCTGTTTAAAAGCAGAGCGAAGTTTCACCTCATTCGCCGAACTCCTCGATAACTCCGTCTACGAGTACAGTTTTTCAGTCCACTCCTCCACAAAGAAAAAACCAATAGAGGTATTTTTCGGGAGAAGAATCTCCACAGACCCAAGGCAATTTGAAAGAGCTAGGGAAGAAATTATCTCGGAACTAAGAAATAGACAACTAAAAGATCTTTCCTACCATAATAAAGCCCGTCATCCAATTAAAACATATGACCCTGGAGAAACAATTTACGTTAGGATAAACAAACGACTAGGAACCAAAATATCTCCAAAATTTAAAAAAGAAGTAGTAAAGGAAGACAAAAATTCCACCGTCCTGACAGAATCAGGAAAAGTAGTTCATAAACGCAATATAAAAAATCAAAATTAAAATTTTTGTTTCCAGACTGCTCCTTATTTACCCAGTATTCGCATCAATAGACATTTATGACTACTCCGCGGCACAAATAGTTACGATAAATGACGGACTAGTAAAAATCCAGAATGGAGACTTTAGGCTAATACACATAATCGACCTCAACAAGTACGAACAATTTCTGACGGACATGTACAGATTCACCTCTTCGGACATACCCAAGGACACAATCCTTTATCCCATCCTTAAACACGAATTAACCCAATCTCTTCAAATTTTAGATACAATAAAACCTGTCGAAAGAAGACAGAAAAGATCCATAAATAGTTTAGGAACGGCTTGGGAATTCATAGCCGGAAGCACGAGGATCTGGATGTAATAACCAAAAATCTTAATGAAGTTGATAAAAACAATAACAAACAAGTACTAATTAACAATATTTTTACCGAAAAAATTAATAACATTAGCATGATAGTAAATAATCTTCTTAATAACATAAGGAAAGATACTTATATAGAAAACGAGACTATTATAAATTTACAAAATAGAATTAGATTAATAAAAGAAGAGTTGATTAACATTAAATACGACATACAGTGGGCAAAGAAAGACATTTTAAACACATTATTGTTAAATAAAAATGAAATCGAAATTGCATTAGAAAATTTAGAAAATGACGAAATACCTTTCAAAAATGCTGAAGAAGCACTAGAAATATCAAATATAAATGTAATTAGTCAAAATATGACAATATTTTACATGGTAAAAATACCATTAACTATTAAGGAAAATTTTCAAAAAATGATTATAAGACCAGTTGTAAAACAAAACAAAATTATAATTAATGTCGAATTTGATAAAATATTAAAGGGTACAAAAGATACCTATGGAATTAAAGAAGAATGTAATAATTATAAGAAAATTGAGATTTGTAAGCAAACTCAACTAGTAAATATAAGTAATAGTAGTTGTATACCTAGAGTAGTAAATAGCCTAAATTCATCTTGCACTGTAACAAACGGCCAACATATCCAACAAATCGAAGAAGTAAAACCCGGCACCATATTACTTAATGGCTTCCAAGGAGTAATAGATGCTGACGGAATGCAGAAAAATTTATCAGGGACACACCTTATTAATTTTCATAACTCAACGTTAAAAATAAATCATCAATTTTACATTAATTACGATTTGGTTCCACTGCCGGCAATCCCAGCAGTCCTGCAACCAGCACCAATCGAAAGAAATCGAATTGAATTACTTTCTCTCCAGGCCTTAAAGGAGTTTCATATTGATAACATACGAAGAATAAATCTTCTGAAGGCAGCAACGATATCCAATAGCTCCCTTTCACTTGGAGCCGTTGCAACTATCATTCTCGGTATAATATTTTTTCGGAAATTCTGGAGAAAGCACCAAAACAGAATAATCAGCGAATATTGATCCTAAGGAGATCAAAGATCTTTCCAATGATCAAAATACTTACATCAATTTTAACAACCTTCCCTATTTTTGATAGGCTCTCGGGACGATCGCTTTTAAGAGGGGAAGTGTTAACATGGCAAATGTTAACAATTGCTAAATAATAATAATGCGTAATCAGCAATAACAAGTAAAGCATAGCGGAAATGCATCTTTAGTTGCACAATATTTCCCACAGCAAAAGCCAGACGCTTGCATTAACATAAAAGCTCATTTTTCGGTGTGAAGCGGAAATCCAACACGCGCAACCCAAATAAGTCAATTCGGAGAATTGACAACATCAAGTCAGCAGTTGGCCAGTGCAACTTAGCTTAGATTTTAAGTAAATTAATTTTTAAGCTTCAGTTCTAGTTCTGTAACCAAACCATGAAGTAATAAATAAAATTTTTTTTAAAAGAAATTTACATAAAATTTCTTAACTTGTAGTTAGGAACTTCGATGACAGCCGTTTCAACGAAATGATTCGTGTTCGCCCGGACGAATTTCGCCGCTTACTAGATTATATAAAGGACGATAGTGTGTTTAACACAAATTCTAGTGGAGTACAACTTACTTTTGATTTACAACTAAAAATATTGCTATTTAGGTTGGGATCTTCCGGAGATGGATTATCTATACGAAAGGTTGCTTTTATTTTATTTTTTTTATATTTATAAATAAATGATTAAAAAAGAAATTTACAGCAATATTATTGAAAAGCCCGTGAAACGGTTGAATCAATCTATGGCATTAAAAATAAATGCAATGAATATTATTTTATTAAAATATGTAAAAGAAATCAATTAGTAGATATAAGTAAAGATAATTGTATATCTAAATTAATTAGCAGTTTAAATTCAGTTTAAATTCGTTCTAAGAAATGGTCACCACATTCCGATTATTGAAGAGTTGCAACCAAGCTTACTACTCTTAACCGACTTCTTTAAACGAAAAAAACTAATATAAAATATTTGACGGCAGATAAATATATTAGAAACAGAAAGTCCACTTCAAAAAGCCATCAGTTTCAACAACTTACCTTACTGTTAATCGATCGAGGACGATCGAACTTAAAAGGGGAGGAGTTAAGACCCTAAACACTAAAATTTCATAAAATCGATTCCGAATCTGACTTAAGCAAAAACATATAAATTAATCAGAATTGACTATACATGCGCGAGCATAACTTTAACTTAAAACTGTTATATAATTGTGTATATTATTGTGTGAATCAAGCGAAGGATTGGTTATGAAAACCAGAGGCTTCAAAGCATTTCCACGAACATGGGAATTTTTTGAATTGTACGTTACATTTAGAATTTGAAAACCCGAAAAGCAGTCGGTAGAACGAAATTCAAAGAGTCACGTGATCGATGAACGAGAAGTGCAAGAAACTTACGACGCGAGTGCAGAGCAGTAAAAGCCATTAAGCTATATTCTGCAACAGAAGTAAAGTGTAACGAAATATAAGGGGAAGCAGTACAAGCAGAGTGAGAAAAAATATAAGTAAATAAGTAAATGAATTTGAAGAAGTAACTACATTAAACATATAATACAGAAATCAAAACAAAAATAATAATAAATAATTAAAGAATTGAAAACTGAGTTATAAATGTAAACGAAAATGCGAATAAGTAATGAATAACAAAATTGCAATTAATTATTGTTATAAGTAACGTTTAAGCCGCAATTCAATTTTTCTAAGCATTTTTGTTACAGATACTTCAATTGTTAACAAAAATATTATATACATATATTGTAAAATTGAAGTACACCTACATTTACTTCTCTTTTGTATGAAATATTAATTAATTTTTAAATACTTACTTTATATAGCACGTATAAATCATATTAATATATACATTTAATTGCATTATACCCAATTTTTAATATTGATAATATTCATAGTTGTAAAATATTGTAAGACCATGGACGTACAAACGATTTTAGGTATGACAGTAGAGACCTTGAAGGAACATCTAAGAAGGGTTGGGTTAAGTATTCAAGGACGGAAAATCTGGGTGGAATCTGGGTATGAGGAAGCAGTTACGCAACGAGCTGTTGCAATCAGTAGCAACTTCACACTCAGAGACATTCAAGACAGTTTATCTTCGTTTACCGGGACAGACGCGTTAAATTTTAATGATTGGGTTCAAGAGTTTGAAGATAATGCCATTACATTATGGTATAATGAACTACAAAAATGTATATATGTGGTGTCGAGTGTAGAGTACTGAACACGACTAGAGTACTGAACACGACTAGGGTACCGAACACGACTAGGGTACTGAACACGACTAAGTTACTGAACACGACTAGGTTACTGAACACGACTATGTTACTGAACACGACGAAGACAAAATGCAACTATGGACTAGAACAAGAACTCAGCAAAGCGTTAGGACGCTTGCGTTGAGTTCTTAGAAGCGTTGGGACGCTTGCGTTGAATTCTTGGAAGCGTTATAAAGCTACAAGACGAGAAAACGAAGCATTCTATACGGGACAGCCAAACGAACAACAAGTGTATTTTTCAAACAATTTTTTAAATTATAAATTTTAATTGTAAAGTTAATAAAAATAAAATAAGTCACATCCTACATATGTATATGCTAAACAACTGCTAAAAGGAGCCGCCAAACTTTTCGTACGCACTCGGTCAGGTATTAAAGATTGGAATTCTTTAAAATCAGCTATTACAGATGAATTCGGTATCAAATTATCTTCGTTAGACATCTACAAAATGTTACAGAATCGACGTAAAAAGTACATATAATGAATCGTTTAAAGAGTACTTATATACGGCGATGGAGATAGCCAAACCCATTAATCTAGATGATGCTAGTTTGACAGGATATTTTATAGAGGGAATTCCTGACTCGAAAGCTAAAAAAACAATTTTATATTAGGCAGAAACCATTAAAGGTTAGAAAATTTACAAAAAGGTGCATGGTTCACGGCAGTTTTTAAATAAGCCAAGCCAAGCACAGAATTCAACAAAAAGTTTAACTTCTCAAAACAATAACAACGACAAGAAATTTTACAAACGCTCAGCTACCACACAAACCTTTTTTATAACACTTATAACAATAAGTTTAATAGCATTATACAATATAAAGTATTATAAGAAACATAATCAACAACAAGTTATCAAACAAGAAGGAACGCATGAGCTTTAGGAGCAGCTCAAGTCTAAGGAAGGGAGAGTTACGCCAATCATCTCACCTCAACCCATCATCACATCCAACCCTGCCAATGCAATTAATCCAATAATACGAATATAAAAAACAAAAAAGGCACAAATAAATGAATACAAGTTAACACCAAATTAGTTATCACCAAAATCTAGCTAACACAATAATACAAGCACGGAAACACAAGCGAATAAAAACACAAGTTCAAATAAAATTAATAAACCAATTGTTATATGAGACCATTTCCTTTGCTATTGCAAAAATCAACATAAATGATACAAAACAAAATCACTTTGTTTACAATATTTCCGAGAATTTTAATAAGCTATTAAGTTATGAGGTTACTACCATAGTCAGCATTTAGGTAAATATGATTTATAAGCAAACACTCACTTTCTTGCAAAACATATGTAATAAGTGAAATAAGAATTCATGAGCAATAATTCATTGCAATGTTAACTCCAATAATTACAATTAATAAAGTGAACATCTAAACCACCTGGTTTACTTCTTTAGGGTTAATTCGGTATTAGCTTTTTAAAAACTCTTGAACGCGATCTTAAAACAAAGTTGGGGCAGTCGGTAGGATCCTTGGAAAGTGATAAATTAAGGATTCAGTGAAACGAAAAACAACAAATTTTTTTTCCTCCGGAAATCGTTATATCAAATATATTTTTATAAATCCCAAAACTAATTCTGCGATTCTGTAGCCAACTCAGTAGTCGACCAGACCCTCCAGAATATAAATATTTATAAAACAACACGGATAAACACAAAAATCGGCACCACCGAAGATTTAGTGGACATTAATTGCGAAACGAAATATAAAGAAAAAGTTCTGAAGTGAAAACGACCAAAAAAAATTAAAAGGCGTTAATTCTCCAGAACAAATTATAAAAACAAATTTTTTTGTGAAGTTTTTGCAGTGAACACGTCTCAAAACAAAAAGAGCGTGAATTCACCAAAAAGTTAAAGTTTAAAAAGCGAGGTAACCGAACCCATAAAAAACAAAATTAAATCATCAAGGCACCGAGCCTTCGATAACAGGAGACAAATGGAGACCGAACAGACTCAGATGGCAGCGATCAATCTAGTAGAGGAGCTTGCCCGCAGAGAGCAACAGTTGGAGCAAATGAGGCAAACCTATCTCGAACTAAGAAACCGGACCGAAAGAAATAACGGCAGCAGGCATGTACTTATAAAAACAGTTAATGACATGCCGATATTCACGGGGACGGGTGATATTACGATAGACTCGTTCTTCAGCAGCATCGAGTACCTGCTATCCACAACGAGCGATAAAGAGCTACAGAAAGAAGTGACAAGATCAATCTACTACAGGACCATCCAGGACAGAGGCAAAGAATACAATTATCAATATACCTCAACCGGACAACTTACAGCTTATAAAGCAAAGCTTGAGCAACATAGACAGCTTACTAGTAAATACCATAAAAGAGATGACTCATGGAAACCTTAATGATATAATAAGAATAATGGCAAGTAGAAGATTTGAAGATAGCAATATTAGGCCAGAATATATGAAATTTAAAGTAAAAGGAGATAGTTCGATGGAAAAATGTAATAATAAGCATCCTGATCGGGGACAAAGTGTTGAAGAATCCTGCAACCACGAATGGCTATAGTTTTCCCCTTACAACAACAACGTTTTTCGGTTACGTTTAAGAATTTTTTAATCCATTTTGTTAGTTCTTAATAAACCACTTATGTGAACGGTCATATGAACTTTAACCAAAGTATTTTATTCAAAATGTCCCTGCGGTAGAAGTAAGTTTTACAACAGGTTATGGGCCCAGGACCTACGTCGGGATAATAAAAACTATAAAATTCGATTCTGCGTGTGTCGCGTAAAGTGTTCGTCACTTTAAAAATACAATATGAGTTCGCTATATCAAATTGAAAAGTTGGATGATACCAACCACGATACGTGGTGTGTACAAATGCAATGTGTTTTGGTGCACGCAGATATTTGGACTGTTGTTAGTGGTGATTTTGCTAAACCAGAGGATGCGCTATTGTTGGCCAAGCGGAAAGTCAAAAATGAGAAGGTTTGGCAACAATTATGTTAAGTGTAAAACCATCACTATTGGGGTACGTAAAAAACTGTACCAGTGCATTAGAAGCGTGGATAAAGCTAAAAAATGTGTATAAGCCCAGTGGTCCAATACGAAAAGTAACCTTATATAAAAGGCTACTCAGCCTCAGTATGACTGAAGGTGTGTCTATGGTTCAACATGTACAAGGGTTTGTTAGCGTTTCAGACAAGTTAGCTGAGCTAGACATAAAGTTAAGTGATGAGCTGCTGGTTATCATTCCATTATCCAGCTTGTCGAGAAATTTCGAGAATTTCGTCATTGCGATGGAGACGCGTGATTCATTCCCAACAGCGCAGCGCAGAATCCAGTTTACCACAATGAAGTAAACATATTGATATAAGATTTCATTATATACGAGAAGTTGTAAAAAATAATGTAATTGATTTAAAATATTTAAGTACAGATAATATGCCAGTAGATACTTTGACTAAAAATCGTTGTAAATCAAAACATGCAAAATTAGTTGAATTACTTGGAATGAAACAATAATTGTTGTTGAGGAGGAGTGTTGAAGAATCTGGCATCTGGAAACCTACCTACCTAGACTAAATTTTGGTCAAAATCAACCAAATCAATATAAACAAAATTATGCTCATATTATTCAATTTATACAAAACCAAAGCGAACCGAAGGAAATAGACAATAATAAATATAGTTCAAGGGGACCACAATTGACAGGACACCCTAATTCGCCGCATAGCCAAGATCGTTTGTACTTATTGTATAAACATTCCCACACTGCTGACAGCATTTGGTTTTTTTTGCGACAATAAATTATTAGAAAATTTAATGTATGTATAATGAAACAAATGTAATCAGATTAAAAGAAATCATAATGACTAGCCAAAATAACTTGTTAAGTAGAGATATTATTACAGATGAAGATATAACTAATTTTAATGTAACTTTTGGAAAATTGCAATAGTTGCTAAAGATGAAAATATTGTAATATTAGTAAAGTTACCTCAATTTGGAAAAGAAATATATCAAACAATTCATGTACAACCAATACTAAATGCAAGACAAATGAAAATTTGTTTTAAAGAAAACGAAATATTGTCCATTAATGAAATAACTTATAAGGAAACGAAATTTAACGAAGATTTACAACAATATGAAGATAATTGTATTGAAAATATTTTTAAGGGAAAAATGCACTGTAACTATGTAAGAAACAATAAAACCAATGTTATTGAATTAGATGCAAATCATATATATATGTGGCAACCCCAAAGTAATATGGCAACCCCAAATGCAACTCTGAAAAGATTATAGACATGGCAACCCATGGATAAGCTGTCAGCTTGACGACCCGCCATCTTTCCTTCTTCTTGGCGCATCATCACGACTGCAAGCACGTCTCATCATTTCACTCTCCATTTTATTTTCAATTGCATTATAAATTTTGTATCAGTTTTTTATATTAAAATAAATCCAACATTATTGTGGACATCCCACATATTGGTGACCCCGACAATAAAGAAAAATGTCGGAAGAGGAAGCGGTAAGCCAGGTTACACAGAATTTGCAGCATCGGGGCTAATAGGCAGAGGACATCCAAACCCGCAACGTGGAAGTGGCCAAAGTTTCCATCAGGATCCCACCATTCTGGCACGCAAAGCCAGAACTGTGGATGGCGCAGGTCGAGTCGCAATTCATTGTGGCGGGCATAACGAGCGACAAAACAAAGTACCACACCGTCGTGGCCGCGATCGAAAGCAACTTTCTAGCCCAAATTAGCGACATAATCCTTAATCCACCGAACAGTGAATTGTATACCACGTTAAAAAATCGTATAATAACGCAATTCGCGGACTCGGAGCAAAAACGTGTAAAAAGCTACTGCAGGAACAAGAGCTCGGTGATATGCGTCCATCACAACTCTTGCGCGAAATGCGAAGTCTAGCGGGCAGTGAGATTAATGATAATATACTAAAGTCCATTTGGATGAGTCGGTTACTCTCCAACATGCGACTAATAATTTCTATCAGCAACGAACCGCTCGACAAAGTTGCCCTGCTCGCGGACAAAATATGTGAGGTTAGTGTCAGTAACACGCAATCAATCCAGCATCGAGCAGCAGTTAGCCGAAATCACAAAGGAGATAGCCTCAATAAAGGCGAACATAAATCATCGGACTAGAAGTCGCAGCAGAAACCGTCCTCCGTCACGTTCCGGCATGCAAAACAACAATTCGAATGGTTTATGCTGGTACCACAACAAATTTGGTAACGATGCCAAAAAATGTCGTAGCCCTTGCGTAAAAAAGTTAAACTAACTAGTCTTTCGTCAATGGCGGTCGACGACAGGCTCAACAATAAAAACCGCCGCTTAATCGTTCGAGACAAAAAAATCTGCAATAAACTTTCTCATCGACATGGGAGCTGAAGAGGGAGCCCTGACTCAGAGCTCAAAAACTTACAAGACTCGAATACCAGCCTATTAATCAAACCTTTCACGATTCCAGGCACCGCTGTAGACATCTTTTGTGACGTAAGCACCAGCCAAGTCCGACCGTACTTAACTCCTTCGTTTCGCAGAACAATTTTCGACTCCATACATAACATAGCACACACCGGCGCCGCTAAAACAACTAAATTGATTGCAGAAAAATTTGTGTGGCCGAGTCTCCGAAAAGATTGCCGCTTATAGTCCAGGCAGTGCATCCCGTGCCAAAGAGCTAAAGTACAGCGCCACAACAGTGCACCGTTGTCGACATTCACTTTACCAGAGCAACGATTTGACCACATAAATATGGATATCGTCGGACCATTACCACTTTGCAAGGGTTATCGATACTGTTTGACAATAGTCGATCGTTATTCCCGATGGTTAGAGGCACTCCCGCTCGAAGACATGACGACAGAGACCATTGCTTTCAACTTCTACACGCACTGGATCGCTAGATTTGGAGTACTGAGTAGAGTAACAACGGATCAAGGTAGACAATTTGAATCTACACTATTCGGAGAACTCTCCAGACTTTTAGGCATCAAGCACTTACGTACCATTGCATATCACCCCGCATCAAACAGGATTATAGAGCGATGGCAGAGATCATTAAAAGCAGCGATAAAATGCTACATGACAGACAACTGGGTCGAAGTTCTCCCACTCATCTTTCTAGGTTTTCGTTCCTCATGGAGAGATGATTTAAGAGCGACACCCGCAGAGATGGTTTATGGAAATACAGTTCGATTACCTGGCCAGTTCTTTGCCAACGAAGGTGAATTCGTCGAAAATTTACGCATACGCTTGCAGTCACTAAAGCCGTCGCCGACTACAAACAACTCAGCGCACATACCGTTCGTAGAAAAGAACTTACACTCAACACCATCAGTCTTCGTGCGCAACGACTAAATTCGTCCACCTCTTCAACCACCATACGAGGGACCATTTCCCGTAGTCAAACGCGGTGACAAGTTCTTCAAAGTCAAAATCCGAGGAAAGGACGTAAACATTTCCATCGACCGGTTAAAAGCAGCTTTCGTCGCCGAGGATTACCCGTCGAATCAAACAATCCAAGACAAAGAGTACCAAACAAGAGCTGGTCGTCGAGTACGTTTTCGTTTTTTCGCATAGGGGGGAGTGATGTGGCAACCCCAAAGTAATGTGGCAACACCGAAGTAATATGGTAACCCCAAATGCAACTTATTATAGACATGGCAACCCATGGATAAGCTGTCAGCTTGACGACCCGCCATCTTTCCTTCTTCTTGGCGCATCATCACGACTGCAAGCACGTCTCATCATTTCACTTTCCATTTTATTTTCAATTGCATTATAAATTTTGTATCAGTTTTTTATATTAAAATAAATCCAACATTATTGTGGACATGCCATATATATAATCAATGCTTTAAATGAAACAGTTAATTACAATTGTGATTCAAATAACTGTACCATAAATGATATTTATTTGATTCGATTTGAAAATTGCGATGTAAGACAGAAGAGAACTATGCAGCGATTGAAGGGGAAATGTTAGCTATTATATGGGCATTAAATTCCCTTAGAAATAATTTATATGGCATGGTCAAGGCTAATGTAAGTTAAGGTATCAAAAGTGCAACTGTTGGGTTAACAAAATATAACACCAATCATTGTCCTATAATTTGAGTTGATCCAATTCTTGCACTCAAGTTTTGCCAAAGTACCCGATATGTGCAGTATGTGCGTGGCGTTCGCTCATTGGCCAGCACTGCAACCAACAACGACACCCACGCAGCTCGGTTTTCCCGCCAAAACTCACGACTTGCGATGATCCAGCATTACAGCAACAAACAACAACTTAAACTCAACTATAAGCATATGGAGCAGGTCACTTTAATTAAAGTCTAATTTTAGTAGAGCACCAAGAAAACTGTAACCAAGCGAGCAACATCGCAGTAGATTAAAAAGTAATAAAATAATAGAAATAATAAAAGGTACAGTGAACAAAAAACTAACTGGCGCCCAACGTGGGGCTTCTTATAATATCCTTACAAGTGGATTATTATATCCAAGGACATAAAAGAAGGACACTTATCCTGCGGGAAAAGGACTACTTCCACTGAGGACAGGAATCTCAAATAAATTAAAAAAAAAATAAATAAATTTTTTATGTAAGTACTAATTTAAGATCAATGAAAGTGGTCGTATTGTGTTCAATAAAAAGTTAATAAAGCTCTGGAAAATTTTGTTAAAAAAAGAGAGTAATTTACTTATGTGGCATAAAATAAATTTGTTTTAAATAACAAAAGGAAAAAATATTCTTTTAGTTACAAACTTAATTTTTTCATTTAAAGGGATAATAGAGCACGTGCTTAAAATTTATTCTTATTAAATATTTTCTTCCAACACGTTTATTTTCTGATCGGAAAGCCAAAAATTTTGTATGTTAAAACTTGTGAAAAGTGCGAATAATAATAAAATTTATTTAACTTAAGCAATAAAGATTTTGCTATTTAAGTTCTCCTTTGATGACCCATTTTGCATAAAAAATTATAATCCCCGATTTGGCCTGGTAAAAGGGTCTCTTTCATTGCTCACATATCGTTTTAAATAAATTACTTTTTCTCCACTTTTCAAAATAAGCTGGCGTCTTATAAATTACCCAGATAGCACTGAGTTGATTGTATGGTGATTTACGTATCATTATTGATTGTTCTTGGTGATTGTTTTTTGATAAATTTGCCGTTTACAATAACAAAATGTACAAGTATCAAAAAACGCTCAACAAGTTGATTAAATATCAATTGTGTTGTTTCGTGATCCCGTTATGAGTATACAGTTAACCACATCAAAATATTTCTTTTTGTGACAAAATAATGCATGCATTCTCACTTCCACATAGTTCATCTCCAAAGCAACAGCTCTCTAGTGCGTGAAATAAATAAAATAAAACATAATTTTAAAGTAATTAATTAAAATAGCTTAATAATTTATTATTTTTGAATTTGCCAATTAAAGTAATAAAAATTAATTATTTTATAATGTCAGCCACTCAAATAAAAAGAAAAGCTAGAAAGGAAGCTAAAAAAATTATAAATTCAAAGTTGTTGCATAGTGATTCAAGTGTTGAAGTTAAATTTCAAGACCAAGGTGCTGCAGTGGTAAATAATATTGATATTGTGAACGAAGCGAGAGGGGAAAGTAGATTTGAGGATTTCTTGGACAGTGATAGTGATAGTGTTACAAGTGATGAAAATGATGTAACCTATGATCTGCGTTCAGAGCTTAGCAAATGGGCGTCAGACTTCGGAATAAGTTTTGTGGCATTTAATGCTTTACTGTGTGTGCTAAACAAATGCAACATAAAAGTTCCCAAAGATGCTAGGACAGTTTTACAAACACCGGCTGAAGTGGTCAAGCGGAATGTAGGAGATGGGATTAACGAGCAAATATCAAATGTTCAGGTAAATGGGTACTTCTTTTCTTTTCTGATTGACATCATGAGCTCTATAAATAATTATGGATATGAACCTAACAGCAGCCAAATAATATGTAAGTCCAAATAAAACACTTTAAATTTTCTTCATTTTTATTTAACTTTATGTTTTTCAGATCAAAATCTAGACAGCACAGACCAACAGTCTCTTAAAAATTTAATAGCGGAGTTGACGATGGAAGTGCGAGCTTTAAAGACAGAAGTGAAGGAGCTAAAGGAAGAAAACAAAATAAATTTGTTGAAGCTGACAGAGGAAGTCATTGCGGTCAAATTGGAAAACAGGGGAAAACCCTCAGAAAGTCAAAGCCCACAATTCGACCAACTACCATTTTACCATAAGAAGGATCTTGACGATTTCGAAGCACAGCTTTTACAAAAGCCAGAGTTGTTGGAGAAATTTGTATGTATAATGCTTGTTATGTTGCTTTTACCAGTTACAAATGTATAACAAAGAATTATTTATAGAAACTATATATTAAGAAGACTGGGGGTGAAGCGTCAACCCCTTTTCTAAGAGCAGCAATCAGGCGTATTTTTTTCAGACGAGTTGGCAATGTCTTTTTTGTGGAGGGGCACGGCAGATAAGCCAAGCGCGGAAAAATGTTTAGTAAACAATAATAAAAAGTAATATTATTTTATATTGTATTAATTATTTTAACAATAACTACATTTTTTCCTCTTTCTTTAGATATTTGTCATGAAATGTTTCAAGTGGACGAAAAAGCCGTTAGAACAACGCTACAAAAACATTTCGTTTATGCAAACGAAAGAGTAAAAAAACGCCGTCTACCTTTGTCTGAAAATAAATGAATGTTTTGAGCTGTAAGGAAAAACATGCTAATGAATTAATTTAAAATATAAATAAATTTGAATTTAAAAATAAACCAAAAAATGAATATTGATTAATAAGATGACTGAAAACTGACTGGAAAAAACAATCGAAATTTATAATAAAATGACTGTAAATTGACTAAATATTGACTGAAAATTTACTGGAAATTCATTGAGAAATGACTGGAAAAAACAATCGAAATTTATAATAAAATGACTGTAAATTGACTAAATATTGACTGAAAATTGGCTAGAAATTCATTGAGAAATAACTGGAAAAAACAATCGAAATTTATAATAAAATGACTGAAAATTTACTAGAAAATCATTGAGAAATGACTGAAAAAAACAATCGAAATTTATAATAAAATGACTGGAAATTGACCCTGAAAATGACTCAATCAAAATCATTCAATTTTGTTCGACCATTTTCTCCCGAGGCAACAGTCTATTTACAATGAATATTGATATAGAAATTGACTGTTTTCTATCAATTTTTCTCTTGAAAATGAGTGATTTTCCATTAAAAATTGATAGCAAATGCTGGCTGGGTAGGTACGGAAAGTGCTGACGCTTTGTCTGCAGAGTAGCGTGTGACAGCAATAACGACAACAACGGCGAACCGCAGTGGCAGCGGCAGCGACGCTTAGGGTAGCGTTAAGTTAGGAATTGGCTTTGTTTAGGGAAATAGTTAGTCTAAGACCGACTCTGTAATCGAAAAGATTTGGCTGCTCCTGCATAGCAGGAGAAATAAAAGTTTAAAAAATTATAAGTGAAGAGACTTCATTATTGGCGCCCAACGTGGGGCCACGCGAATTACGTCGTCAGATGACTCCACCACTCCAAAAATATTGCCTAATGTAAGAAGAAGCATATTTAAAAAAAAAGAAAGAAGAATAATAATAATTGTAAATATGTCTATTTTGCAACTATAAATCATATATACAAAAGTTGCAAAATAGCATAACTAAATACGGTACCATGATCGTGTATATACAAACACACATTTATATATGTATATAAACGAATAAACGTTCTTGGTATCGTATTACCTAAATATTAAATTGATTACTTAAGTTATGCCGGGTCGTTGACAGTAATAATGAAATGTCGAATCAGCACAACGGCCCTAAGTAAATTACGCTAAGCATAGTTTAAGAATGAAATAATAATTTTATAAAGAACGTGACGGTAAACCGCACAGTACGGTGAAAGGTCTTTTATTCAAAATAAAACATTTTCTGTGCCGTCGCAGAAAACGTAACTCGCGCGGAAAAAGATACGATAAAATCCTTATAAAAGGATAATAGTCTAACAATTCGCAAGGTGGCCGCGAGCTCGATACCCGCGAGTAACAACCAAAATTTTAATTAAAAATAAAAACAACGCTTAAGTCAACAAGCTTAAGTATTTGCACGTCGCGCCTAGACGTAGCCAGCGAAGGACTGAAGAGAGAATCGGACTAAGCTGTGGACATCCACATAAAATATAAAATAATAAAATATGATAATTTTTCACGTATACTCGTTTTTGACGGTTATTTCCTGGACGCAGGCGAAATTATTTAATTACACCAACTCACACTACATGATGATTTCAACTGGGAAAGTTGCTATTCACGACCAATATGGTATTTTGCTACATAAAACTAACTTGACGAATTATGAAACTATAGCGACAGATACGGAAGGGCTGCCTGAACAGTTTCCACATTCTCCTGCAAGGAAATTGCTCCAAGCGGATGCTGGTCAGATCCTCGCTTTATTGGAGACTCTGAAGACCCATCACCGACATTCACGTGGTATCAACATTATAGGTACTGCACTGAAATACATCGCAGGGACACCCGACTTCGACGATTTTAACGAGGTCGCAACCAAAGAACGTGAACTGATTGAGGCTAATGAACGACAGATTACAATTAACACTCAGCTTCAGACAAAAATAAATAATCTGTCACGAGCAATGAATGACCTACTTAAAATTACAAAAGAAAAAATTGTGGACACAGGGCATTTATTTGGGTTGGCTACAGCAAGAAACAGGGCAGTACTAGCAGACCTCACAAACATAGTTCATTCAGTAACACTAGGAAAGCATAGTGATAATATTTATTTCGTAGTTAAATATCGTAAAATCAGCAAAATTTGTGAAAAAATTAGGCTTTTACCTGTAATTCATAGTAAGAAGATAATTAACTTAGAAACAGATATAGCAGAGGAAGTTATTGCGGTCAAATTGGAAAACAGGGGAAAACCCTCAGAAAGTCAAAGCCCACAATTCGACCAACTACCATTTTACCATAAGAAGGATCTTGACGATTTCGAAGCACAGCTTTTACAAAAGCCAGAGTTGTTGGAGAAATTTGTATGTATAATGCTTGTTATGTTGCTTTTACCAGTTACAAATGTATAACAAAGAATTATTTATAGAAACTATATATTAAGAAGACTGGGAGTGAAGCGTTAACCCCTTTTCTAAGAACAGCAATCAGGCGTATTTTTTCGGACGAGTTGGCAATGTCTTTTTCGTGGAGGAGCACGGCAGATAAGCCAAGCGCGGAAAAATGTTTAGTTACAACAATAATAAAAATTAATATTATTTTATATTGTATTAATTCTTTTAACAATAACTACATTTCTTTCCTCTTTCTTTAGATATTTGTCACTTGGTGCAGATCAAACATAAGCAAAGCACACGCTTTTGCCAACCACCTTAAAGATATATTTCAGCCATTTAACCTCAGTAGCACCAGCCATCGTGAGGACGTCGAATCATACACTGATTGCCCATGTCCAATGGATAAGCCTCTTACATACGTAAGACTCTCAGAGGTCCAATTTGAAATATCGCGTTTGAAAAATTCAAAGTCTCCAGGTTATGATAACATCGACGCTTGGACAATCAAAAAATTTTCCAAGAAATGTCTATTATTTTTGGTCTTGCTTTTTAATAGTAGCTTCAAATTGAGCCATTTCCCCACGCAGTGGAAATGTGCTGAAATTATAATGATACCAAAGCCAAACAAGCCGGAAAATGAATTATCTTCATATAGACCAATAAGCCTACTGACAATATTCTCGAAAATACTCGAAAGAATATTTCTTCGAAGACTACTGCCAGAGCTGGAAAAGCAATCAATTATTCCAGATCATCAGTTTGGTTTCAGACATATGCACGGCACACCGGAACAATGTCATCGCGTTGTGAAAACTATACTTAGTAGCTTGGAGGAGAAGAAGTATTGTTGTGCAATTTTCCTAGATGTTCAGCAGGCATTTGACAGAGTCTGGCACTCGGGCCTACTGTATAAAATTAAAAAGACGCTATCTACTCCAATCTATCTCTTCCTCAGATCTTATCTGAGTCAAAGACATTTCTATGTTAAAATTAAAGATGAAATCTCAGACATACACGAAATAAAGGCAGGTGTCCCGCAAGGAAGTGTTTTGGGACCAATACTGTATACAATTTTTACCGCAGACATGCCAATATTGGAAAATGGTAATTTAACAGTTGCCACCTATGCAGATGACACTGCTGTACTCTCATTTGCCTACTCCGCTAGCGAAGCTGCTGAAACTGCACAAGCACAGCTAAATGAAATACAATCTTGGCTTCGCAACTGGAATATCTCTGTAAATACTGGAAAATCAACTCACATAACTTTCACATTGAGGAAGGAAGAGTGTCCCGATGTGAGTCTTAACAATGTTTTAATTCCAAAGTCCAATTGTGTAAAATATCTCGGATTACATTTAGATAAACGGCTTACTTGGTGTGAACATATTAGAGCCAAGAGAATTCAGCTCAAAATTAAAACTAGAAAAATGTATTGTTTGCTTGGCCCTAAGTCTAAACTTAGTTTACAAAACAAAATTCTTCTATATAAAACTATGTTGAAACCCGTATGGTCTTATGGCATTCAAATCTGGGGTACAACAAGTAGATCCAACATAGACATAATTCAGAGGTTTCAGTCAAAAACCCTTAGACTTCTTGCTAACGCTCCGTGGTACATTAAAAATACTCATCTCCATAAGGATCTGAGAATGCCTATGGTGATTGATGAAATAAAAAGATACAGCTCAAAGTACTTAACAAGATTAAATTGGCACCCTAACCCATACGCTATAAATTTATTAGACAACAGCGATGACACACGACGATTGAAAAAACTACATCCTCTAGACCTGCCATTTAGATCGTAAGAACTATCTAAGTATAAAATAATACACATTGTAATAATATTGCTACACATTACGTAATTTAGCTTAATAAATACTAGTTACCAAATAACCTTATATTAAGGCCAAATTGCACTTAATGCATCAATGTGAAACACATTAATCAATTACATTTACTTATTGTCTACCGACAGATTGTAAATTAAGATGAATAATAATAAAAAAAAAAATGTTTTAAGTGGACGAAAAAGCCGTTAGATCAATGGAAATCGACAACAACACCTCTTATTACCATAAACGCTCCTCTCCTCAGAATCATTATAATCCCCATTATCAGCAAAATAAAAATAATGTTCAACAACATCAGTTAATACGAAATGCTCCGCCGCAGCAGCATTTTACAGTTCATCCTCTGGTATTTAAGCGATCACGCGAGCAATCCTCCCTAAATCACACACCCCTAAACAAAATGCAAAAAGTTAATTTCATGCCTGAAAAAGAAATATTCGACCAAGAAGATTGGGAAGGGTATAATGAAAATAATTTTCAAGGCGACAGTTTAAGAAATTATGCTGAAAGTTATTGCTTTGATGGTATGTAATACCAATAACGTTGATGTCGATACGCAACAAGTCGAGGAAATTCATTTTTTAAACTAAAGTCGCTCCTGCCGTTTATAACTAAAACTACCAAAAGCGGTCAGGAGCTACGTCTTTTAATTGACACCGGAACTTCTAAGAACTATGTTAAAAATTTTTCGTTTCTGCACGGCATCAAAAGTATCGATAAGCCGTTCAAGTTAAAGTCTATCAATGGGTCGAATTTAATAAATAAAAAATGCCATTGGATACGATTTCCTTAGAGAAATTGAGGCAAATGTTGAGAATTGATACTTGTCTTATTGTCGTATCAGTTGCGCCGTTCATTAATAATGAAATAAAAACACTCCTCAAAGACGGTATAATCAGAGAATCCTGCTCTCTATATAATTCTCCCGTTCATGTTGTATCCAAAAAGGGTCGAGATGAAGGCGGTAATCCGAAGCTACGACTGGTAATCGATTATAGGAAGATTAATGAAAAAACAATTCCTGATCGATACCCAATACCTGATACTACCACAATTTTAGCCAATTTGGGAAATTCGAAATTTTTCACCACCTTAGATTTAAAATCCGGTTTCCATCAGATTGTTATGTGCGAGGAAGATAGAAAAAAAACCGCGTTTAGCATTAACAATGGGAAGTATGAATTTTGTAGGCTACCCTTCGGTTTAAAAAATGCGCCAAGCATATTTCAGAGAGCGATAGACGATGTCCTGCGCGAAGATATCGGAAAATGTTGTCACGTTTATATCGATGATATAATTATTTATTCACCCGACGAAAAATCGCATTTGGCTAGCATCGATCTTAGGCAAGTTAGAAAAAGCGGGAATGAGAGTGTCGACAGAAAAGTCGAAGTTTTATAAAACTGAAGATGAGATTCTGGGTTTTTTGGTTTCAGAAAAGGGTATAAGAACTTGTCCAGATAAAGTCCATGCAATTTTGAATTACAATCTTCCAAGAACACTGCGTGCGCTGCGATCTTTTCTCGGTCTTTCAGGCCACTATCGTCGTTTTGTAAAAAATTATGCCGATATGGTAAAACCATTAACCAAATATCTTCGTGGCGAGAATGGGCATGTAGGAGCAAAAAAGTCGAAAAATGTTGAAATAACACTTGATTGCGAGACGCTAAGCGCCTTTGAAAAGGTGAAGCGAGTGTTAGCTTCCGAAGATGTCCTTCTTCAATATCCAAATTACAACCAACCTTTCGAATTGACAACGGACGCCTCGTCAACCGCCTTAGGTGCAGTTTTGTGTCAAAATTCCCGCCCCATTACAATGATTTCAAGAACTCTTTCTGCTACAGAACAAAATTACGCCACCAATGAACGCGAATTGCTTGCTATCGTATGGGCTTTGAAAACGTTGCGACATTATCTCTACGGAGTAAAAAATATAGAAATTTTTACCGACCACCAACCCCTTATTTTTTCAATATCCGAAAAAAATCCAAACAGTAAAATAAAGAGATGGCGCGCATTTATAGAGGAATTTTCGCCAAACTTCCACTATAAACCAGGAAAAGAGAATAAGGTAGCTGACGCGCTCTCTAGGCAGTACGTTAATAACTTAGAAGAATCTGAAACAAATGAAACCGCTCGTAGTGAAGAGTCATCTAGTAACATTATAAAAACCATAAAGCAACCCATTAATCAATTCAAGAATCAGCTCATTTTAACTAAATTGAATACTTTTAGTAAAACCACTAAAATTTTATTTAAAAAATTTATTCGATACACAATTTTTTTTTAACACTGTCGAACAGTTAATACACTGCCTAAAATCTTCAATAAATTATAACGTAACAAATGGAATTCATTGTGACCTTCCTACTTTAGAGAAAATACAGGACCTCATATTATCTAAATTTCCAGGTGTAAAATTTGTTCACACAGAATTACTCGTTATTGATCTGGCAAACAAGGATGACCAACTGGAAACAGTCGCTACTGAGCATAATCGAGCACACCGCTGCTTATCTGAAAACTTTAATCAAATTTCCAAAGAATATTACTTTCCGAATTTAAAACAAATGTTAAAAAATCTAATCGCAAATTGTAAGATTTGTTTGGAGAATAAGTACCAGCGCAAACCACCAGACCCTGGCATTGGCAAAACGCCTATCCCAAACTTCCCGGGGGAAATCCTCCATTTAGACATTTTTATTACCACCAAACAAAATTTTTTAACATGCGTCGACAAATTTTCTAAATTTGCCGTCGTGAAGGCAATCGCATCAAGATCCACTGTTGATGTCAAAGATGCTCTTCTAATAAAAACACTACTGAGAGATCAATTTTCTTTTGATCAATTCTTCATACCCACACTTCACAGCGAAAGCAACGGCCAAGTGGAAAGGTTTCACTCCACCTTGCTTGAAATAGCGCGTTGTATTAGGGAACAGCAGCAATTATATGAAACTATTGACCTAATTTTACTTGCAACCCACAAATACAATCACAGCATTCACTCTGTCATAAACGCTAAGCCTATGGACGTGTTTCATAATCATCCGGCTGAAATTTTAAATGCTGTTAGAAGAAGGTTAGCTAAAGCTCAATTATTACCATTTCATTAAAAAGAACTTGTAAACTAAACCTAGCTCTAAGGTACTGCAATTGTAAAAACAAAAATTTTGAATTGTCACCATTGAATTATTTACCAATTCATTAAAACAACTTGTAAAGTAAACTTAGTTCTAAGCTACTACAATTGTAAAAACAAAAACATTTGACCTGCTTCCACTATCACGCCGATTTCGAGATTCAAAATGACTTTATCGAAACGGGGACGTTCGAGCATAACAAGGGGAGTAGTTAAGGTATCAAAAGTGCAACTGTTGGTCAACACAGGGTTAACAAAATATAACACCAATCATTGTCCTATAATTTGAGTTGATCCAATTCTTGCACTCAAGTTTTGCCAAAGTACCCGATATGTGCAGTATGTGCGTGGCGTTCGCTCATTGGCCAGCACTGCAACCAACAACGACACCCACGCAGCTCGGTTTTCCCGCCAAAACTCACGACTTGCGATTATCCAGCATTACAGCAACAAACAACAACTTAAACTCAACTATAAGCATATGGAGCAGGTCACTTTAATTAAAGTCTAATTTTAGTAGAGCACCAAGAAAACTGTAACCAAGCGAGCAACATCGCAGTAGATTAAAAAGTAATTAAATAATAGAAATAATAAAAGGTACAGTGAACAAAAAACTAACTTGTATATACAGATCATCTACCCCTAACTTATGCTTTAAGTAATAAAAATTCTAAAAGCAAAATGAAACGTTGGAAGGCTTTCTTAGAGGAACACAATTATGGATTATACTACAAGCCCGGAAAATCGAACGTCGTCGCAGATGCTTTATCGCGACCTTCTCACATAATTTAATATATAGCGTTGATTGTCCAATCAATACATTTAAAAATCAAATTTTCTTAAGTGTAGGTGAAATATCTACCTACCAATTTAAAATTGTATTTTCAACCACTGACATTTGATTACTGAACCAAACTATGATCACGACAATTTACTTCAACTTCTCAAGCGTTATTTAAATCCGACAGTCATAAACTGTACATATAAAGGCTAATGAAAATACATAAGGTTCGATACAAGACCTGTGTCATCTCCATTTTAGTAATTATAAAATAAGTTTTTCTCAAATTCAAGTAGATGACATTACTAACGAAGAAGAACAGGAAGATATAATTATTAGAACGCACAATGGAGCTCATAGGAATAGCATTGAAAATGAAAATAAACTTGAACGTTACTATATTCCGTCAATGACAAAGAAAATTTAAGAAATAGTTGGAAACTGAGAAATTTGTAAAACAAACAAATACGACAGACATCCAGCAAGGCCACTAGTACAACCTACTCCAACTCGATGTGGCTTATCATAATAAAAATAGAACAGATGGAAACATATTTCGATGGAGACATAATATATGTAAGTTAACACAATATTTTATGAACTTCTACATAAATTCCATTCCCACATTATATGCTAGAAACATACAAACCGTTTGCATACTTTGGAGTCCTATTACAACCAAAGTGCAACTGCGCTAAACGCGCATCCGCTAAATTCTTAAGTGAGCGAAACACGCGCAACCATGTCTTCTCCCCCAAAACCAAATAGCTGCAGGTGAGCGCTACACGCGCAAACCCTTTTAGCTGACCAAGCATCTTTGGTCACGTAGGCCGGCTCAAGCATAGGTTAGATTATAAACTTTAAAGTTAAGTGTAGTCAGTTTTTATAATAAAGCTCAAGAGAAGCACATAGTGCTGATTAATAAACGCATTGTTTTATTTTTTATGTGGCGCCCGAGCAGGGACCGTGAGGAAAAAATAATAATATTTTTATACTCGCGGACTAAACCTAAATAACATTTCGTACTCGGCCCCTTAGTACCTTTCGGAAAAAGGACGGGCAGTATCAACCCAGCCGAACGAAAAGCATAAGCGAAATACAAATACATTGAACAAAAAGTGCGTGAAAAAGTGTAAAATAATACAACAAATACAACTCCTAGAGGAAAGATTTAAGTTAATTCATCAAATACAACCAATACAACAAATACAACTACAAGAGGAGAAATCTAAATTAATCACACAAAGGAGGAAACACTATCAACACAGGAAAATGCAAATGATATTTATGTAAGTTTGATATTAAGATTATTAGTAAGTAAGGTTATGTGAAAGGAAATAATTATTGTTATAACAAAAGAAAAGTTAACACTGTAAGTAAAAAAAAAAAAAAAAAAAAAAAAAAATTATTTAAATAATCAGAAACAAGTGAACAAAATGAGTCAGGAAGAACAAATAGCATCGACATTGTCGAGATTAAATCTGCACTCATCCAGCACTAACGTTTCCCCTCCTAACATCCCTTCCACTTTCACTCCTAATCAAAAAAGAGAACTCGTTTCGTTAATATCGGAAACAGTTTCGACCATATTACACCCAGAAATCGAAGAAGAAGTTGAACATCCTGTAGATTTTAGCATTAACGTGGACGCATCCGAAAGAGTTCCGGATGTGGTAAAATGTTTAAGAGAATTTTCGGGTAAAAACGGAGAATTCAGTTCATGGCGGAAATCGGTAGATAGAATATTATTAATGTACGGACAGAATAAGAACACCCCAAAATATTTTGCTATCCTGCATACAATAAGACACAAGATAGTTGGCGAAGCTGACACGGCCCTTGAGTCTTAGCGCACCCTATTAAATTGGGGTAAGATAAAAAAATGTCTGATGTTACATTACTCAGACAAGAGAGACGTTAGCACGTTGGAATATCAAATGACAACACTTGCACAACGGGGTAGCACTGTTGAAGAATTTTATCAACAAGTCTATCAATATCTCTCGCTTATCCTAGACAAAATCGATTGCCTGGAGTTAGGTGAAGAAGCTTTGTATGCCATGACAACGACATATAGAGAAAAGGCCCTCGACACATTTATAAGAGGTCTGAACGGTGCCTTACCCAGTCTGTTAAGTGTAAAGGAACCAACCAGTTTACCACAGGCTCTCAATATGTGTCTCAAATTAGGCAACATGAATTACAGGACAAACCATACAAATAGTATCAGTCGCTTGCCGACCAATACCAAACCTATTAGCCACAATCAACCCATTAGCTACAATCAACCAAGGTCATACTCATTCAAACCCCAAGTAAGACCCTTTTACCCAGAACTTACAAATGTTCACAACCAATCCCTTAGACCAAATTCGTATCAACAGTACGGACAAAACCGACACTACGTCACAGTGCAACCATACTTTAGACCACCTCTTCCTCCAAAACCTCCTACACCAATGGAAGTTGATCGCTCTGTTCAAACGAAGCAAATAAATTATCAGAATAGGCCTCAGTATCAACAAAATCAAACATTTTATAATAGGCAGCAAACATTCAGTAACAAACCACAAGCATTTAGTAATGGACCAGCGCAGGCTAATAATAATCAAGCTAGTAAGAGACCACCATCACAGATAATACAGACTCCTAATAAAATGCAACGGATCTACAATACTGAAGTTACAGAAACTGACCCAATAGAATACAATAATGAAATATTATAATATCCTGAAGGGTACTACGAGTCTTCACAGGACTACCAACCCGAATACAACGAAGAACAAGAAGAGATCGAAGCAACCCCTAGTGACAATATCAATTTTTTAGACTAAACTCCTCATTGCCATACTATCGTTTCAAAATGAAAAATGGCAATGAACTAAAATTTTTATTAGATACCGGATTATCCACATGACAAACATAACAGAATACTCTACAATATTACGGGAACTGAACAGAAACTTCATACGAAACATTCCAGCTAACAACCCTCTTTACCCATTTATAACAGACGAAATCAGTAATATCAACATAACAATTAATAACATTTTACCTAGATACAAAAATAAAAGATCACTAGACTACATAGGATCAGCCTGGAAATGGATAGCTGGCAACCCTGACCATGACGATTTAATAGCCATCCACAGCAAATTTAAAGAAGTAATCGAGAATAACAACCAACAATTAATAATCAACAAAAACATTTTATAAAGAATAAACAATATAACAGAAATTAGCAACTCAATAATAAAGTCTCTAGGAAGTAGTAACGAATTTCAAACCGCCCTAATACTTCAATATAAATTTAAAATTGACATAATCAAAGATGACTTAGAAAATATTAAAAGAGCAATTGATTTAACTAAAGCGAACATTATTAACTCAGTTATTATTAACAATCAAGAAGCTCATAGAATAAATAAAATTTTTGTCGAAGAGAATCTGCAATTTGGTTCGTTAGAAGAATCTCTGAATTTTGCAGATGTTCAAATTGCTGTAAAACAAAACTTACTAATTTATATGATAAAAATACCGGAAACCGGTAAAGAAATTTGCAAATCTATTATAATTAAGCCTTTAAGTAAAAACGAAACTATTTTAAAGATAAATTTTGAAAAAATACTGAAATGTAATGAAGAATATTATGGTATAGAAAAAGATTGTAAAATAATAAATGAAAGGAAATAGCAGCAACTAACTTTAACACGACAGCTAAAACAAAAACAGGACGCATAGGGCATAAGAAAAACATTCCACAGTATATTTTTTTTATTTTGGGATTTTTCTTTGGGTAATCCCCTGCAAAGCAGAAATACAACTTTTGGACTACACTTCATCGACACTTTTTTATAAGACATACGAACCTACCTCAACAGAAATATACCGAAACCCAACATTTTTGATCCAATTTTAACCCATGAATAAATGGAAGCTATAGAGATCCTTCGAGATAAAATACATTACAAAATTTCCGGAGTAAAAGGGCTATTAATTTGATCGAAACGGCAGGGAATATATTGCCGGTCATCCGGATCATGAAGATTTTGAAATTATAAGGAAAAATATAAATGAATTAAACAGTAATAACAATAAACAAATGTTCAAAAAAGCATTTAATAAGCAACTTAATAGTTTAATAAATATTACAAACGAAATATCTTAGCTTATTATATTAAAAAGTGTGGTCATATTGAAAACGAATTAGCACTAAGTATCGGAAATAGAATAAGAACTGTAAAAGAAAAATTAATCAACATTAAATACGCCATGCAAAGGGCCAAAGTAAACTCTATGTTATTAAATAAGAATGAAATAAAAATCGCTATGGAAAGCTTCAAGAAGAAAATATGCCATTTGTAACCATAGAAGAGGCATTAGAATGTGCCGATATAAATATCTTAAGCAATACAATAACATTATTATATATTATTAAAATACCTTTAACTGAAAAAGAAATTTACAGCAATATTATTGTAAAGCCCGTGAAACGGTTGAATCAAGCTGTACATTTAAAATATAATCAAATATTGATAAAAAAAACGAAAATATATGGCATTAAAAATAACTGCAATGTTTATAATTTTATTAAAATATGTAAAAGAAATCAATTAGTAGATATAAGTAAAGATAATTGTATACCTAAATTAATTAGTAGTGTAAATTAATAATGCGTAATAAGCAATGGTCACCATATCTCGATGATTGAAGAGTTGCAACCAAGCTTATTACTTTTAACCGATTTTAATGGTATAATAAATACCGATAAGTAAACCACAGAATAGTTGGTACTTTCCTTATGAAGTTCCACAACACATCACTAAAATTGTTAACCAATATTTTCGGAATATTGAAGCGCCTACATTAGAAGTAGTTCCATAAATAATGCAGCCAGCGTTTAAATATACTCTCTTTGGAATCTTTAAACGAACTGCATATCAACAACACCAAAACTATCAATTACTTAAAAATAGATACAATAATAAATAAATTCTCCTAACTTAGGATCGGCATGGTCTTGATGATCCTTTCCACAAACGATAGAAAAACAAAGGCAAGAAAAACAGCAACAGGAGTAAAAGCAAAGGCAGCAATAACAACAAGAGGAGCAGCAAAGACAACATTAACAGTAACAGCAGCAACGATCAATATTATCATCAAAGTCAGCAGCAACAACAGTTAGGTGCAAAAACACTAATAACTCTAGATATTAAAATATTAAAATTTAAAAATATATACACCTATACTCGCTTAAACCAATTAATTTCAGAATATACAATTATACAAAAGCATTTGGCCAAAAGCAATTATTTTATAAGTTGTGATTTTAATCTGAAATTAAATTTAAAAACACACCAAGTATAATGGCAGAACAGATAGAATTATTAACTCGATGCTTAGTAGTATCTTTAACTCAAATAACTGCGCAAAATGCAGCCAATAACCAATCGTCAATTAGGCAAAGAACAGAAAAAGATTTACAATATTTAGCTTCCTCCGAAGGAAATGTCAAAAAATTGCCGTCCTTCATTGAGGCAATTGACAGAGTACGGAGAGACTATGTCGGTCAGGAGGAAATATTTTTTAGGGTGATCTATGATCTAAAAATCTTTTGCAAACAAACCCACCTCAAGATTGGGTTAGTTGTAAAGCTAAGCTAAGGCAGCATTATAGACCGACAAAAGATCAAATGACGATCACAAAAGAAATTTCGGAACTTAGAGGACACAGCATAGCGGAATTAAGTAGAAGAATATAAGAAATAATAGATAATATAACAGAATATAGTGCGCTAAGTGAAAATGTTGACACTATGAAAGAAATTCGGGAATGCTAGTTCAGCGGAAAAAACAATTAGCATCAGAGACATTTGCATATACAGTGCAACAAATCACATCATTGACTGACATAACAAATGAAATTTATAAATTTACTGGTTTGGATGAAGGCAATTTAAGTCCTCATCTAAAACTAAAGGAAACAAATTTTCAAGTCAATACCAGAAATAATAGTATTAATAATAAAAATTTTCGCTCGGGACAAAGGGAACATACCACTTATCAAAACAGACCACTTTCAGGGCAATACCGCTCACAACCAAATCAAAGCTTCTCAGGACGTTATCGTTCACAAAACCAAAATTTCTCAGGACAACAGTATCGTTTACAAACTGGACAACATCAAATAATTTCCTATGGACAACAAAATAACCATACAAGACAGCCCTTGGGGCAAATTCATCAAAATTATTCAAGGCAAACTCAAGCTAATCAAAACTATTTTAATTACTCGAGGCCTCAAAGAAGCTCGGAAAATAGTAGACAATATCAAAGAAGAGGACCTGAACCCATGGACGTGGAAGCAGTGAGTAGAAGAGGTGATGTACAAAAATCCAGTACGAACGAAGAATTTTTTACAAATTAGCCTCGTATTCTTGGGAAAATAAAATTATAATTGTATTAACGATTTTTGGAAAACAATTTTATGCTCTGGTTGACTCCGGCTCAACCATAAGCATAATGAAAAAATCTAGTTTTGAAAAATTTAAATTGTCCGTGCTTGAAAGTGAAAGCACTATGATAAATACTTTAAACGGAATAATTGAATCACCAAATATTAAGGTGAAGAGTCCTTCTCCAAAAGTATTCAAATATCCGGAAAACGCCAGAATGAGATGGTTATTAATGTGGGATTGAGGTAACCCCGACGTAGCTGGTAACCCTTAAATGCAATCCACATATCAACCATTTTGCTACAAAACTTCTTTTATACGAAATAAAATCTACATCAACGATGACAAGAGAGCCGGAGAGTTTTGAAGTAGCCGCGAAGTAAGCAAGACGCTCGACGATAAGACGTGAATACAATTCTATTAACTTTTCTTTAAATCTTTAATCTAAATTGTAAATCATTTTTAAATAACTTTTACTCTTAATTAAAATTTTGTAAAATCTAAAAATAATCGTTTACTTATTGATTAAACGGATTATACAAGCGTGAGTAAAAGCCCTACATTAATGGATTTTAATAAACCATATGATTTATTGATAGGAAATGATTTCATTTTTAAAAATGTAAAAGCAATTGATGTCGAAAATATGACAATAATTTAAAAAAATGGTGCGAATCTTCCATTCCACACAAAAACTATCCAAGAGCAAGTATATGCATTGGACATTCAATTGGATCATTTAAAATCAAATAAACGAAAGGAGGTTGAAAAATTGCTAAAGAAGTATGAAAAATTAATGTATAAAGAAGGAGATGCTTTGACAAATACAAAAACGGTGTTCGTGGACCACCACAAACCAGCAAATCAATTCAAAAATATATAGGTTACCTCCGAAACATGAGGAAGAAGCCATAAGGCAAATTAAGGAGCTAGAAAAACAAGGTATAGTTCGGAAAAGTAGGAGTAAATATAGTTCACCTATTATCATAGTACCAAAAAAATGTGTAGACTAAATCAAATAACTGTCAATGATAAATATCCTTTGCCAAAAATTGATGGAATCTTAGACAAGTTGGGCAAGACGCAGTACTTTAGCATTCTTGATGTAGCCAAAGGTTACCATCAAATTAATATGGATAAAAAGGATATTGAAAAGACAGCTTTTTATCTCCGGTGAGATTTTACGAATTTAAGTTAACTCGAAACGCAAACCACCAAAATACCAAGTCAGCATTGTCTGCCTAACATCCGTTTCAGGCAATGCTGAACATTAACACCACCCCAATCCATGACCAACGGCCCGAGTTATGATTCAACGACAAGCAACAACAAACGATACTCACAAGCTACCGTAGCCGTGGGATCCGCTGGCGCAGCACAAATATAGTGCAAACATGCGGCGACTTACACTACACGCAAGTCGGCGTAATCGTGGGATTCGCTGACACTGCATCTGACAAAACATAGCAACGACTGCGACGACGGCAGCCGCAGTGAGGACGGCTTAGGCTTAGACTTAAGAGTAAGAATGTTTTAGAGTTTAGTTCTGATCGAGCCTGAATAAAGCGCACTAGTGCCTAAAAATAATTGGCGCCCAACCAGGTAAAGAAGATACGAAGGATTCTCCAGAAAGTAAAAATCACCAAGGTATTTTGCGATGGAGTGTCTTTAATGACTTCAAAGGACCCAAGGACTCACAGAGAATCGCTACAATCTTAAAAAACGTATCCTACAAGGACTCCAAGGATCCGAGGATTCATCAGAAAGCAGTTTAAAAAACATGTTTCGAGTATTGTAAGTAGAGTGCTTATTAAAATAAAAACACTATAATTTCTTTTGAATTAAAACTAAGTTTTCAAAATAGACGGAAAGGAATTTATTTTAGAAATATAAGGAGCTAATCATAAAATTTTGTGAAACAAATTTTCCAGAGTTTAATGAAAAAGAAACACTGTAGCTTTTTCCAAAAACATTGTCTTTAGAAACAGAATTTGTGAAGAAAATTGTAATAAATAACTGAAATTATCTTGTCATGTCAACAAAAGAGTGTGATTGATTGATTCGACTATAGGAACGGTCACAAGTCTATTCAATTTTAATTTCCAAGCCTATGAGTGACTCAGAATTAGAAAACCTCTTAGAAAGAATTATTAAACTACAGGTGACCAGTAAAATGGATTCAAATCAGGTAACCGCAGTGGTTCAAGCAGCCGTCTCAAGCGCTCTTGAACAACAAAGACAGACTTTCGAGGTTAAGCTCCAACGATTAACGGAGCAAATGACTACATTGACCACTTGTCAAACGCCAAAAATATACCAACCGGTAAAAATATTACGGAACGTAAAGTGTGACGAACCCCTTGATCTGGTAAAATCTTTACCAGAATTTGACGGGCAAATCAGTACATATGTGGGATGGCAACTCTATCCTGAGCGAGCTGACTGAGCGAGCTGTTACATCATCTCACTGAATGGAGGACGACGAATAGGAGACGAGACGGCGAGCGCGACTGATCGAGCATTAAAAAGAAGCCTTGTTACTTTTGAATTTTTCGTTCACTTTTAATTAAAATACATTTTCTTGTTCAAATAAACTTAAAGCTACATTCAAATAAACTAAAATCTACATTTTGGGGGCTCGTCCATAAGTGAAAATTTTGCGTGTGTGCGATTCGGGATAATGGCGTCGCTTGGTGCGTTTGAAAAGATACATGAAAATCTAAAGCGTAGCAGAAGAGAGGCTATCGCGGCGTTGCACAAGTTCGTGTTTGAAAGTGACGGTGACCGAGCAAACCGCAAACGGTTGCGCGAATTTGAAGGATTTTTGTTTGATGCCAGCGACGAGGCATACTTACAAAAGTTAGCATACGTAGACACAAATTTAAACGAAAACGACCTCGCTTGCATATGCAACATTTTAAGTATAAATTACAAACGCGAAAATTTAAAACATTACATATTTGAAAATCTTCAAAAGGGACGCTTGTTATGCGCAGGCGCTAACGAAAACGAAGAGAGCGACGACGAGAGCAACGACGGCGACGGCGCAAGCAAAGACGATGCAAGCGACGTGGCAAGCTCATAATGGAGTTCAAATGGGAGTAAATTCAACGAGAACAACGAATATAAGAAAAAATATTAACGACGATTGCTTTCTCTCTTTGGGTGAAGCGAATATAAATACAGACGCGACGAGAAATATTACGACACAAATGTCACGGTTTGCTATTAATTTTCGAGACATAGAGGATTCGGTGAGAACATTTGACGGCACAGAAAAAATACCAGTTGAAATATGGATAGAAGAGTTTGAAGAGACAGCGGCAATTATGTTTTGGGACGAATTTCAAAAATTTGTGTTTGCTAAAAAATCGCTTAAAGGACTTGCTAAACTTTTTATATCAAGTGAAAGAGGTATCACGTCGTGGGCAAAATTAAAGCTATGTTTACTTGATGAATTCAAATCAGTAACAAATAGTGCACAATTGCATAAATTGCTTGTGGGTAGAACAATGAAGGAAAATGAAAGTGTGCTGGAGTATTTTTTTAACATGAAGGAAATTGCTTCGCGTGGCAATATCGAAGAATGCGCGTTAATTTAACACGTGATTGACGGAATGTTAGATCTAAACATTAATAAAACAATTTTGTACGGCGCGAAAAATGTAAAAGAATTTAAGGAAAAACTTAAATGTTATGAACGTATACGCGAAAGAAACAAGCAAGTGACGGTGAAAAAACAGCTGAAAAAAGAAAATGACAAAAAAGAAAATGACAAAAATATTAAACGAGACTTTGTGTGTTATAACTGTGGTGCAAAAGGGCACAAATCAGTAAATTGCGATAAAAAGAAAAAGGTACAAAATGTTTTGAGTGTCAGCAATTTGGCCATATAGCGAAGGATTGTGTGTTTAAAAAATCTAGCAACAACGCAAAAAGTGTAAACATAGTGAGTGCAAAAGACGATATTATGCACAAGCCAATTAGCATAGATGGTTTGTATTGTAAAGCTTTGTTTGACACCGGTAGCAAAGTTAATATAATATCATTCGATTTATACAAGACATTAAATAGGCCGGCAATGAGTGAATCAAAGATTCTGCTAACTGGGTTTGGTAAAAAATGTAATTTTAAACCAATGGGTGAAATAGAAAAAAACAATAAAAATTGACGATGACTATTACAATTTGTTGTTCCAAGTGGTGGCAACTGAGTTTTTGGAAGTAGATATGATTATCGGTGCCGACGTTTGTTTATTAGCAGAAATAAAAATTAACCCTTCAGGACTTAATATAAGAAAATTGAATAGTGAAAATGAAAATAAGGCGTTTTCTGTGTTTAACATTGAAATTGAACCAGAGGGTGGTGATAAAATAAATATTGACGTAGGTGCTAGTGCGTATGCTAGACAAAAACTTTTTGAACTGGTAAAAGACTACAAACCAAATAAGTGTAAATCTACCAATGTGCAAATGAACATAGTTGTTAAAGACGAAAGCCCAATATTTTGTACCCCGCGCAGATTGCCTTTTAGTGAGCGATGTGTTGTAGACGACCAAATTGAGCAATGGCTTAGTGAGGGTATAATTGAGATATGGGAATCGGAGTATAGTAGTCCGATTGTCTTTGTCAAAAAACGCGATGGTACATCTAGGCTATGTGTGGATTACCGTAGATTGAATAAGGTAATCATCAGAGACAGATTTCCACTACCACTGATAGAAGACCAATTGGATAGACTACAAGACGCGAAAGTCTTCAGTACAATTGACCTGAAGAACGGTTTTTTTTCATGTCCCTGTGGCAAAGAGTAGTCAAAAATACACGTCGTTTATTACGCATAGTGGTCAGTATCAGTTCTTAAAGGTGCCGTTTGGTCTTGCAAATTCGCCGAGTGTTTTTCAGCGACACATCAACGCAATTTTCCGTGACTTAATGCGAAGCGGCATTACACTGTCGTACATTGATGATATCATAATACCAGCTAGTGATGAAAGTGAGGCTTTGAACAATTTAGAAAAAGTGTTTAATGTATGTAGAGACCATGGACTGCAAATAAACTTTAAAAAATGTCAATTTCTTAAAAGAAAAGTAGAGTTCCTTGGACATACAATTGAAAATCAGCAAATTACGCCTTCCCAAAGTAAAATGGAATCCTTGTTAAAATACAAACTTCCAAAAAACCTTAAGCAATTAGAAAGTTTTCTAGGGTTAGCTAATTACTTTAGAAAATTCATAAGAAACTTTTCGACGATAACTAAACCGCTAAGAAAACAAAATAGGAAATTCGAAATGAGAGAAGAGCAAATAAAATCATTTGAGACGGTGAAGCAGCTTTTGAGCCAGAAATCAGTTTTGAATATTTTTAATCAGCCGCGTCCGCCGATGGTTACGGTGCTGTACTCCTACAAAAATCACCAGAAGACAAACAGTGGCACCCTGTGTATTACATGAGCAAAAAGACAGCAGATGCAGAGAAGAAATATTCGAGCTATGAGCTAGAGGTGTTGGCAGCTATCGAGGCGTTTAAAAAATGTAGAGTCTATTTACTCGGTTTGCACTTTAAATTGGTGAGAGGCTGTAAAGCCTTTACAAAGACATTGGAAAAAAGGGATCTGTGCACCAGGGTGGCTAGATGGGTACTCTCTCTGCAGGAATACGACTACGTAGTGGAGCACAGGTCAGGCTCGCAAATGAGACATGCCGATGCTTTGAGCAGACATGCCGTGCTAAGTATCAACAGTGAAAGCATACTAACAAAAATTTATCGCGCGCAATCCCAAGACGAAGAGCTACAAACGATAAGGGAAGTACTAAAGCATTACTCTGCGCTACGACTATTTCATTAAGGGGGACGTTTTGTACAAGTTGATCGACGACGTTGAATTGTTGGTGGTACCTCAAGAAATGCAGAGAGCCATCATCAAGCAAGCGCACGAAAGAGGGCACTTCGGAGTCAAGAAAACAAAAGAACTTATAACCAAAGAATATTTTATACCGGAAGTAGAAGTGAAGATCCGAAATACTATTACGAATTGTGTGCAGTGTGTTGTAGGCAACCGTAAGCAAGGTAAACGAGAAGAAGAACTGCATCCTTTAACCAAAGGAGACCAACCGTTACATACGTATCACGTCGATTTTCTAGGACCATTAGAATCCACAAGCAAGCAATATAAACATATATTCGCGGCCTTGGCCGGAGAATGATATAGTCAGTGGCACATTTGAGTCGAATGCCTAGCAGGATGGCCGAGATGTGGGATGGCAACTCTATCCTGAGCGAGCTGTTGCATCATCTCACTGAATGGAGGACGACGAGTAGTAGACGAAACGGCGAGCGCGACTGATCGAGCATTAAAAAGAAGCCTCGTTACTTTCTAATTTTTCGTTCACTTTTAATTAAAATACATTTTCTTGTTCAAATAAACTAAAAGCCTCATTTTGGTATTCTGGCAGATACAGTAAAGTAGTATACTGTATAGTAGTTTCTTGTTTTCGTGTTTACAATGCCTTACTTACCGTGAGCAAAGATATAAACAAAATTAGTGAATTACGCGACGGCAGCCTATTACTGCTAGTGAAAAATAAGCAAGTAGCAGAAAAGTTTATAAAAACGAAATGTCTTCTCAACATTGGCGCTGTTAGCGCTAGCTATCATCAACATCTTAATTGTAACAAAGGCACCATTTATGCACCGTTTTTAAACGATGTGCCTGAAAGCGAAATAATAGAAGGACTGAGTTCTTACGAAGTTTCCGCGGCTTATAAGTTCACTCGCAAAGTTGAAGGTGTTATAAAGCCTACTGGTGTTATGCTAATATCATTCAACAGTTATTCCCTTCCAAACAAAATAAACATCGCATGGAGGATGACCTCTGTGCGACCGTACGTGCCTAATCCAATGCGCTGCAGGTCATGCCAGAAATTGGGTCATACGCAAAAACATTGTAAAGGTTCCCCAACATGCGAAATTTGCAATTTTCTTTCTCCACACGATAACGACTGCATTCGAGTTATGTGTGCAAATTGTTCTGGCGAGCATCGCTCTTCTGACTATACGTGTCCAAAGTATATGCAAACCAAAGAAATTTTAAAAATAAAGACACTAGAAAAGTGCAGTATGCACGAAGCCCTCAAAAAGTATAGAGAAAATACTTCCCTCCCTTCCCTCACTGCTAGCTTTGCACAAGTGCTTCAACCTACAAAAGAGGTATCATCTGTAACCACCACACCAACAAAAATTTCAGCCATCAACAATTCCACAAAATCTAAAAATACTCATAGAACTGCCGACAATGACTTGCCTAGTACATCAAAACAAAACGCAGAGGTCACCTCTGCACCCAACTCATCAATAAAATCTTTAACTAGCAAAAATCACTCACCAACAATAAGCATATTTCCATCAACAAGCCTCCATCGATCATCTCTTTCCAACAACAAGCATTTCCAACGATAATCAATACTCTACTGAACATACTGAACAAATAGAAATTGACTCTGAATAAATACGCTTAGCTCTTACTCTCTTTTGAACTAGTACTCAATTGGTGACTCTCAGATTCAACTCACTGCTCATACGAGTTGAAATTCTAGCTCTCTTCTGTTTCCCTTTTCCTTTTTTTTCCTACATAGATCTTATGATTCCAATATTGCAATGGAATTTAAACGGCTACACTAATAATTACAATGAGCTTCAATTATTAATACAAGATCATACCCCAGCTATTATACTCTTAAATGAAACTCACATCTTTTTCAACATAGCAACGACAGCGACGACGGCAGCGGCAGTGAGGACGGCTTAGGCTTAGACTTAAGAGTAAGAATGTTTTAGAGTTTAGTTCTGATCGAGCCTGAATAAAGCGCACTAGTGCCTAAAAATAATTTAGATAAGAAAGGTTTAGACGAAAGGGGCAACAAGCGATCACGACTCGCTTTAGAAAGCTAAACACTAAGACAATAAACGATAAATGCCCAATTCCGGACACCTCTGTAATCTTGGCAAACATGGGAAGAGCTGGATTTTTCTCGACAATAGATCTTAAATCAGGATTTCACCAAATCAAACTTGCGGAAAAGGATAGGCAGAAAACGGCTTTCTCAGTTAATAATGGAAAGTACGAGTTTTGTCGGCTCCCCTTTGGCCTGAAAAATGCCCCTAGCATTTTCCAGAGGGCGATTGACGATGTCCTTAGAGAAGAAATTGGGAAAACGTGCCATGTTTACATAGACGACGTTATAATTTTCTCCCAAACTGCCGAACCACACAGTAAGGACATTGAGCAAATCCTGACAAAACTTTTCGATGCCAATATGCGCGTTTCCCCTGAGAAATCGAAGTTCTTTCAGGCAAGTGTTGAATTTCTAGACTTTACCGTATCAAAGGAGGGAATCAAAACATGCCCCGACAAAGTCAAAGACATTTTAGAATTTTCTATACCGAAATCGTCAAGAGCTTTGCGTTCATTCCTAGGATTAGCAGGATATTATCGACGGTTTATAAAGGACTATGCCTCGATTGCAAGACCTCTAAAGAAGTACCTAAGGGGGGAAAACGGAAATATAGGCGCTAATCAGTCGAAGAAAATTAAAATTACTCTTGATGAAGAAGCACTTAATGCATTTAATAAGATTAAGAAAATCCTTGCATCAGAAGACGTATTGCTTCTTTATCCTGAGTACAAGCAAACATTTGATCTGACTACAGATGCCTCTTCTTATGCTATAGGCGCCGTTCTGTCACAGAATGGAAGACCTATCACGATGATTTCCAGGACCCTCTCTTCAACCGAAGAGAACTACGCTACCAATGAGAGAGAACTGCTGGCAATAGTATGGGCTCTACAAAAGCTGCGTAACTATTTGTATGGCGTAAAGAATTTGAATATTTACACCGACCACCAACCCCTCACATTCGCTTTATCCGATAAAAATCTGAACGCGAAAATGAAAAGATGCCGTGCCTTCGTTGAAGAGTTTTCACCGTAACTTCATTACAAGACGGGTAAGGAAAACTTCGTCGCAGACGCCCTCTCCCCACATCATATAAATGCATTAGACCACGACATGGACTCAGCAAGCATGGCTGCGAATAGCGAAGAGTCGCTGTCTCAAACAATCCCCACTGTAAAGAACCCCATAAATTGTTTTCGGAATCAAATAGTCCTTGAAGAAGGAAATTCCACAACGCTTAACTCGAAAATTATATTTAAATCCCGAATGAGGCACCGAATATCGTTCAATAACGTAGGGGAACTGATGAAAACTATAAAACAATGCGTCAATGTTGTGAAGGGCTTGCAGTGTGAATTGCCCATCTTGGCAAAGATTCAAGATGAGCTGGTCACGGCATATCCGGCCGCCAAATTCCGTCATACCACCAAACAGGTAATAGATGTTTTCAACAAAGATGACCAGCGCGAGATACTTCAAATTGAACAAAACCGAGCTCATCGGTCACTCCGCGAAAACCAGGAACAAGTCCTTGAAAGTTATTATTTCCCCGAAATACGGCGAATTTTGAGGGAAATAATTTCTAATTGCATGATATGCCACGAGGCCAAATACCAACGGCAACCCCCAAACCCAGAAATAGGATCGACTCCTTTACCTGAATATCCGGGAGAAATCCTTCATGTTGACATTTATCCCACCGATAAGACACATTTCCTAACATCAATAGACAAGTTCTCAAAGTTTGCAATAGTATTTCCAATCAAATCTAGAGCCATAGTTGATGTTAAAGAAGCCATATACGAACTTCTCAACTTTTACAGAAATACTAAGGTGTTGGTCTGTGACAATCAGAGATCTTTGAATTCAGAAACCATTAAATCTATACTCAAAAATCACTTTGGCGTCGAAATCTACAACACCCCACCCGCCCATAGTACGACGAACGGTCAGGTAGAAAGATTCCACAGTACCCTCGCCCGCTGTCAGAAGCTTGAGACTGGTATCGCTAATGCAACTGAGCTAATTCTGCTAGCCACAGCTAAGTACAACCGCTCAATTCATTCAGTAACGAACAAAAAACCAATAAACGTAATACATTCAACACCGGACGAATTAATAAGGGGGAAAAAAACTAGACTTACACGTATTCAGCAGAAAGATTTACAAAAACATAATGAAAATAGACAAACACCACAGTATAATCCAGGGGATAAAGTTTATGTGAAGACTAATAAAAGAATAGGAAACAAATTTTTAAAACTTTATACCGAAAAGTAATCCAAAAGGATCTTGGGACATTTGTTATAATTGATGAACGAAAAGTGCACAAAAATAATTTGAGACACTGACCGCTCTCCCTTCTGTCGCCCTTGGGATCATGCTGCTTTCGTTAAGCTTTCGAGCTATCGCGGGAATACTCGACTATACCAACTCTTATTACGTTCCAAATACATCCGGAGCTGTAGCTGTTTATGAGCATCTACTTCATAGAACTAATTTATCAACATTCAAAGCAATAGCTGAGGAGACAGACGAACTACTGATCCAATTCCCACAATCATATATTAAACGACTATTAGAGAATGACGCTAATGAAATATTGCTGCCTTGAAATACATAACAGGGACTCCAGACTCCGACGACTTTGAAATGCTCGAGACCAGAACCAATGCCCTATTAGAAACAAACGAACAACAAATAGCGATAAATTCAGCTACACAAAAGAAAATAAACGAATTGACAGTGACAATAAACAAATTACTACAAAATTCAAAAAGCACACAAATAGATATCTCTTTTCTCTAGCCTCCGCCAGAAATAGAGCAGTTATAATGGAATTGGAAACCATTTTAACGTCAATCACTCTGGGCAGGTTAAATATCGTCAACCCTATCCTGCTAAATGGTATGGAAATCAATGGGTGGTTAGCTGCTGAACACTCTGCAAATATTAGCATAAGTGATTTATTGTCCATTTCTCAAATTAAGATATTTCAAGATATAAATTGTATTTACTTTGTTATTAAATTCCCAAAAATAGACAGATTTTGTAATAATGTAAAGTTGCTGCCAGTGATCCATGACGGAAAAATTATCTCTCTAGAAACAGACGTTATTGCTGAATGTAATGGTAGATACATTCCACTCTACAACTGCAAGGAAGCTGTAGCGGCAAACTTTTGTCAGCCTCTGAAGGAAAGCCCCTGTACGCTACAACTACTTAACCAACACTCCGCAAAATGTAAGTCAAAATCCACCGATAACATTCCCGCTATTGAGGAAGTTGATATTGGCATCCTGGTAATCAACGATCAACCAGCGTCTATACAATCCCAGAACTTGACGAAACTAACGAAGGGAACTTTCCTTGTAACATTTGATTCAGAGATTATGGTAAACAACCTACGACCTACGTCAACAACACTGGTAAACACGTATCCGGTCAACACTCCACTCCCACCGATATTGCTGACGGTGCGTCGGCAGGTTTGAGTGTGGAAATAGCATAACAACAACTCTCCCACCGATACTGATGACGAAGCGTCGACCAGGTAGCGCGAGTTACATTCCGTACCCAAATAAATGTATTGTAAACACACTATTAATAGAATAATAAACATACATATTAAACATATCCCAATTTCCATATCCACACTTTCCTATTCATTCCTATACATACATGTGGGTGATAAAGGGTTAAACGACAGCCGTCGCACACAGTAAATAAGAAGAAGCATCGACATCCACCATCCACCGACGCCTTGAAAGAAGAATAATTCTACGAGCTTACAACATGAGGAGTTTGAATAAAACGACGGACGCGAAACGACGTGGCATAAAAGACGACGCGCATCAACTCTCCTCATCACGCATAATAAAATCCCACATAGATGATAAGATAAATTAAACTAAATAATATTTAAATCCTTTTTATGGATCAAACATAATAAAATCCCACATACATATTAAACATATCCTACAATCCACACAGCGCTTTTTGAACTTGCCCACTTTTGCGATGACACTCACTTTTTCGTAAACCAGCCTCTAGAAGACATCTAGTAAAAAGTTATAACAAGAAGGAAAGTTCGATTTATTCTATTTCATTTTTATTCAGTACAGTTGAGTACTAAAATTGTAAATCAGTTTTAAGAACATAATTAATAAAAGTTTTAACAACAAAAGAAAATTCGATTTATTACGTTTAATATTACTCAGTACAATTGAGTACTGAAACATTAGTCGTGTGACAACAACAACATCGCTACATCGGAAAAGCCAATAGCAAGAGGTAAATTGCCGAATTGCATTTTGCAAGTCACACGGCAAAACATGTGCAGCAACTGTCAGGTAAAACAAAGAGTCAGGTATTTAGGCATAGTCGTCGCAATATTTTAGTTAGCAAATCAGTTGTAATAACTCGACCGACACAAACGGCTGCTCTTGTGCAAACAAGAGAAATAAAACAACATTAAAACCTCACTAAGTGTTTTAATAATTTACATACATAACGTATTAGAAACAATAACATTGAATTTCGACATCTAATGTGAAATTGACATACGTGTGCAAAACAATAGAAAGAAACTTGAATCCTATTTAATTGGACACTAGTTCAATTGCAGTTCAGTTCAATTCAGTGCAGCTAAGTTCAGTTTGTTTAGATAAGTGTGTTCGCAAATAGTAAATGTGTGTTATATCCACGGACTACATGACAGGAAGGAATACAGGACTACAGAAACATCTAAGAAACTCAAGCTTACAGGACATCGTTCAAACCAAGGACGATAAGTATCCTCTAAAATAAAACGACTTTATTCTAAGTTTCCTTGCAGGTCTTTAATAAACCACGATTTGTTAACATAAAAGAATACAAAGTCTTTTATTCAAATTGGAAGCTAGACTTACACGCTAAGTCTATAGTTATATAGACAAATTATGATTATAACCATGGAAATTGACAATATTCAATACAGTTTGCAAGACACCCTAATTCGCAGCATAGCCAAGAACATTTATGCTCGAGTAGGCAAGGCCAGTCAGGATCCTCACGAACTGATATTACCAAAAAAGAAATTAATAATACCATTTTTTATATAAACCAGCCTCGGAATCCTTACCTAAAATAAAAATTAAAATAAATAAAACGAGTTAAATTGCATTAATTGATAGAGGAGCTAGCAATATTAACGATTTCCCAAAAACTAAATTGAAAAATCCACTAACGGATAGAATAAAATATGAGGTGCATTCACTAGATGGAACAAGATGGAAGGCGTAGAATTAAGTTATGATATATTAGTTAACGCAACACTTGTTACATGAATAAGTATCGACTTACAACTTTCGGCACGTGTGACCGAAATGCGCTAGAATAGGCATGGATTCGTGGAAACGAATCACGCCACGGTTAATTATTTAGTTTAGAATTAAGTATAAATATTGTAATTTGGTTGGTTAACGCGTGGGATAACGCTGCACCCAATGCAGCTCGGCTAAAAAAATTATATTTATTTAGTTTTTTAATAACCGAAAGCTTAACCGGCGCTCGAGTTATAACTAAATAATAGAGAAAGAAAGGCCCCCTAGTAGCATAAAGCAAACGGGAAGCACTAGTTGCTAGCCAGCTCTATTCGTGACTGGAATGAACAGAAACAATAAACATAGAACAAAGGAACAACTTAGGCGAATTGGATAGGATACCTGACATCCTAAAATGTCCAAAGGAATTCTCTTGCAATCCAGGAGAATTGAACAGTGTCAGATTTCTATCAACAGGTGTATAGCCACCTTTCATTGATACTAAAAAAATTGAGTTTTCCTGATATGGGCAACAAATCTCCTCGCATACTGATACAAGCATATAGAGACAAAGCATTAGATATTTTTATAAAAGGGCTTAAGGGGGATTTACCTAGACTATTCGGAATACGAGAGCCGGCAGACCTGCCGCAGGCTCTTCATCTCTGTTTAAAACTACGGAACTAAAACTTTCGTATGAACCATGCGTACAATGCAAAACTAGTACAGCCTCCATCCTTACCTCCAAGAAGGAATTTTCCACAGCCACAAAGGCACCAATTTTACCCCCAGCTACCCCAACCACAGCGGACAACTTGGCAATCAAGACAACAACAATATAACAATTCCCACAACAAAAACCCATCAAATTGACGTTCAGGACTTGACAAATAACTGCGGATATCTCGATTACTAATTAAGACAGGAGAAGTAAGGACATTCAACCATTATGATAAAGTCCTACATTTTATCAACTTAACTAAATATGAGAAACACTTTCACTTATTTCGGACAAAATTAATACACTAAAGACAACTACTTTCCAGGACAGACAATTGCTTGACACAAAAATTTAATTTTATTAGAAGCGAAGCTAGAAGGTTTACATTCAAACAAATCACATTAATCTAATTTTTATTCGCTGACTTGATACGAATTTAAAACAAGGTGCGGAGAAACAGTCGATTTTCTGATTAATACCGGATCTAATATGAATTATATTCAATCAACTAGGATTTCGGAACGAAAAGCCCTCTACAGTAAAATCAGTTGTCGAGACGATTGAAATTACCCACCCCACTTTTGTACACATTTTTGGACCAACAGTAGGATAAATAAAATTCTTTATACTATTAACTCTAAGGTCGTTGCACTTCATAGTAGGCGACGACACACTCAAACTATTGAAAGCAATCATCCATATTGATACAAATTTACGACAATTTGCCAAGATATAAATATAACGCAAAAACAGCGAATATCACACGAAGTTAATAATGTGGCAATCGATATTCCAAATCTATTACTACAAAAACAAAATAAAATTAATAATATTATTAATAAGTGCTCAAACCATTTTGCCGATTCTGACGAAAAGCTCACCTACTCCACTCTCGTAATAGGTGAAATCCAGACAACAACCGAAAGCACTGTCTACTGCGAACCATACCCGTGTTCTATGGTACTAAAATACGAAATCGCACGCCAAGTCGAAAAACTTCTTGCCAACGGAATAATAAGGAGATCGAAATTTTCGTATAACTCCCCAATATGGATCGTTAACAAAATATTAGATGCTCTTGGTGAAAAAAGTATCGAATGGTCGTAGACTTTCGCAAGATCAATTCAATTACGACCCCGACAAATATCCTATACCAGAAATAAAGGAAGTCCTCTCAAATCTGGGAAATAATAAATTATCTGGTGTCATCGATTTAAAGAGTGGGTTTCATCAGATTCCACTTCGTGAATCAGATATAGAAAAAACCGAGTTGGTATTTTAAACTTTAGAAAATTCATGTCAGCATTTGGTACACCTGCATAACCAAGATAAACAGACAAGCGTTTCGTGGAATAGTTGCAACAGGGACGCGAGAAGTTCCCCCAAGGGAACCTAAATTTTTTCTTCCATAGATCTTGAATCAGGCTTCCACCAGATACCAATGAAAGAGAAATACATAGAGAAGACTGCCTTTTCAAATAACAACGGCAAGTATGAATATGTCCGAATGTATTTCGGATTGAAAAACGCATCTTCAATTTTTCAGAGAGCCATTGACAACATACTTCGCCAATTCTAGGGAAATTTTGTCATGTTTACATTGACGATATCATAGAGTATTCTAACAATGCTGACGAACACTATGATCGCTTAGAGAAAATAATAAATACTTTGCATGAAGCACCTATGCAAATTTCACTGGAAAAATCCGAGTTTTTTAAAACAAGTGTTGAATTTTTGAGATTCGAGGTTGCCCATAATATAATAATGACAAATGAAAAGAAAGTAGAAACCATTAGAGAATATTCAAAACCAAAAACTTAACGACAGTTAATAAGCAATAGGAGTCGTCTTGTTAGAAGACCAAAAGCCAATACCCTTTACATCCAAAACATTAAACTCAACTGAAAAAAATTACGCTACAAGTGATAAAGAGTTATATGGCATTGAAAATGTTAAGAAATTGCTTATAAGGAGGTGCTGATTTGGAAATTATGCCGATTTGGAATGTATCCGAAGAATATCCCAAGAAAGTTTTCCATACAGATATAATAGCTATTGATATAATTAACGAAGAGGATCAAGAAAAAATAATTAGACAAACACAAATGTACAAGAGAGCACAGGTGTTATATAGTATTATGTTTCTATAACATTAGCCAAACCTAATTTAATTAGCCTTGTACTACTAGACAAAACTAATTTAAATACACTTATCGACGAGCGCTCTAACAACGTAACTATAATAGAAATATTAGAAATGTCTAAAATTAAGGTGACAGTGACAATTTGTATTTTGTTATAAAATATCCCACACCCAAGATAGTTTGTAAGAAAATTAGCTTATTCGCCGTGCCGCAGCAGGGCGTACGCCGTGAAATGCGAAAAATCTACGTTTGCTACATTTTGCAAAACACTAAAAACTACTACTTGCGGTCAACAGCTCACTATGGGAACAGTGGCAAACTGCTCCACTTCCGCCAATCATAGCAAGGGTATTAACGAAATTGACGATGATATTGTTATTATGAATAATGTCATGGCTGAAATAGAGGATCACCTTGGAAATATCAGAACCTTGAGTTCGAGAAAACAGCTTTTGTTACTCTGGCAGGACTATATGATTATATTTCGGGTTGAAAATTTTCAAAACATTTATAAACGACATATTGAGAGAGAATACATAACTAAATCATCACCTGACACTTAAGGCTTTACGTTGACACCTAAACTCTGCGCTTCCTAGAATGTAAGCTGATTATTTTTTTAGACCTAAGCAAAACATTGTATAGGGTGATTTTTTAAGAGCTTGATAACTTTTTAAAAAAAAAAAACGCATAAAATTTGCAAAATCTCATCGGTTCTTTATTTGAAACGTTAGATTGGTTCATGACATTTACTTTTTGAAGATAATTTCATTTAAATGTTGACCGCGGCTGCGTCTTAGGTGGTCCATTCGGAAAGTCCAATTTTGGGCAACTTTTTCGAGCATTTCGGCCGGAATAGCCCGAATTTCTTCGGAAATGTTGTCTTCCAAAGCTGGAATAGTTGCTGGCTTATTTCTGTAGACTTTAGACTTGACGTAGCCCCACAAAAAATAGTCTAAAGGCGTTAAATCGCATGATCTTGGTGGCCAACTTACGGGTCCATTTCTTGAGATGAATTGTTGTCCGAAGTTTTCCCTCAAAATGGCCATAGAATCGCGAGCTGTGTGGCATGTAGCGCCATCTTGTTGAAACCACATGTCAACCAAGTTCAGTTCTTCCATTTTTGGCAACAAAAAGTTTGTTAGCATCGAACGATAGCGATCGCCATTCACCGTAACGTTGCGTCCAACAGCATCTTTGAAAAAATACGGTCCAATGATTCCACCAGCGTACAAACCACACCAAACAGTGCATTTTTCGGGATGCATGGGCAGTTCTTGAACGGCTTCTGGTTGCTCTTCACCCCAAATGCGGCAATTTTGCTTATTTACGTAGCCATTCAACCAGAAATGAGCCTCATCGCTGAACAAAATTTGTCGATAAACACATTTCGAACCGAACACTGATTTTGGTAATAAAATTCAATGATTTGCAAGCGTTGCTCGTTAGTAAGTCTATTCATGATGAAATGTCAAAGCATACTGAGCATCTTTCTCTTTGACACCATGTCTGAAATCCCACGTGATCTGTCAAATACTAATGCATGAAAATCCTAACCTCAAAAAAATCACCCGTTATAAAGGAATAAGAAATAAAAAAAAACTCTGTTTAGTAACTCACTAGAATTGAGCATCATCCTTAAGTTCTTAAAAAATAACCTTCTGCAAACCACGGAAAGTATACTCGCATTCACAAAAATTCTTCCAATGATATTCTTACCAATTTGTATGATTGAATATAAACGTACAAAAATATAAGCCAAAGGACTAAGGCACGGTTGTAATATCAAAGTAAGTTTCTGTGCATCATGCTCATTCATCAATGCTCATTTCTGTTCACGCCGCTATGTTAAATTTTTTTCCTTCATAGCTGGCTATGGTGAAATATGCTCAAAATGTGTATATGCTGGTCCGCAATAGAACCTTCTCTAAATTAAATGTTCTCTGTTACATGAAATTTACTACTGTTACATCTTCTCTAATTTATACGTTCTCTTTTACATCTACAACTGACCAGTTTAGCTGAGAACCTCACTGCTCTTTGCAATTAATTTATGAAGAATTTATCTCCTTTGATCCTCTGTCCAACGACTGTATATCGTTGAATGTATCCTTCAAGCAATTCATGTAATCCGTAATCTTCCTTGCTAATGTGCAGAGATTCACAAGAAATTTTTGAATGGCATCTTCCGGAATGGCCACAGTTGATGCTGTTGCCGTGTCCATTTTTAAAATGCCTGTAAAGAGGCAACAAGAGAAGGTGGTTTATTATAGTGAAATTAAAAAAAGAGAGGGTGTGGGCGAATGAGAAAGGGAACTAGATATAATTTGAATTTAAATACTAGTCTGACTTACATCATGTTTTCTGAATTGGTGGATCAATTCGCACGATTGTGATACCACGCCTTCGTAAACTTGTGATTTTAGATAGCCAGGGTATTATTCTCTGATTATTCCTTTAGGACTAGGAAATGCTCTGGAAAGAAGACAAACAAAAAGTAAATTAAATATAGATTTTTACTATAATAAAACTTTTACAAAACCTTAAGTATTGACTACGTTTAATATAATATTTGTTTTGTATAAAATTACGACAATGTTCTGCACTATATTTCTGAATTTTTTGAGAAAAAACGTCAATTATCTTTAACAGAGAAATGTTAAAACAATGTTTAGACAAAATTTTAATATTGATTCGGAACATAGATCGAGACCTAGAAGGCAAACTTTTTTGTGATATTGTAAGAGCCAGCGTAAACGAGAGCCAAGCGACTGAACATGTGAATACTGTTCATGATCCTGACATTTCAACAGTCAATCAGACAAACTTTGGTTTAGTTGATACTGTTTCGGTAGTTTTGATGTGAAAGATGCACTACGCTTTGGAAGCCCAGTTGTCTAAAGGATGGATAAAACAATTGAAATCGTAGAGTTCGACCTTCACATAAGCACTGTTTCGATTGTACAAGAGCTTAACATGGCGCTAAAAACCCGTTTGATACCATTTCAATAAAACTGGATATGAAAAGCTGACAACCTCAAGGTCCGAATTTTGTACCTCAACAAAATCGATCCACTTCTGAAGCAGATGATTACTGGTGATGAAAGATGGTTCACCTATGACCACATGAAGCGAAAACTGTTTTGGTCGAATTGCATTGAGTTGACGTAAACGATGGTCAAGTCAGGGTTGAAGGTTAGCAAAGTGTTCATATGTGTTTTGTGGGAGTCATCTACAATAAACTGCTCTTCAACGGCCAAACTCTGAAATCAGCAAAAAGTTAATATTTGGATAGTCTCAAAAAAGCTATCGCCACAAGTTGCCAGCTTGGACCAATAGAAGAGAAATTGTGTTCCATTAAAAGAGCGGTAGGCTGGGAAGGGTTGTCTCAGTTTCTTGCCAATACGGTGAGGGTTTCCCCGAAATTTCCCTTAAAATTGGCAACAATTTGCAGATTTTATATAAATCCGATGATTATAACTTTGCTTAATTTAAAATTGGTTGGTAATGTAAAACGATATTTTAATATATTGTTGGGACGACAAAGAAAATGTGTCGTATGAGTATATGTACATATGTACATATTTTTTTGCACGAAAAGCTATACTGAAAACGAAACAGCTATTTTTGGCATAAATTGACAGCGAAAAGTAACTGCTGCTCAAAGTAAATACAACTCTTTAGATATAAGTCTGAAAAATGTATATTTCTGTGAAAGTATCTGTTTAAAATACGGAAACAAATTTTTTAAAGGCGCTCTGTGCTGTCAAGCAGCAAATGTCTCAGTGTGTAAGAGATCATCGGGCAAAATGCCTGACAAAGACTTCCCAATCCATTGGTAATTGTTAATTGGCTATCAAAGTCGAGCGTTGGCATCTTACTTACAATATTAAGATACATCCACAGTAAAAAAATGTCACAAAATGTACGAAATTCGAATTTTGGCGTTTCAGGTTAATTTTCAACGCCGGAAAAATCCATAAACCTGTTGCGAAACTTTTCAGGTATTCAAAGCAGCAAAGCGCTAACAACTTAGCAGCAAATCGTCGTTCGTTATAGCATTCGCCAGCAATTTTCGGTATGCACCGGTATGTCTAGCATGTTAATTGGGTGATGGAGGTAAATTAGGTACGGCCACATGAATGTTGATTCCGCCTAATTCGGTATAAAGATTTTATGCTGCGATGAATGAATGCGTCGGGATTATGTATGTATGCTTCTGTGTAGTACTCGTAGTGTAGGTGTGATTTAGTGTGGGGCTGTAATGCGTGTTAGCGTGTGATTTATGCGGGATCACGTTGGGATTTTGTAAAGGATTTTTTAATATTGTAAGTGAATGAAATGTGTAGTGCTAAAAAAGCTTGCTCTTTGGCAAAAATTAGTCATATGTGTGTACATCCATATGTACTTGTATATGTAGAGCTCACGTACTTACGTTTTCAGAAACTATTGTGGCTAAAAATTTATGCGAATTCTATGAAAAGATTGCTTATTTTCTTATTTTATCTGGCGCACACAAACTTTTCTAATATATCACCATCTACGCGTATGTTTTAGATATACATAGTAGAAGTAGATATATTTGTGCGATTATGCATATTCATAAAAATATATACATAATACAATGTAAATATGTAAGGTCTTTTAATAAGCACCGAAAGCTTTTAGCCATCAAGTGCGCTAAGCTGCTTCCCCCAACAAAGCACTGTGGAGCATTTTAGAGCCAAATTCAGCCAGCACATTTGTTTGTAATTCCTTGATGGTTCAAAAGTTGAAATTTGTATTAAAATGTAGATTTTGTTACAATAAACAGAGGAAGTGAACGAGAAAAAGCAATATGCGTCTGTATTGGTGTGCCTGTAAGGGTGATTGTGTTAGCGCAATTTTCTATGGAAATCGTATCGCCTTGGACTGCAAATTAAATGTAAATTCATATTGCCAATGATTATGAGGCCAACGAGTGTATTGGACGCACTTGGTTCTTGGCGTTCTACTCACTCTAGCAGCGACACACAGTATGTATGTGTATGTGTGTTCATGCAACCGATATTAGTAGTTGGCAGCGTTGCTTGCATCTGCGCTTCGTCCGACAGCATGCCGAATGCATCTGTCTTGGAGCATGCCAAGAAGAAACCATCAAACAAGTCGACGGATTATGATTTCTTATAAAAAATAGTTCCGCTTTTAAGATTCGCTTGAAAAGGTTGTGCAATAGAGTTAAAAGGATTTAAATTTTAAATAAAAAAAAATATTACCAAAAATTAAATCTTCAGTTTTTTTCCTTCTTCCAAGTTCTAAGTTAAGGTTTTAATTAAAACACTTAAATTTCAATTAAGACAGTCCTGTAAGGAGTAATCCTGCCAACGCGGGCGCCGTTTTTAAATTAAAATATTTTTTTTTTCCAAAAATTTCAGATTTTCTTCGTTAACAGTGTTTGTTTGTAACAATAAAAAATTCTAATAAAATATTTAAATTTTTATATGAGAAGAAAAATGTTGAAACAATTTTTACCACAGGAAACACCACGTAACCCCTTAAATATTTTCAGTTCAAGGCTTTTAACCCCATCGTAACTGTCATCCCACATTGGCACTTTTTCAAATAAGAAGTCGTTGTAATATTATTATGCATAGTTTAGAATACTAACTCTTAAGCGAAAAAAAAAACAGAATTAGAGCAAGCGATCTTCTAACATCATGAAAATCGCTTGCTTTTTTGCTTGTAAATAGTTCTCATTCTTGGCGACATCTTTCCAGTTCAGGAAAAGTCGCGGCAGGCATATTAAGAAAATACTACAATGGAACTAATATAAAGCTCCATTCTATCACTTTTTTTATTTATGACCTGGACATTATTATCTTTGATGTCTTTAGCATGTGAGCTTTATTTTCTCATGCACCTTAATAAATTTTCCGATTTTTTAATATTTCCAAAGATAAAGGTCCCTTTTAGACACTCGTTGTATTCATCGCGTTTGACTTGTACGATCGCAGAGTCAAATAACACTTATCAAACTTCTGATATCAGTATTTAGTTTTTCTTAAAACATAGCGTTTTATTAGTACATAAAACTACACTTTTATCAATTTTTTTCGTAACGATCACTCAAAGCCCTGTATCTTACGATCCAATTACCCAAGAGCTGTGAAATTTAAACACTTGTCTTTTGAAGGTCAGCTCTAACTACTACACAAATGCATTCTTTTCCCTACAGGGCCTTACACACTTGTTAGTATAGATATATTATTAATATTGCATAATCCCTTTTTTTACTTTGATTTGCTATATTCTCACTTTGTTACTTCCTTTTTAAAATTCACTTCCATTCATGCAATGACTGACTCTTTTTGCCATTGTTGGCATGTGACTTGTTCGCTTGCTGCCTCGTATAGTCCAGGCATTAGCATCACCAATGAAATGGCCAATTCGATGGTTATGACGTTTCTATGGCGACTTTGTACGGATGATATTTAATTAACTTGCGAACGAGTGGAGACCGTTTCGTGTAAACTAATTAATTAATTAACGTGTACTCGTACCATGGCAAAAGGGAAAAAAGAAAAATTCAGATAAAAATACATCGAGTGGATAAAATTAATTTTCTGTGAGCGAGCGCGTGAGTCTAAATATATGCACATAATTATATTTGCCAATAAAGATTAAAGAATATTGGATTAAGATAAAATTTAACGAATTTGAACGTGTTGATTTATGGCACTTTTAAGTTGCTAGCCAAGAGATGAATATGTACATACATACATGTGTATGAATACGGGTACACATTAAGGTAAAACTACACTAAGAATCTGAAGATTAATACTGTCTAATTTTTAGGAATAATATGACACATTCGGACAGTACTTATTCGAAAATGGAAGATGGTGGGTTCCCGTCCGAGCCAAAAACTTAAAATTGCTAAAAAAATGCTTATAAAAAAAGGGTTTCAGTAACCATCTCCCTAGTGTATTTCTCAGGTGAAATTTTTAGCATAAGTTTATTAACAGACATACATATACATATTTGGTGAAGGATTTTAGCAGAGAAGGTACAGCTTCTTCATTGAAGATTTTAAAACCCACAGATAAAAACTTTAAAAATCTTAACTTAAAAACGTTAAATTGAGAAAGCGGGAAAACGCTATGAAAGACTACTTAAATCTAGGCTGGAAGCGGCTATCAATGATGCTGGCATATTCTCCGCCAGACAGCACGGTTTAAGGCCTGAAAGATCAAGCCTAGGCGCTGCCCGAAAAACGTTGAAAGTATAGAAGTCGCACAGCGTAAATGCCCAGGCAACTTGTTCTGTAGGCGATTTTAGACGTTCGAAACGCCTTCAATAGCGTGAAATGGGCGGACCTGATCGACGTTTTGGAAAAAATTTTAGAATCCCCTATTACCTCAATGCTGTGGTCCGGATCTATCTTAGTAACAGAAAACTGCTGCAACAGACTAGAGAGAGACCACGACAAATAGAATTTACGTTCGATCTGTGAAACATTAGTTATGACGGAATACTAAAATTTGTAAGGCCAGACGAATCATATATAAATGGCTAAGCGAATGACATAGAAGCAGTAATCACAGCCCGTGACACAGAGAAAGCCCAAAGAAAGCTGAATCAGGTCATGATTCAAACTTTAAAATGAATTGATTCTCATAACCTCTAGCTCGCTACAGAAAAAACAGAGCTGCTACCGCTGACGGACAAGCACATTTCTCTCGAAATAACCAAGTAAACGACTAATCCAGGAACACAAAAAATAGGAATTACCTAGGTGTAACACTGGATTCAAGATTAAGCTTTTGTGTATAAATCCAGCAGGTCACTGGAAAGACCAATGACCAATATAGGAGGGCCCACACAAGAAAAGAGATAGCTCTTAACGTCAACAACCACCAGCGTCTTACTATACGGAGCAGAGATTTGGGCAGATGTGTTAAAAAAGGAAACCCGGCAGAGCATCGCAGTCATCAGCGTTGCAGCGGCTTACCAAACTGTGTCAGGTGTTAGTCTTAAGTGGTAATGCTACCATTGACCTTCTAGCGCGCGGAAGAAAAAAAGCTTTGGGAGCTAAAGAAAGCAGATGGAATGAGAGTCGCGGCAGATGGACGGCCAGATTTATAAGTTATTTAAATTTATGGAAAATTCGCAAATTTGGAGAAATTGACTTCTACACAACACAGTTAATATCAGGGCACGGTTATTTCGGAAAGTAACTTAATAGAATGGGTAAAGTTGAAGAGCCTTCGTACCCATATAACGATGCGACAGAAGACGACGCAGAACACACATTTTTTAAATGTGTGCGATGTCCACGGGAACACATCGCTGTAACAGATTTGGTTGGTCCAATAAATGTGGACAGTTTAATTGGTGTCATGCTGGAGAACGATAAAAGCTGGGGATTTATCCTTCAATACGCAGCAATTTTGCTGTATCTATCAAATTTACTCTTTCGAGCTCATTGATACAATTTATGCTGGAGAGTGATTTAAAACTTCTGAAAATAACCGCAAACCGATGAACCAACCAATTAAGCACAAGAGCATACATATGTATGTATGTTAACTGAAATGCTTGCAGCAAAACTTTTCACCAATAAGCTTTAAGCATAAATGAGGCACCTTTGCACTCATCGGCTTTGTTGTGTGGCTTTTATTTAACAGATTTAAATTTTCTCTCAACCGAAAGCAGTCATTTTTCAATTTTCCACAATAACGCAAAACTTTGGCAGCCACTTAAATTAATAGCAAATAAACAAGGCACAGAAGTGAAGACAGTAAAATTTAAACAACTTTGAAGGCGATTTGGGTGTTTCGCCGGTGTAGCTGAGTGGCACAGTGCGCCAGTGATGCTCAATTAATAAAAAAAAAATTAAGGAGCACTTGTGAAATATTATATAAATTATGTATTATTTACAGTACAGATACTTGAGCTCTCAGGATGCCACACAGAGTTTGGTTGCTGCAACATAATCGAATAAAGCTACGATTTGTGACCCTCTACACCTCACCTAGTATAACAAAGGTGGAATTCCATATAGTGTAAAATTTAATGGCTTGGAATTTCCATGCAACTACAAGCAATTGCGCACAAGGAACAAGTACTTGACTCCACGTTGTAAGCACGCTCATCAGCTCTCCGTATTCGTTGTGGCATGCTGTTGGCCGCCCTAACAAAGTGAGTGAAGTAAGGCTTATTGCTTAAGCTGCGTTGCAATGTATTCCAACAAATGCAAAACCTTTCTGCCACACACAGCTGCAAAGTGCTATGCTTTGTTGTTGCAGCTGCCACCAACAAATGTGGCAACAACACACGTTGCTCGGCAGCATTGAGTATAAAATCTAATTGAATTGCTGAGAAATTTCACTACAACGGAGCAATTTCAATGGCAAGCAGGAGAGCAAGACGGCAAAGTGCCTGCCACAAACTGCTGCAAGCCAGCAAAACTACCAAATACCAAGTCGGTACTAAGTGCAAGTGCCCGCTATGGAATGCCTGGGCAGCCTATAAATGTAAATACTGAAACCAGTTTTGCAACACACATATACATATACACATATCTTTGTAAACAAGAATACTTTCAGTTGCAATAAGAATGTGGCAGCAAGCAGCATAATCCAAAATGCCACAGCGTCTAAGATGCGTAGCACATAGAGGTATGTAGGACCATGCCACTAAAGCTGCCAAGCCACATCTTACCAAAAATAAGCGCACACAAATAAAAAGGTAATAAAAGCAGAAAAGGAACAGAAGAAGAACAAAGCGCGTCGTCTGTCGCGTGGAACTGTGAGTCTGGCGCTGCGCATCATGCATCTTGGCAGTCAACTTTTCTACCAAGCATACATGTGGCATACAACAAAAGCGCTGTGGCGGTTTGCAAAGTTCCTACGCCGGCTGCAACGAATTAGAATTCGTGCGAATCTCAACTCAACTTCCTTATTCGCATTTCAATTTCATTTGGCCGTCATTATTGCCGCTTGGCTTTCGATTTCTTGTTCTACCATTTGCGTATGCTTAACTTTATATCTTCACTTTTCGATGCAATTGTGTGCTTGATGGAATTTTTTGCGATCTACTTTAAGTTGAACAGTTGAGGTAGCACTTTGTGTGGGCTACAGAGCTCTGGAGCTGCAGTGTTCTTTATTTGGTTTTCTTACGAGCATTTTTTTGGTTCTGTCTTAATTTTGTTCTGCTCTTGCTTTCCTCTGCTTTTTTTGTTTTTATTTGCTCTCTTTTATTTTCATTTGGTTCTGGTAATGCAACTTTAGTCACTCAACCGAAAACTTATAAACTTAAGCGCAGCTCTGGTCGCTGTTACAAACTTAGCTCATTTTGCTGGCTTCCTTTATTGATGAACGCGCCTCTTTGACTGCCAGTCGTATATATACGAAAATGTTTTTAGATTCCGCTATAATGGCCGATTGACGGCTGACTATCTGGCTGCTCAGTTCATACATAACAAAGTACAGGGTTTGACCGGAAAGTAATAGGACTGATTTTCTTCCGCCGCCATCAGAGGGGATCCAGCGTGCACCTTGGCTCTTAAGGCTATTCCGGAGAATGCCTTCCGTGACGGCTTCAATGCTTGGAAATCGCGCTGGAAGCACTGCATCGACGTTAATTAGTTTTTAAAGAATTGCAACGATTGGTTCAATATTTTTTTTTAAATCGACTCAGTCCTATTACTTTTCGGACAAATCCTGTACTCTTATAAATAAGTATAGATCTGAAAAACGTGTCTAACAGCGCTTCCTCTTCTACCACGAATAAATAGTCTACATTTCATCGGCATGTATTATATTTTCCACTTCTTTACTGTTAGTAACTTTCAGAAATTTTCTTTTGTTTTCATTTACATCTAATTCTCATTTTTTTCATGTACATCTTCTAATTCTCATTCATTCCATTCGTTTCAAAATTCGCACATTAATTTCTCTCTATTTGTTTCATATAACGAGTACTCTTTAGCATGGTCTTTACGATTCTCATCAGCAGTGCCCATGAATTTCTTGGACAGGTCATTTTATAGTCAACCTCTAAACTCTTGGCATCCGCTTTACCCATCAGTACCATCCAGTACTACTAGTGTGTAGGTATGAGTTCAACTCTGTCGTCCGGTCGTCTATTTGGTACTTTTTTTACTTTCATGCTTATTTTTTTATTGTTTTCTTTGCCACCTCTCTTCTCCTGTCACGCTTTTTTTTTGCGATTTTATCTAAGTCAATTCCTTATTTGAAAATCTCAAAATAGACTTGTAGCACCGTCTCACGTACACAGATACATATTGTAGTATTGCCATCCTTCCTCTTCTTATTCTTTAACATTTGAAGAGCGCATAATAACCAGCGGCGATGCAAAACTCCCGTCTTACGTCTGCCACAGGTCCAGTTGTCACAAGTTGTGATTGTCGTTAGCCAAGTTATGTATTCGGCGCTGACTCTTTGAATGCACAAAAGCGTGGAGATGCCATTCAGGCAGACAGAAGACTTTGTGGCATTGTCCGCAGCTGCAGGCGCTGTACGCCACTTGCAAAACCCCGAGCTCACGACATGCACCGCTGCAACACAAAGTTGCTCCGTGCTGCCGATGGTTCCCGGTTCTTATTCTCTATGTTCTAAGTGAGTCTGCACGAATTTTATGGATGCAAATCAAGTTGAGAGAACATTTAAAATAGTGAAATTAATAGAATGTTCGCCAGTCATCGAACCGGTGTGTGTTTTTGTTGCCGCTGCTGGAGTTTGGTTTGTGTGTGTGCTAGACCTTGAGGCATATTCGCAGTTATGTGGCTTTATTTGTGGCAGAGAATTTTCAAGTATAAAGACTTGCATTCCTTTCGTTGGTAATTACGTTGCAGTTAGTCGGAGTAAAGAAGAAAAGTCTTCTATTCACTCAGTGTTCAATTGAGAATATGAAAATTTAATTATTTTATTAATTTATATGATTTTTTTATACTTGAAGTTAACCAAATTTTACTAGAAAACGTACGGAGACTCTTTTCAATATTCAATCCTTTCCATTGCTAAGTGTCAACTACTTAACATTACTAAGTGTTTAAATGAGTTAAGCATCCGCCCACTCTACCCGAAAAAACTGGCGCACCTTAATAAAACAGCTCAGTTCACCACAGCAGATGACACTAAAACAGAACTCACCACATCTGTAAACCAACCCACTCCGCAAAAGGATGGACAAAAAAAAAGCGGACACACTTCGTTACAGACAGATCACACATCAACATACGCTTTTCGTCACCGATCTCGCGCTACAATTTACAATTCGTTCGATACATACTTTTCAACCATCAACGTTCGCATAGACACTCTGCCGTGTCGACACCTCACGATACCTCCAATTAAAAAATCCAACCACGATCCGTGTCCTCTCGATCGCCAGCAGCAAATTGTTCCCGGATTTGGAGTACCGCCGCCTCGCCCGTCGATATAATATTTAATAATAATATTTAATAATTAAAATTTAAATAAAATTGTTGAAAACCCAAATGTATAATAAAAAACCGGATGTTTTTATTTAATTTATGTATCGAGTATACATTTAAGACATGGTCCTTCGAGCCATAGTGACAGGCACTATGGAGTTTTAGACGAAACAATATAAAAGAAAATCCAGTGCAGTGCGGAGAATAACAGTGGCGAAGCATCAAACAAAAAAACTGTGTGCAGTGAAAAAACTAGTGCAGCAACTCAACCAGAACAAAAATCAAAAAACAATAACATATACATATACTTATGTATATACATATAACTAATAAACAAAAAAATCAACAGAAGCTGCAGTGCAGTGAACAAACAAAACAAAAAACAAAGTGCATTGCAAAGAAAAAGCTACCAAGCAATTTAAGAAAACAAAAAACACGGTGAAGTGACAAAAGTAATAACTTTACATACGTTTGTAACATAGTATGTATACAACAAATAGACAAACAAACAAAAAAAAGCGCGAAGATTAAAAAACAAAAGTGCAGTGCCCCAAACAGGAAAAAAACAACATACGTATACAAACAAAAAACAAAGAGTCAAAAGTGCAAAAATCAACAAAGTTCAGTGACACAAAACGAAAAAAATATACTTGTATATACATAAATACGTATATAACAACCAAATCAAAAGACCGGAGCACAACAAGGAGGAAATTAATTTCGTTCCAACAAACAAAAACAAACGTGGCACGAAACTCCCAAACTAAAAATAAAAGACATAAATTAAAAGCAAGCACTATTCGGGCGCGAAACCTAAAAGAAAAAAAAAACAAAACCAAAACTAATAACCGGGCGCGGGCAAATCTACCAATCTACTCTTACCTAATTGCAACAACACGCACAAGGAGCCAAGCAGGTGGATACAAGAGGAAAGGAAATGGAACAAAACGATCAGGCATACTATCCATAACAATATACCCTATAAAACTAAAGTGAGCGTATTCAGTTCATTTATTTTAAATTGTCATGCATATATGTATGTAAAAATTAGGTGCTTTATATAGACAATATTATAACGTTAGTAACTATTCCGTTGACTAGTTTAATACGGTTAACTAACATTTCGGATTTAACGCAAATAATCTGGCCTTATATATATTCACTTATACATACGAGTATATATATATATATATGTACTTATATAGCAAAATACAAAATAAGCAAAAGAAAATTTAAAACACAACCAGCAATATCAACAAGCAAAACAAAATGCAAACATACATACATATATGCTTATTAAGACACAATATATAAAGTATATACATACATACATAATAAATGCACTTGCTAACATTTCTTACACAAACTTACGGCATTCAATCTGCATTACAAAAACAGATCATTACAAAACAGAAACAAAATAAAAATATTACCAAAGTACATACAAACACAAGTGCAGGAACATACCTGAAAAATTAATCATTTCGTTTTTGCGCTCTTTTCGCAGTGCTAACATATGAACATTTATATATGAGCACAACAATATAGAATCCGCCTATCTCTTACCCTACACTAGGAAAGGGCAAATTATTAAAAAAAAAAAAGTAATTTTAAAATTCACTTACTATTCGGCGGTAAAGTCAAATAAAATTTCATTATTTTTAACTAAAAACTATAATCAAATCGCGGTTAAATAAAAACTGTGGGCGCACATATTAATATATTCAAAGTCCACATTGGCAATATCCCGCAATACCTCTTGCATAAAAACAAAAAAAAGTTTAACTCGCATATCATAGCACGAACATTTCGTGCATACTTATGCACATAGCGAATTGATCTCCTCAGCGAGCTCTCAATTGCACAAAACATAAGTACCTTCATAAGCACATACATATTTACATACACACAAGTCCAAGTATTAGGGTGTACCTAAATACTAACATAAGGACGTAAAAGGTGGTAATAAAGTAAAAGTGCGGATATTTTCAAACTCAAAACTAAAATAAAATAAATAAATAATAGTATTTTACAAAAATGGTTAACAACAACAATAATCAAAATACACCTGCAGGAGCTACACGCCCAAAACAGGTTGCTAAATTTATTTCAGAAAGTGACAGTTTAACAAGATACTGCACTAGATTTGCCTCTTCACCGATTCAAGAAAACTCTGAATCGTTATTAGAAATAAAAAGCCAAAATCTTAAAAATTTCTGGTCTCGTCTCCAAGCGGCTCATGACGCCATAGTAGAATCTGACGATTCAAACGTACCACAAAATTTGAAACAATCGGCTTACGCAATATATGAAAACTGCTTAGACCAGTATGAAGAAACAAAAGCGATGATCTTCGATCAATTAAAACTCATTAAAGCAATTGCACCTACTCCCCACAGTGGAGTAGAGCTGCCACAAATAGAAAGTCAAAAGGCAAGTTCCGGCATCCACCTCGAGTTGCCGCCATGTGACACAGAAACATTCTATGGAGGTTATGAAGAATGTCCCTTCCGGGACATGTTTACAGCCGTTTACATCAACCAGCCAGAACTATCAAAAGCACAAAAATTGTATCACCTACGATACAAGACAAAAGGTCAAGCAGGCGTCATAGTAAAACAGTTCGCTCTTAATGACGATAATTTCAATTTGGCTTGGGAAGCTCTAAAAGCTAGATACGAAAATGAAAGAATACTGGTCGATAAACAAGTAACGACACTACTAAACTTGCCTAAAATCAAGAAAGGAACAAGTGAAGAATTTGTAACACTACAATCCACTGTTTCTAATTGTTTGTCGACTCTGTCGACACTAAATATTCCCACAGATAGCTGGGATCCAATTCTGGTAAACATTTGCACCGCCGCATTACCAGAAAAGTCGTTACTTCTATGGGAGCAATCGCTCTCATCTCGAAAAAAGTGCCCAACGTGGCAACAAATGAAAGATTTTCTCACCACCCAATATGAAATTGCGGAGAGGTTAGAAGAAAACATAATAAAAAATAAGAACATTAAACACGACTTAAATGCAAGCTTCAATAGACCCCAAGCTAGAAGCAAAAACAAATCAAACATAATTTTTAACAAAACACAATCGTTCACCTCCGAACAGAAAAAACATACGTCATGCGAACTATGTAAAAGAGGGCATAAACTTAAAACTTGCGAGAAGTTTAAAAAATTAAAAGTTAATGAACGAAATAATTTTGTCAGGTCAAAACGACTTTGCACAAATTGCCTGTCACATGCGCACACATATAAAAATTGCAAAAGCAAATTCAATTGCATCTATTGTCACAAAAGACATCATTCAATGCTTCATTACAGCATATATCCCATCTCACCCCAAAGAAGCGCTTATACAAAAAGAACCACGGGTTCAACTTCAAAAGCAAATACAGAAAACCAAAATACTAAATACAGCCAAGAGACACCATGTTGCTCAAAGGCGCAAAAAGTTCAAACGCTATACAGCGAAATACAAAACGGACTAGTTACAGAACTGGTCACCACCATACCAACTCAAGTTGAGTATAATAAAAACAAATGCCTTAATTCACAATTAAGTAAATCGCAAAGGTTAAAGAAACTTCCGTTAACAAACAAAACTATAAAAGATCGGTATTGTGAGCACTTCTCTAAAGCCACAACTACTCGATCAAATAATGGCCGGTACGTCGTACGACTACCACTAGAGCCACAATATTCCAACAGTCCACAAATTGGTATAAAAAATAAAGTTAGAGTTACCTCTGACAGTCCATATATTAAAAGGACATACAAATTTTCGGCCCCGCAGGATGGCTTTCGCCAATAATGGAAAAACAAAAAAAAATAATCTGAACAAATCCTAGAGCGGTGGCGCACTACTACTTACTTGTCAAATTAGTGCATACGCACTTAAATATTACATATACAAAATTTTTCAAAAAGTCGAAAAATCTACACATTAAATACAATGATGCCCCATTGCGGCACAAATTTTCAAATATAAGAAAAAAAAAAATCAAAAAGGAAATTAAGGGATCACAATACTCCCAATGCGATACATTAACGCACCTCCGCTTACAAGGCTATGGTCGCTTTTATCGCATCTATCTAAGCGCTCCTCATATAAGTGAGTTATGGAAATCAGCTATACAAAGCTTCAAATTAAGTATACAAAATTATCTTCTCCACGAATCGAAGCCGTTCGCAATCACCGGCCACTCTCTCGCAAGATCCCTCTATTGGCACAGCCCTCACTCCAGGGCTAGGGAGTACCCATTCTGGCCATATCTGAGCCAGGCGTGGAGTCACTATCCTTCATAAGCCAAGAATAAATTAAATGCAAACAATTGCCGATAATACAGAAAAGGCAAATACTAAGCAACCGGTATACCATACCGATGAAATAATAAATTTAAAAAAAACCGCAAAATATAAGACCTAGCCATATGCACCTAAAATTAAATAAATAACAAATATTATGTTTAAAACCAAAGGCATTTTCTGGATTTACAGCATGTATTCTGCGCCCTCGGCAACTCTACGAGCCGAAATACATGCAGTAGCATATATGTCCATACGCAATACTAAGTAAAATATTTGCCTAGGGGGCCCAGGATGTTTAAATGAGTTAAGCATCCGCCCACTCTACCCGGAAAAACTGGCGCACCTTAATAAAACAGCTCAGTTCACCACAGCAGATGACACTAAAACAGAACTCACCACATCTGTAAACCAACCCACTCCGCAAAAGGATGGACAAAGAAAAAGCGGACACACTTCGTTACAGACAGATCACACATCAACATACGCTTTTCGTCACCGATCTCGCGCTACAATTTACAATTCGTTCGATACATACTTTCAACCATCAACGTTCGCATAGACACTCTGCCGTGTCGACACCTCACGATACCTCCAATTAAAAAATCCAACCACGATCCGTGTCCGCTCGATCGCCAGCAGCAAATTGTTCCCGGATTTGGAGTACCGCCGCCTCGCCCGTCGATATAATATTTAATAATAATATTTAATAATTAAAATTTAAATAAAATGGTTGAAAACCCAAATGTATAATAAAAAACCGGATGTTTTTATTTAATTTATGTATCGAGTATACATTTCAGACACTAAGTTTCTATAAAACGTCATAGGAAATTACTGGAAATATTCAAAAATAGACGACATTTTCTCGACCTTCGAAAAGAGGTATTTTTGATCCAGCGTCCATGATGAAACATCTCCAAATGGGTTTATGCCGGGGCTCGAAATATGAGTGTTTGCGGATCGAAAAGCCACAAACCAGATCGATCATGTTGTGATAGACTGAAGATACGTCTCCAGTGTTTTAGATGTGCGTGCGCTCCGAGGTCCGAACATCGACTCGGATCACTATCTTGTTGCAGCCAAGATTCGCACCCACCTTTGTGAAGCAAAAAATTAAGAATTTTAAAATTATGAACAAAGTCTTACTGTTTATTTCTCATAAAAGCATTAGGTACTGGAAAACAAACCTAAGCTATAATTGTCATTTATGAGCCTATGAAACGTTTTTGTGCCATTTTCTGTAAATGTCTTATGGGGGTATTTTGGTCTAGACGCATGAGCATTATATAAAGAAGACTGTGCCCAAAAAATAAGGTGACATTATATTTATTTTGAAAATTCTTTATTTATTCTTCCAAATCAATTTCATCCCCTTCAAAGTAATCTCCTCCCGATGCAATGCACTTATGCCAACGCATTTTCCAATCTTCGAAACACTGGTCATTTTCCGGGATGGCCTTGAGTTCCGTCTTCGCTGCGGCTTGAATCTCCTCTATCGTATAAAACGGTGTCCCCGGAGCGGTCTTTTGAGCTTGATGAACAGCCAGAAGTCGCACGGCGCCAGATCAGGTGAATACGGTGGTTGCGGAACGATATGGGTTGAGTTTTTGATCACGAATTACGAGGGCAGTATGGGATGGTGCATTATCGTGGTGTAAAAACCAAGAATTGTCTTTCCACAATTCCGACCTTTTCGAAGAAAACAGTCAACATGACCTTTGGTTTTTGAGCGACTTTGGCGCGATTTTTTTGGTCTCGGCTCTCTTTTGGCACGATATTCGCTCGATTGATCGGTTGTTTCGGGGTCGTAAGCATAGATTCAAGTCTAATCACCAGTTATAATGCATTTCATGACACCCTGGTAGTCGGAAAGCATCGTTTCGCACGCTTCAACGCGACGCCTCTTTTCCAAAAAATTCAATGTTTTCGGTACCAGTCGAGATTTGACGCGCTTGAGGCCCAAAACATTCTTCAAAATAGTATTGGCTGAGCCTTTCGATTTGCCAACTTCATCAGCAAGGTCTCTAATAGTTAATCGACGGTTTTTCAACACCAAATCTTTGATTTGTTGAACGTGAGCTTCGTCGGTTGAAGTTGATGGTCGCCCTGGACGCTCTTCGTCTTCGATACGTTCACGGCCAGCTTGGAACTCACTATACAACTTGTAAACATTTTTTTTAGACATAGCCTCATCACCAAAGGCATTCTGCACCATCCTCAACGTATCCGCAGCAGAAAATTGATTCTGTAAACAAAATTTAATGCAAATTCTTTGCTCAACAAATTTCCATATCGCAAAAAACGAAAAACTCACTTTTAGCAGCTTACAAAACGACACGTATCTCAAACACTAATCAATATTTTGACATGAAATTTGACATAAATGTGACTGACAGTACTACCAACTTTAAAAAATAATAATTCTCCAAATCCTTCGACGCGCGCAGTTTAAATTCAAATATCACCATATTTTTTGGGCACAGTACCAAGTTTCAAAGGAATCGGTTCAGTAGAACTTGAGATATCATATCAATCACCTCAAAAAAAGTAATTTCGAGAAAAACGCGCTTAAAGTTTAGGAGACAAAATCGGCTGTATCTCCGAAAATAAGTCGAATTTTGAAAAATCCTTTCAAGGTCATATTTTTGAAAGTCTAAGCTTTCAAAATATGCAAAAAATCGATTTTTTTCAAAATCCCCCTTAAGGGGGTATAAGGCTGACTAGCAAAAAAAGAGGACCTTGGCTATCAGAAGACTTCTTTAATATATTCGGAGGTTTGACATTGCCTGCTTGAGATCCAAACAGAATGAGGACCAGAAACACTTTATATCGAATTAAGTTTTTAATTGAGGCTTAATCTACTTGTCTTGGCCAAGCTTGTACAATAGAAAATTTATACTATATATTAAATTTTAGTTAGAGATTTTAGATTAAGAGATTTTTATTTTAAATAAGAAAAATTCATAAAACTGCTACTTATTCTAACTTCTTATTTTATAAGTAAAATGTAAGAAAGTTACACTAATACTTTCCACACAACTGAGGCACCTTAGGGAATTCAAATGCTAATAGAAATCAATGAAAGGCCAGTGGACGTCATGGCGTATACGTAATATCCGCAAAGAATTAATTTAAACGCAACAACTACGCACGAAAACAAGAACAATAAGAACAAAAGCAACAATAATAATGAAACTAGACTAAGCACAACACTAACAACAACCACAGCTACAATAACACAAAAACAGCGACTATAACGAAAACAACTGAGCACTACCAAAACACTAACAAAAGTAAAAACTACAACAACAATACTAAAAGCAATCATAACGCATGCAAATGAAAATGTGTATTAAACTCAAGCAGGAAATTGCATATTTCATACATTTAATGCTAAAATATTTGCATATTTCCCGTTGCAGTGGAAAGCGAGTGCGCGAGGATTTTCAATAGGCTCACATGGCGATGCCAATGCAAAAAACTTAAATTATGCATAACGGTAAGCGAAGTTGCTTTTTATTATTCGGCGCGCTTGTTACTCGACTTTTTCACGGATTAAAAACTGCCGTTGCACACACATGTTCTTATACAAGAACTGTAAGCTGTAAGAAGTGCGGCGCTTTGGCACAAAGTGTTTCCGGTTCTGCTTTGTTTTCATTTGTGTTTTACATCATTTTTGTACGCACGCTTTGTAAACTTCGAAATACAAACACACGCACACATGTGTATATTATGTCTTGTGGCTCGCTCAAAGCGCTGGTTTTAGTTTTGAAGCACGTTTCAGCGCTTAAGCCAGTGGTTCCCAAACTTATTTTGTCTACCGCCCACTTTGAGAATAAATATTTTTTTAGCGCAACCATTTTTTCGCCTATTTAAAAACCACTATAACTTCAAATTAATTATTGTGACCTATATATGTATATTAACGGAGAATTCTAAACGAAACTTTTACTATAAACAGCAACTTGAAACCTGAGCGCAGTAGGTAACATACAACGGTGCTTAGGTCTCAAGTTAACTCTTACGGGCTCCACCTGCCAACAGGAATGATTGTTGAAACACAACTTTATAGTATTAAAACAGAGAATCTTTTATTAAAAATAAAACTAAAATAATCGATCCATATATAAAAACTAATGTGAAGGATGAATCTGAAGTTGTTTAATAAGTTTGTTAATATCAGGTTCCAATTTACTCAAGAACAGTCGCAAGTCGCCACGTTCGGTAACAAGCAAACGATTTCTATTTTTAGTAAGCAGTGTTGTCACAGCACTAAATCCACGTTCACACAAATATGACGATGGGAATGCTATCAAGAATCGTTGAACGATTGACCACAATCCAGGGTACAATTGTGAGATCGATTTTTGTAGCCAAAATTCTTGGTAACCATTTTTGAACTTGATTTTTATTTCCTCGTTTGTTGACAATTCTATAAATTCTTCTTCCAGCTGAGGTAACATTGCTGGGTTGACATTTGAAAACGGATCCAACACCCAGTCGGTATTTCCAAGTTCAAAATGTCCTGGTATCGTTCGGTGAAGTCAATGTGGAGGTTTTCCAAATATTAGCAGTAGGCAAACAATTCGTCGTTACTGCATGATACTGATAAATTCGGAAAATTGTGAAACTCGCGTCTGCCCAGATTCTTTTTATGTAGAAGCAGTTTGGCTGCGAAAGCAGCAACGACGTTTTTTGTTTTAATTAAATTTAGTTTATCGCCTTGCAGTTGGAGATTCATGTCGTTGAACAATTTATACAGGTCTGTCATGTAAGCTATATCATTCTTTGATGTTATGAGCTTGTCTTGAAATTCTGTATCTTTAGTTTCCAAGGACTCTATAACAGAGTCATACTGGTTGTAGAATCGAGTCAGACAATTGCCTCTTGATGGCCAACGAACTTCAGTATGAAACAACAAACGATTGAAATCCTCGTCATTAGTTACACAAAGCTGATGAAATAATCTATCATTCAAAGAGCTGTTGCGGATTTTATTGACTGCTTTGATGACATATTGCAGTGATTGAAATAGTTTTTCACTTAAGTTTCTCGCAAATAAATGTTGTCTATGTATAACGCAATGTACACCAATGACATCTGGAATTTTATTTTTTAACGGTTTCACCTTTTGTATCGGATTCTAAATTTCTAGCAAATAATAGTTCTTCTCATATTTTCTCATCTTTAATAAACCTCACGTAAGACAACAACAATGATTCAGTAGTTGGTAATACGTTTAACTTCGCGAGTAGTGTAAAGGAGGCGTAAGTAATGCTCATCTATTGCGTGCGATTATTATATAGTAGTCCAAAAATATGAATTCTTTTTTTTCCTAGAAATACATTTGTAAAAAAGGATCTTTCTCCTTTTCGCATTATCTTATTTTTCCCTGAAATACATTTGTAAGAAAGGATAAAGATCCTTTTTTATTTTCCACATAAAAGATTTAAGGAGTTCAAAAGCTCAAAACGTGCGCTACATCAGCTCGGACCTTCCTACCCTACACCTTTGCGCAAATGATTATATTATGATAGCAAATGCCCACATACAGATTTGACAATGACAATTACAATACGTTTGACAGCTAGTATTCTATAAATTCTATCCTGTCGAGATGCCCCGTTATGAAATGGAGCGACCGATTGACATTATTTTCATTTTTTCTATATTCAATAAAATAGGAGAGATATATGAACTACGTGGAGAGAAATATAGAACCGAGTTTGAGCAATCTTTTAAATCATATTAGTTGATGTTCACAAGTTGTTGTTGAGAGTCGAGAGCACATGTAATCGTTGTCTAAGAAGCCTCCTAGCTAAATAAAATTACAAATAACCCCTCAGGCCTCAACACAACACCGCCATTCTCTTTCTGGGTCTCTTACCGCCCCCCTTGACACTTGCAGGGCCCACAAGGGGCGTTATCGCCCACTTTGGGAAACACTGCTATAAATGAAGTAAGGAGGTGCTGTATACGCGTGCTTTTGAAGTAAAGCTGTGATTCCCTCGACAGTTTGTTACAAGTAACTAGAAGGTCTCCGGATTTCTATTTCGCGAAAGACTGTCAAAATTAATTGGGAAATGTTTTCTGCCTTTACATTAAGTTTAAAGACTAAAATAGATGGAAAAAATGATGTTCTCATGACAGTTTGGGCTTTTTCTGAAGGTTCCGGTTTGCAAAAAAAATTCTGGTCACTTTCATATGATATTTTCATAGAATACATCTAGAAACAACCCTTTTTCGTTTTATAGAAAGTTAAAAACTAAGCTGTGATTAGTCAACATAAAGTACATTTTTCTTCAAATACTGGAACTTTCACAATCTGGGTGTCAAATATAGACCGTAAAAACCCGTCAACTAACGCATTTTTATTCAAATATCTTAAATTTTACTAGAGCTTTTTCAGCAAGGGTTACATATTATTGATATATCATTGAAAAGGCGTTTTACTTTGTCCTTTGCTGGTGCTCATACTTTGAAAGTTTATTTGAAAGCGATAATCTCAACATATCAGAGATAATTGTCTAAATTTGGCTCAAAAACTATTTTTAAACATTAATTATTATATATTTATATTTATTTTGTTATAAGGTGGACAACAAAATTCACATAAGTTTTTGATCAGTTTTCTCTAAATCCCCAATTTGTTAATTAGCGCTGCGTTATCTTGAATAATTTTTAATTGTTCAACACCTTTCTCAGCGAGCCAGCATTAATTATTGTTTTTTTTTTTTTTTTTACGAGGAGAAAGGTCAGTGTGCGAACTAAACCTCCTACCGTCCTGTACGGATATGAATGACTTAAGTGTAAGCACAAAATTGTTCATTAATCTCAAATATTTGACAGCTTCAGCCAGATAAATGAAATATAACACTGACACGACAGCCAAATCACGACTGAATATATTTAAATATGCGTGTATGGTCACTGTGGCCCCGTAGGAAAAATTTGCTTAAAAGCTTGGAGGGAATTTTTTGATTTTCCCAATACTTATTCTGGTAAATGGAGGTAAATTCATAGAATTCTACAATGTTAGAGGAAACTGAAGACTACAAACTTTTATATTAGCGAATAAATGATAATGTGAAAAAAAGAAATTATTTTTCAGTTCTTTTGTCACTTTCACGTCGCCACTTCACTGCGTACTCGGATGCCACATAATTAAACACTCATGCCACAATTAATGACTTTCGTAAACTCACAGCAATAAAATTTATTAACTTTCAAGTAATTTTTTCACGCGTGTATTAAGTTATTATCAATGCTTTTCAACTCGATTAGGCATGGGACTTTTGCTGACTTCCGCTGTCACATGAGGACGTGTAGAGACAAAAAGTCCGACAAACTTCTTTTGACACAGCTGACAATTGCTAAATAAATTATGGATGATAAAATTATTAGTTACTTTTATTTGTAATAGAACTTTTATTTAATAAAAATTTATTTGCAATATTCGTTTTTTTGAATATTAACTATAAAACGCTTAGTAGCTCTGTGGGATTTTTTAAAAACTTATTTGATTAATCAATTCTATCGCATCTTCAGTTACTTGCTAGTAATTTTGTGCCATAAATCATTAGCTAACTGCTTTTAATCATTTTAGTCATGACAACGCCATACATAATTTATGCATAATCTATAAGGGCTGTCACAAAGTTACCGTGTCTGTCTGCTCTTAGTTTTTTTCTTTCATGTATTTTGCCGTGTAAATTCTTTTTTCTTCTTGTTGTTTTATCAATACTTTACTTTTAGTTTTATTTTGTGTTTTGTTTCGTTGAACTATTGTTTTGCTTGCTATTTAACAATGCTGTCCGTCCACACGTCTGTCTGTGTGACCTGCCATATAGCTTTTCGCACACATTTTCCTCCAGCATGCGGGGCCAACGTCACGGTGTCATTAGCAATGGCGTCAATTGACTCATTTTCGAGTCATGGAGCGCCACCCTCTTCGCGAATAATTCAACAGTTCATGGAAAAATAGTTGTAAATAATATTTTGCAGGTGAAACACGTGCTCGTCATGGGGAATTTATTGACTGCTTTGCGGTTGCAGATTACATTAGTTTGAATATGGTGGGTGTTACTTTAATTAAATACTATTGAAAAGTTTATTCGAGATCGAGAAATTTAACTGGCCTCAGAAGTTATAATTCCACATATTAAATCTGGAAAGTAGATTTTGTAGCCACTACTCGCATAAGAAATGCTCTAACTGTTGGTGACAAGACAGCTGAGACCGAGGATTATGTTTAAATAACTGAAATGACGCTGTCCATTATAACACAACTTTTTTTTATTTGGATTGAAAATCTTGTGAAAGCTCTATAGGAGGGAGACAACAAGTTTTCGGTACCACCTTGGTTATTCCAGACATTTAAGCGAGTCAAAATAATAAAAATGGCCTCACTACTGATTATGATTAAAATAAATCGTCATATCTACATATAATCTGCATATTGCTTGTGGCACAAAAATAAATGTCGTCGTATTGAATACTCCTTTACACTGCCTCACTATTAACTCTACGTAAATATTTATTGATTCATTGCAAATAATAATTGAGTTTTTCGTTGTTGGTGCTTTTTTCGAAAAATTTTCCAACCACATTTATCAATTAGTTTTTCTCTTGCAACAATCTAATATATACGTAAATATTGATTTTACTACACTACGACACGTACTGACCACAATTCCGCCGCTATTTAAGCCTTAAATGCAAGGAGCACTTAATTTGTTCTACAACTCACAAATGGCTGTTAATTTTTCACATTTTACAAACGCAAACTTTATCCAATTTAAATAAAAAATGCAATAAAATAAAATCACTTGACGCACGCAGAACTTTATGAAAGCCACAATATCCAACAGCCGTCAGGCATTTGGGGTGCCTTGTTCGCTTTCACTGAGCTTTCGCCTAGCAAGGCACAACTTTTCAAGCCAATTTCAGTAGTTTGTAGTACCCTCCCCTCACTGGGTTGGGTCTATGAAACATTCACTGTCGAGTTCAAGGAAGTTTTTATTTCATATCGTTGTTGTTGTTTTCAGTTTATCGAAGTTCTTGTTAGTGATTTACGCTTCTACGATTGACTCGACCTGACCTTCGCAATGAAAGTGTCGTTTGTTTGGGAATGTGTGTGGGTGTTTGTTTGAATGGCGCAACAAAAACAAAAATTTTATCGAAGTTTAACAACTTTTACTCATTGTTACGAATTATCGACCCTTTTTATTTTTTTTCTCTTTCTCTAGTCGTTCTTATACACTTATTATTTGTCTCTACCCACACTCTTGAAACGCACGTTGGCATTTCGCTACTAATTCGATGAGGACATTTTCGTATCCTTGATGGAAGTTTTGAGTACGGAATGATCATTCCGGAATGATTATATTAGCACTAGCGTAGAAAGTTTTCGAAAAACGATTTGCCTTTAAATATTGCCCTTAGAGCTTTCGAAATATTTTTAGTTTTCTGAGCTTTTTTGTGAAATTTCTTGAGCTTTCAGTTGCATTAGAATGAAAGAACTGGTATATACAGCTTTTGATAATTTTGGAATGACTATATAGGCACTAACTTATAAATCTTTCGATTTGCTTCTAAATATTGTCCTTAGAACTTTCGTAATAAGTTTAGTTTTCTGAGCTTTTCAACCCCCTAAAACATTACATTGAGTGCAAATATTAAATCTATTTTGTAAATATTCTTGAGCTTTTAGTTGAAGAATAATTAGAGAAACTTTCAAGTTCAAAAGTCAAGAAATCAGAAACTTCATCTTACTTGCCATACTACCGTTTTTAAGCTTTAGGACAACTCATTTAGGACAATTATTTACTTACATAAAACTTCAGAAAAAGCATTTCTATCCAACTGAAAACCTCTCCTGTCTTCATTGCCGCACTCTGTATCCACCCTAAGCTTTCTTAGTACATATAACTAAAATAGGTTGACTATATTTACCGTTAACTCAAAGGAAAAGTTCTCAAATCGTCTAAAAGCAACTCAAAGCAAGCGGAGTTTTTCTTTATTTGCTCAACTTTTGTCGACGCTTTGTTGTTGCTATATTTGCTTCCCCCTAACTGTCGCCAGTGCGTTACACCAAAGGTGGGTCACCAACACGCAGACATTATTGCCCGCGCACTTACTTTTTGCGTGAAATTGGTTAAATACACAAAGCTGCCTTTGCGACTGCCACAGAACCAGCGAATTTGCTTTGCTTTCGCACCAGGCTTTGAAGTGCATCCAACCAGTTTTGTTTTTAAAATAATTCTCTATTCTTCCTCCTTTTTTCCCTTATTTCTTTACTTCTTGCCATTTATTGCCGGTAACTTGCTTCTTTGTGTGTTGTTGTTGTTTGTATTTGTAACTTTGAAATTAATTTAAGGATTTTTATTCAATGATTTTTGCTTGCTTTACTTTGTTTGATATTTTTTATGTTTTATTTGAGTTACTTTGTATAATTAATTATTTTAGGAAACTTGCTCGCCTTTGTGGCAACTGCGGCTAACCTTGAGTTGCATGCTACATTTTCTTCCTTGTCACTTAAGCGCCACAAAGCAAAAGTCAACTTAACTTTCAAAGTGAAAACTTTTCATTGACATTTCATTAAATGCGTTTTAACGGTACTCCCACATCAATTTCACAAGCTCAAACTAAGATGGGCACACTTGCCGCGTCTTATTTCAAGTCATTAACAAAAGTTTTTTGATGCAGCGCTAATAAGCGCTACTTGCCACACTCACTAGCTGTCCGTCTCACTTACTTACTAAGTTGCGAAGTTCACTTTACTTACAAAAGCAACAACTTACAAAACAACAATTAAAAGTTTTTTTTCATTTCTCACTCACCTTTTTCCTCAAAGTTGCCACTCAGCTTAATGTCGATCGTCTCGAAGTAATCCCGCACGCTGTTGCACTGTTCGCATGTGTTTAAAATTTTGCTGGTTGAATCGCGTTGCAAGCGGCGCCTGTGATGTGCATGCTGCTGTTGTTGTTGCTCATGGTGAGCATGAAAGTGATGACCATCGAGATGTTTTGCGTTGGCCGCCGATGGCAATGCCAAACAACTTCTGGCCACTAAAACGGCAATGCAAACTTGCAACAGCAGAAATAGTCGACGTAGTTGAGGTTTTTTGTGCGCTGCTGCTGTTATTGGCTTTGTGGCATTCCGTTTGCCGGCACTTTCGACGGCGTGGGCCATACTTGCGCCTGGGAGTGTGTAGGTGTGCGTATGTGTAGTAATAAAAACAAATTTTGTACGCACTCTTTTTGCTTGTTTGCTGCTGCTGTCGTTGTTTGGCTTTGGAGCGCTTAATATGGCTTAATGCGTGTTATAAACGCCTGACAGGCGATATTTAACTGCTTTTAATGCGCTTTAATTATGCTGATTGTTGTTGTAATTTATTATTATTTTTGTTTTTGTAATTTATTGTATATATTGTTGTTATAACGTCGTCGGCAACTTCTTTTTGATGTAACACTATGCAAATAATTAACACAACACGTCGCCTTTATGTTAGGCCGCTAATCGAAAACACCTAATACAAAACTGCAAAAAACAATAACAATAAAAAAAAATAACCGGTTTTAGAAATTTTCTGCGTAAGAAGACTTTTTGACCAATTAATGGATTGAATTAGAATTTAATTTCACAATTTTCACGAAGGCCGATGAAATGCCTATATATCTGCTAAATATATAGTAAATATACTATATATAACGCACACACTTGTCAATAGTTAAGTTAAATTTAGCTGAAACGATCACGGTGCGGCAGTGCGCTCTACATATATGTATGTGAGAGACAAGCGCTGAGATAATTTCTGCTTGAGAAAAATCACAATTTTCACCACCTTGAAAGATTAAGAGGTATTTTTTCACGCAAAAAATCGTAATCGAAGCTCGCGCCTTTATTTGCTTGCTCTTATATTCGCGGTCTTAGTGCACGTCCAATTGACCAAGCGCTCAAGCGTTTAGGAACGCGCCTGCCGCGCTGCGACTCTAACACTTTCTGTCTTTCTACCGTGTTATCTTACCGCACGCTCACATGCGTTTATTTATTTACGTGTGCGTCTAATTGAATTTGAGAAACGCATTCGACGACCTCCAAAAAAAAAAACAAAACTAATAACCGGCGATTTCTCAATGCGACCGATAAACCGGCAGAAGATACAAAAGCGAAGAGCGTGCGTAAAGAAGAAGGTGAATAAATATGTTTATTTTCTTGACTACGGCGCGTCTGCAGACGGCATAAGCAGCGCTCAAGCGTACGAACGGCAAACAAACAGCGCGGTCACCTTTCTTTCTATTTATTTTCACTTGATCGTAGCGCTGTTGTCTGATTGCTTTTTCGCGAACTTTATGCTTTTATTTTTGCAGTTTGCTTTGTTTGGCACGTTTCTTTGGCTAACCGCGCGACGCGTTTATTTTGAACTGTATACGAACGCGCGTCAGTGCTCGCGTGCTGTCGCGTTTAATTATTCGAACGCCTACAAAATCTTAATAGAATGCTTAATTTTACCGGTCTTCCTGGCCAGCGCTATAAATAGCGCGCGACGATATACCTGATGTCTTTATTGATCAACAGCTGATTTTTGTTGTGATTCACTTGTTCCCACTTCGCGCAAAATCACAAAATTTACACGAATACTTGCAGCTATTAGCGCTTGCTAGCAACAACGCTTGTGTTTTCATTGATTTTGTTATTGTTTTCACTTTTCTTACAACGCGCAATCATTAATCGCTTGCTATATCTTTAGTATTTTATTTGTATTCTCTTGCCTGCTTTGATTATTATTAGGCGCTCGCTCGTAAGAACACTGCAAACGCTAAAGAAAAAAGTGACATAATCGTACACTAGACCGCAACAACACAACGCGCTAACAAAAACACAAAAGGTTTAAGGCCAAAGAAGCTGGTCAAACCGCTGCCAACACTGAGCACTGAGCACGAACTACAGCAACAAAAAATGCAACAAAACACCGTTTGTACCATCAAATTATTAATTCACACAAAATTTCATTTGCGCTGAATTCTGCACCTCTAATACTTAGCAACACCCTTCCAATCAACAATACATATTAGACACATAAATAATTTTTTTCTCTTCTCAATTTTTATTTTTTACTCGCCTCCAAACACAAAACACAATCTTCACTAGCAAACGCACGTCGCCGCGCTTCTTTGACTTTATTTACTCACTTCGTGTTTCCTCGCTTATATTCCATGCATTGATTCTGTTGTTGCTTAATTCATTTATTTTTCTTTTCTTAACACTAATATTTTTCTTTGCTTCCACTTGCGTTTAATTATAAACTTTGCGCGTCTCACAGCGCTTTCGGCTCTTCATTTGCTGGCTATGACTATTGCACGGTATTTCTTTTTTTATTTTATTAGCTCTATTTCTTTTTTCTCCACTGTATTTATTCGGTTAACTCGCGTTAAACAACCCCTTCTATACTATGCACGTCCGAACAGGCCAACCACCCGGGTACGTATAGCGTTTGAATGGCGAGAATTTTGAGGAATTTTCGTTGCAGTTGGCTTCGAACATATAGTTCGATGTTCGCTTAGCACAAGTTTGATTTAAGATGTTCGGTTGCAATGTTCGCTCGAAATGTTCGTGTCCAATGTTTGAGTTGGAACAGAATGCCGGCAAAAATGAGTTTTGTTGGCTGGTACAGTGGTGGCGATCAGAAAATAGTAAAGTTTAGGTATAATAAAAGAAAGATAAAGAAAAACTATTAAATGACTAAACTAAATATTTCAAGAAAAACTAAAAATTAAAATAGTTAATTATTTTTATTAAAATTAATTAAATATTTTCAAATTGGCTATCCATTGAATATATTTCACACAATTCTTATAATTTCTATACGAATAGATATGGGATTATCAATATTACAATGTTCCTTAAATATTCTCCCAACATAACAATATTTTTACCTGTATATATAAAATATTAAGTTTGCCAGGAAGCTTGCAACACCGGGAAGGAAACGTCGGAGACGCAGAGTTTTATTGCTTCAATGCAACCGAATTTAATATTTTTTCATGTTTTCAAATCCATTCAATCCGCTCAATTTATATCACATAGTACTGCAACCACCTTAATTATTGGTTTACGAATTTATATACCGTACAATTATACCTTTAAAAATGGTATTTTTAATTAATAATAGATATCTGAAATAGTTTTTGAGTTACAGAATTCTAAAGTATATCCACCCGGGTCAATCAGTTCCATGAGTTTTTCTCTAAGCGTGTTTCTTAAAACAACATTTTTCAAGTTTGCTTGAGTGACCAATTGTCTCATATAAAAATTTTTCTACGTGTTCTCTATATAGTTTTTAAAAAATTGTAGTACTTTTTAGAACCGTTTTTAACGTCCTTTATTATAATAAATAATTATAAACTTAAACAAATTTCTTTTTTTATAATTATATTCAAGATAGTAAGATTTTTGATACCATTTTCATTGCACGATTTGTTCTCTATTTCAATCTCTCTCTCGTTATTCAACGAGGATGTCTTCCCAGAGTATTTCGGCGTGCCCGAATTTGAATATGTGATTTTGAATATTTTTTCAGCACAATTTTTTATAGCAGAAAAAATTATAACCAAACTTTCATAATTTAGAATATTAATAATTGCACGCCGTCATAACAATTTCCTAGAAAACGAAATACTTTAATACCCTAGCACAAATATCTTAATTTGTAACAAGGAAATTCATATTAATCCTCTTAAGTTCCATCTGAAGTATGGCATTGTAAGATTACAGCTTTATTGCAATATAGGTCTCCTATAGGTCTCCAGGCTTAAAATGCGGTTCAACCTATTCACACTTCCCTTTAATGCCTGTCTCAGTTTCCCGCATTCATTCTGGTCTTCTTCGAGGCGCTGTCCGATAAATAACCGACCTAACCATGATGCACGCGACTTTTTCAAATTTTTTTTTTTTATTTTTCTACATAGTCTCCTTGTAACTCCCCGCACTTCTCCCAGCGATGCTCCCATCTCTGCAACCCTTCCAAATAGTACTTGGCGTCTTTGTCTGCAAAAAACGAGTTCACGAAAGAGATTGCCTCCTCATTTGACGAAAATCTCTGGCCGCCGAGCGCAGTTTTAAGTTGAGGAAACAAAAAAAAGTCGCTTGGTGCTAGATCCGGTGAATAAGGTGGATAGTCAAGCAGTTCGAACCGCAATTCGTGGATTTTCGCCATGGCGACTGTTGAGGTGTGAGATGGTGCGTTGTCTTGGTGGAACAAGACTTTCTTTTTTTGCAAATGTGGCCGATTTTTCGAAATTTCTTCCTTTAGCTTGTCCAATAATGATGCGTAGTATGCTTCTGTTATAGTTTTTCCTTTTTCAAGATAGTCGATAAAAATAATTCCATGGCTGTCCCAAAAAACACAGCCACACTTTCCCAGCCGAATACACAGCTTTAGGTTTTTTGGGGCTGGTTCCCCCTTTTCAATTCACTGTTTAGATTGGATTTTTGTTTCGGACGTATAATGATGAATCCAAGTTTCGTCTACAGTTATCAATCGGCGCCAAAACTCGGTCTTATTGCCTCTAAACTGAGCCAACAGAGCGCTGGAAATGTTCATGCGCGCACGTTTGTGGTCTAGCGTAAGCAAACGCGGCACCCAACGCGCGGACAGCTTTCTTATGCCCAAATCTTGGTTTAATATGTGACAATCTTCATAATCTCAGCTTTTGACATCTTCATAATCTCAGCTATTTCCCTAACTTTAATCCGGCGGTCGTCTTGTACCAATTGATGAACTTTAGCGATGTTATCGTTAGTGGTTACAGTTTTTGGACGCCCAGGACGTTCATCATCTTCCAAGCTCCTGCGACCACGTTTAAATTCAGCTGCCCAAAATTTTACGGTGGTAAACGATGGTGCAGAGTCACCATACACAGAGTCCAACTCATCTTTCATTTGTGAAGGCGTATTGCCTTTCAAAAATAAAAATTTAATTACAGCTCGATATTCAATTTTTTCCATTTTGGGGAAATCACCGAAATAGACTCACAAAAACGACTGTCAACAGATAATTGCGCAAGATAAATTTCTGAAATTTTGGCGAGTAGCTATTATAATATGCACAATTTGAAGTAGAAACTTTTTTTCAGATGTGCCGCTAGCTTCACGTTGAGGTCGGTTATTTATCGGACAGCCCTCGTACATATGTAGATTAATGAGTAATCGCAGAGCCATACATAGTTCCAGGTGCGCGTTTCTTTGCTTTGGATATTGAGTCGAGATCGTAAGTTGCCGAAGGGCAGGTAATAAAAAAAGAGAGGAGCAAAGCACCGAATGTGGTGTACAAAGCTGAGATTGAAATGAGTATATGGTTGACAGGAGGAAACTTCAAAACGTTGATTTGAAATTAAAAAGCTGCCACATCGTTAAGATTAAACTATAATTTATAATATGAAAGCTTTTTAACACGTCATTGTTGTTCGTTGGTGTTGTTGTTGTTGTTGCGGATACACTAAACTGTTTCGCACAGAAAAAGAAAACATTAAGGAGGAAGATATACAGATTCCTAAATGAAATTTTGCCAAAGGCTTTACAAAGACTTTCTGATGCGACAATTAAGTTCAACTTTGAAAGAACAAAAAGATGTTGTAGATCTGGATCATATTATATGGTGCATATATTTATATTAATAATTAAGTGAGAAACAGAAAATTTTTTCAGAAAGTTCGTGGTCCAAGAAAAGGAGCAACGTTCGCACAATTTATTAGACAAATTTCATACCAACTAAGTTCTAATTTAAAGAATTTCCCATTTCTTGGACTATTTCTATTTGAGTTTTCCAAGATGGTTTTATTGGTTCCTCTATGAGTATATAGTTTCTAAAATAAAATAATATATTTACAAAGTAGCGATTTATTTCTGCTCCTAATTCTAAACTAATCTGTCTTTATTTGCAATTTTATGTCAAACTGACCCAATAACTGGGCCCAGGAGAATCTTTTGACCATTTTGTCCTTCTCTAGGTAGTCGATGTAGAAAGCCTTTTCAACCTATACGGTCTTCACTATTTTCGGGCGAGAACGGATGAAGTCGATTGTTTTAAGTATTTCGAGTGTTTTTGGTATGTACCAGGTGAACGTGATTCATGTTTCCGACTTGGTGGTCTGTCGGTATTAGATATCCCTTGAACCACATTGAACATGTTAAACTTACTTTACAGCAGTAATGTTTAGTACTTAACGGCCCGCCCATGCAGACACAACTGCCGATCCTCGGCTGAAAAAAAAATGTTTCAAATTTCAATCACGATTTGCTCTGACAAATTTTAACCAAAATTGTCGTGAATGATCTAACACCAAAACGTAACGAAGTATAAAATTTTGGAATACCATTTTTCGGTTTTCTGTATCTTATCCCGTTCGGCAATACAGAGCTTATAGAAATGGTTAGGAATCATAGATAGCATTCATTAAATGTTTAAGTATATTTTGTGATTATGGCGGAGACCATATCTGGTAGACGTATTTATTATTTTATTTTTTATCACCTTTAGGGGTTGACTTCTAGAACTAAGGGACGAGTTGTTTCGACTCGGTTGGATCTAAGCATACTAATAAGCAAAGACCTTACCCCATTATCTCACGAGACCACTTCCTCGAATGAGAGTCGGTATAAGGTTGACTCACTTTCTGGTTTAATTGTTTGAAGTTCATATTCAAGACTTTAAGCAGGAAACCGATTTGAAGTTCATATATCTTCAGTCGTCTTTATGACCAAGCGGATATTCCCTCTAAATGAAATATTTTATGTATGCGCAGACATTATCCTTGGTTGCTTAAAGATAGGGATGGTTTTTACATTACTAAGGTCACTGAAGTGCCGAGCTCCTTAAAATCGTCTCGCTAGTCTTTCCTTCGGCCAACCAGAAGATATAGCCAAAAAAGCGCTTCTTCGATTTGTAATGTTCTTATGATCCAGTATAAAGAGTTTTTTAGGTACCACAAGGGTTAGCGTTTTTTGCAGTCCACGTGTTTTATTGTCAGGATCGACCTCTTAAGCTAACCTAGCCTAACCTACGGTATTTCTAAGCTATTTAAATAACTGCATATATAATCGGTCCCCTATCATTATTTATTTGTATCTTACAAACTAAATATGATCCATACCTATGAATTCTCATAAAATATTTAAATATATTTCTCAGTTCGAAACAAGGTAGTGAAAGCCAAGAAGAGTTCCAGTACAGCCGGGGAATGCTAAAAAAGTTGTGAGATTTGTGTTTCATCTTTCTATTGTTCTTGCGTCGTACTTCTTTTTCGAATTCATTTCGTCATTTTTTACGCCATGAGTGCGATTCACATTACCAGTATGCGCCTCGTTGCCATGTGCATGGACTCTTACATGAAACCAACAATACCTCCATACAACAAACATCATGTGTACCGAGATCTGACCCCGGCATACTAAGCAGCGCTCCTTCTGTTTACCTGTGAGTAATATCACCAATTCGTGTGTGTGTGCTTCACGGTTTGTGTTTGCCTTCGTGGCTGTATGTTTGAGATGAGCAATGTTTTCTGGTCTAACAGGTTTCAGTTTGGCTGCCACACATTGGGCTGCAGATTCTCACCGCGCAGACATTCCTGACTCAGCTCGGCTGAAGAAGCACTGAAGAACAAAAAGGTGAGGTAAAGGAAGCGTCACATTCGCTTCCAGTGTAGTCAGTTTCATTTTATTTGCATTGCATTTTTGTATATATGTATATCGACATTTATTTCTTTCTTCGCTGCGCTTAAGTTCCTTACTTTTCGTCTTTATGGCCGTTTCGCTTTGCAGTTGACTAACTATTGGCTGCCAGAGTGGCTGCTCGCTGTCTTCGTTATTGAAATTGGAGAAGTTCCTGCCAGGTTAGGTGTGCGCCGGTTAGTCTGTAAGAGGAATGGGGGCAGGTGACGGTAAGGAGGTTTCGCATATTTTTCGCTTGCAATAAACCGTGTTGCACTCATACTGCATGTGCTTGCTGTTTCTAGTTTGGCTTTGTTAGCAGTCATTTTGCGATATACACATATGAATGTACATATGTGTATGCTGGTGTTTACGCTGTTGGAATTTGTAAAATTAACGCTTCATTTGCAAGTTCAACCAAAGCATGCAGCAAATGTGAATTTGAAGCTTCCAGTTACGATATTATTTTTTGTGTTATCATCGGGAAATTTCGTATTATATATAGGGTGATTTTTTAAGAGCTTGATAACTTTTTTTAAAAAAAAAAACGCATAAAATTTGCAAAATCTCATCGGTTCTTTATTTGAAACGTTAGATTGGTTCATGACATTTACTTTTTGAAGATAATTTCATTTAAATGTTGACCGCGGCTGCGTCTTAGGTGGTCCATTCGGAAAGTCCAATTTTGGGCAATTTTTTCGAGCATTTCGGCCGGAATAGCCCGAATTTCTTCGGAAATGTTGTCTTCCAAAGCTGGAATAGTTGCTGGCTTATTTCTGTAGACTTTAGACTTGACGTAGCCCCACAAAAAATAGTCTAAAGGCGTTAAATCGCATGATCTTGGTGGCCAACTTACGGGTCCATTTCTTGAGATGAATTGTTGTCCGAAGTTTTCCCTCAAAATGGCCATAGAATCGCGAGCTGTGTGGCATGTAGCGCCATCTTGTTGAAACCACATGTCAACCAAGTTCAGTTCTTCCATTTTTGGCAACAAAAAGTTTGTTAGCATCGAACGATAGCGATCGCCATTCACCGTAACGTTGCGTCCAACAGCATCTTTGAAAAAATACGGTCCAATGATTCCACCAGCGTACAAACCACACCAAACAGTGCATTTTTCGGGATGCATGGGCAGTTCTTGAACGGCTTCTGGTTGCTCTTCACCCCAAATGCGGCAATTTTGCTTATTTACGTAGCCATTCAACCAGAAATGAGCCTCATCGCTGAACAAAATTTGTCGCGAAACACATTTCGAACCGAACACTGATTTTGGTAATAAAATTCAATGATTTGCAAGCGTTGCTCGTTAGTAAGTCTATTCATGATGAAATGTCAGAGCATACTGAGCATCTTTCTCTTTGACACCATGTCTGAAATCCCACGTGATCTGTCAAATACTAATGCATGAAAATCCTAACCTCAAAAAAATCACCCGTTAAAACTGAGTTATATAGTTTTTCTTGGATAACTTAAGTATTGGGAATTGAATCTTTAAAACTTAAGATATCTAATCTAAAATGAGATTCGTTTTTAATGAGGCTGGATAATTCTTCTTGCAGATATGTATATGAAGAAATCAAGAAAGAGTAGGGATTAGACGATCAAAGTATGAAAATGTAGCCATTGAATGGGGCTGACTGCTTTTTAGGTAAGTAAAAACATTGAATTTTATTAACATGTTGGAACGAAAAAGGATAATCTGCTGGAATTGATGATCTCTGATGAGTTCTCGATAAATTGCATTCATCATAATTCACAAGAATTCAATGAATAAACCAAGGATGGAAATCCCGATTTTCCGTCAAAGTTTACTAGCCTTAGAAAAATTACTTTGAAATTTAATAAAAATGCAAGGATACAAAATATAAACAAAATATTACATTATAAAAAATTGTACGTATAGTTTGTGGATATACCTCAGCATTATTGGTTTATTACAATAAGCAAGTTGTTAGTTCAAAACTGTTGATAAAATTTTAAGAAAAAAAGCATCCTCAGTTTTATATGGGTCGACAAACCAAAGGTCATCCAAATTTTATTCTATACCACAAACCTCTATCACCCCTCAGTAACAATAAACTTTTAAGTAAAACGTTTAGGACCTCCTTTTACATGAACTGACTCTTTCAGGATCAAATATGGTTCGATTCGAATATTATACAATAATACTAAATTCTGTTAGTATCAGCCTTATTTTGCGAAGCCTCCATTGGAAGGAGAGGTTCTGTAGCAAGTACTTCTACCTGAACCCAACGCATTACATGTTGCGAAAGAGCTGATTAAACACTATGACTCATCACTCACTGCTAATTTACCCAAACGAGCACTTAGTAGTTGGCAAAAGCAAAAACCCTTCAAACTGAAAGTGCTCCGTGCTCCTGCCGCTAATGGCAAATCAAAGAAGCGCAACAGGAGCACGAGTTGCGCCACATGCGGCACGCACATTTTGAACCCACATACCTGCATATTTGCAATGCATCATGTAAGAAGAAGATAAGGAAGAGGAAAAATCAGAGGAATGACTCTGTATAAAGCAATACTGGTGCGACAAGAGACAAGCTTACATCTAGTTATAAACTATATAAGTCATATGGTGCTGTGTGATGCTAGCTGATCAAATGATAGTTCTTTCGTTCAGCAATACTATTTTGTATAAGAACACCAAAGGGATATATGGGATATTTATAAATCTGATTGAATTTTGGTTTCCCGAATAGTTTTTGAAGAGAACCGTTATAATATACTAAATATATGGAAAAATAAATGGTAAAGTGTTTCTAAGGAGATTAAATAGGAATAAGTAGTAAACATTTCTAGATATGGATCGATATGGACGAAACCACACTGCAATAAGCTTACTACTTAGTTTCTGTTCAAGTACATATTTATTCACTTGACTATGTCAGAAAATTTTCATATACTACTGTGATCAAGGTGAATTCGCTTATATAACGCAAATTCTATATTTATTATTCTGAATCAATTTCAATCACTATAAATTAATTCCCGGCCGAAATTAACGCCAACACCTTTTACAGTCTTCAACACAGTCGGAAAAGTCTTTTTCCAATAAAGTTTGTTGAGTAATAAGAAGTAGTTCAGCAAATATGGGGTTTGCGGAACTATGGTATACATATGTATGTATATGCCGAGTTTTTAGCAGCAAAGTCGCAAAGAATCAAGGTAGTGTGACAATACTTAGTTGTTCGCCCATAATTCTGACCGTTTCGGCGTCGCATAATTGAAAGAATATTTTCTGTTGACAGTTTGGTCCGGTGGAAGAAAATCATGGTGCACCATACCACAATAATCACCTCATTTCTTTTTCAATTAGCATTTACTCCAGATCGGCTTCCTCGTTGATGTGGCTTGGAATGTGATAATGCAACAATCCTATGACTCATTCATACAATTTATGGCAAATTTAGTTATATGACGTATTTTAAAGAACGTATTCGGGTTTAAAATAGTGGTTCAAGCGATAAGAGATATGTGTATATCTTTATTAAATATGTAGATATCTACTAATATATATGAATATATGTATGTATATATATAGCCAGCAGTTATATCAACTAGTTATAAATTGCTCTTCCTGTAGTAGGAACTACGAATCCAACCAGTCAGGCAACTGATAATTTTTATGAATTGACATCCAATGATGAGTTCGTTTTTAAACGTCGGTGGGAAATATTCCAGCCTCATATCAGTATTATGTTTTTAATAAAAAAAAAAATCAGCAAAACTTACCAAAGTATCCGGCACAGATTATAAACAATATTTTCTTATTTTTTTTTTGTTTTATTTAATGTATTTTTACTTTAATTTTACACATTAATTGATAATTTTTAAATGTCTTACAAATGTAAATAGTATGTATATATAAAGAAATAAAATATTAATAAATAATTTAAAAGTTTAATTTAATTTAAATGCTATTGTTGCTATTATAATCTATATAGAGAAGGTTCATGGTGTGCCGATTGAAAAAATAGCACACTTTTCGTAGGATTATTCGTTACGATGAGCGTGTTTCACGTTAAACTGTAAACAGCAATGTCAATGTTAACCGAAAGGCATAATGTTAATTAAAGTGTTAAGTAATGTATGCTCACAGATTCGCTTAATTATAATAAAAGAAAACAAAACCAAGAAAGTTGCTATTCCACAAACAAGTGTCCAAGAGCAGACAACAACAAATGTATAATTATCATTTGCCATTAAAACATTTTTATGTTAATTTAATGGCAAACTATTCTAAGTAGCATTGTTTAATCCAAACAAATACTCCTCTGCATTACTTCCACAAATTACATAAAATAATAGCGGCGTCAAAAACAACACAGGAGAAAGGAATTATAATCCGCAGCAGGTTACAATTAATTAACCTAGAGTTACATATATGTAGGAAGGGAACACAGAAGCGGACAGAAGTACTAATAAGTACATCCCTGACGGATTAACCGAACTTGACGAAACCAATAAACACACACACACGGACAAGAACAGAACGACAACGACACAGTAAAGATTGAACAGCGCCACGAGCAAGACCTAACGTTTAAAAACTAAGAATGTTAAATAGTAAAATATACAAAAGTGTTTAAAAGTTAAGATTATAAAAAACTAAAACATACGAAAACTGAAATTTTAAAATAAATACATATTTGTAACGTGAATAAAAGAAAAAATAAACAAAGAATATTTTCTACAAATTGGTGTCAGATGTGGAATGCGAACTTTAATCGCAATTTCAGTGTCAAGTAGGGTTGCCACATGGCCTGGAATGAGCTTGACTGTCAAGATTTTTTAGGTCCTGTCAAGTGTCAAGATAAAATTTAATTTGTCCAGTTAATTTTTAAAATTAAAAAAATTCAGCATTAAAAAATATGTATCATCATTTGCTAAACACCAAAACTAATTCTTATTTTTTGCCCAATATCAATAATTCATTGCAATCGATAACCAAAAAGTATCAATACTTGTAGTTTCCTCCCTAACTCACCATTGACTTATTGCTTGTTTTTGCCCATCACTAAAAAAATACAACATTAAACAGCTGAATGAAATTAAGCGTAAATTTTTCTGATGCGTATAGTAAACTTAAATTGTTGAATGTTATATTCGTTTAAGAATTTAAATTAATATTGTTACAATATATTGAGCCTTCAATATATTGAGCCGTTCATTTACCATGGAAAATAACGAAGATGCCGGAACTTCAAAAAAAGGAAGATCTACAACATTCTGCGATAGATGGATTGAAGAAGCAGAATATAGCAAATGGATTAAAAAAAAAGATGATTATACAGCATTTTGCAAATTATGCCAAATAAATATTTGTATAAAATATGATGGAAATCGAGCATTACACAAACGTGCCCAAGCAAAACGGCATATGAAATTAGCATTGTCTCAAAAATTGTCACACAGCATGATAAACTTCACTGTTCCGGCAGACTCAAAGGAGGATTCACACATATCCAGGGCTGAACTAATGTGCGTTTTTCACAATGTTGTTCACGGGCTTAGTTACAACAGCTTAGACTGTCAATTAAAACTAAGTTCTTCAATATTTTGCGACAGTAAAATTGCTAATAAAATAAGTTGTGGCCGTACCAAAGCATCAGCTATAACACGCAACGTTTTGGCACCATACGCACGAGAAAAAATAACTGATGCATTAAAAGAAAGTTTTTACTTTTCGGTAAGCAGCGACGCATCAAATATTGGAAACGTGAATTTGGATTTTTATGAAGACCCAAAAGAGGCTGCCAAAAACATTTTTGGCAATATCGTAAGAATAACAACTGAAAATAACCTTATCATTCAGCAAATTGCTGCATACAGAGCGGATAATGCGGCAGTTAATTACGGTGTTCATAATTCCGTATATAAAAAACTTAAAGAGGTAAACCATAAAATTGTAAAGGCAAATTGCAACTGCCATGTAATAAATAACTGCACAAAAGTGCCTTAAATGCTATATCTGTCGACGTAGAAATGAGATTGTGATTAAAAGCTTCGACGAATTTAGCTCATCAGCTTTGTCAAAAGAAAAGTTAAAGGAATGTTTTGAGTTTGCATGTATCGATTACAAGCATCCACTTCGGCATGTTCCCACTCGATGGCTTTCCCTTTTGCCTACAGTTGACCGATTATTACATTGCAGCAACTAAAGTTAGGGCAAAGTAGTGTAGGTATTTAGACGCTAACGTCGCTCTTATGTAGCCAGTTATTTCAACTCTTCCGCTGAGACCGACTGCCCTTGGGATTACCAAGGGAAATAAAATTTTCTAAAAACAAATTCTAAAGGAATTGTATTACTGGCGCCCAACGTGGGGCCAAACAAAAAAATCCTTATAAAAGGACACGCGAGTTTAGTCGTGGGTTCGGACCCACTTCCTTACTAGTTTAAATAAAACCATCGGTGCCACCATAGAAGTGCCACCAAATATTATGAACAATAAATTTTTAAATAAAACTATCAGCGCCGCCATAGAAGTGCCACCAAATATTATTTTAAAACCATCAATGCCATCATAGAAGTGCCACCAAATATTATGAGCTAAAAATTTTAAACCATCAGTGCCACCATAGAAGTGCCACCAAATATTATTTTAAAACCATCAGTGCCATCATAGAAGTGCCACCAAATATTATGAGCTAAAAATTTTAAATAAAACCATCAGTGCCACCAAAGAAGTGCCACAATAAATAAACCGCCAAGCATTACGATAAAATTGCTTAAGTGAAATCAGTGATGATTAAAGGTACTACAGTAAAACACTACCAAAAAAATTTTGTTTTGGGAAACCTGTAGATAAGAACGTTAAGCCCCACAATAAAATCATCAATAAATCATCAAGCCACGCAGAGGCGTTACTTTCGAGGGTCAATAATCAAGCATCAATTATCCACTGAAGACCGAAAGCAACTTAACATGGGAATATTTATGTAAGTAGAAAATTCTGCAGCTACTATTCTGAGAATTCCATTCGAGAGTAATATAGTATTTGATAGATAAGTTGACAAACAGGCTAGCCAGAATTGAAACTCCAATCCAGGTCGTCCAATATGAACCAGTCACAATTCAACCAAACGTAGTCTGTGACGAATCTTTGGATCTGGTAAAAACCATGCCAGAATTCAAGGGCGACCCTACCCGCTATGTATCTTGGAGGCAAGCCGCGCACACCGCCTATACGGTTTTTGAAAATTTCCAGGGTAGCTCTAGGCACTACCAAGCCGTGGGCATCATCAGGAATAAGGTGGTAGGCGCAGCAGATGGTGTTCTGTCGTCCTTCAACACCATTTTAAATTTTCATGCAATTGTTTCACGGCTAGACTTCGCCTACGCCGATAAGAGGCCTATCCATTTGATAGAGCAGGAACTCTCCACTTTGAGGCAGGGTAAACTTTCAGTGATAGGATTCTACGATGAGGTTGAAAGGAAGCTGACCCTAATAATTAACAAAACCATTATGACCCATGGTGGAAATGCCACCCTAATAGAATCACTCAATAATAAGTATCGCGAAGACGCTCTTCGTGTTTTTATCTCAGGACTCAATCGTCCTTTGTGCGACATATTGTTTTCCTCCAGGCCTAGCGATCTCCCCTCTGCATTAGCTTTAGCACAGGAGCTTGAATCAAATCAAGCTAGGTCAATGTTTGCCCAGTCTTTTAACAGGAAAACAATTCAGGCTCCCAACCAATTTTCATATTTACCACAATACCGAACGATTCGGCCTGACCAACAGCGACAAACTCAGGCACAAAGGGTCGTATTAATGGATGTAGATCCGTCGCTCTCAAGATTCAGACAAAATGTACCCCCACCAATAAACAGGAATGACGAGAGGGTCCATCAAGGAGCCTATCAAAAGGCTCCTCGTCCGGGTATTGGCAACCCCTGTGGCTTATCCAACCGAAACACCACTCAAACCTTCGGAAAACAGGTACCAGATTTTTTGAGTAGGGAAAGGCCAGAGAAAAGACCACATGGGAGTGGCCAGCAGGCACTACCAAAGGTACAAAGGATAAACAACCTTACCCATGAGCAGGATGAGCCTGAAGGAGAATGCTGGAATAATACAATAATGATAATTACCACCTGAGCGAGGTTTATGAAGAATTTAAACCAGTTGAATACCAAAACGAAGCAAATGACGAGGTGAATTTTTTAGAGCAAAATCCCTCTTACCCTACATCAAGCGGACAATCGGGGGAAGAGGTATAAAATTCCTTATCGACACTGGTGCCGCGAAGAGTTACATAAGATATCTCAACGATCTAAAGAGAATCAAACCCGCAAACCGCACCTTTACAGTCAACTCCATCCACGGCACCACTGAAATTGACAAATATCAATATTTTTAACAAAAATAATAGATTTTTTATCTTACCCAACCTGAACACTTTCGACGGTATCATAGGTTTTGACCTATTAACCGAAGTTAACGGTAAAATAGATTGTAAAAACGGTCTTCTTAGTTATAATGGTGGACAGGAAAGGCTCTTTTATCACTATTGCCCGGACATGAATAAATTAATAGAAATAAACGTGAGCGATTTGGATATTCTTAAGTTATTGCAACAACATGCTAAAGTTTTCGCGGACCCCAATGAAGCTTTACCCTATAACACCAATATCATAGGAATAATAAGGACCACCGATGACCTTCCGGTTTACTCAAGAAGCTACCTATACCCCATAGCTTCAGCCGAGTTTGTCAATAGGGAGATTTCGAACCTCTTGCGTGATGGTATAATAAGATCATCCCGCTCTCCTTATAATAATCCGATTTGGGTTGTAAAGGTAAAAAGGGCGTCGATGAAGATGGCAATAGGAAGTCCAGACTCGTGATAGATTTTAGAAAACTGAACAACAAAACGGTTAGTGACAAGTATCTAATCCCGGATACTTCTGTAATTCTGGCTAACATTGGAAATGCCAGGTTTTTTCAACAATAGATCTCAAGTCCGGCTTCCACTAAATTATGTTAGCAGAAAAGGATCGGGAAAAACTAGCATTCTCAGTCAATAATGGCAAGTACGAGTTCTGTAGGCTCCCTTTTGGCTTAAAAAATGCGCCCAGCATCTTCCAGAGAGCTATCGATGACGTATTAAGAGAAGAAATCGGTAAAATATGCCATGTTTACGTGGACGATGTGATAATTTTTTCAGAAAGTGCTGAGCAACATTCAAAGGACATAGACCAGGTACTACACAAACTTCATGCCGCTAACATGCGAGTGTCCGCTGACAAATCCAAATTTTTTCAGGAAAGCGTCGAATTTCTTGGCTTTACAGTGTCTAAAGAAGGTATAAAGACATGCCCCGATAAAGTCAGGGACATTTTGGACTTTGCTATTCCCAAATCCTTGAGGGCCTTACGCTCATTCTTGGGATTGGCCGGCTATTACAAACGATTCGTAAAGGACTACGCTGCGATTACAAAGCCCCTAACAAAATACTTGCGTGGGGAAAATGGAAATATCGGTGCTAACCAATCCCGGAAAATCGAAATAACATTAAATGAAGAAGCACTTAACGCCTTTGGTAGAATTAAAAAGATTCTTGTATAAGAGGACGTACTGCTCCTTTACCCAGACTACAAACAGCCCTTTGATCTGACAACGGACGCCTCTTCACATGCCATAGGCGCTGTTTTGTCGCAAAACGGCAGACCCGTCACCATGATCTCGAGAATTCTGTCTCAGACAGAGGAAATCTATGCGACCAATGAACGAGAGCTCTTGGCGATCGTATGGGCCCTACAAAAATTGCGTAACTATTTGTACGGCGTAAAGTACCTAAACATCTATACAGATCATCAACCACTCACCTTCGCTCTGTCCGATAAAAACCAAAATGCAAAGATGAAAAGGTGCGCGCTTTTGTTGAGGAGTTTTCACCCAAGTTTCACTACAAACCCGGTAAAGAAAACTTTATCGCCGATGCACTTTCCCGGCAATACATAAATGCCTTGGATCATGAGGTAGATACAGAAAGTATGGCCACCAACAGCGAGTAGTCACTCACTCAAGCAATATCTACAGTAAAGAACCCCATTAATTGTTTCCAAACTCAGATTATTCTGGAAGAGGGAGCCAAATTACCGGTTAGCACGTCAATCCTCTCTAAGACACGAGTGAGGCATCGAATATCGTTCAGTAAACTACAGGATTTACGGAAATCCATTAAACAATTTGTTAACCCGAACGTCGTTAACGGGTTGCTATGCGAACTCCCCACTCTGGCACTGATCCAAAGCGAACTTACCACATATTCCCGGGAATAAAGTTCCGTCAACCTACAAAACAGGTTATCGACGTTTTCAATAAGGAAGACCAAAGAGAAATCCTCCAAACCGAACACAGTCACGCACATAGATCCTGTCGCGATTATGAACAACAAGTCCTAGAGAATTACTACTTTCCTGACTTAAGGAAAATGTTAAAAAAAATAGTTTCAAATTGCAAAATTTTTCACGAAGCCAAATACCGACGACATCCCCCAAACCCTGAAATAGGGTCAACCCCCATACCTTCCTACCCAGGAGAAATCCTTCACGTTGACATTTATTCAACAGACAAAACGCAATTTTTTCTCACAACAATAGATAAATTCTCTAAATTTGCAATAGTTTTTCCAATAAAATCTAGAGCCATACTAGATATTAAGGAACCAATCTATGAACTCCTCAACCTTTACGAAAACACTAAAGTTCTGGTTTGCGATAACGAGAGGTTATTGAATTCTGAGACTATTAGAGCAATCCTAAAAAACCACTTCGGAGTCACGATCTACACCACACCACCGGCTCATAGTACGACTAACGGCCAAGTGGAAAGGTTCCACAGTACATTAACGGAAATCGCACGCTGCCAAAAGCTCGAGACCTGCATTTCTGACACGGCCGCATTAATCCTGCTAGCCACGGCAAAATACAAACGCACCATATACTCCGTAACAGGCAAGAAACCCATAGATATCATACATGCAGCGCCTGACGAACTTCTTAACGAAATAAAAAACAAACTTATATGCACCCAACAAAATGACTTAAGAACATACAATATAAAAAGACAAACAAGACAATATAAGTCAGGAGAAAAAGTTTTTGTAAAGACCAACAGGAGAATAGGAAACAAATTTACTAGACTTTACACCGAAAAAACAGTCCAAAACGATTTAGGTACCTATGTTTTAATAGACGGACGTAAAGTTCACAAATCCAACTTAAAAAACTAAAACTTCTCCCTCCTCCTTAGGATAACCCCACTCTTGGCAATGAACCATTGGACTACCGCGAGGATATTCAACTATACTACCTCTCACTACATTCCATTAACAACAGAAAAAGTAATCCTCCATGAACAATACGAGTTTTTACTACACACGACAAACTTATCAAAATTCGAGACGATAGCGGAAGAGACGGACACAATATTAAAGCAATTTCCGCATTCCCACGCCAGGCAACTACTTCGAAACGACGCTAACGAAATATTAAAACTACTAGACGCGGTCAGAGTACTTCACCGACATGCGCGAAGCATCAATATCCTAGGGACTGCATTAAAGTACATAACCGGCACCCCGGACTTTGATGACTTTCAAACAATTGAGACCAGAGCCGGAGCCCTAATACAAGCAAACGAACAGCAGGCAACAATTAATTTAGTTACACAGAAACAAATAAACGAATTGACGGTGACAGTTAATAAACTTTTAGCACAGGCAAAACGGACACAGATCGACACTGGAAATCTCTTTTCTATAGTCAGTGCTAGAAATAAAGCGGTGATAATGGAATAAGAAACCATTAAAACGTCTGTAGCTCTAGGAAAAGTAAATGTTATTAACCCCATTCTGCTTAATGACATGGATATAAATAATATATTAGCTGCTGAGCTCTCTACAATTACCAGTATAGCTGACATACTTTCTGTTTCTAAACTTAAGATATTTCAAAATACGCAATTTATTTATTTCATTATTAAATACCCAAAAATAGCTAGAGTTTGTAATAAAGTAAAGTTGCTGCCCGTAATCCAGGAAGGAAAGATTATTTCCTTAGAAACAAATCTTATTGCCGAATGCAACAGATAATATATCCCACTTTATAATTGCAAGGAAGCCATAATAGCAAACTTCTGCCAACCCTTGAAAGAAAGTCCCTGTGTACGACAACTATTGAACCAGCACTTCGCAGATTGCAAATCCAAATCCGCCGATCACGTTCCCGCTCTTGAGGAGATCGATAAGGGCGTAATTCTAATTAATGATCAACCCGCTGTAATAAAAAATGAAAATTTGACAAGATTAACTAGAGGAACCTTTTTGATAACATTCAAAGGCGAAATTACGATAAACTCCACCGTTTATAGCAATTGGAATGAGGTAATACTTTCGCATCACTTCCACACCTACAAAGAGTTAATATAAAAAATCAGAATCTTATTGAAACCCGCTCCATACAATCGGGAACCGCGTTGCTCCTAATCCCAATTGCCACAGCTATGAGCATAGCAATATTTCTGCGAAAACGACAAAGAAATATGGTAGTACTGAAGAACATCATAAAGGAAACCGGGGACGCTTTTACTTCAAGAGGGGGAGTAGTTAGCACAGGTAGCCAAACATCCGCTCATGAGAATTCATATGGCTTATTGTAGAAGAGTGATATTGTCGAGCTCTGTGGTTTTGTGTGCCAAGTGAACATGTCGAAAAGACGTAAATTGCTTTTGGGTTTTTAAGTTTCAATAAATATCTAAACGAAATAAAAGAGGAGGAAAATAGGAAAAAACAAGAATTTGGAGTCGCGAAATTTATTTAGATCGTGACCGAGAAAATGTGTACGAAAATTTAATAAAGAAATTGGAAGCAGAAGGTGATGAATTTTACAAAAAATTTGTAAGAATCACTTTTGTTGAATTTGAAGAAATTCATCAAAAGATTGGACCTTTGATACGAAAAAAGTGCACAAATATGAGGAAAGCAATTAGTAGTCGTAATCGTCTAGCTGTCACTCTATTCTATTTGCCATCAGGTAATTATTTCTAAGAAATTAATCAACAATTTTACCTGAGTTGAATGTGCTTTTTTTTAAATAGGCGATAGTTTCAACAACTTGTTGGTAAAATAATCACTGACGTGTGTGAAGCTATTTACAACATACTAAAAGAAGATTATTTGAAGGTAAATATAAAAACATAAATTTATTTAATACATTTGCCTTTGGGTGAACACTTTGGTATTCTTAAAACTAAAATTAAATTGAAAGAATGGAAAAACTAATAGTCATTCTCTTTCTTGGGAGGCAAGTCTTGTAGACAAACATTTCAAACTTTCAATACCTTCAGCGTGCCACTTCAATCCCAATTCTTCAGCAAAAGCTTCGTCTTGTTTACCAATTCGATTCAATATAGATGCCAACCCTTCACCATATTCATCATATTTATCTTTTTTATTTAGCTCCTCCAAAAAAACCTTGATATATTTGTTCTCTTTGAAGTGTTGCTGCTTCGCTCTTTATTCACCAACATCGTATGCTGATGCAGAAGAAAACGGTGCATTAATTCCTGGTAACTGGCGTTTGGACTCACCAGAAGAACTAATTTCTCTAGCTCCAGTTCAAACACAAAACGCAACAAATGAAGCAAAAGAGATTCAAAAGGAAATAACAGAATTTTTTGTTACTCAAGCAGGTGAAGTTCCATTTCAATACCGAATGTGTGGATATAATAATTAATTGAATCAAATAATTTTGTTTAGACTTTAGAGAATATAATAAAAATAAAGTGATAAATTCTTACCAAATTATCTATAGGTCCGGCTTTTGTCATTTCATTATACAAAAAGGAAAAGTTTTTTGTAAATCTCCATTCTTTTTAAGTGCCACCTGCACAACCATTTTTTGGAAGTTTTTTATAATTTTTCTGGTATGTTTGCTTCATGCTTCGGAACCTCAACTTTGCTTCTTCACCAGTGCAGTCTAATTGTTTACCCAATTCTTCATATAAACGTGATTTTGCATTTATATCCATATACTGAGCATCACTTTTTCTCCACAGCATAGGATTTTCTTCATGAAATTCGAACAATTCGATGTATTTTTCATCACTCCATTTCTATAAACAAAATATATAAGTTATCACGCGACGCAAGAATGTAATTGAAGGAGCCCCAAAATATTGCGCGTGGCCTGAGTCAGCAACAAGTAGCGCACTCAGAATCATGAACGGAAATAACAAGTTTTAACTTGCATCCAAAAGTTGTGCGTGGACTGAGTCAGCAATTATACGTTCTCACGTCTGCCAATACCATCAGCACATATTCGTTCTCACGCCTGCAAATACCAGCTCGCAACACCACAACTGCTACGCAGCGGCGGCAGCAACAGCAACAGGTAGCTTGAGGGTAGTTTATAATTAGAATAACTTTCAGTATAATGTTTGGTGCTCTTCGAGCTGGACGCGCTCCACTCGAATGCTCGTAATAAAGTCAATAAAAACAAAATAGGCATTTTGAATTAATTGGCGCCAAATGTGGGGCTGTGTTTAAGCAAAGTAGTTTGTCGGTGTCGGTTAAAAACGAGCAACTACAATCAACCAGCTGCCACAAACAATCAGGATTATGCCGCTGAAAGTCGATCGAATCAAGGACCAGCCAGCAACTGCAATCAAAGAGCTTTCGTAAACGAGCAGCAGCTATTCCATTGGCGGATCAGGACAGGAGGAAGATCGAAGCAGCCGGCAATAATGAATTTAATGTAAGTTGAGAAACTCGAATTTCAATTTTAGAATCAATGATCTAAACATTGAAGGTACCTCTTGTTAAAAAATAAAATATATTAAGAAATTTAAACTCTAATAGTTTACGGTGCACCCGGTATTTATTTCGTGGAAATAGTAATAACTTTTTCAATGATTAATTTAGGAATAGTGAGGAGTATTTGGTTACACGGTATATGAATAGGCCAACCGTCAACTTAATTGACTTAGCCTCTAGCTTTGAAAATATTAAATTATCAGAAGAAGAAGAAGTCAAAATGAACGAAACCCAGCTTACACAGATAGTAAACGCGGCGGTCACTGCTGCTTTAATGCAGAAGCGGGAGTTTGAGAATAGGCTTAAGGTCATGCTGGACCAAATTGATAACTTATTCCAAAAACCCACTATAACGACTTACGAAAAAATTAAGATAGTAGCGGGTAGAACCTGCGAAGAATCGCTGGACGTTGTAAAGTCTCTACCCGAATTAGCGGCACATAACGCATATGAGATTTTTAAGGACTACGATGGTAGCTCACGGCACTACCAAGCCGTTACCATTATAAGAAATAAAATTCGAGGCGCTGCCGATGCGCTTTTATCGTCGTTTAGCACTGTCTTAAATTTTAGCGCTATTATAGCCCGCTTAGATTTCACTTACTCCGATAAGCGGCCGATCTACTTAGTCGAGCAGGAATTGTCGACGTTGAGGCATGGCTCTTCCACTGTGCTCGAATTTTATGATGAGGTTGAGAAAAAACTCTCCTTACTTGCTAATAAAACCAAAATGTCTCATGAAGAAAGTATTGCAGGCGCAATTAACGATTAACGAGAAATATAGGGCCAACGCTCTTAGAGTGTTCATTTCTGGGTTAAGGAAGCCCCTTTGCGATATTCTCTTCGCATCGCAACCTAGTGACTTGCCATCCGTCCTGGCACTCGCTCAGGAAGTCGATGCGAATCATGAACGTTACATTTTCGCAGCAAGCTTTGCAAATAGAGCATCTGATGTGACCAAAAAAGCAGAGAGCAGCCAAAGGGGAAAAGATAACAATAATCAAAACATGCTAAATAGAACAAAATCGGATAATCAGACAAACCCTCATTTCGTAAGGCAGCACCGGGGTGATAAGCAAAATATTGGCCAATACCGCCAACAAAATTTTCAGCAGAACCGTCAAACAGGATATCGGAACTCTCAGCCGCGACAGGAACCAATGGATGTGGATCCCTCATATTCTCACCTACGGCAATTAAAAAGTAACGTAAGAGACGACGGTGGTCAAAAGCGTCAGGCAGCGTCTGACCGTCGAACAGGACCAAAACTGCAAAAGGTAAACAATTTGAAGGAAGATCGAAATACCGAGTTAAGCTCAGACTCTTACGAGGAGTTATCTGAGCCAGTTGTTGAGGACCTAGAGGCAGAAGAAGTGAATTTTTTAGGGGTAAGTCCCTCCTGCCCTGGATTTCTAAGTCACTAGGTGGGCGGGAGGTAAAGTTTCTTGTCGACACCGGTGCCTCCAAAAACTACATCACGCCTCTAGAGGGCCTAAAAGGAGTGAAGCCTGTTGATAAGGAATTCACGGTGAAATCCATTCACGGATTCACCAATATTGGAAAAAAATGCAAGGTACACTTGTTTGGAGTGGTATCTGAATTTTTCGTCCTGCCAAATCTAACTCTCTTTGATGGAATAGTAGGTTTGGACTTGCTGAACAAGGTTCAAGCAAATATTAATTTGAAAAACAAGCAACTAAGAAGTCACGCGGCCAATAACGTGCAGCAACTAAAGTTAGGGCAAAGTAGTGTAGGTATTTAGACGCTAACGTCGCTCTTATGTAGCCAGTTATTTCAACTCTTCCGCTGAGACTATCTGCCCTTGGGATTACTAAGGAAATAAAATTTTCTAAAAACAAATTCTAAAGGAATTGTATTACTTATAGATATAAAGTTCAATTGTAGAATAGCGAACACTAAAAATTTTGCAAATAAAACTAAGAAACAAAACATAAGGAGTTTCTTTACTGGCTAATTCTTAAGAATTATTAAATGAATCGCTTATCATTTTATTTAAAAAGTGATATTTCAAGCAAAAGTTTAAAACTATTTCATGACAATAAAAGGCGATAATTTAAATTATAAAAGACCTAATATATATAATTTCTTTACAATAATCTACACCAATTATTTAAAATAATAAAATGTATGGTGAAGTGATATGTGAAAGTGAAAGACAAAAAAAAACAATTTACAAAGAAAAGTGATTTTGAAAAAAAGCTATAATCAAAAGCAGAAAAGTTTAGGAAAATTATAAGAATAACCATTAGCTCGTTCATCAGTAGTACGGAGTATTTACTATCCACAATCAACAACGGCGAGCTCCAAAAATAAAAATAAGGATAATGTTTCCTCGAGCTACACAAGGGGAGGCAAAGGATATAATGAACATACCTCAATTAGACAACTGGCAGCTCATCAAGGATGCACCCTGTGGGTTATTCCTAATTACCTAGTATTCCTTACTTCTATTATTTCGTTTAACTATTGTATTACTATCGCTGTAAGGATTTCTTTTACTATGGATTGCCGTAATAAACAGACGTGTCTTAGTCCTGCGTTCGATTTAATCATTAATATAATTTCTGGTGCCTCCAGTGAGGACTAAGAACTTTTTTAATTTTGAGAATTTTAATTGGCGGTTTCCGTAAATAAATTGGTTTGACGTTATCCTAAAGAATTCAAGCAATATTTTTGGATAAAATCTTCGTTGTAATTGTAAATTGTAAAGCATGCCCGCACTTTACATACGTAGATTGAACATGGCATAAATCAATCTTCGCCAGTTTCATGCATCTGCTGTTTCCCGCACAATGAAACAGGTGCGCAAGGCGTGCATAGGTGGATTAGATGCATCCAAGGTTGAGCAACTGTTGAATTCGGCGAGATCTCATTACGAGCGCATGGTCATAAACAACGAGGCGCTCTGAGTCTTGCGAAAGAAGAGGAGTTGGAAGTGCAATCAGCATGGAATGCACATTGACTTACGTTCCAGCCTGATGCGCTTACGTCCGAGCAAGAGTGACGAGATGTACACTCCTACGGAGTGTAATATGAATTCGTAGGTCGAGTTGACGAGTTGAAGTTGGAGCCGCTACATATTCCATCATTTGATGGCGCGTTACATAATTGGTTGGCATTTAATGACGGTGAACAACCGAGAATTGCCCACCGGGTACAAACTTGGTAAGCTGCGACAAGCTGTTTCCTGCTATGCGGTGCCATTAGTGGGTGGGATTTATTCAGGGGGTTACGAAGAACTGTGGGCAGCTTTGAAGGAACGATATGACAACCCCAAGCAGTTGGCTGAAATTCATGTTGCACGTTTCCTAAACCTTTCGTTGGCATCAGAGGAGTCAGCGCAATCATTGTTGCATATTGTGGATATGGTTAGCGGTTCTCTGCGTTCGTTAGCTGTTTTGAATTTGCCAGTTCAAGAGTGCGATGCATTAACGGTACCTATTGTCGTATCAAAACTCCCTCCTACAACAAAGCGCGAATGGTGCATGCACTGCTTCCCAACGGAATTATCAAGCTTATCGGAGCTATGTACTCAAGTTCTTAAAGAAAATGGCTCAAAGTTTGTCAACGGAGCTTGTTAAAGTCGTAGATGGTACCGATACATCCAGTCGTCAACATCAGCGCGTATCAACGTCGCGTACCGTCAAATGCAACCATTCAATGGAAGAAGCAAAATTCCAATATTATCACAATCTTCATAAGGTCACGCGTTGTCCAACGTTATTGGACTTACCACCGGAAATGCCCGATTCCGATGCCCTCAGGAAAACAGGCCTATGTTTTAATTACTTGAGGTCAGGGCATATGTCTAAACAGTGTCCATCTGGAGGACGCCGTCAATGTGGCCGCAGACATAAGACCATTTTTTGTCGAGAGCCACAAAGGTCTGCTCCTCCTCCCACCACAAGGAGAGTGGGAACTACTACAACTACTAAACCTCAGCCTGGTCTACCCTTAATGCCAGCTCAAGCTACGTTATGATATCACGAGTCTGTTATTGGATGCCATGTTCGGGGTGACCAGGTCATACTTCTTGCAACAGCATGTGCAAGTTAAGACATAATGCCCAATTTCCAGTTGCTTACGAATGTGGTGAGGCCAATACAACATCTTGCCTCATCAGCAGATTGTGTGGGCAACGACCGCCACTAAAGCAACGACATATCATTCGCCGGTCTGCAGATTACGTTAACAATAACAACCACCAAGGCGGACAGCAAGCCACACGCAAGTGAGCGTTCTTACATAAACAGTGTCAATAGCCGATTGCGTAAACAGTTGACCAGCGATAGTTGCTTGCACTATCACCAATTGGATAAACAATTGTATGAAGCAGAGTCAGCACGACGTAGACGTCAAAGCCGGCAGCGCCGACTACTGAATATGCGTTCTTAGGGCTTAATGGTTAAGTTAGGTTTTGGGCTAGAGTAGATTTAAGTTGAGCATAAGCCGGAACACATGGGTCCTGGCCAATAAAGTGTATTTGCAAAACAAACAACTAGTGTAATTATTGCAGCGTCCGATGACCGGCTCATACACATCATATAGTGATTACAGCATACATCATTTACTGGCGCCCAACGTGGGGCACGAAGAGGAAAATTAGCGATCAACAATCAACAACCCAGCCACAGAGCAACGGAATTACCATATTTATTGAAAAATCATGTAAGTGAATGGCACCGCCAATCGTCATCATTTGTGAAATTAATAAAGCATCATTACATAAAGAGTGAAGTGATCTTTTCTTTTAATTTTTTTTGTTTTGGTGGCCGTTAACGATTGTGCCGCGTTTGAGTGAAAAAATACTTGTGTGTGTTAGTTTGTTCAGGGTCTAATGAGCCACCCCCCTCACAATAAAGAGCTTTACGATAACTCAGTGCAGGAATTAATAAACCATACTAGCAGGTTACGTGTGGCAGACGTAGTGGAAACAGAAACGGGTATGGACGCAAGACAGGTACAAGCGGTGTTAGAAGCCGCATTGGCGGCACAGGCCGCTCAATGGGAACAGGTTATTGATGAAAAAATTAGGGAAGTTAGGAACGAGATGAGTGCATTGAGGGTCACGACCCCTGAAGTAGAAAGCTACCAGAAAGTCGCGATAGTGCAGGGAAAATCGTGTAGTCAGACGTTAGACCTCGTCAAGTCATTGCCAGAGTTTGATGGTAAACAAGAGGAATATATTTCGTGGAGGCAGGCAGCGATGGCCGCCTACGTATTATTCGAACCTTATGAAGGCAGCGTAAAGCATTACGAGGCAGTGGGTATCATTCGGAATAAGATTAGGGGTTGAGCGAATAATATACTGGCCTCATTTAACACAGTTTTAAATTTTAAGGTGCGCATTCTTCAACAAGAGTTAGATATCTCGCGTCAGGGCGATTTGAGCTTTTCACAGTACTATGATGAGTTAGAAAGGAAATTGACCCTCATAATAAATAAAACGCTTATGACATATGATGCAGCTGCTGCAGCTGTCCTAAATGAAAAATTTAGATGTGATGCCCTAAACAAGTTCGTATCGGGTTTAAAAAGACCCCTACACCAGGCTGTATTCCCAGCTAGACCAAAGGATCTACCAAGTGCCTTGGCACTAGCCCGCGAGGCTGAGTCGAGTCACGATAGGTACACTTACGCTAAAAATGCCGAAGAGAGAGCTCAAAAGTCAGGGGGTCGAAAATCCCAAACTCGGCGGCAAAATAAATATTCACAGAATAGTGGCGGAGATGGCAATCATGCAAAAAATCCCCATTATTTCAAGAGTCAGGGCAGAAATAATGCAGGAAAGGCTTCATCATTTAGCAACGCGAAAATGATAGGGATATTCTTTGCAGAGGCCCCGAACCTATGGACGTCGATCCTAGTTCGTTTAAATTTAGGCACCCAACGGAATACCAACAGGCACAAGCTGCCGGTATTCACAATGCTCCCGTTTAGGGAAATAAGAGACAGAATAATTCAGAGCGTATGACAGATTTTAGGCGTCAAAGGATCAACAATTTGAATCACTCGTATGTTGATTTCAGGATTTCCTAGCGAATGAGGTTGCTGCCGCAACTGCAGTAGCAGAGGTAGACAATGAAAATGGGGTTGACTACGAAAGTGACTCTATTAATTTTTTAGAGGCCACTCCCGGCTACCGTTCCTTGAGCGGATGGAACGGACGGAAAACACTAAGGTTTTTAATTGACACGGGGGCGGCAAAAAATTATGTCAGGCCCGTAAAGGAGCTTAAAGGCGTAAAGCCGGTAGACTCCCCGTTTAATGTGAACTCTATCCATGGGTCCAATATAATCATACAGAATGCCTGATAAATATTTTCGGGGTAACATCCCCATTCCTTGTGTTGGATAGTCTAACACTGTTCGACGGAATCATAGACCTTGACCTGCTAACGCAGATGGGTACGACTATTGACCTAGACGGAGGCAAAATAAATTATGGTACCATGTCAAAGATCTGCAATATCATAAGTGCAGCAACGTTAACTTTACAAATGTCAACGACATACAGGTACGAGTACCAAGTTCAGTGAAGGCAGAATTTAAAAAAAAAATGATCCTGAAAAGGATTAAGGCATTCGCAGACTCTATCGATCTGTTGCCATTTAACACTTCGGTTGTGGCCACGATCCGAACCAAAGATAACGAGCCTATTTATTCGAAGTTGTACCCTCCCCCAATGGGAGTAGCAGATTTTGTCGAAAAGGAAATAAGAGAATTGCTACGCAATAAAATCATTAGACCGTCAAGGTCCCCTTACAATAACCCAACCTGGGTCGTAGATAAAAAGGGTTACGACGAGTTAGGCAACAAAAACAAACGTCTGGAATAAGAATATCCAAAAATGAACGGAAAGAACCCTGCGCTATTGGTTTCCATGCTTGATGATCTAAATGACAAAAAAGGCAATTCATATATTTTGATAATTTATTTACTTCAGTTTGTGTCCTATGATTCCTAGGTCTTGCCCTTTGCCTGATAAAAAGGCTCTAAAAAGAAACAACGTCGACAGAAATATACATAACCAAATGGACTGACAACTTTGTTTTTTTACTCTTCCTTACTTTATCTCGAAATGTGAATGTTCCTTTGTTATTTAAGTGAAATGTAAAATACAAAATAAAAAAGTATGAGGACCAACGTGACGTATACGTCACAGGCTCCTGGCACGCCCCCTGTGAACATTTAGATCTTTTCTTTTCGGATTTTAATTTAGCACCTCAAAATTAGTATGTCCTACAAGTTTCAATATTTTACGTAAATTTTAAGCGTTCTGCCTTTAATGGGTTAAGAGGAGCACATAGTGCTTAGTAAAATTAAATTGAAAAATATTAAAATTTAAAGTGGAGAAACAAATTGGTTAATACAGATTATTGAATTATAAAACTGGAGAAACAATTTTTATTTCCTCGATAACAGCCGTAAGGACTTGAGGATTAATGTACACAACCAAAAACATAGAAGACTTAACATAACAATACGGGAGCAGCGAACATACAAGCATACTAAACATATCAGAGAGCATACTATATGAAGTATACAAACACATAATATTTATTCAACATGACACGGCAGTTACATATAAGTTAACACAACAAATATTTATTTCAACATAACAACATTCATTGCAACAATGTCGCAATACTAATTGCAACATTGTTAAAGTTCAACAACATACAGACATTTGTTAAAACAAACATCCGCTGCAACTCCCAGAATCGATCGACATTATTGCTGATCAATAAATAGTAATGAAAATAAACAATCATCCAGTTCAATATATTGTAAATTCTGCTGACCATTCAGCCATTATTCAACTATTATACCATTTCCTTTGGTATTACAAAAATCAATGAAAATGATACAAAACAAAATCACTTTGTTCACAATATTTCCTAGAATCTGAATAACGTATTAAGTTTTGAGCTTATTACCTTTGTAATCATTTAAGTAAATCTGATTTATAAGCAAATACTTACTTACTGCATTGCAAACCATATGTAATAAGTATTTAAAATTTGCAAGCAATAATTCATTGCAATGTTAACTCCAATGATTATAATTAGTAAAGTGAAAGTTGAGTCTGATTCTAATATCCAAACCACCTGGTTTAATTCTTTAGTGTTAATTAGGTATTAGCTTTTTAAAAACGTTTGAATGCGACCGTAATATAAAATTGGCGCAGTCGCTAGGATCCTTATAAAGTGGTAAATAAAGGATTCAGTAAAACGAACCGTGTTCAAAAAAAAAAAAAAAATCCCCCCCGGAAATCATTATATCCTATATTTTATATAAATCCCAAAACTAATTCTGCGATTCTGTAGCGAACTCAGGAGTTGACCAGACCCTCCAGAATATAAACAATTAAAAAACACCGCCGAAGGTGCAGTGAACATTTATTGTGAAATTACTCTGGCAAAAGTGTACAGTGAATGCTAATAAAGCCAACACCACGCTATATGTATAAATGTAAGTTAGCACGAACCAAGCATAAAGTGCAACTATGTCAACAACCCCGAAATTACAGCGCAAGCGACAACTGGTAAATTCTGCCGATGCAACCTCAGCACATCCGGCACATGCCAATCGAACATGCAATCGAATTGCTTATACTAATTCTAGGAAATAGATCACGCCACTTAATAATTCCGTGGCTTAGAATAACTATAAATTAACCAAATTGTTAAATTTAAGTTTGAGTCGTTTTTGGTCAATAAAGCGGACACGCTGTCCGATTAAAAAATAATTTTTTTGGTATTCCCAACGCGGGAATACATAATTGGCGCCCGAGCAAATTCAGTCGGTCCGGTAGGAAAACTGGCGCCCGGTTGAAAAAGTATTTTCGATAGCGGTCCCTGAGTAACAAAAGTAAAAAGGAGGCATCGACGTGCCAGCCTTATGGAAAGACATAGCAGCAAGTGAAGTGAAAAAGTTTAGGCCAGCGAAATAATTGTTGTGAAAAACATAAAAGCTTTAGCAGTGATAAAATACAACAAGCAACAATAACAAAGCAATTTAAATAGCGTTTATTGGCGACTACCAAATTGTAATTGTAACTAAAAGCGTAGATATGTATGTACGAAAGTAATTATTATAATTAACAAAACTGTAACAGAACAGTATTCTAAATTTGTGATTTTATATAAAACAGAAAACAAACACAAGCCTCATTATAAAATCCTAGTGTTAAAGATTAATTACGCGCGCGATCACACATGATAGTTAAAATCAAGCGAGTGAATGGCTAAAAATGTTTAGCCGAGCAGCACAAGCAACAACAACTATTGCTCACATAATCAACGACGGCTACTAAAATTTAAAGTTTACCGAGAAATTGAAAACAAAAGCAAAGCAACAAAAACGAGTGTAGTGTTTGATAGTGGGGCTGTACGATTTGCCAACGTTAACAACGAAGTAAACCAGCAGCAGCAGCATCCAGAAACATCAGGATTAGAGAAAAATGAATACGGGGAAATCATGACAATCATGCTGGTATTAGCATTGACGGTAGACACACAACAAATCGACATACAGGATTTAACGAATAATAACGGATATTTACCCATCAAAACTAACGAACTGAAAATAATTAATCACTATGACAAAACACTTCATTTTATCAACTTAACAGCCTACGAGGAAACAGTAGCCTTAATATCAAATAACATTAACATGCTAAAAACCACAACTTTTGAAGATAAACAAATTTTGAACACAGTTAATAGGAACTTTGCATTACTCCAATCAAAAATAAGCGGCTTACACCCTCATTTTAAATCAAAACGAGGACTTGTAAATATTCTAGGGAAAGGATTATAATATATAGCAGGTTCCATGGACAGTGATGACGAGACGAATTATCCACAACGAAAATGAATTATCCACAACAGCTAGTATGACGAATATAGTACGCGTTAATAACTTCATATCCGAGGAAATAAACAATATAACAAAACATATTAACCAACAGCAAATCTCAATAAGTCATTACATTAATACATTTAAGGACACCATACAAAATAAAATAAAGTCATTAGATGACAAGGTTCAATTTTTAGAGCACACATACCAAATAGAAAATGATATATCCTTTTTACGAAACCACATAGACGAAATAGGACAAATTATATTTTCCAGCAAAATAGGTATAATTCCTACGGACATCCTCACCAAATTTGAACTCGAATTAATTACAGATTTCGACAGTTACCAAAATATCAAGACAGCAGTAATATTTCAAAACAACAACATAATCATAATCCTCCTAATACCCCAATATTCACCAAATACCCTTTCACAAATCAGATTTGAACCACTTCCTAATATAGCTAACAAATCAATAGCCTTAGATACTTACGAAGTATTAATAGATTCAGAAAACAATATGTATGAAACATATGTAAAAAAAAATTTGGAGAAAAATTTAATAAAAATTCACAATAAATGTTTAGAAAATATATTGAAATTCGAAGAAGCAAATTGTAATTTAGAAACTATAGATAAAATAAATGTCACTGAAATAGTCCCTGGTATTCTAGTATTTAAGCATTTTGATGTAGAAATAGAACACAATTGCAATAAGCAAAAAATAAAACAGAAAGGCAACTTTCTTATCAAATTTGAAAATTGTTATATTAGTACGCTTAATAAGACGTATTCGAACATTAACATTAAAATATATGAAACATTTATTTTGCCAAATCGAATCACAAAAATTAAAGAGAGAAAGAATGTAACTGAACTTATTCTTAAATTAAAAAATCTTTATGTAAAACAAATAAATCACGAAAATAGTATCGAATTACTAATGAATAAAAATAAAAAGAGGAATTTAATCAGCATAGGCACTGATGTTATAATTATAACTATAATTTTAATAACAATTGTATACATCATTATAAAAAGTAAGCAAAAGCTAAATATTTCAATTGAGCCACCGCAAGCAACTTTAGCAAAAAGGGGACCATTTCTACAAATTTCAACACCACAAATGCATTAATCCCGATTGAGGACAATCGACTTAAGAGGGGAAGAGTTAGCTCGAACCAAGCATAAAGTGCAACTATGTCAACAACCCCGAAATTACAGCGCAAGCGACAACTGGTAAATTCTGCCGATGCAACCTCAGCACATCCGGCACATGCCAATCGAACATGCAATCGAATACATAATTTGTATAAGTTAACCGTAGTTAACGTACTGGAGTTCCCATGCTGCCAAAAATTGCAATGCATGCAGTCTGCATCGTTCACTTCATGCGCGATCAAATTAAATGTTTGGTCAGCTGTAGTAATTCGATGATGCTCGATGCATGAGCATGGCACATGTGCGTGGGAAGTGCTTATGGAAGCAATTAGAGACCGACGCTAACGGCAGCAGCGACGGTAAGAATAGTAGGCTAGCAGTAAGCTTACGAATTATTAAATAAACAGTTTTAGAACGAAACTCAACGTGTTAGTATCATTTTGGGTAGTCGACAACACCGTCGCTACGCCAAAGGAAGTTATAGAAAATTAATCAAAATAACTCTGGGTAATCGACAACACCGTCGTTACCCCAAAAGGAGTTATAGAAATTTGATTCAAAATAACTTATATGCAGAAATATAACGAAATATAAAGGAAAAGTTCAGAAGTGAAAACGACCTAAAAAAATTAAAAGGCGTTAATTCACCAGAACAAATTTTATAAATAAAAATGTTTGTGAAATTTTTGCAGTGAACACGTCTCAAAACCAAAAGAGCGTGAATTCACCAAAAATTTAAAGTTTAAAATGCGAGGTAACCGAACGCATAAGAAGCAAGTTTAAATCATCAAGGCAACGAGCCTTCGATAACAGGAGACAAATGGAAACCGAAAAGACTCAGATGGCAGCGGTCAATTCTTTGTTCTGGATTCAATTAAGCTGATGCTTACATTTCAGCTTTAGCTTTAAGATACTAAGCCCAAAATGTATAAATATTACTATTTGAGAAATAAAGATTTAATTTGTATCTGGCAATCCACGGGAATCGCTCGTATTTTTATTTCAACCGCACGTTCGCGGATATAATGTATGTGGGAATATAGATTGGTGGCAACTCCGCCAACGAAGACGGGTAGGTGGGATAAACAATAAGACCAAAAGAAAGAATCAGTCGTTAAACTGATGTCGTCGCCAGAAAGTGTTTCTTCGGTATTATACTCAATCTTGTATTTTCGGCATTTTGTGAAAATCAAATTTAATCCGCACTGTACTTTAACTCAACATAACATTTTCAATGTCATTGTGAGCTTAATTTTTATACAAACCATAATTAAAACTGTAATCAAAACCGTAATTGAAACTGAATTTAAAACTGTAATCAAAAAACTATAACTAAAAAGTTAAACAATAAAGTGTAATTTTGAAATTGTGGAAGTGTTTTTTATTTCAATCTGAAGCGTGTTGTGGTGGCAAAGTCCCACACATGTATATATATTTTTTTAGAATTCCCTCGTCGCGGGAATTAATTGGCGCCCAACGTGGGGCACGAGTTCAAAAGTGCCTACTAAAGTAAAAACAAAAATAAAAAGTAATAGTTTAACACGAAGTCAAAAGTGCCCTCCCAGAAAAAGAAGGGGAACAACTTCATTCAGATATTTTCTACCCACAGAAACTAAAATTTATGTTGAAATGTAGTCCTGCATATAACAACGATGCAACTCTGATGTATTTAAAATGAAATCGTATTGTAACTGAATTTGATTGTACCTACACATTTTTCTCACTCTTGTTTTAACCACTGAAGAATAAACACTTATTTATTAAAGAGTCTAACAAAATTTAACAGGTTATGGGCTCAGGTGCAAATTCCTGCGGTTCAAGTGATAAAGTGAATATAAAATATGAGTTCATCTCTATTTAATATTGAAAAATTAGATGAGTTTAATTATGACTCATGGAGTATACAAGTGAAAAGTGTTCTTGTGCACCAAGAGTTATGGTCAGTAATGTCAGGAGAAGCAACGTGTCCAGAAGGAGCTGTGGATGACAATGCGTTTGTTATCTAGAAGGCCAAGGATGAGAAGGCGATTGCAACTTTGATGTTGAGCATTGCGTCGACGCAGATAGCTCATGTATCATGCAAGACGTGAAGTGAGGCATGGAATACTCTACGTGAGATTCATAGGCCAAAGGGACCGGTGCGTAAGGTGACATTATTTAAGCGTCTTCTTGGTATGCGTATGAGCGACGGCGAATGTGTGCAGAAATATGTTTGCGATTCTACATCAGTTGTAGAAAAACTTAAAGAGATTGGAGTTAGTTTACAAGATGAGTTCTGTGTAATAATGTTACCCGCAAGCCTACCAAAATCATACGACAATTTGGTTGTGGCATTAGAAGTTATGACATCCACTTCACCATCACACACTGGAGAGAGAGTGAGAATATGTACACTTAACACTTTTTATTTAGTTTACATACTTACGTCATTAATACATAAATTGAAATAAACTAAGTTCTTTTGTTGTTTTCCACTTAATTTTGGGCAACGTATTTTTCATGAGAGGTATCGAACTCTTTAATTTTGATATTAAGAATTACATCGAATTTCATTTGTTTATAAAATAGTTGAAATTGCATTGACAATATTTGTAACCAAAATTCTAAAAAATTTTAAGTCCATTTCCGTTTTGCTTCAAGCATGTTTTTACCATCGAAATTCTTAAGAGGCGTTGCACTTATTAATTTTGCTGATAATAATTCTATAGAATTTTAATTGTATTTTGCTTTCTGTTTTTACTATTGATTTCGTATTAAAGATTAAGAACTTTTGTAAACTAAGGCAGTCATATTCTTTGATTCAATAAAGCAAGAGCTATTCTAAGAAAATTAATAATTGTCTTCTTGGAAGAAATGTTTTAATTCTTAATGTCAATTAAATACTTGCTTTTGCTGCTTCTGTCATCTAATTAAGCCAGAAAAATAAACAGCAGCATTTTGCATGGCTTAATCTATTTCCACAAGTCATAACAACTTGAATAGCAGTTCATTCAGAGAACGTTTAATATATAGAAGGTTCGTGGTGTGATTGTCAAAATAGCACAGTTTTCGCAGGACAACTCGTTACGATGAGCGTATCTCAGCACAGTTTAACATCAGCAGACTCGAAATTTGCATAAATGAGCATTCTCTGTTAACTGATAGGCATAATGCTAATTAAAATGTTGCGGAATGTACGCTCCCAGATGCGTTTAATACTAACATGCAAGTTAATACAATCCAAACCCACTAAAATAAACCCCTATGCCATTCATCTCTAGTAGACACATATGTGATGTAAGTCGACACCACATTCATCCATAAGATCAAGCCAACCGCTTATCATAACAAATAGAATTAACGTAAACAAAGAATATTAAAATCAACAATAGCCAATTTGCAAAGTCATCATAAAATCTATTGGAATACAATTACAAGAAGAACTTGATCACGCAACAAGAAATGCCACAGCCATCCTTTTTGCATGATCAGCATTATAATACTATAAGAACTAAAATTAAGAGATAAATAGGCCAGTTATGAGTTATAAGTCATAAGCGAGAGTTATAAGAGATAAGCGAGATATAAGCGAGAGTTATAAGTTACTTTTAAAAAAAGCCAATAAAGAAAATAAAAAATTAATTGGCGCCCGAGCAGGGACCCGCACAAAAATATCCTTCATCAAGTGTGGTTGCACTCCACTAAAAGGACACGGATGTCCCATCGGTTCGGTGCTTGAAGGAAAACATCGTGGTTCGACTCCACTAAAAGGACACGGATGTCCATGTAGAAAGTGTGGGTCCATAAACAAAAAAATAATATAAATCTCCAAGTTTCCATAAGGTTACCCGAAACAACAAAGGTAACGGAAACAAACTTATATGTAAATCGAATATCCCATAAAAGGGAAAAAAAGTGTAAAAAAAAAATAATCAAGTATCCCAGAAAAGAAAAGGGAGAAAATAAAAATAAAACAAATTAAAACTTTTATAAACTAAAATAAACTTAAAAAAAAATATATTAAACAAATTTTTTAAAATTTTGAAAATAAATAATAATAAAAAAACATTGCGTATAAAGAACAACAACAATAGCAACAACAACAACAGAAACAACTAGAGCGGAGCGGCAGCAGTGGCAGCAACAACGGCAGAAGCAACTACAGCAGAACAGCGGTAATAGCAACGACAACCACAGAAAAGAAGATACTCAAAATGATTCTTACATCAATAATCATCCTTTTGATACCATTCACTCAATGCGAAATTACTGACTATACGAGAGACGATTATGTCCTAATAGAAATTGGACCAGCCGCGACTTACACTGACTGGGGAGACATATTTCACATAACAAATTTGACATATTATAAAGAAATTCTATATGACACAAAAACAAAACTAATTAAGGAATCACATAGCTCAAACTTTATAAAAATCAAGACTAGTGATACGGGAAACACAGTTTATTATAATAAATTCAACACGGACTTAGAAATTGACCAAATAGAATGACTGATATCACAATTAGAAATTACGACGGGGAGAAAATCGAAAAGAGGTATAAATGAACTCGATACAATATGGAAATGGATTTCGGGAACACCAGACCATGACGATATTGTACGAATAAACGCGAAATTATCTGAACTCATAGAAAATAACAATAGACAGTTCACTACAAATTCCAAATTATTTGAGGTAGTTACACAACTAACAAATATTGTCAGTAAAATAGAGAATAGTTCAACCTTAATTAACATAATGCAACACAGAAATAAATTAATACTAACAGATCTAGAAAATACTCTCCAAACTATTGTATTAGGAAAAGTCGGAATTCTTAACCCAACAATATTGAATATAAAAGAAATTAAAGATATTGTAAGTCATGAACACAATAATTTTACAATCACAGATATAATTGACGCATCTAAATTTATAGTACAGAATAATGAAATAATTGTAATATATATTGAATACCCTGTAATTAAAGATGTACGTAAGTTATCACAGCTAGCATAGCTAACAAAATGTACAACAACAAAGTTGTCGTAGCCAGCAAAATATACTGATATTATTCAATTCAGCAATATTCTGTAAATATACAATACCATTGCTCAATAAAGTTAATTTCCAAAAATTACAACAACAGCACATTTCGTCGGCACTAAACCAGAGCGGAAGTCGTGCCGCCGTAATGTAAGCCGTTTCTTGACCAAACTGAGGTTTGCTGTTTCGCTATAATTATTGCTTACTTATCATTATAGAGTATATAGAAATAAGTACTAGTAAGTAAGAATTCGTACATATGTAAGTTTATAGTAAATAAGCAAATTCTGTATAAAAGAAATGGGTTTAATAAAGAAATTTGAGTTCAACTTCACCATTCAAACCAGCGTGTTGTTAATCATCTGGTGGCAACCATTAACTGGCGCCCGAGAATTTTAAAAAACTTGAAGTTGCCTACACCAAAAGTATAAAAGTGAATCCGTACGCACAAATATCATTATTCAGAAGGATAAACGACGGAATTTAATATTTATAGAAAGTGCAGTCGAGTTTGACATAAGTCATTAAAAACAGTATTTAAAACTTTGTTCGGAAATTTAAATTACAAGTGTGCGCAAAAAACGCCGCAAAAACAAAAAGCGCGTCAAGTGTCGTGACATATCTTAAGATTTGTTAAACAATAAAGCTAAGTGTTTGACAAATCAAATTAAAAATACTTATAAAGTGGGCAACTGAAACAAGAAGCCGCCAAATCAACGCCTGGAGTGACGTCATCCACCCCCCAGTAGAGGACTAACGCTTCAAACAGGACCAAGTGGACCGTCCAAAGAGAATGACAGAGTTGATGCTGATACTCCTGTAAGTTAATATTAAGCTTACATAAAAATTATAATTACCCGATATATTAAAAATATTGCATAGCAATAAATATCGGTCAAATAAATTTTAAGTATTACAATAAGTACCCGATATATAAAAAATCTAAAAAATTGTTAATAGCAATAAATACATATAAAGTATCATATTGTTAAAGCAATAATTAGTCGAAATTGTAAATCACAGTAATGGAGCAAATTCAGGAAGCTATTACACACCCAACAGGTGCTGTTAATGCGCAAATAGAACAATCAAAAATATTGAGCAGTAGGATAAATCAGTTAGAAAGTAGAATTAGTCCCCATAACGAAAGTTCTATTTCAAATAACCATATTCACTTAACTGAATCAGACTTAATAGAAATTAGCAGATTACCTGACTGCGTGAAGAACCTCCCAACATTCGAAGGAGATCCGATGCAATTCATATCCTGGATCCACAACGTCGAATCTGTTTTGCAGGACTACGAAGTAGTCAGAACAAAGTCACTGTATAGAGCCATCCTACGACATATTAGGCAGAAAATTAAAGGCCCTGCAAATATGGCCTTAATCTCATAAAACATATTCAATGATGATTGGAGAACAATCAGAAATTGTTTGTCACTACATTATGCAGACAAACGCGACCTTAGGACTCTAGAACACGAACTAGGAACCTTATCCCAAAAACACTTCAGCGTAGAGCAATTCTACGCAAGAGTCAATCACCAACTATCGCTGATAATAAACAAAATAAAGAGTCATGATTATTCAAGAGAAACAAATAATGTTCTACTGGAAACCTATAGGAATCGAGCCCTTGATATATTTATCAGAGGCCTAAACGGCGAATTGTCTAGAATGCTAGTCATTCAACGCTCCAGCAACCTACCCGAAGCATACGCTTCCTGCCTTGAAATTCAAAACATTAACTTAAGAAACTATTCAATATATAAAAAAAATGGAAGTAGCTCTAATCAAATACAAAACCATCAAATGAATCCAAAACCATTATTTGTACCAAGGGTATTAAACCCGAAAAAAATTTAATATATAATAAAAATATGCAAAATCAAGCACCGCCACCACCCAGACCAACCAATCCTAAATTACCAATCCCTATGGAGGTGGACCCTTCAATACACTCATGAAGAATAAACTGTATGAATCGACCGAACAATACGCCTATAGTAAGGCCATCCAATTATTCTTCAAATATCCCTAGGAAATCCCAAAAACTATTTAATGTCCAAACAGAGAAGGGCTTGAAATCATTTAATGACATAAAATATTTGCTTACATCTTCTGAAATTCTGGTATTCCCAGACTTCAACAAACCCTTTATTCTGACGACAGATGCTTCCAATACTGCAATCGGAGCAGTCCTTTCACAAGGGATAATCGGTCAAGACAGACCCATAACTTATATCTCTAGATCACTCAATAAAACCGAAGAGAATTACTCGACAATAGAGAAAGAAATGCTCGCCATAGTATGGTCCTTCGACAAATTAAGGACTTACCTGTATGGAGCTAAAGAAATAAAAATTCTTACTGATCACCAGCCACTGACGTTTGCACTAAGCAACAGTAATAACAATGCCAAGTTAAAAAGGTGGAAAGCAAAGATAGAAGAATATAATTATAAACTAATCTACTAACCAGGAAAAACAACCGTAGTCGCCGATGCGTTATCACGGCTGCCAATAGAAGTTAATACGCTAACATCCACAGATGAAAATACACAACATTGCGCAGAAGAGGATAGCTCAAAGCTCATTCCTCACTGTGAAGCTCCAATTAACGTATTTAAAAATCAAGTTATATTTACAGAAGGAAAGGAGGAAATTACACACGAAGAACCTCATCCAAGCTTCCACAGACATCTCAATAAATGTGAAGTTTACGATAAAGAAAACCTAAGTAAAATCTTGAAAAGTGTTCTAAACCCAAACATAATCAATGGAATTAAAATTCAAGAGAAATACATTTCATTACTTCAACAAATATATCAAGAAAATTTCTCACAATTTCGTATCAGGATAACACAGAAAGTAGTTACCGATATCGCAGACGAAGATGTCAAATTTAAAATAATAGAACAAGAACACAAAAGAGCCCATCGCAATGGTAAAGAAAATAAAGACCAGATATTGGAAAAATACTATTTTCCACTAATGACTAAACTTATTAAAAAATATAGTAAATCATGTGAAATTTGCGGATGTAATAAGTACGACCGGCATCCACAAAAACCCAAGTTACAGGCAACACCCATACCTTCGTATCTAACAGAAATACTGCATATCGACATTATAGAAATGTCCGGCGAAAAATATATCTCGCGTTGACAAATTCACTAAATTTGTAAAATTTTTCAGGATAAAAAATAAATCAGTACTACATATCAGGGATAAATTGATAAAGCTTCTACACTATTTCACTGTACCAAAGACTTTGGTCATGGACAATGAAGGCAGCTTTATAAGCCCAATAACACTGAACTATTTAGAAGGGTTAGGAATTGAAATCTATCTAGCACCACCTCAGAAAAGCGAAGTCAATGGTGCGATAGAACGTGTGCATTCCACTATTATTGAAATAATCAGATGTCTCCAAGTGGAATATCTTGATTACTCTGTTAAAGAAATTGTCAACATTGCCGTTGACAGATATAATAACACGATACATTCAGTTACGAAAAAGAAACCAGCTGATATTTTCTTTGGAAGAACACAGAGAATCAACTACCAAGATTTAACAAACTTTAAGGAAATATTAATTCTGACCTTCGAAATGACATAGCCAGAAACCAAAAAAATACTCTAAATTATCCCAACAAAAATAGGTCAAAAATAAGAAATTACGAACCTGGTGATACTATATTTAAAAAGAACAAACAAATTAAAGGGAAAACGAAACCCATTTTTAAAAAAGAAACTGTCGTTAAAGACAATACCGTCACAATAACTACTAAAGATAACAGAAAGATTCATAAATCACATTTAAAAAACTAACTGACATTTACTCTTTAGACTCTTACCTTACTGGACAACTGCAACAGTGGACACCTACGAATATGACAGCCCCCTCGTGACGATCAAACAAGGACTAGGAAAGATTACAAAAGGGACGTATAAAATTATCCACACTATCGACTTGGACGACTACGAAAAAATTACCAACGACGTCAGACTTACTATATACCACGAAATTAGTAAAACAAATATTTTATTTCCACAATTAAAACATCAACTTTCCGAGATAGATAGCTTATTAAGCCAACTGCGAACAAAAAATGCAACTATTCAAAAGAGATCAATGAATTGGATAAGATCTGCTTGGAAATAGTTAGCAGGAAATCCCGATGCCACTGACTGGGACCAAATACTTTCCACAACACATAAACTGACTGAAAACAGTAACATACAGTACACCACAAACCAATACCTTATCAAGACAAATAATAAAATATTAGAGAGTTATAACATGATTGTGGATGAAATAAGTAAGAATAACGATGAATTATTCGCAAAAACATTATATAATAGGTTAGGTATCGTAAAAGACGAAATGGCAAAAATTATAATGGCAACCTAATTAGCAACACAAGGAATCGTTCATTCTCAAATTCTAAATAAAGAAGATATCGCAAATATTCTCTCTCAAACTGAGACATTACCTTTTAAAAATGAACTGCAAGCACTCAAATATGCAGAACCTTCTATGATTATTAAAGACTCACTTCTTTTATATGCAATTTCACTTCCAAAAACCGAAGATATCCTTTACAATAATATTATCATACGTTCGACTGTAAAACACCTTAAACGAGTATACTTAGAATCTTTTCATATCCCAAAACGACAAATATGGCATACTTGGAAATTGCATTGAAGTAGGTGATACTACTATATGCAAGAGAAACCAACTTAAAAAACTAAACAAAACCATTGCATTTCACAGATCCTTAGCGGAGAAAAGGCGCTTTGCGATTACCAATATGTAAACCAAGCTATAATTGAATTAATTAGTGAAGGAACAATATTTCTTTCAAATTTTATTGGAAATATTACCTATAATAATACATCTTTTAAACTAAATGGTACTTTTCTCATAAACTTCCTTAACAAAACTATAACTTTGAATAACGTTAGTTACACTAACTGGCAAACAAGTTCCAACCAAATCTTACCCGCAATACTTCAGAATAACCTAACGGAAAATGAAATTAAATTAGACTTAAACTATTTACATAAACTACATTTAAATAATGTAAATGAACTAGAACGAATAACATCAAAAAACATTATTTCAATTAGCTCAAGCCTCTTGGCAATTCTTGTTGCAGTAACACTAGTTTTATGTATCATACTCAAACCAAAAACCAGAAATTCATTTCTTATCCCACCAATAATAGATTACCCACAGCTTTCAGTAGCCCATAATTCTCAATCAGCGAGACGCTGATGCTTAAGAAGGGGGGAGTTATCACAGCTAGCATAGCTAACACAACAACAAAGTTGTCGTAGCCAGCAAAATATACTGATATTACTCAATTCAGCAATATTCTGTAAATATACAATATCATTACTCAATAAAGTTAATTTCCAAAAATTACAACAACAGCACATTTCGTCGACACTAAACCAGAGCGGAAGTCGTGCCGCCGTAATGTAAGCCGTTTCTTGACCAAACTGAGGTTTGCTGTTTCGCTATAATTATTGCTTACTTATCATTATAGAGTATATAGAAATAAGACTAGTAAGTAAGAATTCGTACATATGTAAGTTTATAGTAAATAAGCAAATTCTGTATAAAAGAAATGGGTTTAATAAAGAAATTTGAGTTCAACTTCACCATTCAAACCAGCGTGTTGTTAATCATCTGGTGGCAACCATTAACTTGTATACTATATGAAGCTAAATCTATAAGTCAAAATGATGGAAAATTAGTAATAGAAAATGAAATAATTAAACGTAACAACACATACTCAACTACTAAAAACACATACTAACATTAAAACATGTAAAATTGAATTAAGTTCTAGCTATTGTGAAGTAGATTTTAAAGAAACTTGCTTTTATAAAATTTTAAATAATCAAAAAGGAGAATGTCTTAAAATTAAAGAAAAAAACAAACAATTAGAAATTATTAAAGATGGCATAATCTTAATATCAGGAAAACACACAGTTGAAAACATCGACCTCGATGGTACATATTTAGTAACCTTCAATAACACCATAGTAATTGGCAACAAAATTTATGAAAATCCAAGTAGCATAATTTGGAACTACAGTAGATATCGGTTATATGACGAACCGCTTGTATGCAAATTTCGGTTATATGCAAAATTTTCGTATTTCAACGCATTATAGACGGTTTTATTATATGAATTTGGTTGTTTGAATGCAAGTCGTTTATAAGCAAATATCGCATTTATGCAAAAAAATTTCAGCAAAATTGAATCGTTACGTACAAATTTTAATCTGTTTTAAGCAAATTTTCCAACACTGAAACACTAAATTTATTCTATCGATTTATCGATTGTCAAACATATGATTTTGTGTTACACTTGTTACAATGTCGCGTCGTGTTGTGTTAACAGCGAAACAAAAAATTGCGGTTTTAAACGATTTAAAGACTTCCAAAGACCGAAAAACCATTGCTGCTAAATATAAAGTTAGCTTAAGCACTATATCGCGCATTCAAATCCAAGAGAACAAAATCCGCGCCATAACAAATCCCAATAGGAAACGGGATAGGAAAGGCGCACACGTGAATTTGGACAGAACCTTGTTGTCCTGGTTTAACCAAATCCGGTCCCAAAATGGAATTGTTATCGGACCTGTCTTGCTTTCTAAAGCACAGGAATTTGCGTTAAAATTAAACGAAAGTTATGTGCCAGACCGTAGTTGGTTGCAGCGTTGGTGCGGGCGAAATGCCCTTAACTTCTCCAAGATTTACGGAGAAGCTGGCGAAAATAACGCAACAAGTGCAGAAGTTTTCACAATGAAGTTGCCAAATGGAAGTTACAAAGGCAAGTATGAGAATCCAAAGGGATTCAAAACTCAAAAGCAACGCCTCACATTTCTGTTTCTATGCAATGCAACCGGCACGTATAAACGTGCATATTGCATTGGAAAGTCGGCTAAACCACGGTCTTTTAAAGGAAAACAGCTACCGCTGCCATATTATAATAATAGAAGTGCTTGGATGACGAGTGTTATTTGGAAAAAGATTCTAATAGATCTCAATCAAAATCTTGAAAAAGATAACAAGCAGATATGTTTGATTGTTGATAATGCTCCTTGCCACAATACAGATGAGAAATTCTCAAACATTACGATTGAATTTTTGCCACCAAATACAACTGCCCTTATACAGCCACTTGATCAAGGTATCATCCACTCCTTTAAAATGGAATATCGACAAATACTAATAAAAAAACAAATTTGTGCGTTGGAGAAGGGCTTATCTATAGTTGAATTCCTGAAATCGCTCACTATTTTGGATGGTATCAATTATGCAAATCGCGCTTGGAACCTTGTTAAGCAGCAAACAATTAGTAATTGTTTCAAAAAGGTAAATTTCGTGTTAAAGATGGTACAAATTTAAAATAAAATTGTTCATTTCAGGCAGGCATTGACAACATTCAATTCATTACAGATGAGATTGCAGCCACTGAAGGCGAAAACTATGAATGGTGCACACTCGATAATGAATACATTCAATGCGATAATGAACTTGTCTGCTTTGGAACCATGTCGGACGAGGATATTGTTGCGGACGTATTGGCCATCAATCAAAATTCTACTGAAGATGAGGAAGTGTTCGCGCAATCTGAGGCTTGTATTAAACACCCCTCAACGAAAAATGCCTTGCTAAGCTTAGATTCGCTGCGTGACTATTTTTGTCATAACAATATAGATCCCTTAGAGGCTTTTGAAGATATTGAAAATTTAATCCTAGAGAGTTCTGAAAAACAGAAATGCCAGAAGAAAATAACAGATTTTTTTAAGTAAATCTTAACAATTTTCAAATTAAATGAATTGACTGAAGTGAAATATAATTTTTAATAAAACTGAATAAGTTTATATATTCTATTTCTTGTGTGCTATTTTTTGTTTACATCGAATTGATTGTGTATATGCATATATTTTGCATATAAGCGAATACCGCTTGTTTGCAATTACCGCCTGTATGCAAAACTTTTTTTGCATTATAACAATTGCATATAACCGATATCTACTGTATATTAAATCAAATCAGCCTAGTCGGTTTGATGTCCTCGAATATCTTGAATCAGAAAATATAGATTTCAAATTTAAAAATACAAACCTTTTAAATATGGGCCAAGAAGAAATTAAATCTCACCCAACTCTTTGGGCACTCTTATTTTTGGCAATAATTATTGCTTTGATTTATGTAATTATCAAAATCCGGCAAAAAATTAAAAAATATAAAAAAAGGAAAATTGAAGAAGCTAATGCCAATATGCTTGAATCTATCACAAAATTGATGAATTCTTTTTTTAACAAGGGGGGTAGTTAATACAATCCAAACCCACTAAAATAAACCCCTATCCCATTTATCTCTAGTAGACACATATGTGATGTAAGTCGACACCACATTCATCCATAAGATCAAGACAACCGCTTATCATAACAAATAGAATTAACGTAAACAAAGAATATTAAAATCAACAATAGCCAATTTGCAAAGTCATCATAAAATCTATTGGAATACGATTACAAGAAGAACTTGATCACGCAACAAGAAATGCCACAGCCATCCTTTTTGCATGATCAGCATTATAATACTATAAGAACTAAAATTAAGAGATAAATAGGGCAGTTATGAGTTATAAGAGATAAGCGAGAGTTATAAGTTACTTAAAAAAAAAAACCAATAAAGAAAATAAAAAATTAATTTGCAAAGGAATCTACATATAATTTTTACATATTCTGTTGAAATGTAAAATGGTGGAAACTAAAGATATAGCAAATAAGAAATAAGAAATAATACATTAAGGGAACAAAAAATCTCTGCCTTTCAATAAAAAAACAAAAGCCATCAAAAAATTTGTAAATGGATCAACTTCACACTTAGCTTTAATCAAAAGCAGAAAAGTTTAGGAAAATTATAACAATCACTGAAATTAAATAAACAAGAATACCATGGCATACCACAGTGCAAGAACTTTTGAGGTTTTTCAAAGTATAAATGAGTCGAGAGGCGATGGAACTACCTTCTTATCGTCATTCATCAGGGAGATGGTCCTTGTGCAAAATGCAAAGAACTGTATCCTATTATATTATATAAAATCCAGGGACGAGCTTTAGGCGTAAGGAGGAGTATAAGTGAGAATATGTCGTGGGAGCAAATTAAACAAACACTGGTGGCAATTTTTGGAAATAAAGAGTTTTATCATTATCTATACCAGAAGATATAAGAAATTATAATCTAAGACAATATTTTACCAGATGAAGAGATAATTTATCAAAACTTAATTAAAAATATATATGATCAAAAAACACCGCCAACAATAAAACGAATTGAATACTTAGGCCAATAAAACAAAAAATCGGCAAAAACAAGGCGAAAAAATCTAAATCACCAGAGAAGAAATATGGAAGGGGAATGAACTCAAATGACAGCAGCAAATCTGGTAGATGAACTTGCCAACATGTCATCGTCGTCGTCGTCGTAAAAGGTGTTATAATATTTACTGCCTAAAATTCATAAACTGATACATTGTTGCAAGTAAATTAATATCAATCATAATATGTAAACCTTTTAAAATATGCTATATAAAGAGTTGTATTTTCGCGGTAACTTTAAATATCTACAAGTAGTGACAGTGACAGTGACAGTGATAGTGTTTGCTCTACAATTATTCGCCTGAACCTGAAATTCATAATGTCGAAGAAAGTGACATTGAGGGAACCTCTAATTGTGGACGATTCATCACCGAACAATTCGGAAAGAAAGCCAAGATCAATATCGATGAGATAAGAATATTTATTAAGTAGTTAGTAAAACACTAATATTGTATATACACAATGCTTATCAGAGAACTCGACACATATCTCGATTCTCTCGATAATTTGGCAATGTGGACACCGGATTTTCTGTTGCATGCGATTTCGACGTTGGAGAAAATGTTACCGTTAGCTCTTGTGAAGAAGGAGTACGGAGCGAAACGTGTCATACATACATTGATGGAATACCTATTGATGGTCCAGAAACAATTACTTTTCCAAAAGAAAGAGTTAGGAAAGTGTTCCATGAGGAACTTAGTGGGATGCCTCTTAAGTCAAGAATCATCCATGACATTTACCGAAGCGAATGTGACTATGGAGACATCATCAAGGATACTGAATAGCTACGCAGAAAATTTTGTTGACGACTGCAGTTATTGCAACAACTCATGTCGATGTGCATTCTACAATGTCCTCCCAAACCAGCAAATCAATCGAAGATATGCTCGAAGAATCATTCACTCTTGGAAGTTCACGCTCGACCACTGGATCAATCTCGCAATCTATTTGCAGAAAGATTCAAGGATGTACTTATGCATCTGTATCGCCGGGAGAACGTGGTTTCCAAGTAGTGAAACTCGATGTCTACGATTTTGCAAAGATTTGCAAGAAGCCGAAAACGGAGTGGTGGAAGGAAGCGAGTTACCTCTCGACTTTTTTTCTTAGTGATGAGGTTATTACTTGCAGCGTTCAATCAAATCAACAAGATTCCGGGCGTAAAAAAAGAGGAAAGGGAGACCAAATAATCGAGTTTTTAAAATACATCCTTCTGCACCAATAATCATATTTTAAATACATCACTTTGGCTAGAATCAAAGTTTAGGTTTTGGGATACAAATTGTACATTAATAAAAAATTGTACAATATTAAAATTGTAAATAACTATATTAATAATTTAAGTTTCAATGAAATTTATATGTATTTAAAAACTATTGAACCACAAAATTTAATCTTTAATGCACCCGCTTGTAATATTTTTAATTATTATTTTTCTATTGATGAATCAATTGATGTATTAGAAAATTTATTAAAATATCAATTTTATAATGATCATGAAAAAATTGAAGAATTTTTGCAAAATTTATATAACGTTTTAGATAAATTAGTACCTAAGAAGAATACGATGTTTATATTAAGTCCACCAAATGCTGGTAAAAATTACTTTTTGATACTTTTATACATTATTGTTTAAATTTTGATCAAGTAGGAAGTGTGCGACGTGCGGCAAGATAGAGCTGAATTAATTTTAGTATAAATCGCTTTTCCTTTGTTTCTTGAAATCAATAGTTTTGTTTAATAAACCACATTATTAATTTGTTAAATATAATTAATATTGTCTACATAATTGATCTTGTCCACAATAATAAGGGCAATATTTATCGAACTCTGTAAGGAGAGGCAAAGGGCACTGTAATAAATATCTCTTAACCAGATATCTGGCAGCCCATCAAGGAAACTTTGAAACTGAAGTACAGGCTAGACGTACTTATGCACACTAGCTCTATGAAAGGATTGGAAACCTTAGGAGAAAATGGATAACACGAGTTCCAATATTTAAAATTTTTCAAAAAACAATATTACATGAACGTAAAACTGTGCAAGACTGACTTTCACTGTTCGTAGTTGTCAACCATGAGAGTTTTCTAAACGTAACTTCCTTCTTCTGGATTGCATTACCGTCGAGTACGGACGTGCTTTTACAGTAGGCATTTTTTTAAAGGCTATTTGTAAATATATGTATTTACTTATAATTCATTATAATTAAATAAATTTAAACTCAACAGAATATATGTAGCAGACGAAGAAACTATAGCAACAGTACATCTAACCGAATAAGAGTTAGGCGATCATATTTATACTAAGGATAAAATAGTCAACAAACATAAATGTAGAATTGAATCTTGTGAACTTGGACCTGCTATTGACAGATGCCATATTGGATAGCAGCTAAGCTTATTGCTAATAAACTTCTATCCTTTCGATACTGTCACCAAGGTCATATACGTTTCACTCTGTCCATTCTATGTAACAGATTATGAGCCTTTGCCACGCAAAGTTTATTCAACCAATCAGTAAATAAATTCGAGTAAAAAAGTTCTGGCGTGATAATTAAATGGCGTGATTTTGTAAATGAAGCGTTCGTCAAATATCTTACGGAATATGGTATCGTTTATCAGTGGTGAGTGTGCAATCAGCGAAGTGCGTAAGGAATTACACACATGTAAGAGAAAAGAATTTGTTATTAAATTAAAATAAATATTAAAGAGATATTGATTGTCAACTTATTAACAATTTGTATAACTTGCAATAAATATAATAACCACATAAATATGCTGCGACTTCGAACTGAAGCCGAAGAAAGTGACTTTGAAGGAGCCATTGAGCATGGACGACTGATCTCCGAACAATTCAGACAGCGAGACAGTGATGCCAGCACAGAATATAGCAACAGAAGTAGTTCCAGTCGAAAGCGAACCTATTCCCAACACTCAAAGTGTGACTGCTGCAATTATACAGGAAACATCGAGGAAAAGAAAGGACACGGAAGAAAAAGGAGCAAAGAAGATGAAAATCAATATCGGCGAGGTAATACATTGTTACTAAATTGTAAATAACAATAATGAAAAATTTTTGTGAATAGGAAATTCGCGAAGCGCAACGCTTATCAGAGAATTCGACACATATCTCGATTCTCTCGATAATTTTGGCGATGTGGACACTAGATTTTCTTCTACATGCGATACCAACTTTGGATAAAATATTACCGTTGGCACTGGTAAAGAAGGAATACGAGGCGAAGCGTGTAATACATGTAGGACGAAGAGATGCGGCCGTGCGGACTGAACGTTTTTGACACACGACAATACTGACGAAAAAGGCACACGAAGTGAAGTTGTTCCAGTCTTTTATTTCTGCACATTAGTGAATCATTCGTTTCCAGCAAATCGGACTTAGCGAGTCCTCTACATTTTCCTATATATTGGTTGGTTGGCCGTACATTATATCCTATATACATTGATAGAGTATCTGTTAATTATACAGAAACAACTATTGGCTCAAAAGAAAGAGTTCGGAAAGTGTTCCATGAGGAATTTAGCAACAAGCCTCTTAAACCTCGAATCATCCACGACATTTACAGAAGCGACTGTAACTATGGAGTATTCATCCTGGATCCTGAACAGATATGCAGAAAATTTTCAGGGGCCATTCTGCTCATCGCGTACCATGGTTACCACGTCCACATTGTCCATGAGTGCAGTTATTCCAACAACTCATGTAGATGTGCATTCTTCAATATCCTCGCAAAACAGCAAATCAATCGAAAATATGTTCGAAGGATCATTCACACTTGGAAGTTCACGCTCGTTCACTAGATAAATCTCGCAATCTAAATGCAGAAAGATACAAGGATGTACTTATACAGCAATATCGCCGGAAGAACGTGGCTACCAAGTAGTCAAACTGGATGTGTACGATTTTGTAAAGATTTGCATGGAACCTTTTTGTGAAGGACTTTCAGGAGATCTTCTACAAGAAAAATGCAACTGTATGTGCCACAGCGTCGTTTGAAGTAGGTGAAACATTGGCCCTATATGTATTTGTCGATGTAAACAAATAACTTTGTTAACTTGAATATCATTTTTGAAATGACGAATGACCCTGTATATAAGTTAACACAATATTTTATGAACTTCTACATAAATTCCATTCCCACATTATATGCTAGAAACATACAAACCGTTTGCATACTTTGGAGTCCTATTACAACCAAAGTGCAACTGCGCTAAACGCGCATCCGCTAAATTCTTAAGTGAGCGAAACACGCGCAACCATGTCTTCTCCCCCAAAACCAAATAGCTGCAGGTGAGCGCTACACGCGCAAACCCTTTTAGCTGACCAAGCATCTTTGGTCACGTAGGCCAGCTCAAGCATAGGTTAGATTATAAACTTTAAAGTTAAGTGTAGTCAGTTTTATAATAAAGCTCAAGAGAAGCACATAGTGCTGATTAATAAACGCATTGTTTTATTTTTTATGTGGCGCCCGAGCAGGGACCGTGAGGAAGAAATAATAATCGTTTTTATACTCGCGGACTAAACCTAAATAACATTTCGTACTCGGCCCCTTAGTACCTTTCGGAAAAAGGACGGGCAGTATCAACCCAGCCGAACGAAAAGCATAAGCTAAATACAAATACATTGAACAAAAAGTGCGTGACGGGGAAATTTAGAATAAATTAAACAAGTGTAAAATAATACAACAAATACAACTACAAGAGGAAAGATTTAAACTAATCCAGCAAATACAACAAATACAACTACAAGAGGAGAAATCTAAATTAATCACAAAAAGGAGGAAACACTATCAACACAGGAAAATGCAAATGATATTTATGTAAGTTTGATATTAAGATTATTAGTAAGTAAGGTTATGTGAAAGGAAATAATTATTGTTATAACAAAAGAAAAGTTAACACTGTAAAAAAAGTTTTCCAAATTAGCCATTATAAAGAAAATAGACGGGAAAAGTATAGACAGTATAAAAAAAACCCTTAAGAGAGATAATATTTTATTTTGGAATTCCGAAGGCTATAGTTTTCGATAACGAAAGGACATTTAATTCTCAACCAATAAAATTCATGTTAGAAAACGAATTCAATATAAAAATATTCACTGCACCACCCTATAAAAGCGAGGTGAATGGACAAATAGAACGGTCCCATTCAACAATATCAGAAATTATGAGATGCTTAAAACAGGAGCACTCTGATAAAAATTTCGACGAATTAATGGAATGGTCTGTAAACGAATACATCCATTCTGTTCATTCTGTTACAGGAAAAAAACCCGTTGACATATTCTTCGGTAGACCTACCTCAAATGCCACTAACAGAGAAGAAACTATGAAAAAGGTTCTAGAAAAATTAAAAGAGAAACAGGAAAAGGACCTGCAATATCATAACAAAAATAGAAAGGAAACTATTGACTATAGAACAGGAGACAAAATTTTTGTTAAACAGAATAAAAGATTAGGAACAAAACTTTCAAAAAGGTACAAAGAGGAAATAGTTAAGGAAAACAGACATTCCACTGTAAAAACAAAATCAGGCAAAATAGTTCACAAGGACCGCATACGAAACTAACTCAGAGCATTTTTATTATTTTTAGATCTCTCTTTTTCCTGAACTTTATTTTAAGCGATGGTTCGGTTGAGGTGTTAGATTACACTCAGTCAGAAATCGTAATGATGGAGGAAGGAATTGGCAAAATTCAAACAGCAACATACCGGATTATCCACATGACAAACATAACAGAATACTCTACAATATTACGGGAACTGAACAGAAACTTCATACGAAACATTCCAGCTAACAACCCTCTTTACCCATTTATAACAGACGAAATCAGTAATATCAACATAACAATTAATAACATTTTACCTAAATACAAAAATAAAAGATCACTAGACTACATAGGATCAGCCTGGAAATGGATAGCTGGCAACCCTGACCATGACGATTTAATAGCCATCAACAGCAAATTTAAAGAAGTAATCGAGAATAACAACCAACAATTAATAATCAACAAAAACATTTTAGAAAGAATAAACAATATAACAGAAATTAGCAACTCAATAATAAAGTCTCTAGGAAGTAGTAACGAATTTCAAACCGCCCTAATACTTCAATATAAATTTAAAATTGACATAATCAAAGATGAGTTAGAAAATATTAAAAGAGCAATTCATTTAACTAAAGCGAACATTATTAACTCAGTTATTATTAACAATCAAGAAGCTCATAGAATAAATAAAATTTTTGTCGAAGAGAATCTGCAATTTGGTTCGTTAGAAGAATCTCTGAATTTTGCAGATGTTCAAATTGCTGTAAAACAAAACTTACTAATTTATATGATAAAAATACCGGAAACCGGTAAAGAAATTTGCAAATCTATTATAATTAAGCCTTTAAGTAAAAACGAAACTATTTTAAAGATAAATTTTGAAAAAATACTGAAATGTAATGAAGAATATTATGGTATAGAAAAAGATTGTAAAATAATAAATGAAATACAAATTTGCAAACAAACCCAAATTGTTAATTTGGAAAACGAAAATTGTATAAAAAATTTAATAAGGAATAAACCATATAAGTGCACCGTAACAAATACGGAACATGTTAAAAATATTGTAGAAATAAATAATGGATTAATACTTTTAAATAATTTCGAAGGAAATATTACTACAAATAATAATAATAGAAAATTAAGAGGATCATATTTGATAAGAATCTTTAATGAAACTATAAGAATAAATAACATGAATTTTACAACTTTAGAACAACATAGCTTGAGGCCACTGCCTGCTTTAATCCAACATTCAAACTCAAATTCAGAGTTCGAAGAAGTCCTATCCGTAAAACTTATGAAAGAGCTTAATATAAAAAACATTAAAAAAATAAGTTCTCTGAATCTTTTAGTGAAATCCAGTTTATTCACTCATTTTGGACTATTAGCCCTAGTACTTACCATAATTGCAATTTTCAGATGCAAAAAGCGCGTAAAGCCTGAAATAATTATTAGCAAACCGGAATCATTTCAAATGCCAGTAATTAAAAGGACGCAGCATAGAAGTCTTAACGACATCCCATTTTTATAATTAATCAAGCGTGGACGCTTGATATTTCGGAGGGAGGAGTTAACACAATATTTTATGAACTTCTACATAAATTCCATTCCCACATTATATGCTAGAAACATACAAACCGTTTGCATACTTTGAAGTCCTATTACAACCAAAGTGCTACTGCGCTAAACGCGCATTCGCTAAATTCTTAAGTGAGCGAAACACGCGCAACCATGTCTTCTCCCCCAAAACCAAATAGCTGCAGGTGAGCGCTACACGCGCAAACACTTTTAGCTGACCAAGCATCTTTGGTCACGTAGCCGGCTCAAGCATAGGTTAGATTATAAACTTTAAAGTTAAGTGTAGTCAGTTTTATAATAAAGCTCAAGAGAAGCACATAGTGCTGATTAATAAACGCATTGTTTTATTTTTTATGTTATACATTTTGTAATACATGACAAACTACTCTGGTAGATATACTAAGAGTGATGAAGCGCTTTTGGTACTGTATCATTAGTGTGAAAATACTCGAGGAGATCGGTCGCACAATTGTTCGCTGCGCTTTCCCAGAAATATATATTAACTTTAGAGAAATGGAAACCGGCTTGCCCATGAACGGCGCTCCTACTGCAGCCCCTAATTGCACGGAAATTAATACAGACGATGCTACTATATCTGGACCGACATCAGAAGTGGGATGGACTCCCCCATCTTCAGTAAATGCGAATGAGCAGCTGCTCCAAATATTGGCAAAATCGACAATTTATTGAACTTTTAAAAGTGGTCAAGCCTTCAAAATCCGCAAGACAAGGAAGTATTACATTGCCAAAGTTTAACCCTGACGTTTTCGGTGTAGATGCGATTTCCTGGTGTTCGACTGTAGACGTGATCATGGCAGACAATCCATTGGAAGGCAGTGCACTTATTGTAGCCCTCAGTAAGTCAATGGAAGGTTGCGCTTCGCAATGGCTGTCACTAATAAGCTTTGCGGGAATTACTTGGCAACAATTTAGGGACTTGTTTGTACAGCGCTTTGAGGGTCAGCTGCTACATATATTGATGAACATCCTTAATGGTCACCCAAATGACAATGAATGCATCTCAGTATATGCAAGCCGGCTAATGACTTCTCTTATGCATAAATGGAAATCACATACTATTGAAGAAATAGCTATCGCAGTGGTGCTCGCACATTGAGCTCGTTTTGACAACAATTTACAGCGTTTGTTGTTTAAAACGAATATAAAAACTAGAAATGAACTTCAGCAAGAACTCAAAGCTTTTGCATTTGGTAAAAGAAAGTTTGTTTTCGAAAAGCCACCAGAGTCGAAAAAGTATAAACCGTCGCCTTACCTTAAATTCCATTTTTGCGGTAAAGTGGGCCATAAAATCGCCGATTGTCGGATGAAGAAGGGAAAGTTTTCAGACAGCACATCAACTGAAAGAGGTCGGTCGCCCCTTATTTGCTTCCGGTGTGGAGAAGCTGGGCACCTTGCATCGAAGTGCATCAAAAGCAGCAATCAATCTTCAAGCAACAATAAATCCGGATTTGAAAAGAGAGTGAATGTGTGCGAAATTATCGAGCCTAAGGGAGTACTGAGTCAATCTGGTGAGTTATACCAATTCTGTTTTGATTCCGGGACGGAATGTTCGCTTCTCAAAGAAACGGTGTCGGGAAAATTTTCAGGGAAACGCATAAGTAATACTGTATTTTTAAGAGGTATCGGAAATACTTCTATATGTAGTTATTTACAAATTCTATCAAATATTGAAAATGGTGTACATTCCCTCGGAGTCTTGTTTCATGTTGTACTAGATAAATATTTAAAGCACGATGTTGTGATTGGCCGTGAAATTCTGAGTCAGAATTTTGGTGTCCTTATTACGGCTAACAAATTTGATATTTTTAAAGAAAAGGCAGCAAATGTATACTGCAACAGCTCATTTGCTCTTGATACCGACCTGGTCGAAAACGATAAAGCACAGTTAGAGTCTTTGTTGAGTGGATATACCGAGTTTTTTATAGAAGGGATTCCGCGAAATCGTGTCGCCACTGGCCATTTGGAGATACGGTTAATTGATCAAAATAAAACTGTACAAAGGCGACCGTATACGCTTAGTTCAGAAGAGAAAGAGATTGTTAGAAATGAAATAGCAGAGTTGATGAAATACAACATTATTCGCCCTAGTTGTTCTCCTTTTGCTAGCCTTATGTTACTTGTAAAGAAGAAGAACGGGTCTGATCGCCTTTGTGTTGATTACCGCGAATTGAATTCGAATACGGTGTCGGATAAGTATCCTTTACCACTTATGTATATCGTACCAAATTGCTAGGCTGTGTGGAGCAAATTATTTTTCTTGTTTGGATATGGTGAGCGGATTTCACCAAATCCCTGTTCATCCAAACTCGATTGAACTCACTGCTTTCGCCACGCCAGAGGGGCAGTATGAATTTTTGACCATGCCGTTTGGACTCAAAAATGCTCCATCGGTTTTCCAACGGGCGGTAATGAGGGCATTGGGGGACCTTGCGCACTCATATGTCATAGCTTATATGGATGACATTATGATTATTTCGTCAACAAAAGAAGAAGCGTTTGAATGGTTGGAGGTGGTCTTGGATGTTTTGACAAAGGCCGGGTTTTCGTTTAATGTTAATAAATGTTCTTTTCTAAAATCGAGTGTTGAATATCTTGGATATGAAATTAAAGCTGGAGTAATTCGACCTAATCCGCGTAAAATTCAAGCCTTGACAGCTCTACCACCACGTAAATCTGTTCACCAGTTGAGACAATTCATAGGGTTGGCTTCGTATTTTCGCCCATTTGTAGCTAAGTTTTCACAAGTAATGAAACCACTGTACTTCCTTGTTTCTAGTAAAAACAATTTTACTTGGAAGGCAGAGCATGAACAGATACGACAGAAAATAGTTTCGTCTTGACAAATAAACCAGTTTTGACAATTTTTGATCCGCAATAGCCAATCGAATTGCATACAGATGCTAGCGCGGATGGATACGGTGCCATTCTTTTGCATAAAATTAACAACAAGCCACATGTTATTGAATATTATAGTAAACGAACGTCTTCTGCAGAATCCAGATATCATTCATATGAGCTGGAGACTTTGGCCGTTGTCAACTCGATTAAACATTTTCGACATTATCTGCAAGGGCACCAAATTGTTGTAATCACGGATTGACATTCTCTCAAAGCTTCACGGACTGCATTTACTAAATTTGTGTATTTATATCACACTCTAAACCTTGATACAGAAAACTGTGTTAGGTCTCTCAAGTCATCAATTTCATTATTTGGCGTGCCTAATCGTGTAATTGCTGACCAAGGTAGGTGTTTCGCTAGCAAAGGGTTCCGGGATTTCAGTATTTCGCAAAACATTAATTTACATTTGATTGCTACAGGCGCTAGTCGTGCTAATGGACAAGTAGAGCGAGTAATGAGCACGCTGAAAATCTGTTAACAGCAGTTGAAACAAGCCAACGTTCTTGGCAGGATGCTTTGGGAGAAATTCAACTGGCCCTGAATTCCACGGTTAATCGGACTACTAAGGCTAGTCCATTAGAATTATTAATAGGTAAAGAGGCACGGCCGTTCGGTTTACTCTCATTTAATATAGAAGAAAACAAAGTTGATGTTGATTTATTGAGAGATCAAGCAACTAAATATATACAGAAAAACGCTTGTTATGATAAGAGAAAATTTGATGAAGGTAAAGCAAAAGTTGTTAGATATAAGGTTGGTGATTACGTTTTACTTAAAAATTAAGAGAGACATCAAACAAAGTTAGACCCTAAGTACCGAGGGCCATTTTTAGTGACAGAGATTTTGGAGGGAGACAGGTACATATTGAAATCGTTGAATAGTAAAAGGTCGTACAAATACTCACATGAGCACTTGCGAAGGCTTCCGGAAGAAGAAATTGCTAATGAAATAAACATGAGCTGCAATGAAAATGCAATTGAGTCTGTTAAAAATAAAGATAAAAACGTTGAAAGAGACGTTAATGGCGATAAAAACGTTGAAAAAGACGTTAATGGAGACGTCGTTGTCAATGAAGACGTTGAAAAAGACGTAAATAAATAAATAAATAATTACACTAGTCTACAGCTAATATGCAACTGATTGGCTATTGGTGTTTTTATATTAAATTAGGTGTACTAATAATCAATTCATATTTAAAAATTCCGTACCACGTAAGATTTTTAAGAATTTCAAAATTATTTTTTTACGTAGTATTAAGTAAATTTTTTGTTCTACTTGCGCCAAATCCATATATACTTTGAGTTATTTGTTAGTCGAGAGTATTTATGACATTTCTCGTATGTCTTATCTGTATTCTTTCTTGTTTATCAATTTAAAACTTGAAGGTAGTTGTATATTTATTGCGATAGCCGTGGAAAGTGAGATTTTTTGATTAAAATGTCTAAAGTACGAAAACGTGGTTGTAATACATCGACTGATTCATTTTGTTATGTTTGTGGCTTGTATACACCTAAATCTCATGCCAGATTAATAACTAAAGTGACTGAATTAGCATATCTCAAGTATTTTGGTTTTCCTATAGTGAATCAAGATCGGAATTGGACTCCTCATATTTGTTGCCAGACTTGTATGTCAAACTTAAGCCACTAGCTTAATGGAAATAGATCATCAATGCCCTTTGCTATTCCGATGATCTGGTGTGAGCCGACAAACCATGCTACCGATTGCTATTTTTGTATGACAAACCTATGTGGATTTTCAAAAAAAAAAATAAGCACAAAATTCAATATCCCGACATATCTTCAGCTAAACGACCCGTTCCTCATGGCGAAAATTTATCAATTCCCGTTTCACCATTGCCACAGGACTTAGATACAGAACTTGGACGTTGTGCTGTTGATGATGCTATAGAAGAGAATATTATATCCCGTAAAAGAAGCAAAGAGTCTCCTGTGTATCAGATTTCCGAAGATGAAGAAGAAAAGAAAAAAACACATTTGATCGAGCAGCCTGAACTTAATGATTTAGTGCGTGACCTTAACTTATCTAAACAACATGCAGAACTTTTAGCGTCAAGGTTACAGCAGTGGAATTTACTGGCCAAAGGTACAAAGGTCACCGCGTTTAGATACCGTAATGAAGAGTTTGCCTCTTTCTTTACATTACGAGATAAAATTTGCTTTTGTACTGATCCTGCAAGTGTTATGGAGAAGTTAGGCTATCAACATAATCCAGAAGAGTGGCGTTTATTCATAGACTCATCTAAGAAAAGTTTAAAAGCCGTTTTGCTACATAATGGCAACACTAAATCTTCAATTCCACTTTCCCACGCTGTTGATATGAAGGAAACTTATGAAAGTATGTCATTGATTTTAAATTGCACAAACTACAACACATACAAGTGGCAGATATGTGGTGATCTTAAAGTCATAGGACTACTTCTTGGGCTTCAAGGGGGATTTACTAAATACTGCTGTTTTTTGTGCTTTTGGGACAGTAGAGCAACAGAAAAACATTACAAAATAAAAGATTGGCCGCAAAGAGGTGATTTCGTGCCGGGTGAAGCTAACATCAAGAATATACCCCTAGTTGACCCTCGTAAGGTTTTTGCTCCCTTTACACATAAAACTCGGATTGATGAAACATTTTGTTAAAGCTTTAGATAAGAATAGCGAAGCTTTCAAATACCTCAAAGAAGTTTTCCCGAAGTTAAGTGACGCCAAGCTAAAAGAAGGAATTTTCATTGGACCCCAAATCCGAAAATTTCTGAAGGACAAGCAGTTTGAAGAGAAACTAAACCCCGTTCAACGTAAAGCCTGGATATCATTTAGAAGCACTGTCACGGATTTTTTAGGAAACAAAAAGTCTAACACGTATGAGGAACTAATCGACGAGTTGCTGGAAAACTACCAAAGAATGGGTTGCAGAATGTCACTAAAAATTCATTTTTTACATTCACATTTGAGTTTTTTTCCACAAAATTTGGGTTCCGTCAGTGATGAACAGGGAGAGAGGTTCCACCAAGATATTTTAACAATGGAACAGAGATATCAAGGCCGCTGGGATCCTGCAATGATGGGGGATTATTGTTGGTTCCTAATGAGAGAAAGTAATAGAGAATACAAGAAAAAATCGCCATTTGCAAAAAGGAAATCTACAAAACAGGTTCAATAGTTATATGTAATTATTACACGATATAATAAACGTCTTACATAAAGTAAAAACTTTTTTTTTATTTTTAAATTTTATCAGTATATTAGTCAACAGGGCATTTTTCAAATATTTCTTCTAAGAGACTTTTTTTGATGTAACTGGAAAACTGTACGTGATGTTTTTTTTTACCTTCTAATTCAAACTTAGGAACCTTCAAAGATAACGATGCACGCATAGCCAAGACAGTTGCATTTTTTCGCTTTTTATTTGTAGACTTGTGTAATTATAATATTATATTATGTGAGCTATTTGATAAAGCCCTGATGTAAGGAAGTTTCCCTTATTTGCAAGACCCTGTCACTGAAAGCTACCTTATGGAAATTATTTCTTAAAAAAAAATTTAAAAAAAAAATATTATTTTGTTGTTCTAGTATTACACCCGAGGACGTGTGTTAGTCAGGAAGGCCGTGTCGATGTAAACAAATAACTTTCTTAATTTGAATATCATTTTTGAAATGACGAATGACCCTGTATATACATTTTGTAATACCTGACAAACTACTGTGTATAGTAATTGTATATGCATCTCATATTACATGACAAACTACTGTGTATGCAAAGTACTTTGTAAATAAATTTCAATTATAGTAAAGTGTGAAGTGTAAAAGTGAGAAGTGTAAAGTTACATGGAGTCATCAACAAGCAAATCCTTTACAGAATCGCCTACGAACGAAATCCCCGATATATTCAATAAAAAGCCTCTTAAGAAGCATTGCTACAAAAACACAACTCACAATATCAAAAGTTGGAATACTCTCCAAGGATATATCAACCTACGAGAAATTCATATATGCAGCAAACCTGACAGAATCAGACCCAAAGGACGTAAGCCATGCATTTAATATAAACGACCTACTCAACATTAACCAATGCAACAGAATGTTTTGCCACATTACAAAGAACTTGCCCGAATGGTTATCCAGTTTTTTTCACTAATAGATACCGATTCAGAAGAAAATTATTTGAGTACCAATTATCATGGGAGTTCGGTATTAACCCATAAAAGACGAGTGAATTTACTAGGATTCGATATGAAATTATTGTAGTTAGATTTCCTCAAAGATTATGATTTTATATTAGGCAATAAGGGCTTAAAACAAATGAAAGCCAACATAAATATTTTCGATTACTCAATTAGTTTCTCACAAATTACAGATTCAGTCCCTCTAAACTAGACTGTAAAATCTGTGATTTAATTCGATCTTACCGCTCGCTAGTACTTTCCCTTTTCTCTTTTAAAATCTCAATTTCATTAACTTAATCAATTACACGTGTACGATGGTTCCGGGGCATTCAAAAATCAGGTAGAACCGCTTCTCCATACTTGATACGGAATCTAAAAAAGAAAACGCAAATCCCCAATAACTATTCCAGAGACCCAAAGTTTATAGTAATTGAAGCTACTGATCCGTTTAAACCTATTTCATCCTACTCGTGTTTTGCAAGACATCCTGCAATTAAATAAATTTGCAATGATCTACTCTTCGTGATGGAAAATTATTACTTCTTTTGAAATTTACCAAATAGCTGAATAATTCCTAAAAGCGAAACAATTGGTTGACGTTTGTTCCACACATACGGTGCACACATCACTCAACGAAGTTAAAGGCACATTTCTTTTCTCAGCAATGTTACGAAGGAGGAAATGGAAATTTAGTTTAACGACACTCAATAAAGTACAGATCATAAAAAAATACACCAATGAGAAACTATTACCATCGGAAGTTGTGTTGCTCACTTTCAACCAGTAAAATTGACATCTTACGCAAATATTGTTCATATACTCGTATGTGGGAGTGGAACCTGTGGGTCAAAGAACCACACGTGCATTTTAAATGCAACTCTGAGTAAAAAACTAGATACATAAGTATATCTAATTCGAAAAATATTGCAATAGTAGAGAATAGTAGAACTTAAGAAGTCAAGAAGGGCAGACAAGCCGCTGCTTGGCAAGTTATAAATAAATTAGAATAACTTAAAATGTGTAAAAGTGCCAATAAATGCATTTAATAAATTAAAAACTACATACATATATGTAATTTTCTAAAAGAATGTAATTTTTATAATAAAAAATAAACATTGTACCTTTATACTATTATATCGGAGTCGATGGCCTCAGTAGCTTGTTCTCTTTTCTGACTAGTAGATTTAATATTTTGTATATTTATCTAAAAGTAATAGTAGTGATTATTATTATTAAGAAAGGGACAATTTATTTGAAAAGTAGAATATTTCATATCTGATAAACGGCAGATAAAAGCTGGTGTACCACAGGGTAGTGTTTTAGGTTCAAATCTATACATCATTTTGACACCAACTTTTGTGGATGACACAGGAACTTGAAGACTTACGTGAAAAAAATATATCTAGTAAAATGAATTGCAAGAATAATACTAACTGCATATTTAAATTGCCTTTTAAATAACAACCCTAAACAATGTGCTTTTATGCAATGCGGTCATAAAGCCGATTTGGATGTATGGTATTCCACTGTGGGGTCCGACCTGTGCAACTAATATTGATATATTACAAATATTTACCAAAGAAGTATTCATATAATGAATTGGTCGTCTTAAACTGAACGACAAATAAAATAAACGTCTATACAATTATTAATAAAATGAAACGTCTACTTTAATGGGGTGGGACGAATTCCAAAAGTTTATATTTGCCAAAAAATCTCTACGAGGTTTAGCTAAACTGTTTATTCAAAGTGAACGCGGAATCACTTCGTGGCAAAAATTAAAAGTGGCTTTAGAAGGAGAATTCAAAACAATTGTAAACAGTGCGCAGATACACAAACAACTTACTTGTAGAAAAATAAAAAAGGATGAAAGTGTTCAAGAATATTTTTTGTATATGAAACAATTAGCAATGCGTGGTAACGTTGAAAACAATGCATTGATACAATACGTGATCGATGGTATAAGTGATTTGAATTTAAATAAAACAGTGTTATATGGTGCATCAGATTTAAAACAATTTAAAGAAAAACCAAAAGTGTATGAATCGATTCGGAAAAATAACAAAGAAGGTTTTGAAGTGAAATCATCTGAAAATAAATTGGCTAAATACGACAGTAAAACCATAACTTGTTTTAATTGTGGTACGAAAGGGCACGAAAGCTCAGAGTGCAAAGACAAAGCGAAAGGCACCAAGTGTTTCCAGTGCAAAAAATTTGGGCATATTTCAAAAGACTGCCCACGAGTTGAAAATAAAAACGAAAAATGTAATACTCGTTTGTGTGCCAAAAGCAGTATTATGAACAAAGAAGTGTTTATCGATCGAAAGAAATACTATTGCTTATTTGATACGGGAAGTAAATTTAATTTAATTACGGATAATGTTTTCAAGTCGCTACTGGAACCTGTGTTGAAGGAAACAAACATTTGTTTAATAGGTTTTGGTGAACGTACGGCAGGTAATAATATCAAACCAATTGGAGAACTTAGTATTGATATAAGTATTGAAAATCAAGATTTTTGTTTAAATTTTTTGGTGGTCCAATCAAAATTAATGGACATTGACGTAATGATCGGCGAAGATTTTTGTTTGCAAGCAGATATACAAATAAATCGTGATGGACTTTCTATTCGAAAAATTCCTTGTGACAATGTAGAAAACGTTTTTAATATGATGCAAGTGGACTCGGTAGTAGACAATTTTGATATTGATGAAACAAATAGTGTGGAAGCGAAAGAAAAAATGCGTAAGAAAAGTATGCGAATATAAGCCGAATAAGTGCAAATCAACAAATGTGCGAATGAATATCGTTTTAAGTGATGAAACTCCAATATCGTTTAGACCGCGAAGACTGCCACTAACACAAAGAAGCATTGTTGATTGAAAATTCAAATTCTGATTTTAGTAGTCCGGTGGTTTTAGTAAAAAAAAGAGACGGTAGTCCAAGATTGTGTGTAGATTATAGACAATTAAATAAAGTAATTGTAAAAGATAGATTTCCGTTACCTTTGATTGAAGACCAGCTAGACCGATTGCAAAACGCAAAAACATTTAGCACAATTGACTTAAAAAATGGATTTTTCCATGTACCTGTGTCTGAATCTAGCCGCAAATACACGTCATTCGTTACACATGGCGGACAGTGTCAGTTTTTAAAAGTTCCATTTGGCTTGTCGAACTCCCTTACATAGACGACATAATCGTACCAGCCATGAACGAAAATGATGCAGTGCGTAATTTAGAAGAAGTGTTGAATCAGTGTAAAGACTATGGACTTGTAATTAATTGGAAAAAATGTCACTTTTTAAAAAAGCGAGTAGAATTTTTGGGTCATGTGATTGAAAATCAAAAAATTTCACCATCTCCAAGTAAAATCGAAGCTTTAGTTAAGTACCCATTGCCGAAAAATTTAAAACAATTACAAAGTTTCCTGGGTTTAGCCGGATACTTTCGGAAATTTGTACCATCATTTGCGTTAATTTCCAAACCATTATCTGATCTGACGAAACAAGGTAAAAAGTTCCAAATAAATCGAGACGAGATAGCTGCAATTAATTTACTGAAGAAAAACCGGTGTTAGGTATATTCAATCAGAAGTATGAAACTGAAGTTCATACAGACGCTTCCGCTGACGGCTATGGTGCCGTATTACTTCAAAAACTACCAGATGACAACGAATTACATCCAATTTATTACATGAGCAAAAAGACGTCTGAAGCTGAACGTAAGTATTCCAGTTACGAATTAGAAATATTAGCTGTAATAAAAGCGCTGAAAAAGTTTCGAGTGTACTTATTGGTTTTCTTGCTTGCTTACGACGTGCACAAGAACACGACGAAGAACTAAATACGATAAAGCAAATTCTACAAGAAAAAAAAAGTTACAACGACTATTTTGAAAAAGGCGGTATTCTTCACAAAATAGTCAACGATATCGAATTATTCGTAGTACCCAAAAGCATGCAAAGAGAGATAATTCGACGCGCTCATGAAAAGGGGCACTTTGCGATTAAAAAAACAAAAGATTTGATTTGTCAAGAATTTTTTATTCCAAAGCTTGAAGAGAAAATAAAAATGCATATCGACAATTGTGTAGCATGCATTGTGTCAAATAGAAAATTGGGTAAAAAAGAAGGTGAATTGCATCCACTTCATAAAGGAGCAAATCCTCTTTACACGTATCACGTAGATTTTCTTGGTCCACTAGAGTCAACCAATAAACTCTATAAACATATATTCGCCGTAATTGATTCGTTTACGAAATTCGCTTGGTTATACCCAACAAAGACGACTTCATCACACGAAGCTATCAGCCGTTTGAAAATACAAAGTACAACATTCGGAAATCCATTGCACATAATCACAGACCGTGGATCAGCTTTCACGTTTGACGATTTTCGGCGTTATTGTGAAGACGAGAATATTAAACATGTTAAAATAACGACGGGCTTGCCGCGCGCCAATGGTCAAATAGAGTGACTAAACACGATTATTATTAATGTTTTAACGAAACTAAGCAAAAATGATCCGACGAAATGGTACAAATTCACAGACAGAGTACAACAAGTAATAAATTCCACTTACAACAGAAGTATTGACATGACACCTTTCGAATTATTAACGGGCGTTAAAATGCGTACAGCTGACGACTTAAACATCAAACAACTCATCGAAGAAGAAATAAGGTCACAACTCCAAGAAGGAAGAGACGAAATACGACAACATGCAAAAGAACAAATATTGAAGATCCAAGCTGAAAACAAAAAGACATATAACCTTAGACGCGAAGAAGCTAACCAATATGCAATAAACGATCTAGTCGCCGTGAAGAGAACGCAATTTGGTGGTGGTCTCAAATTAAAACCAAAATATTTGGGCCCATACCAAATTACTAAAGTCAAAGCTAATACTTAATACCTACGATGTTAAGAGAAAAAGAAAAAAGTTGGCGTAACCGAAGGTCCAAATCGAACGACGACTTGTGCAGAATTTATGAAGCCATGGTCAAATTTTCATAACGAAGACAACGGCGTATTCGAAGTCGAAAACAATGCAGGATGGCCGAGTTGTGGGGTTGAGCAACGCTGTGGGGTTGAGCAACGCTGAAACCCTTTTTCGCATAAAGCTCTTCTTCGCAAGTTTCGAACAACAAGGGCAAAACCAGAAAGTGCGAATGTTAGACGAACACTTGTTGAGTAAACGCGTAGCCGTGCGCATTTGACGAATTTATCAGAAGACAACCGAAGTGTATCCTTTTTAAAGAAACTCAATTATCAAGATATTTTTCTCTTTTTAAAAACTAAATATCCTAATCGTGTAAATTTAAAGTTAATTGTTAATCTTTTTTTTATAATATTCATCCGTGTTATAAAATAAAACTATCATATTCTAAAGTGTAAAACAATAGAAGATTACAAGCAAGAATTTTATTTGAACAGAAGAAAACTACTTCGTAAGTGCGTGGGTGTAATCCCCACATTTTTGTAAAGAGTCAGTTGAATAAAGACACTTGAAAGAAATAAACGTTCAACATCGTTTCTATATACTTATATGCAAGTTAACGCTAAACATATTTACGTTTCTCACCAATCATATTTACATTTCTTAAAAATTATTACGAAACGTATAAGCATATTTTTGCTGACTATCATTTCCTGTTTACGTCCCAAATTTTGTTTAGCCCATTTCCGATCGTTGCACGCGAGTTACATATTAAACACTACCAACCCAAATACACTTTCTTACAATGTTAATTATAAAGCCACTCCAAAGTCAACATATAAAAATGCTGACGATATAGACGAATTCATTGCTACAATAAATAAAACAATGAAATAAGTATTTCACTAAATTGTAATTTGATACTATTTCCTGTCACTTGTAAATGTTATTAACGAAATGTAAACAAAATAAAATTAATTCCCATACCAATTCTTGGTATTGATACAATTGTAAAAGCAAATAATGTAAACTTAGTAAGCATTTCTTTTGGTAAATTGTAAAATTTCATTTTAAGAAATACTTTTCAATAAAATCAGTCTGTTTCTGCACTCCTTCAGCGTCACTTCGCTGTAATCAAAATAAGCCTTTGTCTTTTCAATTCTTTTTTTTAAAACCCCGTTTTCGGCGGTGAATAACAAAATTCGCGCAACGATATAAATAAGTCGTCAAACTATTGCGCCGCGTAGTTTTAAGTGGCTAATTAGTGTCTAAGCATCTATGTACTTTAAACTATTTTAATAAACGTGGTTGTAAATGAATAGACAAAGTGTCTTTTACTACAACTTGGGGGCTCGCCCGAGATATGTGAACAAGTGCGGTGCTAAGTAAAGAGAAAAAAAACTATTACGCAGGCCCGCAGGCAAATCAAAGTGAAAAGTGATATTGCCAAAGTACGCAGTAGACAAATTAGCGTGCTCGCAAATAAGCGCACGTGAAAAAGCAACGCATTCAAAGACAATTCGATTTGCGCAAAAGCAAAATCAGACAATTTGCAGAATAAAGTGCAGCGAAAACGCGGTGTAAGTGCTGTACGTAAATTCTAACATCCCCGGAATTTTGGGTGCTCCAACGGACACAGTACCGTTTTACCGGTGAATGACAGTTATTCTAAAACAAGTGTCTGGCCAAGTAGTCACAGTTAAAAGTAGAGAAGACAAATCGAAAGCATTAAAACGAAAGTGCCAAAAAGACTTTAGCCGGAAAGAGACAGCAACGTACTTGCGTACTCTTTATGTGAATTTGTGTGTGTCCGCTAATACTCCGAAAAGCAGCGCATTGAACAGTTCTGCCAACAGAAAGGCAGCAGCTTATATAAGTTAATACAACACCTATCAACAATTCGACAACATAACTTGCGAAACTACTACATAACTTGCTAACTTAAGCAAATCACCGCAGCAGTTTCAGTAACAACGACTTGACTTCCGGCACGCGCACCCGAAATGCTTATGCACCTTCACAAGCCAATTCCTGGAAGTGCATCACGTCACCACACTGCAGGCTAGACGGAATTTAGGTATAAAATTATGTTAAGCCATAATTTTTCACACATTTTATGTCAATCAATAAAGTAACGCGGTCGCGCTGCCATCCATGCAGCACCTTTGTTAAACGCGAAAACAATTTTGTTTTTTTTAGCTTTCTCAACGAGAGAAAGCTTAACTGGCGCCCGAGCGAATTGCAAGCGAGCGTAAAGCTGTTTGTACTAAAAGTCACGTAAAGTGCAAGGACAACTTAGATGCAAAGGAGCGTAAAGCCACCTGTATCACGCGCCGTGTAAAAGTGTAATAACTTAGCTAAAAAGTTAGGCGTAAAGCTACTTTGCTAAAAACAAAAAGCGTCGATCGGTCGGTTCCTTAGTAGCTTAGGCAAAAAGGAGACATTACGTGTCGGCCTAAGATCGCGGATATAAAAAAAAACTGTGATGAAAATCTATCCTTAAACGAACAAAGGATAGTAAAAATATTTGACTTTCAATAAGAAGTGAACTATAAAACAAGTTCTGTGAGCAGCGTGAAATTCTATATCGAAGTAGTCCTGCTACCAAATCTTATTGAGCATTATAATCACACTATCAACTCCATCAACAGAAGTTCCAACAGCATCAACAGCTTTAACTACAGAATCCGTAACGAAGGAAGAAAATACAAGCACAAAACCAGCGCTACAAGCAGTGAGTCGGTGCTATATTTGTTATTATTTCTAAATATATTTATAATTATATACATAGTATTTTGTAAAAATGGCAAATCCCAATAACTCACTAACACTGCTCAGTTATCAGTAGATGATTTGACTAGGCTAATATCGACAATTGCCACAGACATACTTAGACAACAAGGACCACAGGTAGTACAGTCAGTACTTAACCCCCCTCCATCGCAAGTAGTAGACCAACAAATCGAGGATAGACATAGGAACAATTTAGGGGAATTAGATAAAATTCCTGACATAGTTAAATCCCTTAAGGATTTTTCGGGACAGCTAGGAGAATACAACTCCTAGAAGAAAGGTGTTGATCGAATTTTGGCCATATACGAGCCATTGAAAGGACAACCAAAGTATTTTGGCATATTAAGTGTGATAAGAAATAAAATAGTCGGCAACGCCGACATCGCCTTAGAATCTTACAACACGCCGCTTGATTGGCAGGCCATATCAAAATGTCTAACGATGCATTATGGTGACAAGAGAGACTTGTCCACTGTCGAGTACCAAATGACGACATTGATACAAGGGTACAGACCCGTCCCTGAATTCTACCAGCAGGTGTATAAACACCTTTCGCTGATTTTAAACAAGTTAGGATGCCTCGAAATGGGTAAGGAATCCTTGTGCCTCCTGACACAGGCATACAGGGACAAAGCGTTAGACATATTTATAAGAGGACTAAGTGGGGACTTACCCAGACTCTTAGGAATACGGGAACCGGCGGACTTGCCACAGGCTCTTCATCTGTGTATGAAACTAGAGAACCAAACTTTTCGCCAATCATGCGACTAACGCAAGGAAAGGACAATCCCCTCAGCTGCCACCAAGGAGAAACTTTGTACATTTTCCCAAGCCAAACCAACCTACTTGGCAACCACGGCCACAATTTCTTGGTCAAAAAGGGCAGCATAACGGCAATTACCCCCCTAGACTACCCAAACCCCAACAGCGGCCAGAACCGATAGATGTAGACCCAAGCATCCACTCCCGTAGGATAAATTATATGAATAGACCCACCCAAAACCAGGCTTATGGCAAAAGACCTCAGCCGACTGCTCATCATCAACCAAATAAATATCAAAGAACTTTTCATCTAGCCACAGAACAGGCGGAAGATGAGAATATCGTTGAACAAACGAGCATTAATTTTTTAGTATGATAGGCTCTTCGCTACCCTATTTTGAAGTAAAAGCGGAGAGCGGAAAAATCCTTAAATTTTTAATAGATACGGGTTCAAGCAAGAATTACGTAAAACCCGAACTTGCAAGGAAGCGTATACCAAACTAGGTGCCCTTCTATGCAAAATCCGTTGTAGGTTGCATAAAAATATGCGAGCATACAAAAGCAAAGTTGTTTGATATGAATGAGGAGATAAAATTCTACCTCATGCCTTCTTTAGTAACTTTTGATGGCATACTAGGTAACGACACTCTAAAGGAGTTAGAGGCCGTAATTTACACAAACAAAAACTACATGAAAATAAGAAATGGTAAGACAATAAGATTAAAGCAGCTGCCTTCTAAAGCAGTCAATGCAGTAAATATAAAAGAGGAAACGTTGGCTCCTCAAACGAAAACAAAAATGAATCAGTTGTCAACTCCTACAGAAATCTTTTCTCAGAACCCGATGAGAAACTTACATATACAACCAAAGTTGTTGCCCAAATTAGGACAACGAGTGATTCACCAGTTTACACGAAATTCTACCCATACCCCGCAGCTCTAAAAGGCGAGGTAGAAAACCAAGTAAAAAAGCTTCTAAATGATGGTATAATAAGGCCGTCAAGGTCGCCGTACAACTCCCCAGTTTGGATTGTACCTAAAAAGGCGGATTCAGCGGGAAACAAACAGTACCGCATGGTCATCGACTACAGAAAGCTCAATGCAGTCACGACTGCGGATAGGTACCCTATCTCCGAGATAACAGAAGTTATCTCCCAGCTGAGCAACAGCAATTGGTTGGTCTAAGAAGACATAGTCTTCCCAACGAGTAATAGTGACTAAGCGGAAAAAAAAACCAATTGGTGGCATCAACCAGCAATTTGAAAGTAACGAAAGTTGAACACGTTGAACGAAGAAGCAGAAAAGTAGAACAAGTTGAATAAGCTGAGGGAAGAAACAGACAAGTTGAATACGTTGAACGAAGTAGCCGAGAAGTTAAAAGCGAGAAGCAGAGAAGTTGAACAAGTTGAATAAGCTGAATAAGCTGAAGGCAGAAACATAAAAGTTGAACGAAGAAGCAGAGAAGTGGTACGCAGAAAGCAGATAAGTTGAATACAAAATCGTAAATATAACGATACATATATTATTCATTATTTTTACATTTCTAGTAGTACCTTTTAAATACCACCCCTACACATATGGGTTCCGAATTCTGCTAAGTTGAGTTGAGAGTGAGCGTATTCCTGTTATGTCAACGTCAACTCAGCTATAAACATACATACAAAGAATGTCCATACAGTTAATCCTAATATTAGAATTAAGCGCACTAACAAATAATACTAGTACAGCTAGCCCCTATGATGAGTACGAAAACTAACAAGCAATGTCAATTAGGTCAGTCTTAAGATTCAGTTTAATAAAGGTGGTTGTGAAAAAATAGCTCTTTTTTATTTCTAAACCATAACTCGCGTGGCCCGAGTCAGCATTCTTACGCCGGTAAAAACAGGAAATTGCAGTGCAGCTGATTTTTAGGCTAGAATATAATTAGTATTAAGTTGATACTCATGGAAACAAGTCCATTTTCATTTGAAATAAACTATTTGTAATAAACCCAAGAAATAATTAATTTTTTTATAATTTACATTCGTTTAAAATGTTCGACGTGGTCACCACCCGGTTCGCCTCGCTACAACATACTTATTACATATATGTATGTGTATTTGAATTGGGCGATGCGGACTCGATCGCCAGCATCGGCAAATCGTCTTTGGCGTTGAAATCTCCCTAATATTTATAGTTAATAACTTAATGAAATATTTATCAATAACTTTATAAGATATCAATTTATTGTTTAAAATAAAATTCTAAAGTCTATACATATATTTTCAATTTAAGTAAAGCAGTGGTGTGTGCTCCCCAATAAATTGGGTCTATAATTGAACAGTCATTTATATGCTTTTATAAATAGATTATATAATAAAGTGGCTAGTTTACTAGCCACTGTGTCTATAGTAGGTTCTATTTTATTCATTTCGTCTATTACCTTGCCGTGTGTGGCAACTCTTCTTCAACGATTTCCAGCACGCCGCCACCGCAGAGGGATTTCAATAAGCGTTAACGACAGTGCATTTGGAAAAATCCCACAATCTTATATTTAGGTTCAAAGTAGATTTTCTTGTAACTTGTATATAAGTTGACAATTGTTAACTGAGTCAATCTCTCTGTACTGCTAAAACTGGAAAATATGCAAGTTAACATATCCAAGCAGCACACAACAACAGGTGCAGTTATGTCTGTGATTGCAACGCAAGCAAAAACATCAAAGGTGCGAGGCTCAAGTTGCAGTGATAACAACGGAAACGCTTGCCAGTAGCAAACGACACCAACAGTCCCAAAACCGTGGGAATTGCCGAATCATTATTATGGTATCATGCGGCCGTCCACGTAAGGTGATGGCAAATAGATTTGATAGGTGTTAGGTATTCAGGTGCAGCACCGAAAAGTCAGTTGTAATAATTCGGTCGTTGCGAACGGCTGCCCTACATAGTTGGGAAATAAAAATAATTAACCAAACCATGTGTTTTATTTACTGACGCCCAACGTGGGGCCACGCGAAAAAGTCCTTATAAAGGAAAAACCATTGTGGCCGTGGGAATTTTATGAAAGGGGTTTAGAAAAACTAATGTATTTCTATTGTAACGACTAAAGGCGAAGCCATATTTTCTGATCCGAACGAAGCATTGCCGTTCAATACAAACATCATAGCAACCGTGAGAACAACTAATAATGATCCAGTTTACACTAAATCTTATCCATACCCTGTGGCAGCATCTGAATTTGTTAACAAGGAAGTAAATGATTTTCTGCGAGACTCCATCATTAGACCATCTCGCTCACCATACAATAGTCCAGTGTGGGTTGTTCACAAGAAAGGAACAAATGACGCAGGGAAAAAGAAACTTCGAATGGTCATAGATTTCAAGAAACTTAACGAAAAGACCTTTAGCGACAAATACCCGATTCTTGACACATCCGTAATTCTTTCAAATCTAGGAAAATCATCAATTTTTACGACAGTAGACTTGAAATCTGGGTTTCAACAGATTACACTTGCTGAAAAAGATAGGGAAAAAACTGCATTTTCTGTGAACAACGGAAAATGCGAGTTTTGTAGGTTGCCATTTGGGTTGAAAAATGGTCCTAGCATTTTTCAACGAGCAATAGATGACGTACTGAGAGAGGAAATTGGAAAGACTTGTCACGTTCACATAGATGACATTATTGTATTTTCCAATGATTATAAAACGCGCTTGCCGAGTATTGGAAAAATTATATTCCGCCAACATGAGAGTTTCCTTAGAAATACCCAATTTTTTAAATCAGACGTTGACGCTGATGAATAACAGAAATTGAAAAAGGAATAGTTTTTACGAAGAACTGGCCAAAAACTAGATTAATACCGGTATTCGGCGAGCAGTCTCAAGTCTCTAATAGAGACGAATCTGTGGTAAAATCTACTTATTTTGTGACTGTTTCGTATTCTGGCGAGTTTGTCTCATCTTTAATTGAGCAATATCAGTCTCTAACTTGTTATATGCTTTACACCAGGTCATAGAAAAACAAGAGCACAATAATGGCTGATGAAGTTGGACTATTTTACCTTATGATGAAAAAACGAGAGGAGGAAAAGAGGTAATGTATTAATATTTATAATTTTGCAATAATGGATAACAGGTGCATATCTTCTAGTTTCATTCGCAAGCGCAATCTGAAAGAAACAAAGAAAAAGAAAACTCATTTAGGAAGTTCTTTCGATTTCCCAAATCTTTGTGCTGGGATCTTAACAACTCAAGCCGTATGACCAACAGCAAGCATCGATTCCATTGGAACTTCAGGTGAGTTACATTTTAACCTTAAAGAAACAGTACGTCTTCATGCAATAAAATTTCTCTAGTTTATTTCAGTCATATAGGGCACAATAGACCCTAGGTCGCGGTGCATTACCTCAAATAACTATTCTAATTCTAATTCTAATTCTAATTCAGTCGTATATGTTTTATGCAATGGCTCATATCAGTGTTGCGTGGGAAATTCATATTTCGCGGTGATGACCCAACCCACCATTTCCCGTTGTATCGAATATACATATTTGTAAATTGGTGGTGGAGCGTAAACACTGCGAAGTGCGTTTTCCCAATTCTGTTGAAGAATACAATTAAATTTGGACTGGATAAGTTGTATTCCAATTTAAAAGAAAATAAATCACTATACAACAATTTTATTCCAGATTTAATTCGAAAATTGGAATAAAGGGTGTAATTGGAGCAATTGATTGCACTCATGTTGGCATAATCGCATCTGCCTTGTCAAACACAGTTGTACCGCATGATTATATGAACAGAAAAGGTTATTTATTATGGCATTAATGTTGAAGCGGTAAGTACTATATTCAATAACTAATGAATATCTATTTTTATAGTAGTAATAGTTTGTGACGATGAACTAATTTTCCGGCACGTGAATGCAAAATTTCCCGGCTCCTGTCATGACTCCGGGATAGTGACTACTTCGCCAGCAAGGACAAAGCTTATAAGAGAACACTCTGATGGAGCTTTTAAATGGCTTTTGGGTAATTCGGGATATCCATTGGAGCCATGAAACACCAAATGAACAAAATTTGAATACTAGGCACATAAGAGCAAGAAACACGATTGAAAGAGCATTTGGAGTTTTAAAATCACGCTTTTGTTGCGTTTAAGAAGATCGTACATTGCGGTACAAACATTCTACCAATAATGTGTGGGGTACATTCAAAAAGTATCATATGATGCATTAATATCATATGGCAATATAATATGACACCACTAAATCGCTGAGAGTGCGACACGTGTAGTGGCAACCTGTGGGAAGCGCAGCGTCAGCAAACTTCATACCCTTTGCTGCGGCAAGCGTAGGATTAGAGTTAAGCGAAAATAATTGTAAAATTCAGTTCTTACACAGAATTCAATAGAGGAGCATAGCTCCCAAATAAAGAAGCATTGCTCCCGGAAAACATTTTTTTTTTTATTAAAACTAACTAAACGTTTTTTAACTTATATACACACAATTGAATATTAAACCCGAAATTTATAACGATTATGCTAAACGAAGCATTTTTTAATTAAATGCAATCGGCCCCCCTTACGTCGACATACCCCGGCAAGTATTATTCATACGACCTTCGACAATAACACTATCTGAACCTAAGTCTTGGAAATTCGGCAAGCTTATCTAGAATTATGAAATAAGACAAAAAAATAATGGCAGCAACCATGCCTTATAAAAAGAGTCAACGATCTGTCTATATTTACTGAAACGGGAATGATAACCATCAACGCGTTCTTCATTAGTATGGAGCATTTACTCTCCACAATCAACAACAGTGAAAAAGGAATTATGGACAATGTGTTTGACGAAACAATTTCTTCCACACCCAAAACAAAAAGACGAAAAAAACCACAAATAGTGTTATCATGGACAAATGAAAGCAGAATATAAAGATCGCGTCAAAAGAGATAAAGATTGGAATAACATCGCGGAGAAATTTCCAACCCAAGAAGTTGACGGATGCAAAGCAAAATGGGCGAATATAAAAACGGCATTTTCAGAAAAAAATTACAACTAAATCAGGCCAAGCGGCCGGTAAAGCTTTGCCACATTGGCCGTTTTGGTCAGCTATGCAATTCTACTTTTTGCATGATCGCTGCAAGAGTAGTTCGTCCGTTTCAACACTAGATGTGGATGCAGATGTAACGCCACCACCAACAGCTGCCCGAAGTGACACAAAATCCAAACCCTCTGCATCTGATGAATCAGTGACAACAGATGCAATGGAGAGCGCAATACAATTTGTAAATAAAGAAGAAGACCACTGGCATGGAGTGGGCATGTATCTCGCATTGCAAATGCGTGAACTATCAAAAAGAAATAAAAGAGCAGCAAATAAACTTCACGCGGAATTAATTCAAGTAGCTATGAATGCTGTCTTGCAACAAGATGAGGAAAATTTATCATAATATGTTGATTTATAAATACAAATAAATACAATTTATTTAAAGATTATGAAAAGTGCATATATTCTGTTAAGTGACTGCTTTGTTATATAAATTTATACTGCCATGGCAATTCGCCGTCTGGTGCTTCGTTGCGTTAGGAAAGTTCCATAATAAATCGAATTTCGAAGCAACTTCAACCCATTCTTCTTTTGTTGAAGGTACCTAAATAAGGGGAAATATGAAAAATATACATATGGATTTAGTAAAGCATGTGTTCCTACCTTCAGGTAAATATTTCGAAGTTGACTGTAAATCGCATCACAAACTTCAGGAACAAATTTTGAGATAGTGTTTAGGGCAATACGGAAAAAAGCTGAAAGACTTTTGTAGCTATCGCCCGTGGCCAAAAAGCGCAGAGTGCAGACCAAACGATGACTTGCTGGAATAGCTTCACGAAAACATGTATCTCTTTTTTTAATCAGTGGGGAAATTAGCTGCAGTAACTCATTAAAATTGTTTTCGTTCATTCGCACGTAATTTTTAAAAAGAAACTTTTGATTATCAACTTCCCGAAATTCACGTAAAGTCGTTTCATATGCACCATTAATATTTCTTCTTTCCAGCCAATTTCTCACCCAGATACTACGTTGTTTAGGATTTGTTTTACGTTTTTGATTTTTCTATTTCAGCTTTAATGTTGCAATGGTAAGCGGAGCGACTGCAACTTTTTTCTTCTTCAAATAATCCATGTTTTAAAATAAATAAAAACTTTTACTGCAAACAGCTGATTGAGCACAACAGTGTGACCGCGTTGCGCCGATTATCGTAGCAGAATATTTAACGCCGATATGCGCCGATAAAAAATGACACATAAATGCGCCGATAATGTGACTGCTAAAAATTGACTCCATTTTGTTTTGGCATTTTGCGCCGATGTAGACCAATAAAAATCGGTACAAATTGTGCTACTTGCGCCGATATTGGGACTCGGGCTATAGGCTTATTATTACCGGAATTTGGAAACCAGTTAGATTCAATAACTCATAATTGGTGACTTAGCACCAAAACCAGATGGGTCGGTTAGAATATGCGGTGATTTTAAAATAGCAATTAATTCACAATTAGATATTGAGCAATATCCATTGCCATCACGAGAGACACTATTACAAACAATTCGACACGGTACACATTTTTTGAAATAAGATTTAAAAGACGCTAATTGCAGATGGAGTTGGATGAAGATTCCAAACAAGTAATAGTAGTCAATATACCTTTAGGATTGTTCCAGTATCAACGACTTTCATACGGCAATGTCAGCGCATCCGCAATTTTCCAACGTTATCTTGAACAACTCCTCAATTGAATAGAAGGATGTGGTAATTATTTGGAGGCCATTATTATAACAGCACTATCATTGCACTATCACTATCATGTAAAACGAGGAGAACCATAATCAAAAGAAAGTTTGTCAAACGCAACTTCCTTCTTCTGAATTGCATTACCGTCGAGTACAGACATGCTATTTTATAATTCTCTATTTGTAAAAGTATTTACTTATAATTTATAATGATAGAATAAATGCAAACACAACACAATATAGAAGACGAAGAAACAATAGCAACAATACATTCAGCCAAAGAAGAGTTAGGTGATCATTTTTATATTACGGAAGCAATAGTTAGCAAATATAAATGTTGAGAAGAAAATTGTAGATTTGAGTCTGACGAAACGCTCTCTATATTCCTCGGCCTTACTTTTCACAGATGCCATTATGAATAGAAGCTAAGTTCATTTTTAATAACAAAACAAAACAAAAAATAGACAAATTAAGTTCATTCTCTTCACTTCCTCCAGAGGAGGTTATTACGGAGATCAATGAGCGTAAGAAGCGGGAAGCCAATGTGATCGCATTTAATATTACCGAATCCAAGGCGGTAAAGTACGTCTAGAAGAAGATAGAGCACGGTTATCATCAGTCATTCCTGAAGAGCTCCATGACAATATGAAATCGTTCAGGCTACGCAGGCTAGGGCGTCCAACACCCGATCGGTCTAGGCCTTTGCTGATTGAGACACAGTCTGTCACTTATGCCAGAAGTATACTAAGATCCAAATCTGATCCTGACACAGTCTCCTTCAAGTCAGATCTCACTCCGGCTCAGCAGTCACATTTGCAATCACTGAGGGAAAAACTTAAATTGCTGAATGAAAGTGGCGTGAAAAACAATACCATTAAATACGTGAATGGCAAGCCTAAAATTGTTAACACAAACTTTCGCCAAGTCGTCGAGGAAAGGAAATCTAAAGCAGCTACAAATATTCTACCAGAATACGCGCGGTCTAAGGACAAAACTGAGCGAGTTCCTAATCTCATCAGCAAGTATGTAGTTCGTACGACGTAATAACTATGTATCACAGAGTCCTGGCGTTACTCATCTATTCAAAATAACGAATTCATTGATAGCTCCTATATCACACTAAGGAAGGACAGTGATACTTCGACAGGATGCGAGAGAGGAGGTGATGTCCTGATTGCTTTTAAACGAATAATTAAAGCTGAGCTTATATCCATTGGGAACAATAACCTAGAACAGATCTTCATAAGAATCAAAGGTGATAATGCTTGTATATAAGTTAGCACCCCATACATTCAAAAGTATCATATGATGCAGTAATATCATATGATATAAAGTAAAATAATATGATACCACTAAATCGCTTAGACTGCGACACGTGTAGTGGCAACCTATGGGAAGCGCAACGTCAGCGAAGTGCCAACCTGTGGGAAGCGCAGCGTCAGCAAAGTCCGTACCCGTTGCAGCGGCAAACATAGGTCTAGAGTTAAGTATAATTAATTGTAAATGTTAGTTCTTAAGTGGAATTCAATAAAGGAGCATAGCTCCCAAAATATATTTTTTTATTAAACATAACAAAACGTTTTATTAACTTATATACCACCACAATCTAATTATGAGATATACTATGCCCATACTGAAACATTGATACATTTGAAAGAAAAATTTCCGGATTCAAGGATCATGATAGTGGGAGACTACAATTTGCCCAGCAGTACACCGCGCTTTGATTGCGAGAAGCTGCTGTACGATACCACTACCCTTATTGAGTGTCAATAATTCAATAACATCTGTTGGATTTATGTTTCAGTAATTTGGATCTCTCAATCAATGAAACTCTTGCTTTTACGACTGTGGATAAATATCACCCGCCTCTGGAGATCTCATTAGATCTGCTGACATTGTAGGAAATGTGGAGCTAAATGAATTTGATGCTAACTTCAATGAAGTTTTTAAGCAGTTGTTGGCCCTGGATCCAAAAAAAGGAGCAGGACTTGATGGTCTGCCTAATATATTTCTACGCAACTGTGCTGTCGGGCTCTATGAACCTATCACGCATATATTCAGTAAGTCTTTTTATCACGGAACCTTTCCATCGGCGTGAAAATGGTCGTTCATCAGTCCCATCCACAAAAACGGCCCAAGATCTGACGTCACCAATTATAGACCTGTATGTATCCAATCTGTATTAGCAAAACTGTTTGAGAAAATTGTCTTGCCTCAGTTGATATCATCATTTAGAAATATCATTTCTCCTAAGCAGCACGGATTTGTTGGTGGCAGATCCACTACAACAAACTTATATATCTATGTCAACTACATCTTGAAGGCCATGGGCAGTGGTATTCCAGTTCATTCAATATATACGGACTTTAGCAAGGCGCATACGCAGGTACCTTTAACCTACACGTTGAACGACCAAAGACTCACGGAAGTTGAAGACATCAAAGACCTGGGTATAACTATTGACAGAAGACTAAATTTATGATGTGGGTGGGGCCAAATAATTTCGAACACTTTGCAGATAAAACGCCTAGGTATTGTCAAAGTTTGTGGATGACTAAGCAAAAAAGTGTTTGCTATCCCAATTAAGTCGACAAAAAGCAGTTTTTTTGTAAAATTCAAAGTAATGGTGAAGAATCAATGCTCGAAATGTAAAATAGTCCTCAGAACGGACAAAATGCGTGAATATGTAAATGAAGCGTTCGACAAGTATCTTACAAAATACGGTATTATCCATCAGAAGACGACACGCTACACTCGTGAACAGAATCGCGTAGTATAATGCATGCTACTATGTGTAAATTTGGAGGAAAGAATCTGGGTCGCAGCTGATGTAACTGCGGCATATCTGCTGAATCGTATACAATGAAAACAATCTGATTCCAAAAGAGTTTTGGTCCGGAAAAGGACCAAACTTAAACAACTCAAAGTCTTTGGCTGTAAGGCCAAATAAAATAAAATAAAATAAAATAAAATAAAATAAAATAAAATAAAATAAATAAAGTAAAATCAATTTTTCGTCCACTCCGCCTATTTCCGTTTCAATTTTTTTATAAGAATTGCAGCACAAGCCAATAATAGATAATCATCATCCGACGATGACGACCGTTCGTTACGAGCTCAGAACTAAACTGATGGTTGGCGTGTTAATTTGAACGTTTGCGGGCAACACACGATTGAACATCACTATGGAATATGCACTGTTTGACGCAATTATTTGATCGTCTCCAGGGCATTAAGTTATAATCGAAATCTCGAGAATGTATTCTCGTAGACTAACTACAGCATTGAATCAAAAGCAGAAACCGAATCCGGACGTTTTATTTTAAGACCAAGAAAGTTCGCAAAGTGGTGAGTGTACAATCAGCGAAGTGAGAAAGGAATTACACACATGTAATAAAAATATTTTTGTTATTAAATTAAAATATCCGTGTACAAATTGTCCGAAAGCATTTAAAAACAGTACTATCAATCATATGTATTGGGAAATATATCCATACAATTTATAAAACTAATAGCTCAAAAATTTCAGCATGCATAAGTAAAAGCTGAAATTCATAGTCCCATAGCCTACATACTAGGCCTGATTAATAAATTATAAATTATTTATTTATTGCACAGTCCTTTTACTCGGACTTAAAAAAATCTATTTTTATTTTGATAAGAATATTAACTGGCGCCCGAATAGGAACCGCGATAAAAAGGATTCCGTTTATAAAATCCTTCGTAAGCCGGTCGTAAAGGCCACGTGAGTTAAGGTCATGATGGCATTAACTCACATCTGAATGGGAGATTAAGCCATATTATTTTGAAAAAACGATATGGCTTTATCTCGCTTTTGAGTTTGAGATAAAGCCATCATGGCCTTATCTCACAATAGCACATAATTCAATATGGCCTTATATCTCAAATGCATTTTAAAGAAAAATCATATTTGATTTTTTAACATTTTTTTATATTTTGCAATTTATGAAAGATTGGTAAAGTGTTACCCTTTTACAAGATAACAAAAATGGGAAATCCTCACCCTGTTTTGACAAGAAGTGCATTTGACAATGACATTATTATTTAATGTTATATTTTTATTGCCGTGCACATGTTTTCAAATTCGCGAAATTCTTAACAAAATGGAAAATGTGAACACAGTTTTTGAGTACACCATTATACAAGGGTTTATAAAAAATAGCAAACTTTTGTATATTGAAAAGGAAGAACAAATCTATAAATCTATATGTATAAAAATAAGTCTGTATACGTACGCCGCCGAACTAATCATAAACGCGTCTTACGATTTCAACCAAACTTATACACTACGTAGGCAGTGCCCCTTACATGGTTTATATGAAGTTTGGTTGAAATCCGATAACGCATGTGTGTGCGGTGCGTATGTGAAGTGAGTGTGTTTTTGCCGCAGGTATTTTTTGTATCGCATACATCATTCATTAGAATTGAATACATTCTGGACGTTTGCGTATTGGAGAGCATTGCACGGTGTGATGCAAATAGCAATTTGTTATCATTTCTCTTTTGTCTTTGGACGTGATTGGTGATTGATCTTATCATAATCGATTTTTGAAAATATTAATTTCCTCGCATTTTTTGGTGAGTATCTTGATAAAAATAAATTAATTTTCGTTCTAATCATCGTTTTAATTTGAATAAACAAGTGTTCTGATTGTTACAAGTGCATCATATGATTTTGTGACATAATCTCAAATTTGATATTTTGTGAAAAAATGTCCGATCAGTGAGCTAAAAATTATTTGGATTTTTTGGCCAATTTTTAATTGAATTTTGACACATTTTCAGCTTTTCGAGTCCAGAATTTGCTGGATTTCATCAATTTAATACTGACGTCGGTCACGTAGAACGCAAAATAGATCAAACGAAAGGAAAAATCAATCGCAAGAACAGCGAGAACAAGAGATTGCAAATACACAGGAACGTGTTGCAAGATCGCGTTCAGATCGTAGGCCGACAAGTATTAATCAAAATGTTCAAAGGCGTGTCGCACAAATCTGCGTTAATGTTGCTTTAAATGGTGCTGGATTTAGATATAATCACGCAATTGATTACAGTTTGCATAAGTTTGAGGTGATTGGTGGAATGAACAAAGTATGTCAACATTGTAATGTACTGAAGTTTCACCCGAATACAATACCCACCGGAACCATTGGCAACATTAATTTCAGGAACAACGCCGCAATCGAAACATTTTTTGGATAATATCCAAATGTATAATTCGTGCTTTAAAATGACTTTCTTTGGAGCGACGAATGTAATACGAAATAATTTCATTCCGACATTTAAGGTAATTTCGGCACTGGGAATTTCGAATGAAGCACACAGCGACATTTCAGAACTTTTCACAAGTTCTAATTAATCATATTTTGCCTCACAATTTCAGATACAAGGGCATATTTATCATAGGATTGGTTCGTTATTGCCATTTCCAGATGCAAACCACCAGTTCTTGCAAATCTACTTCCTTGGCAATAATGAAAATGAAGTAGATGCCCGTTGTTCAATATTCACAAGTGCCAGAAGAATAATAATACGTGATTGCAAGCATTGTTTCATGAACATAATGATTTGATTAATACTTATGGGAGAGCACTTGATCAAATGTCGTCTGATGATCATAAAATCGTGATTCGTGCTGATAAAAGACCAATCGGAGAACACGAACGAAGATTTAATGCACCTATGTATAAATAATGAAGTTGCTGTGGTTATTGTCGGCGATGAGTTTCAATCACGTGACATTGTATTGCGTAGAAGAAATAATCAATTACAACGTGTTTGTGAAACACATCGCTCTTACGATGCCCTACAGTACCCATTTTTGTTTTGTCGGGGTGAAGATGGAGACTCTATTAATTTAAAAATGGTAGATCCCGCAAACCCACATGAGTGTTTGTTGTCTTTAATATACTCTTCCAATTTTGTTTAACAAAAATTTTCTCTTCAGAACGAGAAGTCACTAAAAATTTCAGCGCTAAGAACTATTATGCACATAGAATTATGATACGACAAAATCAGGAAAATCATATTTTGAAATGTCGGAGACTCTTTCATCAATATGTCGTAGACATGTATGCAAAGATTTTGTTTGAACTTTATTCGATTCAACCAACGGAAGTTGCGATCAGAAGAGTATATATGTACATACTACACATCTCCGCGATGCAATCAATAATGATGGAAATGTTGACAATGTTGGACAAGTTGGTATTTTACCAGCAAGTTACACAGGCAGTCCAAGGCACATGCATGAATACGCACAAGATGCCATTTGCTATGTCGACCAGATTTGTTTATTACATTTACATGTAATCCACAATGGGACGAAATCAAGCAATATTTATATGAAGGGCAATCTTCTACAGACCGTCACGACATAACTGCACAAGTATTTAGACAGAAGCTGAACTCATTGATGGATTTTATTGTTCAACATCAAGTGTTCGGCGAAGTTCGATGTTGGATATATTCGGTGGAATGGCAAAAGAGAGGATTACCACATTCCCATATTTTGATATGGTTAGTAAACAAAATAACAAGCGATCAAATAGATGGCATCATCTCAGCAGAAATTCCTGATCAGGAAATCAATGCAGGTTTATTTGATGTCGTTACAAAAAGTATGATTCATGGACAATGTGGTGTTCTAAATATTAATTCGCCATATATGAAATATGGGAAATGCACGAAGCGGTATTCCAGAGATTTGATTTCAGAGACAATTAATGGAAATGATGGTTACCCATTGTATCGCCGACGCTCAACAGATGATAACGGCATGATAACTGTTAATTATCCGACAGAATTTTTGAATTCATTGGATTTACCCGGATTTCCACCTCATCGTTTACAATTGAAAGTGGGTGCTCCCATTATTATGCTTCGAAATATAAATCAACCACGATTATGCAATGGGACAAGATTAGCGGTTAAAAAGGTCATGAACAATTTTATAGAAGCAACAATTTTAAAGGGGAAGTTTAAAGGTGAAGATGTATTGATTCCACGAATTCCAATGATCCCATCAGATTTACCTTTTGAATTCAAAAGACTACAGTTTGCAATACGTCTTGCATTTGCTATTACAATAAATAAAGTGCAAGGGCAATCGTTGGAATTGTGTGGAATTGATTTAGAATATCCTGCTTTTCACACGGCCAGTTATATGTTTCGTGCCCACGTGTTGGCAAGCCTTCAGTTCTCTTTATCTACACAAAAACTCATGGCAAAACCAAAAATGTTGTCTACGAAAGAGCTCTAAGATAGTTTAAGTGATACATAGTCTAAGATTGTAAGAAATTAGAATTACAAGTTAATAATAGGGAACAAAACCAACTTTATTAAAAATAAGTGTGTTTCTTTTCTTATTTTGTTTCGCCGTGCGAAGCAGGCATCGGGCCCGCTAGTATGTATAAATATAAGTTAGCAACACTAAAGTTAACTGCCATAAGCAGAATAATGCTGGATAAGCAATTAACCAACTAATATCCGGCACGCGCAGTTTAAACTACAGCCAGGTCGACCAACAGTAATGCAAGCATTGCAACAATTGCAAATCAACATCCGGCATACGCAGAATTACGCGCACAAGTAAATAAGTCAATAGTGCTAGCATAAGTAATTTTTAAGGTATAAATAAGGGATAAATTAAAAATGTAATTACACTTAGCAGAACGTTTGTCAATAAAGGTCATCTTGACCAAAAAATAAATTTTTTTGTCGTTTCAATGTAACCGGCAATAATTGGCGCCCGAGCTAAAGAAGAAAGCTTGTTCGGTTCGCGAAAGTTAAAAGTGCCGTTAAAAAAACAAAAAGGAAAAACGCCGCGAAAAAGACAAAGTTAGCCTTTAACTGGTGACAAGTGGTCCCACAGGCCGAGCGGATTAAAGGATAAAAAAGTAACCAACACATTAAGAGCGTGAAAAAGACAGGAAAATCCTTCCTGGAGGCTCCAGCGACACCGACAAGGAACATCAGCAAAAAGCCTACAAAAACAAAAACAGTGTGAGAAAGTGTACCCCAGTACAAACACGGAACAGGACAAATACACACTCATCGGTTTCGAGGATCATCATGAAGCTGTATATAGTGTAAGTAGCATAAGAAATATAATTAATAATAAGACCAGAGAGGAAAAATTTTGGAAAAAGTTTAGGAAAAAAAATTTTTTGTTACTAATAATAAATAAATTATTAAGTGAAGCTATAGTGTAAGTAAATATAAATAACCAAAAAATAAAATACGGCTTGTACAGCCAATAACATAAACTAAACTGAAAATAATATTGCTTAACTCTGCGATTCCGTAGCCAACTCAGGAGTTGACCGGACCCTCCAGGGTAAAAAAGCCCCTTCCTAGAAGGGATAACAAAAAACATAAATATTCAAACTAAAATAGTGGTATAAATTTTTTTTTTTTAAAGAAAAATAATAATAAAATTTAAAAATGGCAAATCCAAACAATCTAATTAGACCCCCCGTACTTGGGATTAATCCTCCTGCTGCATCAACAGCACCGTCAGGCCCTAATAACACAATTCCGCCAGAATTGGCGAACATGATAAAAAACATGGTAACTTTAGCAATAGAGGCAAGTGTACCTAATGTAGTCCATAATATTCTTAATAATAAAATAAACCCGGTCATTACGGACCAAACAATAGACGAACAATTCCAAAACAACATGAATGAAATGGATAAGATCCCAGACGTTGTGAGATCCCTAAGAGAATTTTCAGGCAATGCCTCAGAATTTAGTTCCTGGAAAAAAAGTGTTGAACGCATTTTAAGAATCTACGAACCCTCAAAAGGGACACCTAAATATTTCGGCATTTTAAATGTCATCAGAAATAAGATAGTTGGAAAGGCAGATATAGCCTTAGAATCCTACAACACCCCCTTAGACTGGACAGCAATCTCCCGCTGCTTAACCACTCACTACGCAGACAAACGAGACATAGGCACTCTAGAGTACCAAATGACATGTCTCATACAAGGACGAATGACAATTAACGAATTTTACCAAAAGGTATATGGACACTTATCTTTACTTTTGAACAAGATAGGATGTATGGAGATAGGAGAAGAAGCAATTCACTTGTTAACGGAGAATTACCGCGCTAAAGCCCTCGATACTTTTATAAGAGGACTTTCTGGTGATCTTCCCCGGCTACTTGGCATTAAAGAACCAAAAAGCCTACCTGAAGCCCTCCATCTTTGTCTCAAATTAGAAAACCAAAGCTTCAGAGCTTCTCACGCTAATAACCAAACCTTTATCGCACCATCAACTTCTCGTCAACAACTCATAAATCAGCAAAAGCCACGACAGCAATACACCCAACCCAGATATCATCAACCATTAAACCTTCAAACTAGATTCAAATTTTATCCTGAACTAGCTTATCTACCAAATCCCTTGACATATTCTAACCCACAAAACTACCATAGCAACCAACTAAACCTTAATCACCCTAACATCCAACAACATTCAAATCGGAATCTAAATCAATTTAGTCAACAATATCGGCAACAAAACCAAAATCTATATAGTCCACAGCAAAACATTGCTCCTCCCAGACCCCCTAAACCACCTCAACCGATGGACGTGGATGAGAGTATAAGGACAAGAGCCGTTAATTACGCAAATCGGCCAAAACCCCAAGAATTCGGTAAAAGACCATCAAACGCTTCAATGATACATAACCCCCCACAAAAAATGCAAAGAAACTTTCACATAAATTCCCAATAAACAATTGCGTAAATGTTTCGTAAATCTGCGCTAAAATAAACTTATCTACAAACATTTGAGTAAACTTACTTACAAATGTGAGAAATAAGTTTAATTATAAGTTTACTTATCTTATATATGTAACTTCAAAATAAATGCGTTGAAAAAACGTTTACTTACAAACATAAATGTAAACTTATGATGCAACATTGCAAATCAGTTTACATGTAAACACAAAAAGTAAACCAACCGTTTACCATTTCCCGTTAGTTTTTTCGCCGACTCTCTGACGACTGTTTTTCCTTTTTTGAGTGATCGCAGTTCATAATTATTGAATTTGTGAGATGTAAAGACGTGCGTTTTAAATAAAACAGTGGAAAAGTTAATAACTAAAAATAATTAATTGAAAAATTACTTACATATAAGTTTTATTTAGAAGTGTTATAAATAAAATAAAATAAAAAATTTCCGCCAATAAATCATACACATACAACTCCCAAGAACCAATAGCCCAAATAAATACCGATGGAGAGCATTTGCAATTTGAAACATCCATCAACCAAAACGGAAATAACCACATCATAGTCGAAGAAGCAGGAACAATTAATAGCTATACACTGGATCCCACATTTTTAGAAGGTAGTCAATATCAATTATTTATTTGAAAAAATTTTTTTAATGAAAATGTTTTTTTGCAGCAATTCAAAGCACCATTGATGCAGCTGTATCCAAATCTATGGGAAGAATCGTCGAGGAGGTGAGAAGCTTGCGGCGAGATATCGCAGAGTTGAGGAATAGCAGAGACAATGTTCCAACAAAAAGGATTATGCCAGCGGAACCTTTAAACACAGTGGAGCAATTTATGGAATTGGAGAGTTTACTCCAGAAGGATGAAGAATATGCTAAATTTGTAAGTAAATATTTATTGACTGTTTGAAAGCCAATTTTACTATTTCCTTTTTTTTGAATAAATCGGAACTTATGCAAAATATTAAATACACAGAAGCGAAATTCGTCAGAACAGCTTGGCGCTCATTGGTATCCGATGAATGTGCTCAACATTTTGCTTGGAGTGGAACGTCAGACAAAAAACCTGTCCGCGTCTTAAAAGTATCTATGGCTATCCGAGGTAAATCTATCCGATAATAAAACTTAATAAACTTTATATTTACATGTGTACTTATATACTTATATATATTTTTAATTTAAATTTCAGATGTCTTCTTACATGAAGTGAAGGGCAATGACACTGAATATATAAGTGGCACCAAGACGATTTTTCAGTTTGCCAAAAATAGACAAAAACGGAAGCACCTAAATGCATGAATGTTTTTTTAAATTTTAATTTTTACTATAAGTTTAATTTAACTTATCAAGAATTTTTTTAATTTTTAGTATAAGTACATATGTATATATAATAAATTATATTAAATGAATTAAAACTAATAAAGAAAATAATTATATATCTTTAAAAATATATCATGCGATTTATTTTACTACCATTACATAAAATCATTACAACACGTTTACAGATACATTTGAAAATAAACTTACAAGCGGTTGGATATTAATTTAATAAACGCTTACTTTTAAGTTTAAAAATAAGCGATTTTACAAGTATTTGAAAAAGCCCAAAGTAATGTAACGTTTTGGTTATTTACAAGTCTTTTGTAATTGTTTTGTAATGAAAAACGTAAACTTTTTGTAACGAAAAGGTTTACCAGTGTAAGTTTATTTTAAGTTTATTTCCAAACGCGATTGTTTACTGGGTTCTAACGAACCACCAGAGGACCAATACAACGAAAGCGTATACAACTACAATGACCAATACAACTACAATAACCAATACGACTACAATGAGCAAACATACAATGAGCCACATCACGAGGACACAATTGAAGAAACACTCGACCTCACTGACGTACATTTTTTAGACTAAATAGCTCTTCGCTACCTTATTTTAGATGCAGGACGAAGAGCGGCGAAATAATGCAAATATTAGTAGACACCGGATCCAATAAAAATTACATACAATCAAGCTTAGTAGAAAAAGCAATAGCGAACAATACTCCTTTTCTAGCCAACTCAGTAGGCGGTAAAATAAAAATTACTTACCATACATATCTAAATCTTTTCAATTTGAAAAATTGCAAATTAAAATTTTTCCTATTGCCAACACTCACCACTTTCCATGCCATATTAGGAAACGATAGCTTAAAAGCACTTTCAGCAATCATACACACAAAAGAAAATTACATGGTAGTAGCAAATACGAAAAGAATCTATCTAAGACAATATAGTGTACAGGACGTTAACTTAATACATATCCGTGACGAACATATGAGTACAGTAGAAAAACATGCAATTAGGAAACTAGTACAAAAGCACCGAAATCTATTTTCGGAACCGGACGAAAAACTAACCTACACAACAAAAGTAGTTGCAGGAATTCGAACAAATTCAGACACGCCTATATACTCCAAGTCCTACCCTTATCCTATTAAAGAGGAGATTGAAAAGCAAGTAAAGAAACTATTAGACGACGGTATCATACGACAATCAAGATCACCCTATAACTCACCTGTATGGGTAGTGCCTAAAAAAGAGGACGCGTCTGGCAAAAACAAATTTAGAATGGTTATAGATTACAGGAAGCTAAACGCAGTTACAGTTGCAGATAGGTATCCAATACCTGAAATAAATGAAGTTCTCTCCCAACTAGGAGAAAACCGGATTTTCTCTGTGATTGATTTAAAAAGCGGTTCCCATCAAATTCCTCTTAAGGAATCTGACGTGGAAAAAACAGCATTTTCAGTGAACAATGGAAAATACGAGTTCACCCGACTTCCGTTTGGTTTGAAAAACGCCCCGGCCATATTTCAACGGACGCTTGACGACATACTAAGACAATACATAGGCAAAATATGCTATGTATACATAGACGATATAATTATATTCAGTAAAGACGAAAAATCACACTCCGAACACATAGACACAATTTTTGATACCCTCAGTAAAGCAAACATGAAGGTTCAAATCGATAAATGCGAATTCTTCAAAAAGCAGGTCGAATTCCTAGGATTCGTTGTATCTTCCAAAGGAATTTCTACAAACCCTTCCAAAGTACAATTTAAATATTAAATTTTCCATACCCCCAGACGATCAAGGACTTACGATCATTCTTAGGCTTATCTGGATATTATAGAAGATTTATCAAGGATTACGCCAAATTGAGTGAGGAAGGAAGGAAGAAGGTCGAAAAGGACCTCGAAAAAAATGCAAATAAATCTAAATGAGAAAGCTAAATCTGCATTCAACAGAATTAAATCCACACTGACGTCTAAAGACGTAATTTTACAATATCCCGATTACAAGAAAGAATTTGACTTAACTACTGACGCCTCAAAGTATGCCATAGGCGCCGTTTTAGAGCAAAATGGCAAACCAATAAACTTTATATCAAGAACATTGAACAAGGCCGAAGAAAATTACGCAGTCAACGAAAAAGAAATGCTTGCCATTATATGGGCACTGAACTCATTTAGAAACTATCTATACGGTACAGCAAAAGTTGTAATACATACAGACCACCAACCACTTACATACGCTCTCAGTAATAAAAATAATAACTCCAAACTAAAGCGATGGAAAGCCATACTAGAAGAATACAACTATGAATTAAAATACAAATACAAAGCCAATGTAGTTGCAGATACATTATCCAGGCCTTTTGAAGTAAACTCCCTATCAGTTGCTACACATTCCGACGAAAGCTCATCACACAATCTAATTCCAGCAGTCGAAGGACCCATAAATGCATTCAAAAACCAAATTTGGATCTCGTTAGCAGACGAAGACAGCTACCAGTTTAAAATACCATTCCCGACCTACCACAGACATATAATAACTAAACCCAACTTTTCAACAGAGAATTTAACTTCACTATTGAAACGATACCTTAACCCCTCAGTGATAAATGGTATATTTACATCTGAAGGAATAATAGGGAAAATCCAAGAAATTTACCCACTTCACTTTAGTAATTACAAAATTCGTTACACCCAAACAGAAGTAAAGGACAGTGAGGATGCACAAAACGAGGAAATACTAAACGAACACAAGCGAGCACATAGAATAGAGATGCAAAGATGTTACTTTCCAAAGATGAAAGCAAAAATAGAAAATATAATTAAACAATGCAGAGTCTGCAAAGAAAACAAGTATGATCGCAACCCTAATAAACCGCAACTATTAGAAACCCCAATACCTCAATACCCTGGAGAAATTGTGCATATAGATATTTACAGTACGGAAAAAAAATTAGTTCTAACAGCAGTAGATAAATTCTCCAAATATGCTCAAGTCAAAATAATAGAGTCAAAATCAATAGAAGATATCAGAGAACCTTTACGTCAAATACTTTTCGCTTTTCATATACCCAAAACAATAGTTATCGACAACGAGAAATCTTTAAATTCAGCTTCCATACAATTTATGGTCGAAGACCAACTAGGTATTAAAATTTTAAAACTCCCCATACACAAGCACAGTTAACGGACAAGTAGAAAGATTTCACTCTACCCTGTCTGAAATTATGCGCTGCCTTCAAACGGAACGCACACACCGCTCATTCCAAGAACTCTTAGACCGATGTATATACGAATATAACTACACCATACATTCCGCAACAGGGAAACGACCCATAGATACATATGAAAATGCACGACAGGAAAATATAGAAACCCTTCGGAGAAGACAGGCAAAAGATTTAGAAAACCATAATAAAACACGAAACCCTATGAAAATATATACTCCTGGAGATGTAATTTATGTCAGAATAAATAAACGAATAGGGTCAAAACTTACAGCAAAATATAGAAAGGAAACAGTTAAGGAAGACTAATCCAGTGTAGTAATCACTGAAAAAGGACGGACGGTACATAAAAGCAACATCAGACAATAGTAAATTTTTTTTTTCTTTTACCTTGCAGGTTTTTTGTGCACCTAGTGTACGCAGATTTTAAAATAATAGACTATACAAATTCACAATTAGCAACATTTGATACAGGATTGACAAGAATACAAACAGGAACCTACCGAATAATACATAAAGTAGACCTAGACGCATTTCAAATGACACTCGACGAAATGGACAACACTATTAAAACCAAGATAATATCAGAAAATCCCTTTCTACGCATCTTGATAAATGAATTAACCCTTACCCAAACTTACCTAAATAAAAGCATCTAAAATGTCTAATTTCATTAAAAAATTAGATAGAAATAAATAAGGCAAAGCATTATTCTCAAAATTTCTCTATTTACCGTTGCAGAAACCTAAAGATATTGAGAATGCTTATGCCATTTTAGAAAGTGAAGCTATGGGTGAAAATCTGTGTACAGGAAACAAGACTGAAAGCTTTTTCGGTCCTTTCATAAAATACTTCAAATGTCAGCGGATGGTAAAAGTAAGTATTTGAATTTAAACGGAAATTAATTAATAGTTACATTTTATTATTTTAGGAAAAACCGCTCAACTTTACAGTATATAACGAACCCATGAGGACTACTAATTGTGCGGAAAGTTTTCATAGCCGTTTAAACATAAAGCTTCCGAAGCGTGGTAACTTTTTCAAGTTTTGGACACACAATTAGGAATAGTTTCGGAGAAATGTTGTGATTTTTCAAAATCAACTTCCGGCTGCAGCTCGTTATATAGAACGAAAAAATCAATATGTTATCGACGTGACTGTTATATAAAGCAAAAACTCAATGACAGTTCAACGAGTCGGCCATTACGAAATCGAAGAAAGCAAACACTACAACCACGCAAAGATGACTCATTCCTTTTTACCTCAACCTTCTAAGCAACCAGACGTGCAGCGCTCCACCGTATTTTGTTCATCAACTTATAAATAACTTTCTGGGACAAAGCTGCAGGAAATATAGTGAGAATTGTGAGTAATAGACTTTTTAATGTTTAAATAAAGAACGCGAGTGATTAAAGTGGATTTCGAAACTTGTTTTTTTCACGTGCAAAGTGTAACTTTTCATAACATATGATAGTGACGCGCCGCGTGTTTTCAAATTCAATCACTTTAATATTCATTTTTATATAGACTAGCGTGACATTAATTGCAAATTCACGCTCGTCGTGACTTCTCACTCGTCAGTGTCCGAAATTGTGTGCAACCCGGTGACCACGTGCTTTGAATCGATCCAGTGACATGCCATTGGAGCATACAAGTTAACACACATAGCCAAACCACCATCTGCTTATTCATTTCACCTGTAGTGCATCGAAGTACTTACGATGCAACTTACCTTCCGCGCAGGACAACAACAGCAATAACATCAGTATGCAAAAACAGCGACAATAACATTCCCATAGGTACGGAATGTCCTGACGCTTTGTCTGCAGAGTAGCGTGTGACATCAATAACGACAACAACGGCGAACCGCAGTGTCAGCGGCAGCGACGCTTAGGGTAGCGTTAAGTTAGGAATTGGCTTTTGTTTAGGGAAATAGTTTAGTCTAAGACCGACTCTGTAATCGAAAAGATTTGGCTGCTCCTGCATAGCAGGAGAAATAAAGGTTTAAAAAATTATAAGTGAAGAGACTTCATTATTGGCGCCCAAACGTGGGGCCACGCGAATTACGTCATCAGATGACTCCACCACTCCCAAATTTTGCCTAATGTAAGAAGAAGCATATTTTAAAAAAAAGAAAGAAGAATAATAATAATTGTAAATATGACTATTTTGCAACTATAAATCATATGTAAGTTAACACAATATTTTATGAACTTCTACATAAATTCCATTCCCACATTATATGCTAGAAACATACAAACCGTTTGCATACTTTGGAGTCCTATTACAACCAAAAGTGCAACTGCGCTAAACGCGCATCGCCTAAATTCTTAAGTGAGTTTAAACACGCGCAACCATGTCTTCTCCCCCAAAACCAAATAGCTGCAGGTGAGCGCTACACGAGTTAATACCAGTATCAACGACATTTATACACAAGTATATGAGAAACGCTGATAAAGCCAGCTCTGCCTAAACAAATAAACAAGAGTATCAAAACAAGACTTTGAACTCATATCTGAATACAAGACATGCATAGGCCACAAGATAAGCCGCATGATAAGCACTTGTTTATAATAAATAATAAGATTAGACTTTAGACCTAAGCCACAAAACATGGATATGTTATCAACTTAACGAATAGTATATAAGACATAGGATAATACAAAAAACATGTTCATTTTAACTATGTAATTCAAAAGAATAAAGTTCATATTCAGCAAAAGAATATATAGTTTTTGAAACCATTCATAAGTATATGAATTAACTGGGGGCTCAACCGCTCTTTACTGGGAAGGAGGAGATCGCACAACAGGACATCGGCATCCTTAAGAATCTTCGAAGCGCATAAAGAAGGACATCTAAATCCTCAAGCTGAAATCTTTAGTAAAGAAAGCCAAAATCTTTAAATCTTCCTTAACGAAGACAGACACTCAAAAAATGAGTCAAGGAGCAAAACGGACAATGCCTAACGAGGACATAAATCCTTCAGCTACAGTCCCTACCACTCCTGAAAACTACATAATGTCCTACATTCAGAATCAGTTCTCGAAATTGGACGAAGAAAGGAGAAAGGACAAGGAGTTAATATTACGGATGTTCCAAACTACAAATCCTAATACTAGCGAAACTTCTACTCCAACAATATACCAAGAAGCCACGATGCAATACCAGAATGTAACAGATGTACAAATCGAAGTCATAAAGGAATTACCTATTTTCCAAGGAAACAAAGAAGAGTATACGATATGGAAGTCACATGTAATGAAAGTCATGGAACCACTCCAAGTATTCCAGAATACACCTCAATTCTACAATATCATTACAACCTTCAGAAGAAGAATCACGGGGCATGCAGATATGTTACTTGAATGCAACAACACACCTCTCAACTTCTACAGTATCATGGAAGCTTTGGACGCACTATATCACGACCCAAACGCACTGTATGAAATACAAGAACACATGAAGAACTTGGCACAACAACCAACAGAAGACTTGGACACTTATTTCCAATACACATTGACATTGCACAGGAAGCTGATTAAAAATACAGTGGACCTTCTAAAAACAGAAATAAATAACAAATATATTGAACAAGAATCTATAACACAATTTATTAAAGGATTAAAAAATAAAAATTTGGCAACAGCCTTAGCATCAAATCAATATCAAAGTTTAATGCAAACCTATACAAGTGCTAAACAAATCGAAATACGATTACAACAAACTAGTGAAAATAAAAATCTAAGACGACCTATCGAAATCCAAAAACAAAATTTAAATAACTTTTGGCAAAGACCAACTAATCAACATAGAATAATACCGGAAAAGACAAACCTTTTTAATTTTAATCCACCACAATGGCAAAATAATAATTTAAATCAATGGTCAAGAAACCAATATAATCAACCTAATCATAATAATCATAATAATAACAACTTCAGGCAAAATCAATTCCAACCAAGGCAACAAATGAGGAACAATTACAATTATACACAACCTCAAAGAGGATTTAATACATATCAACCACCACAAGAACGCATGGATGTTGACGAACCTCAAAGAAACAGTGGGTGCAAACGAAATCACTCTAACAGAAACATCATTCCGCAAAAGATACAAAGGATCAACACACAGCAACAACCTGAACCTCAGCCAGAACAAACCTTCAGACACATGGAAGAAGCTGACGATACATCGAGTACTTTTTTAGGCTAAAGAATGGACTGCCTTGCCTTACACTCAAGGATGGTCCGACACAACAAGAAGTGAATATCATGATCGACTCAGGCGCTACAAACAACTACATATCAAAAAAATGCAGAATAGGTAAGAGTATATCAATAGATCCTGTATGGACAAAATCAATGCATGGATATTCCATCATGACTAGTAAAAAAATAATACATCTGTTAAACCATGATTTACCATTTTTTGAACTAGAAGATATCAAAGATTTTGATATGATAATAGGATTTTGTGGATTAAAAAAATTAAACGCAGAAATAGATTTCACGTCACTACAATTAAAATATAAAAATAAAAACAAAAATCAAAAAATAAATTACACAAATGATAATAAAGATTATGAAGAGGAGATTAGAGAAATAATTAGGAGAAATAATAAAACAGAAAAGTTACCATTTACCACAGCGATAGAAGCAACCATTAGGACAGAAAATAATGAACCTGTTTGGACGAAACAATACCAATATCCGTACGCAGATAACGATTTTGTCAATTCAGAAATAAAAAAATTATTAAAGAATAATATAATACAACCTAGTAGAAGTCCTTATAACTCACCAGTTTGGACAGTACCAAAAAAGGGTATAGATGAAAATGGAAAACCCAAGAAAAGATTAGTGATAGATTTTCAAAAATTAAATTCAAAAACTATAACAGATAGATATCCTATTCCGGACATAAACATGACAATACAAGCGTTAGGTAAAGCTAAATATTTTTCTACGATAGATTTAGAAGCAGGATTTCACCAAATTATGATAAAAAAAGAAGATAGGGAAAAAACAGCATTTTCCATAAATGGAGCTAAATATGAATTCATACGAATGCCCTTCGGATTAAGAAATGCACCCTCAATATTTCAAAGATGTGTTGATGATATTCTACGAGAATATATAAATAAATTTGCGTTTGTATATATCGACGACGTGTTAATATATTCCTCGACACCTGAAGAACATATTAAACACATCCAAATAATAGTAAGCGCATTACATAAAGCAAATATGAAAATCTCCGATGAAAAATCACACTTCTTTAAAAATCAAGTCGAATATTTAGGACATATAATAACACAAAATAGGATAACGGTAGATCCTAAGAAAGTAGAAACATTAGACAAGTATCCGATACCTCAAACCCTGAAAGAATTAAGGTCATTTTTAGGTATGGCGGGATATTATAGGAAATTTATACAAGGATATAGCAAAATAACAAAACCACTAACCATACATCTACAAGGAGAAAATGGTATAACAAGTAAAAAAATGTCAGCTAAGAAAGAAATTAAATTAGATAAAGAAGCCATAAAAGCTATACAAATAATTAAAACAAAATTAAAAGAACAAGTTGAACTATTTCAACCAGATTTCTCAAAACCTTTTGATTTAACTACAGATGCGAGTAATTTTGCCATAGGAGGAGTCTTATCACAAGAAAAGAAACCTATATTTTTTATATCAAGAACATTAACAAAAACAGAAGAAAATTATTGTACAACGGAAAAAGAATTATTAGCAATAGTATGGGCTATTGGAAAACTTAGGAATTATATTTACGGTATAGCAGATTTAACTATACACACTGATCACCAGGCTTTGATATTTTCTATTTCGGACAAAAATCCAAATATAAAACTAAAAAGATGGAAACATTTTATACAAGAATCTGGAGCAAAAATAGTATACAAACCAGGAAATCAAAACGTAGTAGCAGATGCATTATCAAGACAAAAATTAACACTTCAACAATAGAATCGATGCACTCGACACGTAGTTCACCAAACGAAAACTATACATACGCAAAACAAACGATAAATTCATTTAAGAATCAAATCATATTAAAGAAAACTGAACGAAATAAAAAAGAAACACAAACGACCTTTCCAAAGTATCACAGACACATTATTGAATACCAAAACACTGAATATCTAACAAAAACCTTAAAAGAAATTTTTACACCTAATTTCAATAACGCGATTAAAATCGATGAACAAGAACTATTCTCAATAAAATCACTACTAAGTAAACATTTTCTAAACTACAAGCTCTTTATAGCACAAAATCTAGTCGAAGACATAACAGACAAAAACAGGCAATTGGAAATTATAACAAATACACATAACCGAGCGCATAGAAATGAGAAAAATAACGCGATGGAAATTAGACAACAATATTTTTGGCCCGATATGGCGAAACAAATCAAAAACTTTGCACGAAACTGTTCAAATTGTTATGAACAAAAATACGAGCGTAGACCAACAAAACAACTGATAGGGAGAACACCAGCAACAAATCTACCAGGAGAATCTATAAGTATGGATATATTCCACATAGGAAATAGAACATATATAACTAGTATGTGTAGGTACTCAAAATATTTATTAATGAGAGAAATAGCAGATAAAGTCAACACCGTAGACAAACTAGAAGAAATTCTCACACTTACATACCCATATTGTAGAAACCTACAAACCGACAATGAGAGTATATTCACATCGATATCTTGTTTGTCACTATACCGACGACTTCATATAACACATAATCGTACGCCAACAGCTCATTCGACATCAAACGGTTCAGTTGAACGCTTGCATAGCACACTGATAGAAATCGCAGCAACATTAGCTAAACAAAATAACACCGATCCAGTTACGGAAATATTTAACGCAGCATACGAGTATAATAGGACAATACACTCGGTGACCAAACAAAAACCGGTAGAAGTATTTTTTAATAGGAAGAATTATCCAGAAATAAAACAATTGATTGAAAAAAACAAAGACAAAGTTTTAGAATATCATAATAAGAAAAGAACACAAAAAGTTTATGAACCAAAACAAATAATTTACGCACTATCAAAACGACGTACAAAAACTGAACAAAAATATCTAAAATACATAGTTATAGAAAACCGTGAGGACACAGTTTTAGTAGAGAGAGGAGGAAGACAACATGTCTTACATAAAGATAACATTCGTAATACTCCTATTGAATTTAATAATAAACATAAAAGCATACACAGTGAGCAATCTAAAAAATAAAAAATTTATATTCACCGAAACTGACGACGCATACCTATATGAAGATACCGAATTTTTATATCATTTATTTAATTTAACGACAATAATGGAAAGATACAAACAGATAGAATATAGATCAATTGGCAGGACACAACAGGATATTATAAACGAAAATAGAATCTCAAATTTAATTGAACAAACTATTTCACACTCAATACAAAAAAGATCAATAAACATTTTAGGGACTATAATAAAATTTATAACTGGGATTCCAGATCATGACGATCTTATTGAAATAAAAACACATTTAAATGAAATAATAGAAAATAATAATCAACAGAGAGTCATTAACTCACACTTTGAACGGTCAATCTCAAAGGTTGATCCTCAATCAATCTCAACAAGCCTGGTCATATCAGAAACTTTGAAGGAATTAGAAACCCTATTCGAAACTATAAATTCTGTAAAGACAGGAAATTACTTGTCTAAGTCTTTAAATTTAAATGATATAAAACAAATAATAAAAACGAAAAGTTAGATATTCCAGTTTTAAATGTAATGGAATACTCTACAATAAATGTAATTAGAATTAAGGATACATATGTAATCATTTATAAATATCCTTTAATAACGCAAAAATGTAAATTATTTAAAATAACATCATTAAGCTATCTGCATGGCAAATATATATTAGACAAATATATAGCTCAATGTAATATAAATAATTATTCAAGAGTAAAAGAATGTAAACAATCACTAAATACTTTTATATGTAAAACCAACAAGGATAATGAATGTATTTCGAAATTAGTGCTAAAAGAAAAAGCAAATTGTAAAACTATTGAAGAAACAAATGCAAATATCACAATATTAGATTATGGTAATATAATATTAGATGGAAAATATGAAATTAATAACGAAACTATCTCAGGAGTAAACTTGATCCAGTTCAATGACACCATTAAAATAAATGGACGAAAGTACATAAACATACAGGATACAATAAAACAGATAATCCAACATGAAGGCACCATAACAATTGATGAAGTAATCAACTCCAATGAAGAAACTAAATTTACGAATATCCGGAAGTTACATAAACTACTCATTCCAATCGAAGATCACCCGATCCAAACTTTTTGCTACACAATTACAACATTTGGAATTATAATCCTGATAATTTGGACACTACTCAAATTAATCAAACTACGACAAGTTACTCAAGAAAGAAAGAAACTACACGAACTCCAAAAACTCACAGCCAACTTTACATTATAAAAATGAGGACATTTTGTTTTTTTTTTAAGAGGGAGGAGAGTTAATACCAGTATCAACGACATTTATACACAAGTATATGAGAAACGCTGATAAAGCCAGCTCTGCCTAAACAAATAAACAAGAGTATCAAAACAAGACTTTGAACTCATATCTGAATACAAGACATGCATAGGCCACAAGATAAGCCGCATGATAAGCACTTGTTTATAATAAATAATAAGATTAGACTTTAGACCTAAGCCACAAAACATGGATATGTTATCAACTTAACGAATAGTATATAAGACATAGGATAATACAAAAACATGTTCATTTTAACTATGTAATTCAAAAGAATAAAGTTCATATTCAGCAAAAGAATATATAGTTTTTGAAACCATTCATAAGTATATGAATTAACTCACGCGCAAACCCTTTTAGCTGACCAAGCATCTTTGGTCACGTAGGCCGGCTCAAGCATAGGTTAGATTATAAACTTTAAAGTTAAGTGTAGTCAGTTTTATAATAAAGCTCAAGAGAAGCACGTAGTGCTGATTAATAAACGCATTGTTTTATTTTTTATGTTATACAAAAGTTGCAAAATAGCATAACCAAATACGGTACCATGATCGTGTATATACAAACACACATTTATATATATATAAACGAATAAAACGTTCTTGGTATCGTATTACGTAAATATTAAATTGATTACTTAAGTTATGCCGGGTCGTTGACAGTAATAATGAAATGTCGAATCAGCACAACGGCCCTAAGTAAATTACGCTAAGCATAGTTTAAGAATGACATAATAATTTAATAAAGAACCTGACGGTAAACCGCACAGTACGGTGAAAGGTCTTTTATTCAAAATAAACCATTTTCTGTGCCGTCGCAGAAAACGTAACTCGCGCGGAAAAAGATACGGTAAAATCCTTATAAAAGGATAATAGTCTAACAATTCGCAAGGTGGCGGCGAGCTCGATACCCGCGAGTAACAACCAAAATTTTAATTAAAAATAAAAACAACGCTTAAATCAACAAGCTTAAGTATTTGCACGTCGCGCCTAGACGTAGCCAGCGAGGGACTGAGGAGAGAATCGGACTAAGCTGTGGACATCCCCATTAAATATAAAATAATAAAATATGATAATTTTTACGTATACTCGTTTTTGACGGTTATTTCCTGGACGCAGGCGAAATTATTTAATTACACCAACTCACACTACATGATGATTTCAACTGGGAAAGTTGCTATTCACGACCAATATAGTATTTTGCTACATAAAACTAACTTGACGAATTATGAAACTAAAGCGACTGATACGGAAGGGCTGCTTGAACAGTTTCCACATTCTCCTGCAAGGAAATTGCTCCAAACGGATGCTGGTCAGATCCTCGTTTTATTGGAGACTCTGAAGACCCATCACCGACATTCACGTGGTATCAACATTACAGGTACTGCACTGAAATACATCGCAGGGACACCCGACTTCGACGATTTTAACGAGGTCGCAACCAAAGAACGTGAACTGATTGAGGCTAATGAACGGCAGATTACAATTAACACTCAGCTTCAGACAAGAATAAATAATCTGACACGAGCAATGAATGACCTACTTAAAATTACAAAAGAAAAAATTGTGGACACAGGGCATTTATTTGGGTTGCCTACAGCAAGAAACAGGGCAGTACTAGCAGACCTCACAAACATACTTAGTTCATTCAGTAACACTAGGAAAGCATAACATAATTGATCCCGTCATTTTAGATAGTGATGATACTAAAATTTTGCTATTTGCCGAACACTTTGCCAATATTACTATAAGCGATATTTTAACAGCCTTTAAGCTAAGAATATTGCAGGATAGTGATAATATTTATTTCGTAGTTAAATATCCTAAAATCAGCAAAATTTGTAAAAAAATTAGGCTTTTACCTGTAATTCATAGTAAGAAGATAATTAACTTAGAAACAAATATAGCAGCACACTGCGCTCCCGACTACCAACCTCCCACAAACTGCAAAAATGCTGCAACCCTTACATTTTGCCAGCCACTTGCTTCAGCCTCATGCGTGGAACAGCTATTGAATCATAATTCAGCGCAATGCAAAACAACTTCAGCAGAACACATCGCCCCTATTGAAGAAAAATAGTGGTAAATGACCAGTGCGTTGAGATCTCAGAGGGAACACGGTCAAGCGTTACTATAAAGGGCACCTTTCTCGTTATGTTTGAAGGTAATGTCACCATAAACGGAACTAATCATGTCAACTGGAAAAAAGTTGTTAAATCCCACCCCGAAGCCCCTCCTTCAACGATAGTAAAGTTTACGGAACATATAAAAACTCTATCATTGCCGTATCTGGAAGAGGTACATGTAAAGAACTTAAAGCATATTGCATCACTACAACAAGAAATGGCAACCAAACATTTGATCTCAATTGGTTCACTGGGGCTAGTGGCTACGATCATCATTTTTATGATAATAGCCTACTTTTGGTCCAGGAAGCAGCGAAAGCTAGCTATCATTGAAGTGATTAGAAACGCTGACACTGCAACCCCACCCGACGTGTAAGAGGCACCGAGGACGGTCGCTTTCAAAAGGGGGAGTAGTTAACACACATAGCCAAACCACCATCTGCTTATTCATTTCACCTGTAGTGCATCGAAGTGCTTACGATGCAACTTACCTTCCGCGCATGACCACAACAGCAATAACAACAGTATGCGAAATCAGCGACAATAACATTCCCATAGGTACGGAAAGTGCTGACGCTTTGTCTGCAGAGTAGCGTGTGACAGCAATAACGACAACAACGGCGAACCGCAGTGGCAGCGGCAGCGACGCTTAGGGTAGCGTTAAGTTAGGAATTGGCTTTTGTTTAGGGAAATAGTTAGTCTAAGACCGACTCTGTAATCGAAAAGATTTGGCTGCTCCTGCATAGCAGGAGAAATAAAAGTTTAAAAAATTATAAGTGAATAGACTTCATTATTTACACCAAACAAAACAATGAGCTGTAACTCGCCAAGCACGTGCACCAATATTCCAAGCGTCCTAACACCACTTTCTTCGAACATGACCACAAATGACCCAGCTCAGGCCATCGGCGACGCCACCGATGAAACTCAGAACACCGCATCAGTCGTAGCTGTGTCCAGCTGCAAGCTCCCGCAGTTCTGGTCCATCCAGCCTCGTTTGTGGTTTGTCCAGGTCGAAGCAGCGCTACAGGTGGCCCGTATCACAAATGACGCATCACGCTACAATCACATCGTCAGTGCCTTGGACACTGATTCAATGTTGCAGCTAGCGGACTTCCTGCAGAATCCACCAAAGACCGACAAGTACGCGAAACTGAAGGACGAGATATTGAAGCGGTTTTCAGAATCCAGCGACCGCCAGCTTCACCTAGCGCTCACGGAGGTTCAACTCAATGACAAAAAACCTAGCCAGCTTCTGCGCCAGCTCAGAATTCTCATGGGCGACAGGGCCTCAGAGGACTTACTGCGTATAAAGTGGTTGGCATTGTTACCACCATCTACCAGTCGGTGTCTCAAACTACTCCGAGATGCCCCTCTAGATGAGCTTGCTGAAGTCGCAGACGAGCTGATGGAAAACCAGGCTGGCCATTCCGTCATGGCAACACATCACCAGCCCAGGCAGCACACAGGGGCGACAAATTCGAGAATTCACTGCTCACCAGCATGGCAAAGGACGTGTCCGGCCTTAAACTTGCCATAGCCGACCTGGTGACCTGTATCAAGGAACAGGGGATTACTCGAGACCGACCCCAAGCAGCATCTGGCCGTCTCCAGCAGTCATCATCGAAGGAAAAGCCAGCCTCAGACAGGAAGAAGTTTTGCTACTATCACCGTCTCTATGGGTCCAGAGCCAAAAAGTGCGAGCGTCCTTGCACCTTCAACTCATCGACGGAAAACTAACCTCGCTGTCGACCATCCAGGCGGCCGGCGACAGCATAGAGGCTAACACACCACCAACCAGAGAGCATCGCCTTCACATTTATGATCGCACAACAAACATGCGATTTCTTGCCGATTCTGGATCAGTGATCTCTCTCATGCCCAAGTTCGCCATCACTTACACGCTCAAAAAAGATGATCTGACTCTCTTCGCAGCCAACGGGACCGTTATCCGAACCTACGGTCGAAAAATCATCACCCTCGACTTCAGTCTTCGCCGTACATTTAATTGGCCTTTCATAATTGCAGATGTCAAGTCAGCCATTCTCGGTGCAGACTTCCTGGTCCACTTTGCATTGCTTCTAGATCTCAAAGGACGAAGTCTCATCGATACAATCCGTCATGCACAACTCAGGGCACACTATCTGATTCCACGGTACATAGCATTTCAACAATCGACCGCTCCATCTGTCCTGGTGCACATGACGCCAAATATCTGCAACTACTCAACCAATTCATCGAGATAACTCATCCCAGCACCAATCCTGTCACAGCCACTGACAATCAAGTCGCTCATTATATTGAGACAACTGGGCCACCAGTATTTGAGCGCCCACGACGTCTCACCGGCGAGAAGCTACAAATAGCCAAAGATGACTTTGACCTCCTGCTACATCATGGCGTGATCCGTCCATCGAGCAGCCCATGGGCCAGCCCTATCCACATGGTGCCCAAGAAGACTGGTGGATGGCGCACCACAGGTGACTATCGAAAACTCAACGCCAGCATAGTTCCAGATCGATATCCAGTCCCTCATGGGGATGACATTCTCCAGCGTCTCCATGGATCCACCGTTTTCTCCACCATCGACTTAGTCAGGGCTTACCATCAGATACCCATGGCCAAGTAAGACATTGCCAAAACAGCTGTAACCACTCCTTTTGGACTTTTCGAATTTCTGGGTATGCCACCCGCACTACGCAACGCCACGCAGACTTTCCAAAGGCATATGGACAACATCCTCAGAGATTTGAACTTCGTGGGCTGCTTCATAGACGATAGACGGTCTATTCTCAGTCCCACGAACAGCACCTACGACATCTCACCACCATCTTTGAAGTCCTGCGTGCACATCATCTCACCATCAATCCAAAGAAGTGCCAGTTTGGCAAGTCTGAAGTCATCTACCTGGGGTACACCATCAACAAAGACGGCTACACTCCACCCGCCGAACGCACGCAAGCAATCGCCGATTACACAAAGCCAGAAACCGTCAGCGATCTACGTCGTTTCCTGGGGATCGTCAACTACTACCGGCGAGCGATCCCTCAAGCGGCCCAGATACAATCACCACTGACGGACTTTCTCAAACATGCCAAGAAGAAGGACAACATTAAAATCCAGTGGACACCTTCTGCGGGGCCGTTCTTGAACAGCGACACAAGGACTCATGGCAACCACTGGCCTTTTTCTCCCGCAAGCTCAGTCCAGCTGAGACCAGATACTCCACGTACGACCGTGAACTTCTAGCCATCTTTGCTGCCATCAAGTTTTTCAAGCACATTCTCGAGGGAAGAAACTTCAGCATCTTCACCCACCACAAACCAATCATCTACGCATTTTCTCAACGTGCTGACAAGGCATCACCTCGCCAACTACGTCAATTGGACTACATCTCACAGTTCTCAACTCAGATTTTCCATACCAAGGGCACAGAAAACGTCGTAGCTGATGCGCTTTCGAGGATTAATGCCATAACCATGCCAACCAAACTTGATGCTGAGACCATTGCACTGGCACAACTCCAAGACGACCAGCTTAATGATGTCCAATCCAGCACATCTCTCAAGCTGCACCTGCTGAACATCGAAGGTCACGATATACTATGCGATGTGACCAATAATACTGTGCGACCTTATCTTCCACAGCCACTCAGACGACAAGCCTTTGACATCATCCATGGTCTTTCTCATCCTAGTGGCAGGGCCACAGCCAAGGAGCTCACCGGAAGATTCGTCTGGCCAAGTATTAGGAAAGACGCACTCCTCTGGTCCAGACACTGCATACCATGTCAACGTTCCAAGGTCCATCGTCATAATCGCACCACACCAAGTCACATTGACGTACCAGACAATCGCTTCGAGCACGTCCACCTGGATCTCATAGAGCTGGCCAGAGTCAAGGACCTTCGCTACTGTCTGACGATCATCGATCGCTTCAGCAGATGGCCACACGCCATACCACTCAGTAACATGACAGCTGCGACAGTTGCACACGCCTTTTACACTCACTGGATCTGTCAATTCGGTACACCTTTGACAATCACCACTGATCAAGGTCTGCAATTCGAATCAGCACTGTTCTCACGAATGCTGGGCATTCATCGTATCAGAACGACACCGTATCATCCTCAATCGAACGGTTTGGTGGAACGTTAGCACCGCACACTCAGGGCGGCTCTCATGAGCAACAATGAGACACCTTGGCCGGACATGCTACCGTTAGTTCTACTAGGACTCCGAACCGCATACAAACCAGATCTGAAAGCATCTCCTGCTGAAATGCTTTTCGGGACTACACTGCGCATACCCGGTGATTTCTTCGTTACAACAAGCACACCAGCTGATCCACAAACATTCGTGAGGAAATACAGGCAAATCATACAAGCAATCAGGCCAACACCAACAGCTCATCACACCAAACACAAGCTGTTCCTACTCCAAAACCTTGACACGTGCACCCACGTCTTCAAGAGAGTAGACTCCATCAAGAAGCCTCTGGAACAACCATACACTGGCCCCAATGAAGTCATCCAGCATGTAGACGACAAAACCTACATCATCAGGATCAATGGGGCAGACAAACCAGTCTCAATCGACATGCTGAAGCCAGCATACATTGAGTTAACAGACAACCCAAAACCCACACCACCCAACCCAACCTTTCTCCTTCAGACCAAGTCACTGGGAGGGGAGTGGATGTGGCGGCCGACAGCACTCATTTGCCATCCCTGTCAAACAACGAGTCTCGCTCACCAGCCATTAAGCAAAATGACAGTTCAACGAGTCGGCCATTACGAAATCGAAGAAAGCAAACACTACAACCACGCAAAGATGACTCATTCCTTTTTACCTCAACCTTCTAAGCAACCAGACGTGCAACCAGACGTGCAGCGCTCCACCGTATTTTGTTCATCAACTTATAAATATCTTTCTGGGACAAAGCTGCAGGAAATATAGTGAGAATTGCGAGTAATAGACTTTTTAATGTTTAAATAAAGAACGCGAATAAACTAAACATACATATAGGTGTACGATATATGGATACATATGTATATAATTTGCATTAAGAGCAATACAAACACACCTTTGTGTACATACCCGTTAAAGCTCGTAGTCTTAAAAAAGTAAAATTTATCCATTTATTTGGCATTTTATTTAATTTAGTTTAGCAAATATGGATAGTTTAAACATTAACGTAAAATTTAAGCTCATTTCCACCAACATAAATAGCATTCCCCCATATGACGGAACAGAGATGCACTATTAAATTTTGTGCAGCGTATAGATTACATGTGTCCAATGTTAGACAGTTTTATTGATGAAGAATTTAAAATTCTGTTAGTTGGCCAGATTAAAGATAAAATTATTGGAAGTGCTAGAAGATCCATTTTAATTAATGGAAATTCACTTACATGGCCAGAAATAAAAAAGACCTTATAGATAATCATGGCGAAAAGAATTCAGTTGATGAACTCATTGACAAAATTAGAATTTGTAGATGTACTTCTACAATTGAAACTTTTTTTAATTCCCTTAATACTTTATTAAGTCGGTTAAATAACGCATCAACTTTTTGTGGCAATAGCTCTTCTAGTATAAAAGTTAACAAATGACTCCCATGCCATGACTTTCACTCTAAACATCACATCACTACGCTAAATCCATTCGCAGGGAACATGCGACATCAGCAGTTTTGGATGATTCCCATCAACCTTGAAGTCATTATGCTCCCACGCCAGTTGGCAGCGCTCGCAATCAGATGCTAGCTGCCAATAGACTAAACAAACAAAGTCGGCAATAAAAGGAACCACAACGTATGAACAGCTGCGGTTCCAGTTTCCTACATGTTTTGTAATTCATAGAATTAAGTACATAGAATAAGGTATATGAACTAACATATAGGTAGCTGTTAGTTCAATTTTAAGTTAAGCCACAAAATTATATTCTCAATAAAGCTAGTAAGTCTTTAGCAGCCAAGCAATCAAGTTTGATTTTATTCAAAGTATACTTTAATAAGTTTTCAACCAACAACAACCCACTTGGAACTGTTTGAGCTTGTTCACCAAGTCGAGCGAATAGCAAGTACAAACGCAACTGGCACCAAAGGACTTATTCAACTGGCTTCCAACGCAGCACGAAAGGACATAGAATCCTGGAAAAAAAGACACCATGCTGAAACTCTTAGTGTAAGAATTATAATTAGTAAAACAGTGAAAAGTTTGTTAACAAAAGTGAATAGTTGTTATTAAACGTTTTATCATATAAAAAGGTGAAATAAGTTCAAAATGAACGAAGCACATATTAGGAAACTATTTGATGCCTTTGCAAGTAAAGTTACGCAATCGGTATAAGCAAACATAAATGAGATAACGGAAAGAGTGAGCAAGTAAGAAATACCAAATCAAGTAAAAGAATACGAATCAATTTCCGTAGTTAGTGGTGTGACTTGAGAAGAGCCTTTAGACATTGTCAAAACACTTCCTGAATTTAACGGGGACGAGACACGTTATGTTTCGTGGAGGCAAGCGGCATTTGCCGCACACAAACTATTTGCGCCCTATAGAGGTAGCTCTAAATATTATCAAGCCGTTGCAATTGTAAGAAACAAAGTTGTAGGTCGTGCTGATGCCACGTTGGCCTCCTTTAACACGGTAATAAATTTTCAAGCTATAATAGCCAGTCTTGACTTCGCTTTCGCAGATAAGCGACCAATTTAGCTATTACAACAGGAATTATCGACTTTAAGACAAGACCCCTCCAGTGTCACCAAATTTTATGAGGAGGTAGAGAAAAAATTAACTCTTATCATAAACAAAATACTCGTAATTATGTCTCACGAGGGAAATTCCGAACTAATTACATCACTTAACGACAAATACCGTAGTGACGCAAGTTATATGTACATACATGTACATATATACATATATGTGGGAATATAGATGGGTGGCAACTCCGCCAACGAAGGCGAGTAGGTTGCAAAGACAGCGAGAACAGAAGCTAAAGTTAGTCGTTAAACTGGTGTCATCGGCTGAAGGTGTTTCTTCGATATTACTGATCTAATATTTTCGTTATTTTGTGAAGTAAAATGTAATCCGCACATTACTTTAATATAATACTTTCAAATATCTTTGTGAGCTGTAATTTTAAACAAAGAGTAATTAAACTGTAAAAACTGAATTCAAAAAACTGTAATTAACAAACGGTGATTTTGATAAAAGTTAAATAATAAAGCGTATTTCAAAAATCTGTGTAGTGTCGTCATTTAAATTGGAAGCGTGTTGTGGTGGCAAATCCCACATATATATATATATATATAAGTTAACACAGCACTTCAGACAATTCCCACCATCGGTCAGCAACTCAGTACGAAACTCGAAACCCAGCAATAGCTGACGTCGCATCAGCAATATTAGCGGCTTCACACGCGCATCCGATTAACTGCTGACTATAGGGAACGTGACCCGGTACAAGCGTAGGTTTAATTTAGACTTAAGGTAAAAATTGTATTCAGCTTTAAGACATCATTTTAATAATAAAGACGCAGACGCGAGTCCGCTATCCCTTTTTTAAAAATAAAAACCAAAAACTAATGGTTTAATTTATATAAATAATAATTTACATACTTATCATATACTTACACATAATTACTTAAATATAAACATACATATATGTACATGCACAGCTAGACGAAAACCAATAACTTGTAAACAAATGAGATGTTAACCATGTAATACGAAATAATGCAACAACGAACAATGAAGACACTTGTTTGTCAACAACATGTGCAGCAACAATGCTATGATAAAATAACATTCATCGGCGATCAGGACAACCGCCAAATCACCTGACAAATGTCTGTAGCTAATGTTGTTGTTGTCATAGCAGTAATGATCAAACCAAAGAGCGACCGTTGAATGGTCCGATTAAGCAAACAACAAATTGAAAGGATAGCGGATATAAAATTTTTGTTTTTAAGTTTCGGATGCTAATGAATAAAGTCATATTATTCTGACTCGCAGTTCGTGGATTTATTTTTCTTTAACTCGCGTGTGGCAACTCTTCTTCAACGATTTCCAGCACGCCGCCACCGCAGAGGGATTTCAATAAGCCTTAGCGGCAGTGCATTTGGAAAAATTCCACAATCTTATATTTAGGTGCAAAGTCGATTTTCTTGTAACTTGTATAAGTTAACGTAGCTGCTAGTATCCCATATGCTGCTACTTCGTGGTACCAATCAATGTGAATATAGAAACAATTTATTTTACCCGTGTAATTTTGTATTTAAATAACAAAATGAAGTGTGTAGTGAAAAACTGTGTCAATGGTAGAAGAAATAAAAATGTGAAGAAAAAATTTTATATGTTTCCGAACGATAAAGGGCAGCAAAAAAGTGGATCCAATTTTGTAGAAATAATCAAGCATTTAAGCCGAAAACATGGCGAATTTGCATGGACCACTTCAACGATGAAGACATTATTGGAAACGGGATGTACGAAATGGGTAAGTTGATAAATCACTTTGTTTTAAAATATTTTAATTTTAAACTTTTCATAGGCCTTGCCGCCAAAAGGACTTTGAAACCAGAAGCTATTCCCTGCTGCTATAACGTTGCAGCTAGTGAAAATGAGCAGCGAGCCACCAGAGCTGAGCGCAGGGAAAATAAGAAAATAGTGACTTCATTGTTGATAAAGAAGTGCGAGTACAGTGTATACCTGCTGAAGATTTTAACGTGACTGAGGATTGTGCAGACCTTTCAATGGAAAATAGTTTGAATGAACTGTGCACTGAAGACGCTGCTATTAAAGAAAGTTCAGGCCAAGGAGACAAACTAAAAATGCTAGAGAAAAAATTGTAAGTGAAGATTTTTTTCAAGATGTAGATGTGGAAGAAAAGTTATAGGGGATTTTTACGGACGGTCAGATAAAAAAAATTGAAAAACGGATCTAAAAGGCAAATTTGGACGCAAACTGACATAGTCAACTCCATTACACTATATTCTGCTAGTGCAAAAGGATATAGGCTTTTAAGAAGAAGTAATTTTCCGCTTCCAGCAGTTCGCACGCTTCAGTCATGGGCCCAGAAGGTGGAAACAAAGCATCCGATACTGTCTTACCACCTGTGAAGAATGTTCAAGTCGGAATGCTTAGAGGTTTGTGGTTTATAAAATACATACAAATATGTACTTTCCTTTACATCCTGTGCAAATAGAACTTACAATATTCAAATCGATTTTCAATTCAATCGATTTCCATTTTTTACGATTTTGACCGCAATGTGACGACAGATATTACTAACTATATAATTAAAACAGCGAAAAATTGTGCATACAACGTTGTTGGTATTGTTTGCGATTTAGGTGGAACCAACAGAAGCCTTTTAAATAGCTTAAATATTAGCCCAGAAAAACCATGGTAGGTGCATTTACTAAGCTGAGTATTTGCAACTCTTTGTAAGAGAGTACAGTATTTTTTCTTTGGGTTTTTTCATGTTTAAAGAGATTGAGGTATAAGTATTTATAATTTCAGGTTTATATTCGAAGAAACTAAGATTTACGTGTTTGCGGACGTTCCACATCTCATAAAACTATTAGGAAACCACTTCTTAGATGACGGTTTTTTGATTGATGGCAAAAAAGTTACGAAGGATATAATATATCATGTTCTTAAGCTGACGTTTGGTAAAACCCTTTCTATCACGCATAAAATAAGCTCCCGTCATTTAAAATTGGCAACAAAATTATTTTCTCATACTGTTACACATTCAGTATCGCGAGCAGCGAGTTTGGGTCATTTAGGTGAAGAAAATTGGCGTGAATGTTTCAAGCTACTAAAAACAGTAAATAATGATTTATTTTTTATGCTTACAATTTTATTTATAACTGATTTACTTAACATAGACTAACGATTGGTTCGATGTGATGAACCTCAAAGTTCCACACGCATATAGTCGCAATCGAATGAATGCATATGGGCTTGTGCTTACAGAGCAGGACAAGATCTTGGACGATATGACATAAATGGTAACAGAAATGGCGGGCAATAAATAGGAAGTGTTTATTGCCATTTCAAAAAGGTTCAAATGATATACTAATTTTTTTGAATTATTGAATTTTAACTAAACTTTACTATATTAGGAATTTTGCAATCAATCAATGCTCTCAAACTGCTGCGTGCGGAATTAGAAAATTGTTTTGGTATTAAGTACATACTTACGTATCGACTAAATCAAGATGTACTAGAAATTTTTTTTTGGGTGATACGCGGTAAGGGCGGGCTGTATGACCATCCTGATCAGCAGGAATTTAAATATAGGCTAAGATCGTATCTTTTAGGACGTAATCAGGGTATACTGTCTACTAGCGCCAATGTAGAAGAAGACGATACACCTGATCTTGAGAGTTCCTTCTTTTCCTTTAACAGGTAATTTTATTTTGTATTTACTTAAAAAGACTTTAATTAATTCATTACGTTACATTTAACAGGCACTATTTTGTCAAAAGTTTGCGATTCAAAATCAGGCGATACTGTAAACTGCGATGATATTGGCTAAATTGACCAGCTGGAGTATGATGGTGTGGAAAATGTAGCTGGCTATTTATGCCACAGGCTGAAGAACGTACTGCTGCACATTGTTGAATCGGATCAAAGCAACAATTCATCCACATGGGTTAACCATTTGAGTGAAGGAGGTTTGACGAAGCCTACACCACAATTTGTTGAAAAAGTGGCATGGATGGAAAACATTTTTACGGACATCAATAAAGATTCTCTTTATGCATGCAAAGGTTACATTCAAATACTTATCGACAAGGCTAGGGACATTGAATGCGATCTAGAGGCTAAAAAGTTGTTTTTTAGATCTCGAATGTTCTTTGAAATTCGAAAACTTAATGCCAATATTGCGAAATTCAATTATAAAAGGAACGTAAAATAAGCAAATTTAAGAAATAAATGTATAGATTATATAAATAACTTTTAATATGACTAAAATATAACTAAAAATATTTTAAAATGAAAAAAGACTAAATAATCTGCGTCGATTCATATTCAAATAAAAAACACAAGCAGAATAAAATAAAAGACATTATAAAATCTGAATTTTTTAATTTAAATATTTCTTTTAATTTTAAGTTTTATGTTAAATATTCAAATTGATCTATAATTGTAATTATTTTCATATTTAACTTGCACTGTGATTTTTGTAAATGAGTTAATTTTTCCATTTTTTGTTTGGTGCGTATTTTAATAGAACAATTAAAAAAAATATTTATATTGCAAAATAATAATTGATTAAAAGGGTAGGTGTAGAAAACACAAGCAGAAATAAAACTTTATTGAAATTTTTACCAATTAAATTATATGGTCCGAAAGTTAGCATTAAAGTTATAGCCTTCATTGACGAAGGGACTAGGGTTACTTTAATAGAAGAAGAAACTGCAAATGAAATTGGCCTTAGGGGCAGAAAGGAATTCCTTCGACTCAAATGGTTTGATGACCAAACCACCAGCGGAGTCTCAAAGCTTGTGAACTTAGAAATATCGGGTTCACTAAATAAAAATAAAAGGTTTTATATCAATGGCGTCCGAACAACAAAAAAGTTAATTTTACCTTCTCAAACGTTACGTGCGGAACTAATTAAAGAACAAAATAAGGAGTTACGGAATTTACCAATCTGTATTTTCCACTAAGTCACCTTTTTGCTGTGCACTTCAAATTCTTTATATTTTCGCACGCACTCACCTTCTCGATCACCGCAAAGTTTTGTTTTATAAAAAATAAAAAAAAGAAAAAATGGAAAAATGAATTTGCTTCAATGTGCATACGCGTGTATATACATATGTATAATGCGGTTTTTTTTTTGGTTTATGTACAATTTTAATGTTCACTTTATAAAATAATAATAATTAGCGGTTGATAATTCCGACACGGGATGAAAAATGAAGAAAACTGAAAGAGGAAAAAAACGCCGTTCAAATGTTCGCACACGCGTACAGGTCGCTGCTGAGATCGAAAGCGATTTTAAATCTTAAAAAGGAAAACTAGCGAAGTGGTAGCCCCACAGAATACAATTAAAGTGTTCAGTAAGACCTCGGAGGGGCACTATCAAAGCGTATAAATCAAAGCGAATTTCTCAAGCGTTAAATATCTGAGCGAAAATGTCTCGATATAATTTTAATAATAATAATAATCGAGGAAATGGACATCAACAATGGCGTAATCAAGGTCCTCCTTCACAATTTCAGTTCCAACAGCAACAACAGCCGCATCAGTACCAGCCACAAGAGCAGTACACATCAACGATCGATCAACCTCGTTCCTCTAGGGGTAGGGGTGGATATCGTCGCGGTGGCATGTCAAATAAACCAAAAGAAAATGTTCGCATCCCGCTGGATGTTAAAGAACGTGGAACTATGCCGACTGGTCAGCACCTGTCGAAAACTAATTCTGAGTTAAAAACGATCCTCTCTATTTAGAGGCGTTGTTCCCCACACCGTCTGAAGAATTAGTGCCAATAGCAGAAGAATTAAACCATTTTCCCGAGTTGGATCGTTTAACAACATTAATAAATGAATCTTATGAAAACTTTTCTGCGCATAATTTAAATTTTAAGCGAAGTGTATCTCTTTCTGCGTATGCCTATTATATGTATATCAGTATTTTCATGGGCTCGCATATTATATTTGAAAAAATTAAATAAGTATCGCTTAACTACTGAAGAATTTCAGTTTATTGATGTTATTTATGAGCAGGGTAATTTTAGACTTCCAAAAACAATTACCATATTTTTATCAGGTCTTGGAAATTTTACAATACCTTCAAGTGTTGAAACGAAATTCAATACAAAAAATTATAGTTATGATCAACATGGATATTTTGAAAATTTTGATACTTTATATTATTTATGTACTTCTTATCCTTGTATAAGTTAACAACACGCTTCCGGACAACATTTCAATTCCACCGAAATCGCTGACGATGCGTCTGGAGCTGAGCGTGCGGAAATTATTTTTCAAACTGCAGAAGCCAGGTACTCCACTGCCAACGATATTGCTGACGACGCGCTCAACGAGGTGCGCGTGACAACAACAAACACTATCGCTGCTACTGCGCTGGCAAGTCACGCGGCAGAGCGTGTGCAGTTTATTCAGACAGGTATTTAGGCGTAGTCGCCGCTGCAATAGTTTTAAAAAGTTCAGTTGTATTTACTCGCTCAACCTTTACGGCTGCCTTTGCTCCGAAGCAAGGAAAATAAAGAACATTATAAACTTATAAACAACCGGTCTTGTCATTGGCGCCCAACGTGGGGCCACAACAAAATCCTTGTAAAGGATAATTTCGTGGCCGCGGTGCTCGGACGCACGCCAAGCCGAGGCGTAGCCATCGAGGGACTAAACTATTACTACAATATGAAAGAATCTATGTAAGTAGAGTGCTCGAGATATTGACATATTCGTTGAATTAAAGCATCAGCTTAAAAAATATTAATATAAATATTAATTTAAGTAAAAATTGTTTTAATTTGAAAATAAAAAATTTTAAAGTGAATAAAGAATAAAAGGACTATCAAGGAACATGGACGAAAATATTCTTCGCGCCGTGCTGGGTGCCGCTGTGCGGACAGCAACGGAGCAGACGAGACGAGACTTCCAAACGATTATTGACGAACTTGCCGCTAGGTTAACACTAATCGAAAGACCGGTTCAGGTAGAGGAGTACAGGGAGATTGCAATTGACCCCACTGTTAGGTGCGATGAGTCGCTGGATGTTGTAAAGTCGTTGCCAGATTTCAATGGTGACCATTCACGATACGTGTCGTGGCGCCAGGCGGCTCATACCGCGTATAAAATTTTTGAAAACGCGCAGGGCAGCTCGAAACATTACCAGGCAGTGGCTATTATTAGGAACAAAGTAGTTGGATCTGCGGATGCGACACTATCGTCGTTTAATACAATTCTCAATTTCAAAGCCATAATAGCAAGACTCGATTTTACCTACTCGGACAAAAAACCCGTCTACATATTGGAACAAGAAATGTCCACCCTCCGGCAGGGAAGACTATCTATTACAGCATTTTACGATGAGGTGGGAAAGAAACTAACGGCTATTATCAACAAAAATTTGATGACCTACGAAAACAAGAAGGACGTCTTGGAATCGCTTAATACCAAGTATCGTCAGGACGCATTAAGGGTGTTCATATCGGGTCTTAACCACCCGCTGTGCGATATTCTATTTTCGTCAAGGCCAGCTGACATGGCATCGGCCTTGGCACTCCCACAAGAACTGGAATCCAACCAGACGCGCTCATTATTTGCTCAGAGGTTTTCAGACACTAAATTCCCAGCCAATGGCATGCAATCACGCAATTTCACCGGAATGCCGTTAATAAGCCCTCACTTCTTTAGGCAGTCAGGCGGGCAACCGCAACAGAGACCTATTTCCAAAAAAAAAATTTAGAATTGTTTTCTCCGTTCATCTCGGTGAATTTAATACCAATGAAGGAATATCAACAAAAAACAGCTGATTCGACATGCATTACAAAGCGGTTGCACTGAACACGGTTTTAAGTCTATTGCATAAACACTTGGCAAGAAAGCGTATTGAGTCGATGCGGATTCGATTAATGCGTGGTATAAACGTGGTATATATTCGCAGAACGAATCATGCGTGATATAGGTTTTACAAACAATCCAAACGTTGGACCCGAATGGTCACCAAATGAAATAGAACACGTTTGGAACACACGTTGCTTAGGCTATTCATCTTCAGTTGAACTTTCCTATATGCAGCTTCAATTATTTCAAAGAGCTGGAATCTCATCTATTAATTTTCCTTCTGATTGTAGCTGCCGAATAATAAACATACGTTTATTAAATTCAATTCAAAAATATTTAGCTGAAATTCCAAGCTTCAAATCAGGCCCAATTTCTGCTAATTTAACTGGATCACTTGGACAATTTGTAATCCAGATCTCTACTACTACTGCTGTACAGACCGCCGCTATTGATGAACTCGGATCTGTTTCTTTTACTTTTCAATCACCGTAATGCTTTCCTGGTTCTGTTTCTTATTTACGTGGCAGCTTTCTTTATCGTTTAGACAAAAATTTGGCAGCTGCACGTCGTAAAATCTTTTATCCTTATGATGTTGAAAATCCAACTCCGACCGATGCCGCAAATTTGAATTTCTTGAACACTGGTTGATCGCCACTTTTCGGCAATATTTATCATTATTCAAATGTTCTGTTTAAACCTGCTCTTAGAATTAAGAAATTTTGCTCCATTGATGTAAAACCCGGTAGTATGTAATTAAAATATAAATAAAAAAACCCAAACAAAAAGAACAAAGCATATGTATTTACATATGTACTATGTATGTTTGTATGTATATCAGTGGTGAAGTGACAGAAACAAAAACAAAACATATGTACGTATAAGTTAGCAACACTAAAGTTAACTGCCATAAGCATAAGAAGAAAGCTTGTTCGGTTCGCGAAAGTTAAAAGTGCCGTTAAAAAAAAAAAAAAAAAAAAAAAAAAAAAAAAAAAAAAAAAGCCGCGAAAAAGACAAGGTTAGCCTTTAACTGGTGACAAGTGGTCCCACAGGCCGAGCGGATTAAAGGATAAAAAAGTAACCAACACATAAAGAGCGTGAAAAGGATAGGAAAATCCTTCCTGGACGCTCCAGCGACACCGACAAGGAACAGCAGCAAAAAGCCTACAAAAACAAAAACAGTGTGAGAAGGTGTACCCCAGTACAAACACGGAACAGGACACACTCATCGGTTTCGAGGTTCATCATGAAGCTGTATATAGTGTTTTTTGTGCACCTAGTGTACGCAGATTTTAAAATAATAGACTATACAAATTCACAATTAGCAACATTTGATACAGGATTGACAAGAATACAAACAGGAACCTACCGAATAATACATAAAGTAGACCTAGACGCATTTCAAATGACACTCGACGAAATGGACAACACTATTAAAACCAAGATAACATCAGAAAATCCCTTTCTACCCATCTTGATAAATGAATTAACCCTTACCCAAACTTACCTAAATAGATTACGACCCAAAAGATTTAAAAAATCCATAGATACAATAGGAAAAGTCTGGAAATGGATCGCGGGAAATCCCGATCATGACGACTTAGTAATTTTAGATAATCAAATAAATAATATAATAAACAATAATAATAATCAAGTAGTAATAAATAAAATAATTTTTGATAGGATAAATAATATTACGAGAGTATCAAATAAGATTTTAAAAACGGTACAATCTAATGAAGATGTACAACGCAATTTTGCTATAGAATTAAAATATAAATTAAAGATTGTAAAAGAAGAAATTATTAATATTGATTATGCGATTCATTGGGCCAAAGCCGGAATCGTCAATTCGTATATTTTATATGATAGGAATACCATTAATAAATGAAGAAATTTGCGATTCAATTGTAATCAAACCCATAAAGAAAAATAGATATATTAATATAATTCCCTATGAGGATATCGTAACATGTAGTAAACATAAGGTATTTGGAATAAAAACAAAATGTAATGAAAATAATCATATAAGAATTTGTAACTATAAGAATATGATAGATATTAGTAACACTACTTGTGTCCCGCAATTACTCAGAAGCGAACCAGCAGAATGCACTCAAATAAATAACCAGCACATCCCATCGATAGAAAACATCTTCCCTGGCATCATATTATTAAACCAGTATAATGGTACAATTCAAATTGATAATCAGAAAATAAATCTTGTGGGATCATACGCCGTTCAATATCGCAATTCCACAGTTTTAATCGACAACCAAAAACACTCCTTTAACGAAACACTAACTAGCAAACCATTACCCGCAATCCTACAGTCAAATATCCCTTCGAACAAAGAGGAAGAAATTCTCAGCCTTGAGATGATGAAGGAACTCCACATAAATAACACCAATCATTTACAAACACTGCAGAAAACCCACACAGCAGATATAATAAATATTTTTTCATTATTAGTTATTTGCCTGATCAGTCTAGCTACATTAGGCACTGCACCAATCATAAGGAAGAATTGCAAGACAAAACTAATAGAACCATCGAGCTACAATGTAAACGTGAATGTGGCCAATAACAAAGAACACACATCGGAAACTCCCACGTCACAAGTGCCAATAACCCTAATAGTTTGAACAAACGAGGACGTTCGTTTTTGACGGCGGAGGAGTTAGCAACACTAAAGTTAACTGCCATAAGCAGAATAATGCTGGATAAGCAATTAACCAACTAACATCCGGCACGCGCAGTGTAAACTACAGCCAGGCCGACCAACAGTAATGCAAGCATTGCAACAATTGCAAATCAACATCCGGCATACGCAGAATTACGCGACACAAGTAAATAAGTCAATAGTGCTAGCATAAGTAATTTTTAAGTTATAAATAAGGGATAAATTAAAAATGTAATTAGTCTTAACAGAACGTTTTGTCAATAAAGGTCATTTTGACCAAAAAAATAAATTTTTTTTGTCGTTTCAATGTAACCGGCAATAATTTATACAAACAAAAAATACAAGAAAAGTGCAATGGAACGAAAAAAAACAAATTTGTAATGACAAACATTTAAACAGTAAAACAATAAGAGAAGATACATACATATTTAAAGTTCTTTCCAGAAACAATAAAATAAAAACGTTTACCTAGCTAAACCACAACCGGGCGCGAAACCCAAAACATAAAATAGAAATAAAAACAAAATAAACGGGCGCGATCATTAAAACAAAGAGTTAAAACAACTACACCTACAAACAATGTTGGAATACCCCTATTCCTTTCTACAAAAACAACATTGACCAACACTTATTCAAACATTTAAGTATTTCATGAAATGTATACTACGGTCACACTGTTTTGTTTTCTTCCCTTTTTTTCTATACTGAGTGAGTTAAGTTGTGGTGCTGGTGCTGCGGTGCATATAAAACATAAAATACAAAATAGAAATAAGTGAAACTAGTAACAAAGCTTGTGTTTTTAATATATATTGAGGAGTATAAATTACAACAGGTTATGGGCCCAGTCCACGCCTAAGAAACAATAAATAAGAAAATTAAATTTAATTAAAGCGGGTCGTGTACTACGCATTAGTTTGAAAGGCTGTGTTTGTGTATGAAATACAATGGACAAGGCAAAGCGAAACATTAAACCGTTCGATGGCGAGAAATACGCGATATGGAAGTTTAGGATTAGGGCTCTATTGGCTGAACTGGATATTTTTAAAGTAATTGATAATAGTGCACCTCATGAGGCAGACGAGGAATGGAAGAAAGCAGAGCGTTGTGCGAAAAGTACGCTAATAGAATATTTAAGTGATGCTTTTCTAAATTTCGCCACAAGCGACATAATGGCGTGTGAAATTCTAAGAAATTTAGATGCTATATATATATGAACGGAAGAGTCTGGCGTCGCAGTTGGCAATTAGAAAACGTTTGCTTTATCTCAAGCTATCGAGTGAGAGGTCGCTACTGTCTCATTTTAACATTTTCGACGAATTGATTAGTGAGTTACTAGCAGCAGGAGCAAAAATTGAAGAGATGGATAAGATCTCTCATTTGCTGATTACATTGCCTTCATCTTACGATGGCGTCATCACAGCAATAGAGACATTATCTGAAGATAATTTAACTTTAGACCAGGAGATTAAAATAAAAAATGATAGTAACAACACAAGCACGAAAATTATGAATGCGGTAGTTAAAAACAAAACAAACACTTATAAAAATAATTAATTTAAAAGGCAGGGATATAAACAAAAGAAACCGTTTAAGGGAAATATTAAAAGTAGGGTTAAAGTGGCAAAGAAGGTCACATTAAAAAAGATTGTTTCATTATAAAAGAATAATAAATGATAAAAACAAAGAAAATAAACAAGCCAGCACCACACCACAAGCAAGCACCACAACATCACAGGGCTTTGCATTTATGGTAAAAGTTAAAAGTACCAAAGCAATGGATACGTGTGATTTTATCCTTGATTCGGGAGCAAGTGACCATTTAATAAATGATGAGCTGCTTTATACTGATGCTGTGGAGTTGGTGCCGCCACTGAAGATTGCTGTTGCCAAGCAAGGCGAATACATCTATGCAACAAAGCGTGGCATTGTGCGATTGCGCAATGAATACGACATAACGCTGGAGGACGTACTATTTTCCAAGCAGGCTGCAGGAAACTTAATTTCTGTGAAGCGCCTGCAGGAAGCAGGCATGTCAATACAATTTGACAAGGATGGTGTATCCATCTCTAAAAATGGATTGACGATTGTTGAAAATACAAGTATGTTAAAAAATATACCTATTGTTACGTTTCAAGCATATAGCATAGATGCGAAATTTAAAAGAAATTTTCGGTTATGGCATGAGAGGTTTGGCCATATAAGTAATGGCAAATTATTGGAAATAAAGCGAAAGAATATGTTTAGTGACAGTAACCTTTTAAAGAATTTAGAACTATCAGAAGAAATTTGTGAACCATGTCTAAATGGAAAACAGTTGTGGTGGGATGCTGTTAACAACAAATTTAAGAGATGTTGTTGTAGATGAAACCAATATGATTAATTCTAGAGCTGTTAAATTTGAAACAGCATTCCTGAAAGACAGTAAGGAAAGTGTAAATGAAAATTTCCCGAATGAGAGTAAGGAAATTAAAGAGACAGAGTTCTCCAAATGTGGCAACACATAATTCCTGAACGATAGTAAGGAAACTGATGAAAATTTTCTGAATGAGAGTAAGAAAAGAAAGCGACCTGATTCCCTGAATGAGAGTAAGGGAACAAACAACCCGAATGAGAGTAGGGAAAGCGAAACAGCTGAGCTCGTAGAAAATATTGGAACTGCTGAGAATCCAATTGCAACCGATAACTCTGAAATAATGAGTAGAAGAAGTGAGAGATTGAAAACAAAGCCCCAGATATCATATAATGAAGATGATAATAATTTAAATAAATTTGTTTTAAATGTGCACACTGTTTTTAACGATGTCCCAAATACATTTGATGAAATTCAGTATAGGCAGGACAAATCCTCTTGGGAGAAAGCCATAAATACAGAATTGAATGCCCATAAGTTAAATAATATCTGGACAATTACACAAAGGCTGTATATATGTATATTCTTGATAAAGGAAATATCAATTATGATGTAGTAATAGCTACGGGGAATATGGAAACAATGAATAACTTTAAAAGGTTTCTAATGGAAGATTTTAGAATGACAGACCTTAAAGAAATAGGACATTTTACTGGAACAAGAATAGAAGTGTATGAAAATGAAATTCATTTAAGTCAGGCTGCTTATGTTGAAAGAATTTTGAATAAATTCAACATGGATAATTGCAACGCAGTTAGTACACCCTTACCAAGCAAACTAAATTATGATGAACCAAATTCTGATGAAAACTGTAATGCCCCATGTCGGAACCTCATAGGATGTTCAATGTACCGAATTATGGCAGTGCTTAACCCTTGTGCTGCCACCCGGGTACCCGGGTACCCACCGGAGTGTATTTTGTTGAATAATATTTTTTCTAAAAAAGATAGGCTAAAATCGTCAAATCGAATTGTACATTATACATAGTTTAAATTTTTTTCTAACTTCAGAAATGTTACATTTGAAAATAAAAACACGTCTCAGCTACCCGGGTACCCGGGTACCCCGACAGAAGTTCGGCGCAATTCGTATAATACATTATGATTAAAATTTTATTTTACATACATCTTAAAGGAGTAAACAAGTATATATAAGATAACTACAAGAAATTATGTTCATTTTTAATTATTTATTGATAAAATATGCTGTATATAATAATAATGATAATTTTATTTAGCGACATGAAGTTACTAAAAAATGAATGAATTTTTTGCTTTCTGCACAGTGAAATGTAAGTAATAATTTAAAGAAGGAAATTTGAATAACTAAATTTTAAGAATTAATTAAAAAATTAAGAAAAATTATAAATTACTCATTGCAATGTAAACATTTAGAAATGTTCACTGAAAGCTGATCGCATACGGGCTTATCGCACTCAACGCAGGATTTCCGTGTCTTTCGGCGTTTGCGAATAGGGTGCTCGTTACAAATGTAACAAGATCCAACAACAGCTCCCCTCTCAGTGGCGTCTCGACGTTAGTAATTTCTGTTTACCACCTCTACTATTGGCCCTTCAAAGAAACTTTCGACTGGGATTTTGGTAGAGTGGTTCGCATTATTTGCTGATTCGGGACACACTCTTCGATCATCGGCATTGCTCATACTTCTCACAATTGTCGAAAGAAAAGTCTTCGTCTGTTTGTTTTCTTGCAAAGCATGCTGTTATTCTCATAGTAGATGACATAAGCAGGTACACCTGCAATGTCGAGGATGTTGAAAAAGAAAGTCAGGGGCCATCTACACGTTCACCGTTGGGTGGAGTACCTCGAACACATTTGATCCATGGTGTCAACGCCAGCTTTTGTTTGATTATAAAACAAAATCATTTCTGTTTTTTTGTGAGCTGCATCAGAAATTTCATAATCATAGTGCAACGTACTACGTATAAGAAGTATTAGAGCTTTGTTTTTCTTTTTATTTTATTTTATTCATATTTTTTGTATTCAATTTTCGATAAAATTAAAAACCCATCGTGGTAAATCAATCGTGTATTTATTGTATTTACATTACCTCAAAAACTGTGTTTTCGATAACTCTTCCATTGTTTTATTTATCTGAGGTATATAAATAAAATACAAATATCTTTACTTATCACTTCACAAACTTTTTTCAATAGTATTGCAATAAATAAATATCTATCTCATGCTAACGAACTATCCGAACTGACTTGAGTGACTGCAGTGAGTCAACGACGGAAACTTAACTATATAGCTTGTATTCGTTTCACGGAATTCTTGAACGTTCCTGAGGTAGAAAGCAATTCAAAGAGCGATCTGGAATTCCATCCAACTGGCCTTCGCAAAAACGAGAAATTTTCGTTAGAGCAACGCGCGTTTTATTCCTGATTTAGGACTATGAAGGTGTCTGTACATAATTTATATGGTACATTCAAGTAGAAATACCTTTCTAAGATGTCAATAAATAGATCCTGATAGAATGCACTCAAATCTTTTTACGTATAACGCACTTATACGCACGAACTTGCGTACGGGTACCCGGGTACCCTGGGTGGCAGACAGTGTGATTTTTTTTGGGTAGCAACACAAGGGTTAAAGAGAGTTCTGAGGTATTTAAATGGTAGCATATATATGAAACTTGTTTTCAAAAAAAATACAGAATTTAAAAATACAATAATTGGTTTCGTGGATTCTGATTGGGGAGGTAATGAGATTGATAGGAAAAGTACCACAGGGTATTTATTTAAAATGTTTGATTCAAACCTAATATGTTGGAACACAAAGAGGCAGAACTCAGTTGCAGCCTCGTCAACTCAAGCTGAGTATATGGCCCTATTTGAAGCCGTGAGAGAAGCGCTATGGCTAAAATCTCTTCTTAGCAGTGTTAATATTAATCTGAAAAACCCAACCAAAATCTACAAAGATAATTAAGCTGCATAAGCATAGCAAATAACCCCTCATGTCATAAACGGGCTAAACACATAGATATAAAATATCATTTTGCACGAGAGCAGATCGAATGTAATACCATTTGTCTTGAGTATATTTCCACAGAAAACCAGCTTGCTGACATATTTGAAGAGTTGCGGAAAGAATTGGGACTAGTGAAAGATAACTACTGATGAATTGTTCGCCGATACAGTAAACTTTAAGATTACTAAGTAAATTCATTGAAGAATTTTGTTAATTTTAATATGTTAAGTTTTTTTCTAATAATTTGAGTTAATTTTTTTGTCAAACTATATTTGTAAGAGTGATCTATCTGATCGGGTTTATCTGGGTTTCCCCGAATCCTTGCAGCGAATGCTGGATCACTGAATTACTTCCAGAATGCACACCACCCACATTAGAATAATTTTATAATAATGAGTATGTAATTAATGAATATGTTTTTTTAAGTTTTGTTTTCTTCCCTTTTTCCTTTTCCTATACTGAGTGAGTCAAGTTGTGGTGCTGGTGCTGCGGTGCATAAAAAACATAAAATACAAAATAGAAATAACTGAAACTAGAAACAAAGCTTGTGTTTTTAATATATATTGAGGAGTATAAATTCCAACAGAGTCAGAAGCGACAACGGTCGTGAATTTATCAACAGCGCATTCAATGAATATTTTGAGAAAAATGGTATTGTAAGACAGTTGACGGTTCCCTACACTCCACAGCAGAACAGTGTAGCGGAACGGGCGAATCGTACGTTGGTTGAAATGGCCAGGAGCATGCTGGTACATTCGGGCATGAATGCGGTCAGAAGCAGTAGCTACGGCGGTGTACTTGCGCCAACAAAGACGCTGAATAATAAAACACCTTATGAAGCTTGGTTTAAAGAAAATCACCTAAAAGTGAAACACTTAAAAGTGTTTGGGTCAGCAGCAGTAGCGCTAGACAAAACTCATCATAAAAAGTTTGCGGCAAAAGGTAAACAGTTGAGAATGGTTGGTTATTCACTAGTTTCAAAAGCGTGCCGATTGTAACATGCGGAGTTACGTCAAGTAGTCGAAAGCATGATGTTTTGTCCGATGAAGCAAGTAGCATAGAAAGCGCTGATAATGAAGAGGTGGCTTTTGAATTCGGGCACATGCAGCAATACTCAAAAGAAGATAATAACAACATAAGCAGTGCTGGTGACGCAATAGTTAACGACTGTGAAGATGATATCATAGAGAGTGGCGATGAAGCAAATCAGATGAGCAGCAACGATGATTATCTTAGCGCAGATGAGCAACCAGTTAAATATGCACCGGGTAGGCCTAAGTTGGTGAGAACGGGTAGGCCAGGGCGTCCTAAGAAGCAATATAATGTGTTAATGTGTTGAATGCTATGAACAAAAGTGATATTGAAATTCCACAAACATATAAAGAAGCGATGGCAAGTGAGCAGCCGTCTTTGTGGCAAGATGCGATGAACAGGGAGCACCAGGCTCTCAGTGCAAACGATACATGGTCGTTTGTAGAAGTTAAGAATGCTTGCACAAACTCGCTAACCTGTGAACACTTATTTGATCGTACTTTTTGTTTAAGCTCAACTTCATTACACAACACTCTTTTTGTATTAGTTGAACTAAGTTTGAGTGATTTCGTCATTGGACATGCGCACTAAGCAACTTGCTCTCGCGCTTGATTTAAGTCGTGACAACAGCACTTTCAGATTACAACAAATACAGGAGACGAATAACGATTGTTGCATTGTCTAGCGGAAAGCGTTGGTGAAACTTCTTCGAGCTTGGTTTGGTTGAGCGAAGAACTTTTGTAAAGAGGCAGAATAAAGATGAACGTGGACAACGAAAGTTGAATTTTATTGAATTATTTTAAGTTAGATATGCCTTAGGGGCAGTCGGTTATTGGCTGCAAGTGGGTATATAGCCTTAAACAAGACAAGCACGGCAACATTGAGCGCTATAAGGCACGTTTGGTCGCGAAGGGCTGTTCGCAGCAGTTTCGGTGTTAATTATGTTGACACATTCTCTCTGGTTTGTCGTTTCGAAACCATAAGGTTAGTTTTGGCGTTGGCTGAAGAATTAAAAATGTTCCTGCACCAAATGGATGTATGCACAGCATACTTAAATAGCGAGCTGAAAGATGTTGTTTATATGAGGCAGCCGAAGGGTTATTGTAGTGGCGATAATCAGCGTAAGGTATTGCGATTATACAAGGGTATATACGGGCTGAAACAAAGTGGCAGTGAATGGAATTCCAAGCTAGATAGAGCATTGCGTGACATTGGGTTTACTCAGTGTGAGAGTGAACGCTCTCTTTATAAGCAAGACATAAAAGGTAATCTTTGTTTGATACTTGTATAAGTTAACACAGCACTTCAGACAATTCCCACCATCGGTCAGCAACTTAGTACGAAACTCGAAACCCAGCAATAACTGACGTCGCATCAGCAATATTAGCGGCTTCACACGCGCATCCGATTAACTGCTGACTATAGGGAACGTGACCCGGTACAAGCGTAGGTTTAATTTAGACTTAAGGTAAAAATTGTATTCAGTCTTAAAACAACATTTTTATAATAAAGACGAGGACGCGAGTCCGCTATCCCTTTTTTTAAAAATCAAAACCACAAACTAATGGTTTAATTGGCTCCCGAGCAGGGACCGCGCGAGTTGCGTCGTCAAACGACTCCACCACTGTCAAAAAAAAGACAAGTATTTTTTAAGTATTTTTTTATTCATATAAAATGTAAGTTGAATCTTCAGATTCAACTACACACATGCATATTAACATGCATAAATATATAATATGCATAAGCAAGCATGATTATGAAATCAAATACCATTGTTTTTATTTGATATGTTTATTTAAGATATGCCGGGTCGTTGATGCTGAGGAATGTTAAGTCAGCACAACGGCTTCAAGTAAATTTAGCAAATAGGATTTTTATAAGGAATGGGATGGTTAATAATAAACTGAACGGCAAGCCGCACTGTACGGTAACACCGGAGTTTCATTCATTCAAAATAAAACATTTTCTGTGCATTCACAGGAAATCGTAATTGGCGCAGTCGGCTTTTGTAAGAACCAAGTTTTTTAGCAAAAGGTTACCATCAGATTTTAATGGCAGAAAGGGACATCCAGAAAACAGCTTTTGTCACTCCGGCAGGACTATATGAATACGTCCGAATGCCTTTCGGGTTGAAAAATGCCCCAGCTACTTTTCAGAGATTTATGAATGACATATTGAGGGAATATATAAATAAAATATGTGTCGTATATTTAGATGACATATTAATTTTTTCAACTTCATTAGAAGAGCACATAGACTCATTAAAAAAAATTTTTTTGAAACTACAAGAGAATAAATTAAAAATACAGGCAGATAAATGCAGTTTTCTTCAAAGAGAAACTACATTCCTAGGACACATTTTAACAAAAGAAGGCATCAAGCCTAATCCGGATAAAATTATAGCAATTCAAAAGCTACCAATACCAAAAACTGAGAAACAGTTAAAAGGATTTTTAGGAGCAACGGGCTATTATCGAAAATTCATAAAAGATTATTCTAAAATAGCTTACCCCATGATAAAATATTTGAAAAAGGGCAATAAAATAAACGCTAAAGATCCACAATATATTGACAGCTTTGAAAATTTAAAAGCACTCATTTCATCTCACCCAACTCTCAAATTCCCAGAGTACGACAAAGAATTCAGTATCACAACTGATGCTAGTGACTATGCTATTGGAGCAGTGCTTTCACAGCAAGGCCAAAATGTATCATATGGTATTAATATAACATTGATAATCATTGTAATGGTAGTAGTAGCAATCCTAGTAATAATATTAAAGAAAAAAACAACAAATATAAAAATTGTAAATACAAGAACTCAGGAGAGTTCAAACAGTAACGCTGGGGGAGTTGCGTCGTCAAACGACTCCACCACTGTCAAAAAAAGGACAAGTATTTTTTAAGTATTTTTTTTATTCATATAAAATGTAAGTTGAATCTTCAGATTCAACTACATACATGCATATTAACATGCATAAATATATAATATGCATAAGCAAGCATGATTATGAAATCAAATACCATTGTTTTTATTTGATATGTTTATTTAAGATATGCCGGGTCGTTGATGCTGAGGAATGTCAAGTCAGCACAACGGCTTCAAGTAAATTTAGCAAATAGGATTTTTATAAGGATTGGGATGGTTAATAATAAACTGAACGGCAAGCCGCACTGTACGGTAACACCGGAGTTTCATTCATTCAAAATAAAACATTTTCTGTGCATTCACAGGAAATCGTAATTCGCGCGAAGGTAGTAAAAGTCTGACAACTAAAAAGTAAGGCTACGCGAGTGAGTAAAAATTACAATACCGAGTAATACACAAAAGCGGCTACCGGAGCCCCAAAGGATAAAGAATAATAACGTCGAAGAACCAAAGATATCCTGATGGGAAGCTGTCCCCTTACACCGGACTGAAAGCGTTATGATCCGATAGGAAGGAAACGCCCCCTCCACCACGTGCGCAACGAGGGACCCTAGTAGGACAGCAAACGGGACGACCCCCTTGCGCCAGGAGGCTAGATATAAGTAAGCATATAGATTAAAAAATATTAAATTAATTAATTAAAAAAATGAAGAAATTTATAAAGCATTTGGAAAAAGTGGAAAGAGATAATTAAAAACCCAGAGAATTATAAACTACATATAAACAAAATAAGAACGGCTTGTACAGCCAATAAATTATAAGAACGAAAGAGCCGAGATTCACCACCTAACGGGGGACCCTCCGGTTCTTAATAACTACAGTCCAACTCTGCGATTGACCACCAAAGGGACCCTCCGAGGATAAGGACATATAACTAAAAACAATAATATCCTCAAAATATTCAATAAAATTATGCCAAACAATCCCATACGACCCATACGACCTGCTGTGCTAAACGCACCCACCGCAGGCAATATGCAAACATCCCATCCTGTTAAAAATTCTGGCGAAATGAATCTGGAACAATTCACCAATATTATAAGTGGTGTGGTCATAAACATTTTAAGACAAGAACGACGAAACATAGTCCAAGCTGCGCTTTACCCAAACGCAAACTTTGCAAAATTAACTGACGTGACTATAGACCCTACACTGACAAACAACATCAACGACTTAGACAAAATCTCTGATGTGGTAAGATGTCTTCGTGAATTCTCTGGGAATCCAGGAGGATTCAGTTCATGGAAGAAAAGCGTGGACAGAATTTTGGAAATATACGAACCTCTAAGAGGATCGCCAAAATATTACGGTATCCTTAACGTAGTAAGAAACAAAATCGTGGGCAACGCAGACATTGCCCTCGAATCATATAACACACCTTTAGAATGGAAGGCTATTTCAAAATGCCTTACTCTCCATTACGCCGATAAAAGGGACGTAGGTACCTTAGAGTACCAAATGACGTCATTAGTTCAAGATAGCCATACTATTCAGGAATTTTACCAAAGGGTATATTCGCACTTATCTCTCATTTTTAATAAACTTGGTTGCATGGAAATAGGTGCTGAATCCATGCATTTACTCATACGAACTTATCGTGACAAAGCCCTTGACACTTTTATTCGAGGACTGAATGGCGATTTGCCAAGGCTCCTTGGCATGAGAGAACCCGTAGACCTCCCTCAAGCTCTTCACTTATGTCTTAAGTTAGAAAACCAGAAATTTCGTTCGCATTACGCGATCAATAATAATTCCCACGTTAGGAAAGCTCAGGACTTTCGCCCACCTTTTCCGCCTAAAAAGGCCACCAACGAATTCTACCCACAATTGGCTTACATTCCTAAGCCATATTTATCTAAACCGAACTACGTGCCTCAGCAACGGCAACAACCAAATTTTAACTATAGCAATTCTCCAAACTTTCGGCCAACATATCAACATCCCGCTAGGCCACAACCCCCACGCCCTTTCGGACTTCCGCGTCCAGAGCCAATGGATGTAGACCATTCCCTACATACAAAAGCGGTTAACTATATGAATCGAAATGCACCCAATAAGCTTGGAAACGACCGTCAAATTGCCCTCCACAACTGCCTTTCAAACAACAAAGGAACTTCCATATAGAAACCGGTAGAGAATATCTATATGACCAACAAGCCACATATGACCACCATGACGAACAAATCTTGACATCAACAAAGGAAGAATACGAAGCAATGTTAAACAACGAACAAATCGAACAACTAGTGCAAGAGAATAGCCAACCCGACTACATAGATATTAATTTTTTAGGATGAAAAGTTCTTCGTTGCCTTATATAGAATTTAGAACGAAGAACGGAAATTTTTTAAAAATACTTATAGATACAGGATCAAGCAAAAATTACATACAACCACAACTTGTAGCAAAACCAATTACTAATGAAGAAGCTTTTCTTGCAAATTCTATAGCAGGAAAGATTCAAATCACCCATCATACAATAATTAATCTAGTTCAAATAGATAACTCGAATTTGAAATTTTTTATCCTACCAGGACTGAAATCTTTTGATGGTATTATCGGAAACGATAGCCTCAAACGCCTCAATGCAACTATAAACATTCGAAATAAGAATAAAACAGAAGCTTTCTCCTACAGTAAACAGTATTGACGTAAGGACAGAACATATGACACCTTCTCAGAAATTCCTCATTCAAAAACTTGCAAACAAATATTCTCAGTTATTTTCCGATCCAAATGAAAAACTAACCTACACTACTACCGTAGTAGGCGAAATCAGGACTTCTTCAGGTACACCCGTTTACACCAGATATTATCCATACCCCATTGGCATGAGAGAATTCGTCACCAAGGAAATCCAAATCTTACTCAAAGATGGCATAATAAGACCATCACGTTCTCCATACAACTCACCAGTTTGGGTTGTTTGGGTTGTTCAAAAAAAATTAACTTTATTAGACTCGTAATTGATTACAGAAAATTAAATAATGTTACCATTTCCGACAAATACCCCATACCCGAAATAAATGAAATTATTGCGCAATTAGGAAATAATAAATATTTTTCCGTATTGGATTTAAAAAGTGGATTCCATCAAATTCCTTTAAAAGAATCTGACATTGAAAAAACCGCCTTTTCTGTCAATAATGGCAAATATGAGTTTACACGACTCCCATTCGGGCTGAAAAACGCTCCTTCTATATTTCAAAGAGCCTTAGATGATATTCTAAGAAACTATATAGGTAAAATCTGCTATGTCTGCATTGATGACGTAATAGTAAAAACGCAAATGTTGGTAAAAGTGAAAAGTGGGAATGTGATAAAACTCATTGATATAAACACAGATACCAGAGCGAAAGATGTGCTTGATTTCAGTAAGTTTTTTCTTGTTTGTGAGTTAGTTAAAGTTTGTGAACCTTTATTGCATTATCATTTCAACAGTTTGTTCAAAATTCGGCATTGCGTACAATATCACAATAAAATTTCTGGACGGGGATAAAGTTCCAATAAAGGAAGACCAAATAGTATCTACAATTAAGCAGTTTGGAAGCTGCTCCTGTTTTTTGCTAGAAATTTTAGACAAAGGTAAGCTAAGACAAAATACCAATTATTTGTGCTAATATGAATTACAATGTACAATCTTAAGCAGAAAATAATTTCAATGACAAGGAAATAAGCTCTAGTTTTGAAGCTATCGGAAATGAAGTGAGTATAAAAAATGAGCGTATGTGCAGAATATAAACTACTAGCTACATACATAGCATTTGCACGCAAATTAGTCGCATTGTTCATTTGCATTCAATAAATGTTCATATTCTGCTCTGCGAGCATAAAAGATTTGAATGTTTACAAATATTGAGTTGTTGTATTTAATAGGCATTATTGGACTTTCTTAAGGAAGGTGATGGTGCTCATATACTGGAGGAATACAACCAAACAAAAACATTAAACCGAATATTAGTGCGTGAAGCTGTAAACTTTCTGCGCAAAGTTTGTGGTAATTATCCATCTCGGCAACAAAAAATAGCTCCTGCAAAAGCCATTATCGCCAATTTTCCAGTTTACAAATGCAGCGCAAGCGAGATAGGAGGAATGGTAAGTGAGTTTTTTTTAAGTAAAGGGCGATAGTAACTATAAATACGGACGGCGATTATAATCTTTTTTTTCACAGGATCTCTTTTACACACCCGCGGAAAATTCAAGATACCTGGTCTCAAAGCTAAAAAAATTGAATAAAAAAAGGCGCACGAATCTTAACCAGAGTTCAAGTGAATCAAATAGAGATGGACGTAAGAGCACAGCAAAGGAATTTGATGTAGGTTTCTTCAGAAATTGTGTCGTTGGAGGGAACTCTGAAGATATAAAGCAAAAATTGAAAACAACGCTGAATGAGAGAATTCGATATTGTACCCTACATCTTGATGTTTCGAAAGCTTTTCCGATTTTTCGATACGATCCATCCCTGGTATATAAAACAACATTTGTAAAATAATCTTTATTACTAGTAAACAGTTTTCAGATTTCATTCGATTTTGAACTGCGCTACAATCGTTTAATAGCCAACAGCCTAATTACTTCTTGGCGAAGTTATTTAAAATTCACAGGTGACGTTTTGAAAGATACTATTGGAAGCTGTTTAATACCAGGTGAGCATCTTCACTTAGGAAATACATATGTATGAATTAAAAATTCTGATTTAAATTTTAAATTTTTAGAGTGGTTTATTGAAATCAAACCGTTTTTACATCTGCTACGACTACTACCTTCATTTACACTACGCTCAAAGGAAAATAAACAACAATGAGTAAATTTCGAATCAACCATCAATAAATTTATAAATTTTCAGAATGTAAGTATATATGAAGTAACGTTTGCGATAAAACTATAACTGTGGTCCTGCTTTTATTCAAATATAAATTAAAAAGTAGCAATAATTTGTCCTATAAGAAAACCAATAATTTAACTATCTTTATAATTTTAGATAAATACACCCATAGACGACATCGAATTAAACAGCAAGCAGCCCACAATCGTAGCGTCTGGATAAAGTAAGGAGGAAATTGTTCAGTATTTTATTTTAATTGACGGTAAAGCTCTCCATGTGCCTATAACATATACTATCATTGAGGTATTTGATTTATATTTTAAGTCATTTTATGTATTCCATATAGAATTCGATCCAGCATTGTCAAACTTTTTAAAACTTTTTTCTAAGTTCATTTACAAAGTTGAACCGAATGTAAAGTGTTCTAATCGAGTTCTTGAGATCTATATGAAGTTCGAAAGCAAAATTGATGCTGAACGATCAGTAGTTTAAAAAATAGGATATTTTTGTTTTATATGTAAGGAACTCTTTGAAAAATTATCTTTTGTTGTCTTTCATTTAAGACACGAGCATTTTCTTTCTGAAAGGCATGGTGTACAGCTGGCTTGTGCATCTTCCGAAAACTGTAAAAAGACTTTTTGTACATTTAATTCATTACGTCGACATTCTTCACAATGTGATATTGATAAAAATACGAAAACTGTTTGTGAGGACAACCAAAGCTCACAAAATGGCATCGATCTAAATACAAACCCCGGATGCTCAAACGCATTAACTAATTGGCATTGCCCGAGTAAAGAATCCTCTCCTGCATCATTACAAAATGATGAATCATTATCGTACTTATCAGTATTTTATGAACAGTTGAGCATCAATGCTAACACAGAAGCCAGTGCAAACAAATTAATTAAGCACTTTGAAAATGCTTTTTTCGAAGGTATAGAAGAGTTAAAGAGCTATATTTTATGTGCACACAGTGAAATACAAACGAGACAATTCCAAATGAATTGCGATAGATTCAAAGTTTCTTATAAAAATAAGTTAAGTAAATACTCAAGTAAATTTAAAAGAGAGGGTATAATTGAGAGTATTAATGAGATATGAGGCTAAGCATCGTGAAATTCTAAGGCAGGCGAAACTCACAAATAATTTTCAAAACATATGTAAATCGCTAGCGAAAAAGTATCAGATGAAAATGAGCGTGCTGTGGAAAGGGACTTTAATAAATGCAATATCAGTAGGGAGAAAAAGTTTTATAAATAGTACTAATCTAAATGAAAATGTAAAATTTTGTCTATCAAAGGTTTTACCAGAATACGAAACATGTAACATATATTCTTCAACTTGGATTGAATATAAATACGGATATCGTTATAGAACTGACTTTATGCTTTATTTGAAACGAGAAAACGAAACGCTTATATTTGCACAAATAAAAGATATTTATATTATTAATAATAATATATTATTTTATGTTCAATATTATACTACCACAACTTCTGGTGATATTCTTAATATTTACGAGGTGTCTCCTTCGAAAAATAAGGAGATAATCCCCATTGACAACCTGAAATTTAAAAAGCCGTATGATTGCTATCATATTAATTCTAATATATAAATAATAATAACGGATGTAATTTTTATCTAAATAATATATAAAAAATGAATTAAAAACGAGTTCCGTTTCATTCCAGCCTTTATGTGGGGGCAAATTTTGGGGAATAGTTAAGAGTTAAAATTACACCTTTTAGTGTAATTCTTATTAACACTTTATTGGAGTTAAAATCACACTTTAAGGTGCTGTTTACAAATACTCCGCATTAGTGTCAAACTTGCTCCTTTTAGTGTTATTTATTTTCACTCCTTTTGGTGTTAAGTTTACACCTTTTTTAGTTTATATGTATATACAGCAACACCGAAGAGTGCTGTTTTGACACCAAAACTTTTTTGTGTGTAATAAGTGCAAGCCAAATTCAAGTAATTTCCAGAAGAAGTAAATATGTTTTTTATAAATATTTTAAGTGGCAAAAACAAAAGAAATATAAAAGGAATACATATAATTCACCTATTTGGGTAGTGTCCAAAAAGGGAATTAACGAAGATGGATCACCCAAAATGAGAATGTTGATCGACTACAAAAATTAAATGAAAATACAACAATTGATAGGTATCCTATTCCGGACTGCATTGTCATATTGGCAAACTTGTGGAAAGCTAAAATTTTTTCTACCTTTCGGAATGAAAAACGCACCATCAATTTTTCAGAGAGCCATGGGCGACATACTTCGCCAATACGTAGGGAAATTTTACCATGTTTACATTGACGATTTCATAGTGTTTTCTAGCAATGCTGACGAACGCTATGATCACTTAGATAAAATAATAAATACTTTGCATGAAGCTCAAATGAAAATTTCACTGGAAAAATCCGAGTGTTTAAGACCAATGTTGAATTTTTGGGATACAAGGTTGCCCATAATATAATAATGACAAATGAAAAGAAAGGAGAAACCATTAAAGAAGAAGTTTTTTGGGAATGACCGGGTATTATAGAAAATTATGAAATTACGCACACATTACTAAACCATTAACTAAATATTTGCAAGGAGAAAATGGTGGAATATCACAAAACCAATTAAAAAAAGTAGTAATAGAATTAGATGATGAAGCCTTAAAAGCAGTGGCGAGATCAAAGAATTAAATTTATGCAACAGGTAGAACTGACTTAACCAGATTTTAACAAAAATTTATATTAACTACTGGTGAATCAAACGATGAAATAAGAGTCGTCACAAGACAAGAGTGTCACAAGACTAAAAGCAAATAACCTTTACATCCAAAACATTAAACTCAACTGTTTTTAACATTAGCCAAACCTAATTTAATTAGCCTTCGAGTGTTTTTCGATTGTTTTTTTTTTCGACATTTTCTGTTTCTTCTTTTCGGACCTTTCATATACATACGTTCAATCCGTTCTTTCTAATTTTTTCTTTTAATGCTCGCGCCCTTATTAAAAAGTGCGCATCAGTGTTTTTCGTGCAAAATAACCCTCGGCCTCAAATTATTGAGGCGAATCGTCTCGCCGCATTCGATACAAGGCCTGGTAAAAAAAAAAAACGTAAAGCTGGTAAAAGTCAGTCTCTGACCATCTCTCGCGCTGGGCAGATATCTTTTTCGCTTACGAGTGTTTGTCTTTTGCTTTTGTTTTGCAAAACCGAAGTGCCTTAATTACTACTGTGCACACAATAAAATAATATTTTCTCAGACAATAAACTTATAGTGCTGCATATACATAAAAAAGGCCTCAGAGTGCCTCCAGATATTTAGCCGGGGTTTACCCCCCAACAACAACAATGCTCGACCAACCAATTTTATCGCCGGTCGGGAAAAATAATGCCCAACCATTAATTAGTTTTGACCACACAGAAACAATTCAACAAAAAACATGTGGCCCTAAGTATTTGGTTATGTGCAGAAAATTAAGGAAGGATACACTCGCAAATGTGTCGCCTTTCTTAATTAAAAAGGTAATCGATTATACTGCCGGTAGTGGGGTGGAAACTTTCAAAAAACTCAGAAATGGTAACATATTAATTAAAACTAAAAACTACAATCAAGCCGAAAAATTAGTGAAATTAGTGTCACTCTCGCCCACTATACAAGGTAACACATGACTCCCACGCCATGACTTCCACTCTAAACATCATATCACTACGCTAAATTCATTCACAGGGAACATGTGACATCAGCAGTTTTGGATGATTCCCATCAACCTTGAAGTCATTATGCTCCCATGCCAGTTGGCAGCGCTCGCAATCAATAAAAATACGTAGTGATAGAACAGGCGCATCTGCCAACGTTTACTCCTCAGTCGTATCTTGTAGATGCCCATAATGCTGTCGATAAGATCCACACCGCCCAGCAAGCAACTGTTGGTATATCGACACCGTTAATAGTAGACACATATTCTTCTGAATATCCTCGATCTTTCTTTACTATGGCTTTCTCTGTCGACAGTTTGCCGTCAGGAATTCTATTTCTTCTAATAGTGCCTAACGCAAGAATATTTTCTTTTGCTAAATATTCCAACAAAGGCAAAGATGTAAAGTAGTTATCGAAATAGATCCTGTGGTTTTGTTGTCGTGGAATCATACGCGATAATCTTACTACGACGTTTGAAGATGCTCCTAAATCTGGCTCGTCGGCTCCGACAACATTCTCTTTACCTGTTTCTATCTCTGTCTTATAAGCGAAACCGGAAACACCACTCAAAACAAATAATTTGTATCCCCACTTATGAGGTTTCTTAGGGTTATATCGTTTTAGCATATATCGCGCTTTTGTAGAGCTGCCAATAGGCTAAACTGATAAGTCGGCAATAAAAGGAACCACAACGTATGAACAGCTGCGGTTCCAGTTTCCTACATGTTTTGTAATTCATAGAATTAAGTACATAGAATAAGGGATATGAACTAACATATACATAGGTAGCTGTTAGTTCAATTTTAAGTTAAGCCACAAAATTATATTCTCAATAAAGCTAGTAAGTCTTTAGCAGCCAAGCAATCACGTTCGATTTTATTCAAAGTATACTTTAATAAGTTTTCAACCAACAACAACCCACTTGGAACTGTTTGAGCTTGTTCACCAAGTCGAGCGAATAGCAAGTGCAAACGCAACTGGCACCAAAGGACTTATTCAACTTATACCTATATTGCAGTTGTTTCTTTTTGGTTTATGTACAATTTTAATGTTCACTTTATAAAATACTTTATAAAATAATAATAATTAGCGGTTGATAATTCCGACACGTGATGAAAAATTAAGAAAACTGGAGAAGGAAAAAACGCCGTTCAAATGTTCGCACACGCGTACAGGTCGCTGCTGAGATAAAAGCGATTTTAAATCTTAAAAAGGAAAACTAGCGAAGTGCCCCACAGAATACAATTAAAGTGTTCAGTAAAACCTCGGAGAGGCACTATCAAAGCGTATAAATCAAAGCGAATTTCTAAGCGTTAAATATCTGAGCGAAAATGTCTCGATATAATTTTAATAATAATAATAATAATAATAATCGAGGAAATGGACATCAACAATGGCGTAATCAAGGTCCTCCTTCACAATTTCAGTTCCAACAGCAACAACAGCCACATCAGTACCAGCCACAAGAGCAGTACACATATGTCGATCAATCTCGTTCCTCTAGGGGTAGGGGTGGTTATCGTCGCGGTGGCATGTCAAATAAACCAAAGGAAAATATTCGCATCCCGCTGGATGTTAAAGAACGTGGAACTATGCCGACTGGTCAGCACCTGTCGAAAACTAATTCTGAGTTAAAAACGATCCTCTCTATTTAGAGGCGTTTTTCCCCACACCGTCTGAAGAATTTGTGCCAATAGCAGAAGAATTAAACCATTTTCCCGAGTTGGATGGTTTAACAACATTAATAAATGAATCTTATGAAAACTTTTCTGCGCATAATTTAAATTTTAAGCAAAGTGTATCTCGTTCTGCGTATGCCAATTATATATCAGTATTTTCATGGGCGCGCATATTATATTTGAAAAAATTAAATAAGTATCGCTTAACTACTGAAGAATTTCAGTATATTGATGTTATTTATGAGCAGGGTAATTTTATACTTCCATAGCATATTTTTATCAGGTCTTGGAAATTTTACAATACCTCCAAGTGTTGAAACGAAATTCAATACAAAAAATTATAGTTATAATCAACATGGATATTTTGAAAATTTTGATACTTTATATTATTTATGTACTTCTTATCCTCGTATAAGTTATCACGCGACACAAGAATGTAATTGAAGGAGCCCCAAAATATTGCGCGTGGCCTGAGTCAGCAACAAGTAGCGCACTCAGAATCATGAACGGAAATAACAAGTTTTAAGTTGCATTAATTGCATTAAGTCAGCAATTATACGTTCTCACGTCTGCCACATCATCACATATTCGTTCTCACGCCTGCAAATACCAGCTCGTGACACCACAACTGCTACGCAGCAGCGGCGGCAGCAACAGCAACAGGTAGCTTGAGGGTAGTTTATAATTAGAATAATTTTCAGTATAATGTTTGCAACTAATATTGATATCTTACAAAGGTTCCAATCAAAATTCTTAGAATAATCACGTGTTCGCCATGGTACATGCGAAACGAAAATATCCAAAAAGACCTTGGTATTCCTTTGGTAAAGAAAGAAACAGATAACAGAATCAAATATATAACTAAACTCCGAAATCACCCAAACCCTTTGGCTAATGCTTTGGTACATTCCTGCGATCAAACACGAAGAGATATGCCTGCGTATTAAAGAGCGACGTATCACCAAAACAGCTTAATCACTTGCTTGAGTCTGTCTAGTTTTTAAATAGATTTAAGATTTTATAACTTATTGTAAGGCTTTAAGAAAAAGCAGATCCAATAAATGAAATAATTTTGAAAAAATAAATTAAAAAATACATATGCAAATTAATCAAGGATTCATGTCGAGGTTCAATAACTACGCGAACAATCTTCGTATTACTGGAGGAAATACCTCCTTTAACAATAGACCGACAATCGACTACCGAAACGTTCGATTTCCGCACAACTGACTAACCCTCCAAGTAAAATACAAGGAAATTTCTTTATTAACACAGTAGAACTAATATATGACGACGGTTCGCCCCATGACACTTAGGATACTGCAAAACAAAATGAGTATCGAATTCATTTTTTAGATTAGCGCCGTCTTCGCTGCCTTATTACGAATTTAAAATAAGGCGCAGGGACACTGAAGATTTTCTGATACTGGATCTAATAAGAATTATATTCAATCAACTAGAATTAGTAACCCAATTGTGAACAAAAAGCCTTTTACGCTCAAATCAGTTGCCGGGACAAATGAAATTACCCACCACACTTTTGTAGACATTTTTGAATTAACAATAGCATAAATAAAATTCTTCATACTTATGTGTTGGATGAAGGCAATCTAAATCCTCATCTTGGGAAAGTACCAATATAATTGTATTAACAATTTTTGGGAAACAATTTTATGCTCCGGTTAACTCAGGCAAAAGGTTAACACCAGAAAGGTATATTGAGAAAACAATTTTTCTTACTCCGGCAGGACTCTTTGAATACGTCCGAATGTCTTTCGAGTTGAAAATTTTCGAAAGATTTATAAACGACATATGTATAGAGAGAATACATAAATAAATCATCACCTAATACTTATGTCTCTAAGTAGAATTAGGAAGCACATCATCTAACATCTAAACTCTGCGCTTCCTAGAATGTAAGCTGAATGTTTTTAGGCCTAAGCAAAATATTGTATAAAGGGATAAGAAATAAAAAAGCTCTTTTTAGTAAATCACTAGAATTGAGCAGCGTCCTTACCAAATTTTAAAAAATAACCTTCTGAAAATAACGGAAAGTATACACACTTTCATAAAAACGATATTCATACCAATTGGTAGGATTGAATATAAACGTTCAAAAATATAAGCCAAAGGACTAACAACCGGTTGTAAGATCAAAAAAATTACGCTAAGCAAAATTTCAGTTCAAGTGGTTCTGTTAAAATTTTTCCTTCTTAGCTTCAGTGGTGAAATACGCTCATCAGATTTTCTTAAGTTTTGAAAATTTATACGCTAGACCGCTACAGAACCTTCTCTAATTCATACGTTCTCTGTTACATCTACTTTACTACTGTTATATCTTCTCTAATTTATACCTTCTGTTTTACATCTAAAACTCATCAGTTTAGCTGAGCACCTCAGCACTCTGTTGCAATGAATTTATGAAGATGTGATCTCCTTTGATATTCTGCCAAACGACTGTAGATCGTTGAATATGTCCTTCTAGCAATTGATGTAATCCATAATCTTCTTTGCTCATGTGCACCGATCGGAAATCAAGAGATAGGCCACGGGAAAAATATACACAAGGAATTTTTGCATAACATCTTCCGGATCACCCAAATGGTTGACGCTACCTGTTGATGCTGTTGCCGTGCCCATTTTCAAAATGCCTGTAAATAGGCAAGCAAGAGTAGGGGTTCATTACAATTGGATTAAAAGAAGAGAGCGTATTGGCTAAAGAGATAGAGCTATATATAATTTGAATTTAAATACTGGTCTGACTTACTTCAGGTTTTCTGAATTGAAGGATCAATTCGCTCGATTGTGGTATCACGCCTTTGTACACTTGTGATTAGACATCCAGGGTATTATTCTCTGATTATTCCTTTAGGACTAGGAAATGCTCTGAAAAGAAGACAAACAAAAAGTAAATTAAATATAGATTTCCAAAATAATAAAACTTTTATGAACCCTTAAATATAGACAACGCTTACTGTAATATTTCAATTTGTTTTATATAAAATGACGAAAAAGTTCTGCACTAGATTTCTGAATTTTTTGAAAAAAAAAACGTCAATTATCTTTAACAGAGAAATGTGTTAACAATTATTAGATTAGTCATCTACTTTAAACTGCTTTTCAACGGCCAAACTCTGAAATCAACAAAAAGTTAATATTTGGTTAGTCTCAAAAACGCTATTTCCACAGTTGCCAGCTTGAACCAATAGAAGAGAAATTGTGTTCCATTAAGACAAAGATTGTTGGGATGACAAAGAAAATGTGTTGTATAAGTATATGTACATATTTTTTTGCATGAAACACTATACTAGAAACGAAACAGCCATTTTTGGCATAAAATAGCAACCGTAGCTGGAGCGGAGACTGTGGAGAGTTGATTTGGCGCCGTTCGCAGCAACTCGGAATAACGTGTGGAACGACTTGGCGCATTTTACGTCGAGATCTTAAATTGAAAGCATACACAATACAGCTTGTGCAAGTACTAAAGCCGCTCAACCTAAGCAAGCGACATCGCTTCGCTATATGGGCTCTTGAAAGGTTCCAAGAAGATACGACGTTTTCGAGCCAAATTTTATTCAGCGGTGAGACCTATTTCTGGCTCAATGTGTATGTAAACAAATAAAATTGTTTCGGACAAAGAGCAACCGGAAGAGATTCAAGAGTTGCCAATTCATTCGGAGAAAACAACGGATGGTGGCGTTGAGAACGTACCCAATCAATGGCGACCTTTGTCGTGCCATGATAACCGACTATTTGATGTCTGAAATTGAAGCATTTGGTTTCAAAAAAACGGCGCCATTTCAGAAACATCACATTAACCAATCGATTTACTGAGAGAACACTTCGGTGATCATTAAATTTCACGTTTTGGGCCGGTTGATTGACTACAAAGATCGCGTGATATCACACAGTTAGATCGTTTCATGTGGAAACATGTAATGTTTGAGGTCTATGCGGACAATAAAGCTTCGATTTAGGTCTTGGAGAAAAACATCAATCGTTTCATTCGCATTACCAGACGAAAGGCTTGAACGAGTCATCGAAACTGGACTTAGCGGATGGACCATTTGGCACGTATCCGCGGCCAACATTAAAAAAATATAATCCGCGCGGATGATATTTAAATTGCGAACGAGTGGAAACCGTTTCGTGTAAACTAATTAATTAATAAATGTGTACTCGTACCATGGCGAAAGGGGGGAAAAATTCAGATAAAAATACATCGAATGGATAAAATTAATTTTCAGTGAGCGAGCGCGTGTGTCTAAATACATATACACATAATTGTATTTGCTAATAATGATTAAAGAATATTGGGATTAAGAGAAAATTTAATGAATTTGAACGTGTTGATTTATGGCACTTTTAAGTTGCTAGCCAAGGGATTAATATGTACATGTGCATGAATATGAGTACGCATTAAGGTAAGTAAGGCTAATTTTTAGGAATAATATGATTCATTCGGATCGTATTATTTCAGAAAGGAGCATTTGATTTCAATCTGGTAACAGACGTATATATACATATTTGGCGAAGGATATTGTCAGAAGAAGTACAGCTTCTTCATTGAAAATTTTAAAACCCACAGATGAAAACTTTAAAAATCTTATAGCAAACGTTATATTGGGAAAGCGGGAAAGCTCTATGAAATTCTACTTAAATCTTGGCTGGAAGCGGCTATCAACGATGTTGGCGTTCTCTCCCCCAGACAGCACGGTTTTAGACCAGAAAGGTCAACTCTAGTCGCTGCCCGAAGAGTTATTGAAAGTATAGAAGACGGCTTGGTGTAGCCCGTGGAATCATCGGTCAATATTTCTTCAAACATGTTGAATTAGATGGAATGTCTAAGACCTAGCCGCGGCCAACATTTGAAAGAGATAATCTTCAAAATAAATGCCAAAAAATGTTCTTTCGGATGATAATAAACATTTCGCATTAAATCTGAAGTTTCTGCGTTTTTCTATAAAAAAAACTGGGGAATCTCGCAATGGATCACCCTTTAAAAGTTCGTTCAAAGCTTCCACCATATATGATTGAATATATATGAATCCTAATGACTGCTTTATGGCCGACGCAAGACCAAAGTTGTTTATGATATTGTTGCTTTATAAATCTCAGTATGCGGATAAATCTGTGCGTATCCAAAAACAATGTGCGTGTGTACATTTATTTGCAGGTTAAATGCTAATTGATATGATAATTCGGTCAAAATTTCATAAATATACACGTCGAAGCGAGCGCTGACGCATTGCTTACTTGTTCATTTTATTATTCAAATCACAGTGCAGACAAAACGATGCATTTCTCTTCATAAATTCTGCAAATGTTTTATGCGCCAAAAAACGTCAGCAGCATGAAATTAGCATAATTATTTGAATTTACATGGCGTATGCGTTCATTGAAATTTTTTTTATGGATTTTTTGTTTTTGCTTTTGTATCTGCTGTTTTCTTCGAAGCCTGCATTATGAGCTTTGAAGCGAATATACCGAAAGGGATGTCATGATTTTGCGTTTCGTTGGCTTTAACTGAATTGATTTATTGCAAAGACTTTCGCGCTGAAAAATTGCATTAAACGAAAAATAATAACAAAAAAACAAAAACTGACGGATTTCCCTACTCCTCTTTCCGCGCTTTCTATCCAGTTATCTTCTGTATTTGTATGTAAATTTAGAATTTTTGTGTTTTAATTAAATTTTTCTATGCGCGCACAGTGGAGCTGATGGGATTTTTAATGAAAAGTTTTCGAAAAATGGAATGGATCTTTTACAATATTAAGCATATATTTGAAACATTGACAAAATTTATTTGAAATTTCCAATATAAAATATAATATTTATATTTACAAAATTGTATTATAATATTAACTAAACTTTTTCTAATTCCATAATTTCATAGCAAAATCCCTCTAGAGAAGTGACGCTTGTGGTGAAAAATATTCAAGCTGAGCCAGGATTTTCGAGTTGTAGGTGGGAAGAAGCCGTTGGAGGAGAGTGACAGTGAGCTTTACGGGTTGGTCAAAGCTTGGGGTCTAATGTCAGGAGCTCTCTATCCACTCGAGTTTCAGACTACGTGACTATTGCATTGTCTTCCAAGCTGAGGTGGCACCCATTAAGGTAGCAGTAAATTTACTGCTCCGGAGAGCAGCCTCCTTTAGAGAAGAGAGCATCCACTCAGATAGCAGAGCGGCGATACTAGCAAAAAACTCATTAACAGTGCGTTCAGGGCTGGCCAATGAGTGCTTAACCTCGCTATCAATAGCATCAATTAGCTGTATGACTGAACTAAGCATCGCGAAAGCTTGGTCAGCGCTGGGCCACCATCGGTAGTAATTTCTTTGCACTCAGTAAAGCTAGCCTCTCCCCAGGTTTGGGGCTTTTAACGTTCACGCAGTAAGGCTGGGAATCCATCTGAGGAAGCTGTATTGAAGATGGAAACAACTTAACGTTTCCTTTTTGACTGTCCCGTTTCGGAGGTCAAGCCTTGAACACTTGGAAGCGCATACATTCAGACATCCCATCGAGCTGGCTGATCAGGAAATTAAACGCCTGCGCAAATTTGTATTGGCTACTAAGCATTTTACTAAATTCGAAGAACTCCTGTTCGTTTCTATGGCCTCACAAAGGAGTAGATATAGTAGTCTACGTGTAATTTTTGATCAGCCATACAACTTAACCTACAGAAGGGCTTTAATCTTGAGGAAGAGGTATCCATCGCCAAAAAATGTTTTTGATTTTATGCATTTTCTTACAGCCCGTCGAATTATGATTTCTAGAAGTTTAAACCACTTCTGAGAATTTCAAAGATTTTGAGAGATTTCAGAAATACCCTTGACATAAGCTGTGATTTTTTAATTTCACCCTAAGCAGAATTTGAGCGCTTGAGCCATGCTTGTATTTATAGGTTATAGTGTTGATTTCCAGAAACTAGTTGTGAAGATTTTATACATTTTCGGGGTTATATTAATAAATTTTTAGTTGTATTATAGACCAGTTTTAAGCCTACCCTTTAGAGAATATTAGGAACAGGCTTTAAAACTATACATGTAGTAAAAGAGAGTAATAAATGAATATTAGTTTAAGCAATCTATGGACCCAATATAAGAACTTTGAAACACATGTCTTTAAGCAAATGAAATATAAACTTAAGCTTTCTTTTGTTAAGGATGAGAGAGCACAGAGTTTTTCACACCTCTAAATTTTTCGTGGCAATTAGAATATCAGACAAAACGATTTAGACTAACGTCAGCAACATACTAACAACATGCTGATGCGTGCCGCTAAGCTTTAGGGCTTTGCGAACAAAAACGGAAGCGGGTGGAGATGCAATCATTTCTGCGCAAATTGAAATTTCAGTAAATGTAGATACGCGCACACATCTAAATAAGAGCAGAGAGCGTTAAGCGCAAAACCTCGCAGGAAAAAGGAGAAGAGAAGTGTGAAGTTGGAAAAGTGTCTGCCGCCGCCTGGCGCCAATTGCTGCGTTTATGCAACTGTACCGGGAATGTGTGTGGGCGGCAGTTTCCAATTTTTCTAGCAACAAATGTGATTCAGTTTGTGTTCGTGGCACGGCACATGTGGCGCCAGTTTTCTTGCATGGCTTTCCCATAACTTTGTTTTTCTGTTTTTCATCGTTCTCTATTTTTTTGACATTTTAAATGTCACTGCAATATGTGGCACACATGAGTCTTGAGAGGGCGTCATTACTTTGCCGAATACGAGGTAAAAGAGATGCACAGACATTTGGTCTTGTATGGCAGCTAACTGCAAGTACAATAACAGTAATCCAAATAACGCCAAAAATACTCGAGGGTCCTATGCGAGATTTGCATGATTTGCTTAACAAGTGTCTCTACATGTAACACTGCGCCCACTCGAGCAACACAACCATCACATCACAATTTTTCATAAATTCAGTGCGAAAAGAGTGGAAGTGCACAGTTGTGACTGGGCTTGAAGTAGCGGAGAGGCGTCAATAATAAATGGCTACAAAACACTTACACTTGGCAGGGCGCATGAATGGCGAGTGAACACGTTTGCAACAGTGGTGGTGGTATTTTCCAAGCAAAAGTGGTAGTGAATCGTGAGCATTTTAAATATTATATAAAGGTCCTTCGCGGACATAAAACGAGCCCAGATTAGGTCAGGTTGGGTTACATGGCTGATCTAGAGAGATCGCACGTGGACTGTTATATGTAGTCCTTTGTGAAGCCATAAAAAAGAAAAACTTCGGTGTTTGAACTTAGGTGGTGTCAGCGAAGATTTCCAGCCTTACAACATGAACGCCAATTGGGCAATTGCCTGTTAAATTCTCAAAACTAGGGGGAGACTAGGCTTACTGAGGGCAAAGAGATCAACAGCGGAAGCCCGTCTCGCTCCCATTCTACAGATAGCAATTCTATGGTGCTTTTCCTTGCTAACTCATCAGCTTTCCTGCGATTCCGCATCCGTACCAGCCTTATCACAAAGAGGCTTGAAGCTATTGATAGCAAGGTTAGACACTCCTGAATGCACTGTTAATGAGTGGACGGTCACTTCTCTAAGGAGGCTGCAACCCGGAGCAACAGATCTACTGCTACCTTCATGGATGAAAATCCGGCTTGCAAAACACTGCAATAGTAAAGAAGTCTGAAGCTGGAATTGATAAAGTGGCTCCAGACATTGAACACTCCCTCTAACCTTCCCCATTGGTCAACTTCTCCAATGTTTTCTTCCCACCTCGCCGGTATATGAGCTGAGAAGTACTCGCCAGAGTTTGGTCCAAGTGATGAAGTCAAAGTGTGTGAGGTATCCAGAAAATCTTAAACAAACTCAGGTTTCTCACTATTATACAATAGAAAACTCTACACAGGGTGGAAACATGGATTGGCTGGCAGATGGATAACAACAGATCACGTTTCAGATCTATTGGGTTGTCAAAAAAGTCTTGCGGTATTTTCGCTAGTTGGCGCTGAAAGCGCGTAGTTCTAGTTTTATTCGTCGCATCGGGTCATGCTATACCTTTTTGGAAAGCTCATTTCACGCTAACACGTGTTTAATTGATTGTCGTTTCTTTTAAGTCGTTCGTGAGTTATAGTGTCGCAAACATGGAGCAAAATAAAGAAAAAATACGGCATATTTTACAGTACTACTACGATAAAGGCTAAATGCATCTCAAGCCGCCAATAAAATTTGTGCAGTTTATGAACCCGATACAGTTTCCGATTCCACTGCATAACGATGGTTTCAACGTTTTCGTTCTGGTGTAGAGGTGGTCGAAGATGCGTATAATTTTTTCTGGACGAACCGGGTGGTCGTGAGTTGAAGTGTTTGAAGGGAAGTCAAAAAATATAATAGTACTAGGCAGGTTTAATAACAATCAACAATTCCTAAGTATGTCTCACAATTTAAAAATAATAAAACGGCGAAAGCTGATGGTTTGTCTACAAAACTTTTCAGTAAGTAAAAAGTTTATAGTTTCCTTGTTCTTCCTAAAACTGTAAACCGTGTCAACCTGTCAACATATTTATACCACCTTGCCTCCTCTGTCACTTACTGACTTATTTAAGAAGCTATCAATTTATTATGCTACCACGAAGAACTCAGTGCTTGGCAACAATTGTGGCATGTGTGGTGCAGCATGCAACTTTTTGTGGGGCGTGCGACCACGAACATTTGTGCTGACTGCATAAAGTATAGGGTAGCCATCATGGCGCTTGAGCGCTGTCCAGCCAGATAAGAAGGGCCAACAAAGAGCGGAGCGTTACAAAGCGAAGTGACCTCTATTCGGACGGCTAGTTGACACATACTTGTATGGTGCCACAAGCGAGCCGTGTCTGGGCGTATGTGTCTTTTGGCCGTCTGGCTGACTAGAGGCTGTGGTTGCTTGGACATCCCGTCGATTGCGGCATGTCAGGATCAACGTTTGACAATCTTTGCTACACGAAAAACGACATTTGAATTGAATTTGGAAATTTACTTTGCAAATCGAAAATTGCAATTGGATCTGTCGTTTGTGTTTCGAATTCAATGCGCTACTGACTGCTCCGATATGACACATACCCATGCGGCTGGTATATCTGTTGCCATATCTGTGTCTCGCCCTGTTTTCAATCCGCTTTTAAGTCTTGCTGTTTTATTGGTGCACAAAACATGAAAAATGCAAGTATTTTGTAGACGAAAAAGCCGATAAAGTATGCTGTTTTTGTTGAGCTCATGGCTTACCATGCTTTGTGTGCACTTTTTATTCGACCATTTCAGACATTCGGTCGCCAATAGAAAGCAAAATCATGCGCAACATTGCAAAGTGGAAACATGCATTCATGCGAAGAGCCATTGAACAGAATACACGTGCTTCAGAGCAGGCGGAGGATATTGATAGAGCTGGTTGGTAGTAAAGACGAGTACGGTGTAAAGGGTGGTTCATAAAGCTTACCTTTATCATTTGTATTTTGAAAGAGAAAGTTTTTATAGATAGTTTGATATCTCAGTAGAGTCTTAAAACCACCAGATCATAATCTAGAGGCCAGAAACCCGGTAATTGATGGTACACAACAAAATGTAAAGAGTGTTTGGTAAAGACTTTGTACACATTCAAAGAAAAAACATAGAAAATCACTATTTTGAGTAACTTTATAGAAAAAAATTGAAGACACGATCTTAGAGGATCCTTAGATTTGGCGAAACGGCGACCCGCACCACAAAGCTTTGACACAAGCAATCGTTTTCACACCAAATTCTATAGAAATTCGTTAATGAAAATGAAGTACTATTTTTTCAATATTTTAACAACGCTCGGACAGCACCCTGTAGATATGTATATATTATTTCAAATTGTGCCATATTTCTTTGGTAAAATCATGACAAACGTAGCACAGCTTGTGGATCTAGAAGTTTGTAAATTTGTCGCTATCTTTTATCCCGTGCAAAGAAAAGCGAGCGTCAATGCAACGCCAAAGAGATGAAGTTATAAAAGGAAAGAGCTTGGCAGCCATACCAATATTAATGTTGAGTACTTGTATCAATGTAATGTGCCGGAGATTGGGTTGTTCGCAGATTCCTAATTTCGTTTTCTTTAACAACTTTATCGCTTTCGTGTGCGGTTATTTATGCATTCGTCGGTTGAAATAGTCGTCGGCTGCAATACTCGTAGCTGCTTTCTACTTTCTTTGGCCTTTGAGGTTTGGCAAAGTTTTGAGGTCACTTTAGCATCTGCTTCCTAACCGAAAAAAATCAACTGGAAAATGTGCTGAGTCAGTGACAGTTGTGGCAAGCGTACAAGTAGTACATGTTTCTTTGAGGGTTTTATCCAAACATAAAGCACCGTCACAACAAAATTCGAAGCTAAGCGAAATTATATTCAATTGCTGTGAAATATGCACATATGGCAGCATATGAAATTTTACACCTTCAAAAATTTTTCTACCGTAAAGACGTTTAGTTACCATAGACTATTCAGGCAGATGCTTTAGAGACAGTCTCGAATATGAATTATTGTTCAAGTTGTGAATCTTTTTTAACTTACGTATTTCAACAATAAGCATGGGTTCGAGGCTTAGAATAGTGCTAAAACTTTTTCAGAGCTTTTAAGCTACCAGAGCTTTCATTTTTAGAAAGTTTAATAGCTCAGATCAGGTTAGAAGTCAGATCAAACTCTTTTTAGAGGTGTTATACTGGCCTTTATACTAAAGGGTGATTTTTTAAGAGCTTGATAACTTTTTTTTAAAAAAAAACGCATAAAATTTGCAAAATCTCATCGGTTCTTTATTTGAAACGTTAGATTGGTTCATGACATTTACTTTTTGAAGATAATTTCATTTAAATGTTGACCGCGGCTGCGTCTTAGGTGGTCCATTCGGAAAGTCCAATTTTGGGCAACTTTTTCGAGCATTTCGGCCGGAATAGCCCGAATTTCTTCGGAAATGTTGTCTTCCAAAGCTGGAATAGTTGCTGGCTTATTTCTGTAGACTTTAGACTTGACGTAGCCCCACAAAAAATAGTCTAAAGGCGTTAAATCGCATGATCTTGGTGGCCAACTTACGGGTCCATTTCTTGAGATGAATTGTTGTCCGAAGTTTTCCCTCAAAATGGCCATAGAATCGCGAGCTGTGTGGCATGTAGCGCCATCTTGTTGAAACCACATGTCAACCAAGTTCAGTTCTTCCATTTTTGGCAACAAAAAGTTTGTTAGCATCGAACGATAGCGATCGCCATTCACCGTAACGTTGCGTCCAACAGCATCTTTGAAAAAATACGGTCCAATGATTCCACCAGCGTACAAACCACACCAAACAGTGCATTTTTCGGGATGCATGGGCAGTTCTTGAACGGCTTCTGGTTGCTCTTCACCCCAAATGCGGCAATTTTGCTTATTTACGTAGCCATTCAACCAGAAATGAGCCTCATCGCTGAACAAAATAAAGCGCGAAACACATTTCGAACCGAACACTGATTTTGGTAATAAAATTCAATGATTTGCAAGCGTTGCTCGTTAGTAAGTCTATTCATGATGAAATGTCAAAGCATACTGAGCATCTTTCTCTTTGACACCATGTCAGAAATCCCACGTGATCTGTCAAATACTAATGCATGAAAATCCTAACCTCAAAAAAATCACCCGTTATTTATACAAAAAGGAATTTAAGTAAAGAATTAAATTTAATTCTGTGATACGAGATCATATGCAGTGGAGTATATGTTCTCATTTGGAAGAAGACATTACATTGGTCATTAAGGTTACAATTGAATTTGCCTGAGATTTAGTGCTGAAAGCTCAAGAGTTTGTGTTCTATTTCGTTTTATTTAATAGTAGTTATTTATCATGCATCAGCATTATTGCAAAATAATTTTGTGAGTGATTCCATTGGGCTTTAGTAGCCTAAGATAATCTTTTCATTACTTCTTCACATATATGCTCCAGCGTATACAAAATATCCATCATGTCTCCAACTAAAGACTTCTTGATTGCCTAGTTGCATGTTTTGAAACATGTCTTGAAGTCACTGATCTTCTGAACTACTAGCTCACCGAACTAAAATGATGCCACTCACTCCTTATAAAGTGGAGGTCGAATTGAACTTCTCGAGTTCGTTCATTGGAGATCGTAACTTTTCCTGAAAGCCATAGCAAGATTCGGCAAGTTTCTACTTGAGAATGTGGTAAAATCGTATGTGAAACCGACAGTTTGCCCAAATACTCTCTGCTTTGCTCAAGCAGATATCTTTTCCTTCTTAATCAACTATCAAACCTAGTCTCAAAATCTCAAATGTGAACTGTTCTTTTGGATAACTTTTCGTAAAGGTTCATAAAGAATTTCAAGATATTTCTACGATTATTATTGTCTTTTCTGATACAAACGATAATAATACGAACAATTTACGAAAGCTTACTTGAGGCTACGAGGATTTTAAGATTTTAAGGCAACTAATTACAAACAACAGAGAAATGAAAGTCCAAAAACAAGAGCAAAAACAAAAAACAAGAACAATATAGCGTACTCTCTCAAATACATATGAGGAGTATCGAAGTCTCAAAGATCATTAAAGTTTATATAATTCCAGCCGTCCTTAAACTTCTCTAAACTTACTTAAGCATAAGTTTAAAATGTATATAGGAAAGCTTTAAGCTTTGGCCAAGTGTTGCCAACTGTCGCAACACATTTGCTAATTGAATTACAAGCGATGAGTGCACTCGGCGTACGCGCGCGACACTTGACACTTCGTCGTTGAATTGTGTCACTGCGCGCGGCAACAAAATAGTAGCACAAAAGCATATGAAAAAGAATATGCAAAATGAGAAAATGCTCACATGTAAACACGAAGTGTATGGGCTGGTAAGTAATTAGGTGCGAAAAAGCAGTCACGGTCGCAGAAAATTCGACCAAACACTCAATGTTTAATATATGTTTGCATGTGTGAGTGTCTGTAGATGAATCCTGATGAATGAAATTCGTCGATGATTTGAATTGTTTATTATTTTATTGAGATTATTTATTTTTCATAAAATGGGTGATAGACCTTTATTTGCGATCAGATACTGTACTATTTTGAAAAGCTTTTAAAATAATATTTTATTCCATGTACCATAAAGTAGAAAATAATTTAAAGAACCATAGTTTGAGTTCAACAAAAGTATATTGAGGGCGTTTGCTCAGATCATCGCACTCGCTGAGAGTAGTCTACCGAAAGCTGGAGCGGAGCTATGACATTTTTCTTCTGGCTAAGCTTTGTTCTTATTTGAAATATATTCTGCTAAAATAAGAGAGGATCCCAGTAAATACATCCAAGAGGAGATACTTTTTTCAATAGCCTTTTTTACACACATGAGTCCTGTCAAACTGTCATATTAGGTGTGTTCAGTATTGTTTGGCATTTCATCTCGGGAAGACTAACGCCTGAACAGCGTTTATAAATCGTTCAACTTTATTACAAAAATTCAAGTTCTGTAAAGAATGTGATTCACGCGATTCCAAGAATCTTTAGTTCAATGGGTATGTAAGCAATCAAAATTGCGGTATTTGGGACGAAGAGTAACCTAAGGAGATTCAAGAGCTGTCATTGGTTTGTGGGCCGGAAGAATTGTTGGTCCCTTTTTCTTTAAAAAAGATGCCGATGAGCACGCAACCGTCATTGGTGACCGTTATCTCGTCATAAAAACCGACTATTTGATGCCTGAAATTGAAGCTCGTAATCTCAGTGATATTTGGTTTCAACAAGACTTTGCCATTCCCATACATCGCATCAATAAATGGGTTTATGAGAGCACACTTCGGTAAGCAGATAGTTTTACGTTTTGGGCCGGTTGATTGGCCACCAAAATCGTGTGATTTCACATCGTTAGACTTTTGCCTGTGGGGTGTCCAAAGTTTATGTGGACAATCCCACTTCAATTCAGACCTCGGAGAAAAACAACATACATTACCAGTCGAAGTTCTCGATCGAGTCATCGAAAATTAGTCTTAACTGATGTACGTATACCATCTGAGACGTTGCCGCGGCCAACGTTCGAACGAGATAATTTTCCAAAAAATTCTAAACAATTTTCTTTCGAATGATAATAAACATTCCCCATTAAATTTTGAGGTTTATATGTTTTTTATTTAAAAAAGTAGGGAACCTCGAAATGGACTTTACTTTACGTATGGTATATATAGTATGTAAAGTCAATTAATATTATTAGAGAGTTTTTGTTAGACAAGTGAGCTCGTTGCGTTTGAGTGAATGTTTGCGCTGCTAATTGGTTTTCTGGTGTGGTAAATACACTACATATAACCAGAGTCTGTGTGCGTATTGCGTCGCTTACCGCAAAGCTTGTTGCGCTGTCAAAACAATGACGTAAATATTTCCGCAGGGAATTGAGGTAGAACGCGCGCAATCATCAGCGCGCACCGAGCACTTTTGGTTCGGCGCGAGCGCAGCTTGGCGGCGAGTACAGCATATGCAGCGATAAATTTATGAACAAATACATTACCAATATTGCACGCGTATACGAAGGTTAGGTGAGGAAAAGCTTTAGATGTTCATAAATTAGCTTTCGCAGTATGTCAGCAACAGCAGTTAGTAGCTACTATATAGAAACCGTTTCGCGTTCTGTGCTTGTGGTATGCAAAGCAAATTGAGTGTGCAAAAGTTGTACTGGGGAGGCGGCTAGTGTACGCCTCAGATGTTAGGAGTAGTTAGGAGCCACAAAGATGTACAAACAATGCAGGCCAAAGCAGAAGCTGGCTTGGAAAGTGGAAACTGCGAATTGGAGCGCTCCATTTGCAAGGACGAACGTTAAAAAATGAGTGCGTAAGTGAAAGCGCAAGTCAGGGAGTCATGAAGTGAGGTAGTCAGCAGCAGTAACAATATAACGCGCCAACAGCGAAACAACCATAATCGCTGTTGGCTGTGTGTGCATGTGTGGGCAATATATTAAAAGTGGTACAAGTCAACATGCATAATCACACGCACGATGAAGGAACACAACAATCGCACTCTAGGACAGTCCAACGCGGTGCTGCGCCACTCACCGCAACAGCGCATGCCGCAGCGCGCTTGTGCAACATAATTTAAATTCTGCTGTTGTGGCAAGCGAAACCTCAACAGCAACAACCAGCGAGAATAACAAATGACAGCGCCATGTATTGTTTACAAACAAATACATTTTGGCGGTGACAGCGCGCGGCAACAACCAAAACAAGGGCTCCGCGTCGCCCATCGCTTGCTTATATGTCTACTTGCAACCACAGTTTTTGCGCGTAACAATGAGATTATAAAGCATTTAGGACGCGAAATTTCAATGTGCACCAATGTGCAATGTTGCATGCAACACAATAACATATAAACACAATTGCGTTGACATGGCAAGGTGCAAAGGCTACAAATGAGCGTGTCGCTCCACTTTTGCAACGCTGCCACCGAAATTTGGCTATGTCCTTCACACTTCCTTGCACCGCCACTTCTGCCGATCAATGCAATTTCATTTTGCATTTCCATCCATTCATTCATATAAAATGAGTTCGCGCAAAGTGGAGTGCTCATTGCCACAGCGGATGGCCGCAGGATGTTTGTTGCAGAGCGACAGGAAATGCCGCGGTTGGCGCGCTTCTAAGTATGCCTTGCACATGCGGGCGCTCACTAACAAATGAGCAGCGGAAATAGTGATTACACTATGAAATGCAATTTTAGTTTGGTTTCATGTTGAATTACCGTAAATGCCTCTCTCTAAATTGGTTGCGTAACCGTATAGCATTAAAAAAAAAAGTGGGTAACGGATTTTAGGGGTTATATAATTTATTTATTTTTTTGGGTATTTTTTATGTTTTATAAGTGGAATATTTTTCCATATTTAACTCTCCACGGATATGATCACATTTAACCAGCATCATTTTTCGATCAACAACAATTACAACTTACATTTTTATTTACACCGTTTTTTAAAGAGTTCATACTAAACTGCTTTCTGATTAGTTCCAATCGGTAGATTTTCTATCTTGATCTTAGTTGGTATTACAACCAAAAAGAGACGGGTATAAACCAATGTACATAAAATGAGGCAGAAAGAAAATGAGAGAAAAAAGGGTGAATCAGAAAAAGAAGGAGAGAGAAAGAAAGTATGAACAGAGATACCAAGAGAGAGAAATTACCATATACAGAGTGATAGAGATAAAGACAGAAAGAGAGACGAATAAAGAAAGAGATAGTTTGTTTGTTTTGCCATCCATTCAATTTGAACTGAATGATCGTTTATAAATCAAATTTCTAAAAGAAAGTAACAAACACTTTTTATACACGACATGATTTTCCGATGGTATTTTAGTATTAAATTTCTCATTGATGAAGTAACTGCTGATCCAAGCAGACATACTTTTATCAATAGCATTTTTTGACAGACCATGTCATGGTATTTTGGTTCAGTAGTCTGGAAAACCTTACGCCTGAACAACGTTTAAAAATTGTTCAACATTGTTACGAAAATTCACATTCTGTGAAGTATGTGTTTCGAGCGATTCGCTCAACTTATGGTCATCGGGCTACTCAGCATTCTATTCGCAACACCATCACCTTGATACTCAGCATCTATTATTGAATAATATTTAACCGAAAAGACTACGTCCACCATACAGTGAAGAAAATATGGCATAGTCGAATAAGCGCCGTTCGTAGCAACTCGGACTCACGGAACGACTTTTATCTCAATATCTTAAGTTAAAAGCGTACAAAATATAGCTTGTGCAAGAACTTAAGACGTTCGACCTTCCAAAGGGACATCGCTTCGCACTATGGGCTCTTAAAAGTTCCAAGAAAACTCGACTTGAAGAAATTCAAGAGCTTCCATTTCATTCAGAAAAATCAACGGTTTGAGGGCCGGTCGAATCATCGGTATTGAGAGAACACTTCGGTTAGCAAATAATTTCATGGTTTGGCATGGTCAACTGGCTACCAAGATCGTTTGATATCACATCGTTAGATTTTTTCCTGTGGTGATATGGAAAGTCTAAAGTCTATGTGGACAATCGCGCTTCAATTCAGGCGTTGGAGCAAAACATCGCAATAGTAAATTGGTAAGATATGTTTCGAAAAATTTTATTTAGTAAAATTCTAAAAACAAATTACTTTTTATTGAACAGTCTTTTTGAGCAAGTGAATTTTAATATTGAAAATAATCTTTCAGATGTGAGACCTCAACGTGCATATCCCTGACGGCATGAACAAAGAAAATCGGCAATTTGCGAATATTTTCAGGTTAAGGAACCTTACAGTAACAGCACGTCTGCGGTGAGTCACCTCTTCGTTTCAAATCATAGGGAGACTGCTTACAAATATTTAGCTATGCTCTAATATCTATGTTTCTTAATATGCTTTTATATTTTTCTTGGTTTCTCTCGAAATACTGTAGTTGGCAGTAATGTCATTTGGGAACCCCCATATATCATTTGCGAAGAAAAGAGTGTTCATACAATAATTTTCTTAAGTTTCCCTCAGAATCTTGCTTGTGAGATGTAAAAAGTCTTAATTTACGTTTTCAACATTCGTAATTGTTCGTAAGTGTGAAATTACGTGTAGAAATGTTTATTACAGAAAAAGTGACGAGAACTAAAGATTTGCATATACCAAGACGTCTCAGAACATCAGTATGGATGGACTGCCGACATACGGCCCACCGCATTTGGTATGCCAAGGCAGTGCATTGCGCCCAATTTTAAGTGAATTGAATTCAATCGGTTTGAATGGTGATCTTGGATCAGTGGAATGAAAATGAAATGGAATGAAATGCGCAATCGTACATTAAGCGATAAATGCATTTATGTAAATAAATTGGAGGATGGAGTCATGTGTAGAAGTTCACGCAAGTGAGGAAAGTTCTCTGATCGCCATTCACTTGGGAGTGGCCAGAAACGATTCTTTTACATATGACTCAAGCAGCTCACGACTTCCGATCTTTGACCAAGTATCCTCTGGGTAGCCTAAGAACATCCGTTTGAAGGCGAGCTAACGTGAGAAGGCGAAACATCCCCTGCATAGGGTTGTGCGCTGGGTTTGGGACCCGCCACGTAAAAAAACACCCCCAATGAAAAAGCAAACACAGCCTCGGATGAGAGACCCCCCTTTTGATGACGACCATGGCAAACGAAATAAGGACTATGATTTGAGGGCATGCACCTGGAATGTCCGGTCCCTTAATTGGGAAGGTGCCGCTGCCCAGCTGGTAGATGTCCTCGTAAAGATAAAGGCTGACATCACCGCCGTCCAAGAAATGCGATGGACGGGACAAGGACAGAGACGAGTAGGTCCTTGTGACATTTACTACAGTGGCCATATAAAGGAGCGCAAGTTTGGTGTTGGATTCGTGGTGGGAGAGAGACTCCGTCGCCGAGTACTATCATTCACTCCGGAGAATGAACGTCTAGCCACAATCCGCATCAAAGCGAGGTTCTTCAACATATCGCTGATTTGCGCCCACGCCCCGACGAAGAGAAGGACGATGTGACCAAAGATGCCTTTTATGAGTGCTTGGAGCGCACTTATGAGAGATGCCCCCGCCACGATGTCAAAATCGTGCTTGGCGACTTCAACGCCAGGGTGGGCAAAGAATGTATCTTTGGCACTACGGTCGGTAAATTTAGTCTCCACGAGGAAACATCCCCAAATGGGTTGAGGCTGATCGACTTCGCCGGGGCCCGAAATATGGTTATAGTTGGAACTAGATTCCAGCATAAGAAGATTCATCAAGCTACCTGGCTGTCTCCGGATCGAAAAACCACCAACCAGATTGATCATGTTGTGATAGACGGAAGACACGTCTCCAGTGTTTTAGATGTGCGTGCGCTCCGAGGTCCTAACATCGACTCGGACCACTATCTTGTTGCAGCTAAGATTCGCACCCGCCTCTGTGCAGCAAAAAACGCACGCCAACAAACACAAGGAAGGTTCGACGTCGAGAAGCTGCAATAACAACAGACAGCCGAACGATTTTCTACTCGGCTTGCACTCCTGCTCTCTGAGAGCACTCGTCAACAACTCGGTATAAGGGAACTGTGGGACGGCATTTCTAACTCCTTACGTACAGCTGCAACCGAAACCATTGGTTTTCGGAAAGTGCAAAAGAACAGTTGGTACGATGAGGAGTGCCGTGTCGCAGCGGAGAGAAAACAGGCTGCCTACCTCGCAACGTTACGATCGACCACAACACGTGCGGGATGGGATAGATACCGAGAGTTGAAGAGGGAAGCGAGACGCATTTGCAGACAGAAGAAGAAAGAGGCCGAAATGCGTGAGTACGAGCAGCTTGATAAGCTGGCCGACAGGGGTAATGCTCGAAAATTCTACGAAAAAATGCGGCGACTTACAGAAGGTTTCAAGACCGGAGCATACTCCTGTAGAACCCCCAAAGGTGATCTAGCCACCGATGCCCAGAGCATACTTAGATTATGGAGGGAACACTTCTCCAGCCTGCTGAATGGCAGTGAACACATAGCACCAGGAGAAGGCGAACCCGATACCCCAATCGATGACGATGGAGCAGACGTTCCATTGCCCGACCATGACGAAGTTCGAATAGCAGTTGCCCGCCTGAAGAACAACAAAGCGGCAGGGGCAGACGGATTGCCGGCCGAGCTATTGAAACACGGCGGCGAAGAACTGATAAGGAGCATGCATCAGCTTCTTTGCAAAATATGGTCGGATGAGAGCATGCCCAACTATTGGAATTTAAGTGTGCTATGCCCAATCCATAAAAAAGGAGACCCCACAATCTGCGCCAACTACCGTGGGATTAGCCTCCTCAACATCGCGTACAAGGTTCTATCGAGCGTATTGTGTGAAAGATTAAAGCCCACCGTCAACAAACTGATTGGCCCATATCAGTGTGGCTTCAGACCTGGAAAATCAACAACCGACCAGATATTCACCATGCGCCAAATCTTGGAAAAGACCCGTGAAAGGAGAATCGACACTCACCACCTATTCGTCGATTTCAAAGCTGCTTTCGATAGCACGAAAAGGAGCTGCCTTTATGCCGCAATGTCTGAATTTGGTATCCCCGCAAAACTAATACGGCTGTGTAAACTGACGTTGAGCGGGACCAAAAGCTCCGTCAGGATCGGGAAGGACCTCTCCGAGCCGTTCGATACCAAACGAGGTTTCAGACAAGGCGACTCCCTATCGTGCGACTTTTTCAATCTGCTGCTGGAGAAAATTATTAGAGCTGCAGAACTGAACCGAGCAGGTACAATCTTTTATAAGAGTGTACAGCTGCTGGCGTATGCCGATGATATTGATATCATCGGTCTCAACACCCGCGCCGTTAGTTCTGCTTTCTCCAGACTGAACAAGGAAGCAACGCAAATGGGTCTGGCAGTGAACGAGGGCAAGACGAAATATCTCCTGTCATCAAACAAACAGTCGTCGCACTCGCGACTTGGCACTCACGTCACTGTTGACAGTCATAACTTTGAAGTTGTAGATAATTTCGTCTATTTAGGAACCAGCATTAACACCACCAACAATGTCAGCCTAGAAATCCAACGCAGGATTACTCTTGCCAACAGGTGCTACTTCGGACTGAGTAGGCAATTGAAAAGTAAAGTCCTCTCTCGACGAACAAAAACCAAACTCTATAAGTCGCTCATAATTCCCGTCCTGCTATATGGTGCAGAGGCTTGGACGATGACAACAACCGATGAGTCGACGTTGCGAGTTTTCGAGAGAAAAGTTCTGCGGAAGATTTATGGTCCTTTGCGCGTTGGCCACGGCGAATACCGCATCCGATGGAACGATGAGCTGTACGAGATATACGACGACATCGACATAGTTCAGCGAATTAAAAGACAGCGGCTACGCTGGCTAGGTCATGTTGTCCGGATGGATGAAAACACTCCAGCTCTGAAAGTATTCGACGCAGTACCCGCCGCGGGAAGCAGAGGAAGAGGAAGACCTCCACTCCGGTGGAAGGACCAAGTGGAGAAGGACCTGGCCTCGCTTGGAATATCCAATTGGCGCCACGTAGCGAAGAGAAGAAACGATTGGCGCGCTGTTGTTGACTCGGCTATAATCGCGTAAGCGGTGTCTACGCCAGTAAAGAAGAAGAAGAATACATATGCACATACATATAAATGGTTCAGATGCGTATTAATAAATATGTATGTATGTAAGTATATGTGTGCTTGTGTTGTATCTGAGAATCGCGTGCTGCATGAATGCTGAATCGGTATCGAACAGCTATCGAGTTTGCCCCCAGGCCGCACCTCAAATTTACTTTAAGTGCTTATTTTTATATGTGTGTATGTGTGTGTTCGCACTCATTAATAAAATAAAAGTGTGAGAAATAAAATTAATAAAAATAATGAAAAATTGTTACACATTGGTATATCAAGCAGACATATGGGGAGCTGCAAAGCGTGTATGTACTAGTATGCATGTTGTGTACGTATTTGCATATGGATTCTTAATGTATCTGCCACATGTGTCGTGCAACAAAGACGTGCTTTGTATTCTGTTTATTTAATTTTTTCCACATATTGCACATAACTTTGGACTAACTGACATACTGTGTATTATGTGTGTAGTGCATTGGGAAATCGCCCAACCTTTAATTGCATTATAGCACACAATGACCTATTGATATTGATCACCACTTTATGAGATTCAATCGAAAAGTTTTGAATTTACGGAAAATCTCTGTGCACAGACAATACTTAATAATGAATATACAATGCAATTGAAAGCAAACAAAACATATTTTGTCCTTCACATATGTACATATATGAGGTGCTTAAAAAATTGAAATTTGGTTGACTGAAAAGTTTAGGGAACTCTTGCAGGAAACACATACTACACCTTAGAACGGGATTGTGGAGCATTAGATTATTTTTTGTATATTATACCTTACAGTTTTAAACCCAAAGGTAATTTGAAATATTTTTTAAAAAATTCTGTCGGCTGAACCTATAGCGGGTGTGGTAACAAACTTAATCCTATGGTGAAAAATAAAGTAATTTCTTAACCACTTAGCAATATGCTGGATACTGAAATTAATGATCCATGAAAAATTTGAATTTTCAAAGACTTTTTCAAATTTTTTTTCGAAGGCTGTAAGCAAATTTGTCCTGCTTTTTAGAGAAATCTTGATAAAATTAAGGAAATTTTCAAGGTTGTGCAAGAAATAAAAGTTTGATGCTAAATGACACCTTCATGCTTAAACAGTAACCTTAAATTGGGCTGGTCTTAAGAATGTTTAAAATTTATTTTTTGTGAAAATGTGTAAGGCAATTTTTTCCTCGATCCTCTTTATGGAATTTTTTTAAGAAATCTACAAAAAGTATTAGGGTTGCACGATTTTTTTGATATTAAAATTCGAGTTATATCATTCCCACGTAACTAAGGTCACTGAGGGTGAAGAAATATGATTTTTTCATGAACAGACCTTGATCTTCTTATAAACTATTCTTCTAAGAAAGTCATAGTAACAGAATTTGTCAAAATGAGTTTATCAAATTTATTCTTCAAAGTAAACTTCTGATCCCTCAACATTTGTTCAATAATCTTTTAGATATTAGTATAACCCTTTGAATTTCTTGATTTACGTCCTCTCTAAGCGCCGCAGACTAGACGATTTCCAGTTTTTCACTCGAACGAAAAGAATGAACGGTAGACATGACAAATCCGTATGGTATCGAAAAATGAGAAAATGATGAATGCCACACATTTATTTTTTACTTAAGATACGATCTTTAATTTTCACTATCAACTTAGTTAATTATTCTTTGTAATCTTAAGATCTCAAACGTTTTATTGCCGCTTCCTGTCCATCAAAAAATTCGTTTACTATACTCTTTATGTAACTATAGGTATACAACTTTGCTTTCGCCGATTTCCAATAAGATGTCTCTGGGGTCAAGCATTGGTCGATTAAATCGTTTTATATCGATCTTGGACACTTGTGTCAACACTAACCCAACAAAATATTTGCAGAGATCTGTTTGCATCCCAAACTTATTCTCAACTGAAAATGTCACTTTTTGAGCCGAATTCTCGACATTTACGGGAAATTTTGCTTTTAATTCCAAGAAAAGTGCGGCTGAGGACCCGTCTACGTTTTACTGAGACTGACACATTTATAGATACATAGACACTATTACTCTACTACTACCATCTATATTATTTCTATTCGGTATTAAAAAATATAGAATTTTTGTAAAGCAACTTGTGTTAGTTTACAAAAAAATGGATCATAAAGCATTTCGTGTGTTAATTAAGCATTGCTTTTTAAGGGAATAACGGAAAACACTTTTGAACCATTTTTATACAATAAGGCCTTAAATATACAAAAAAACGGCGGAAGCAAAGTTGTAGACCTAATATTAGATTATAAGACAATACTTGCACCACTACATCATATAAAAAGTGTATTCAATTTAATTTATGAAGCGCGTCATATGTAATAAGTAAAGCAATAACTTCCGAACTCATGTTTAAGCAACGAAGTGAATATTCAAAATGAAGTGGGCCTCAAAATTGTATTAAAAGTTGTGTCGTGTGTAGCAAGGGCAATTTCTAGCCCAACTCAATCAACCAACTAATTGGTGCGTGTATGCCTTGCATAAGATTTATAATGCTGTAAATTGCAGCGGCCTTTAAAGCAAATGCAGCGTGAACTATATTTTCCATATCCTTTCATTTCTTCGTGAATATATATCTGTGTATGTAGTTATCGATATGCAAACAACATGCACTCGCTAGAGCACTTGGAGGTGCAAAGCCGATGGCAATTGCTGAAACGGTTGCCACAAGTAGTTGGAGAATCTACCGTTCGTTTGATATGGTTTCTCGTTTTTGTTTTTCTAACACTTGAGTGAAATCTATTCTTATGGAATACCTGCACCGTTGTAGGTGAAGGTATCTGTGATAAGACAGGTTAGTTGCTGAAGTAGTGCTGAACTATGTTCGTGTTCATTAGTGCGGATAGTATTTAAGTGAAAGTTTAAAAGCTGAAGTGCCGGGAGTGAGGACTCAGTTTTACAGGATTTTGGTTAGTTTAGTTAATTTTTGTTGTATAATTTGGAGGGTGAATTGACTAGTGGCTTATAATTGGAAAATATTAGTGTTCTCGTTTCTTATTTCTAATTTCTATTAATAAATATATGAAAAAAATGAGCCTATTGATAGGTTACGACAATTTAACGACAATAAGTTTGACTTTAGTTCGATGTATTATTTTTATTATAGAATTGCTATTCATTCAAACGTCTTCACATGTTCTGGTGTTTCTAACACCCAGAAAGAAACGCCAGAGTGACGAGCTCTGTATGAATGCAAACTAATTCTTTAGTTTTTGAGATATCGATCTCAAATTTTATATACACTTATTTTTCACTCCTCAAGAAGCTACTCATTTATTGGAACCGCTTATATTATAATAGTGCATATCTGCCATACAAACAAAACGATCCAAATAAAGTTCTTGCAAGGAAACTTTTGTTCTTGTTATTGTAACGGATACTTAATCCCGGTTAGGATGGTAAGGATTAGATAAGTTGTATGTTTGTTTCGACGGTTAGTGTCATGCGGGGACTCGTTGTTGAGGAAGAAAATCTTGATCCTCCTAGGATTCCATTCCCCAACGTCATTATCGTGCAATCATCAGCGTACGAGGTGATGGAAATTCCTTCTGGTGGTTGAGGTTGGAGATGTACTAGAAGTTAAACAGCCAGGGGGAGAGGACACAACCCCGCGGAACCTTCTGTTTAGATATTCTTTATTTAGAGTTTTTACCTCGAAATATTACGGATGATAGACGACCGCTCGGGTAGTTCGTAGTCCACCTCTTCAGTCGGTACTACGTTATCGGAATTGACTCGGATTTTATTCGCCCAAGGGCTACCCTTTCGGAAATCTAACCTCATTTGGATCGGTAAGTTTTGAGAACCTTCTGTTTTTGTGAAGGGTATTGTAGCTTTGGTGCAGCAGAAGTTAACAAATAGTATAATAGAATAAGGGAAATTTTGCAATACTTTTAAAATCCTTAGTTCAACAGCCCTGGTAATTTTCACTTATTCATTAAATTATACCGGGTTTTATGGAACTAGTCCATTTCTAATACATTTTTTATTTTTATCTGACTGGGGTACCTATATACATTTAGTTTTTACTATTTATAATTTATAAGTACATACGACCCTATATAAATAGTAGACATTGTGATAAAAAGCAGTTATTAGATTTATAAATACTTAACACCGTTAGCTAATGTCGTTGTAGATATCAAACAGTATGTTGTTGCCTTTGGTGTTTAACATACAATCATGAATGCCGGTTAAGCTCAAATAACAAGAAAAAACAACAAAATCACACAGGTGTGCGTTTCAAATATACATATGTGTGCACATAGTTGTTGGTATTGTGTTGGTAATAAAGTGGGCGACATTTTTATGACAACAAAATTCATAGACAAATATGTTGCTAGGAAAACAGATATTCGTACCTGCATATATTTATTTGTAGATATAACGGGTGATTTTTTTGAGGTTAGGATTTTCATGCATTAGTATTTGACAGATCACGTGGGATTTCAGACATGGTGTCAAAGAGAAAGATGCTCAGTATGCTTTGACATTTCATCATGAATAGACTTACTAACGAGCAACGCTTGCAAATCATTGAATTTTATTACCAAAATCAGTGTTCGGTTCGAAATGTGTTTCGCGCTTTAATTTTGTTCAGCGATGAGGCTCATTTCTGGTTGAATGGCTACGTAAATAAGCAAAATTGCCGCATTTGGGGTGAAGAGCAACCAGAAGCCGTTCAAGAACTGCCCATGCATCCCGAAAAATGCACTGTTTGGTGTGGTTTGTACGCTGGTGGAATCATTGGACCGTATTTTTTCAAAGATGCTGTTGGACGCAACGTTACGGTGAATGGCGATCGCTATCGTTCGATGCTAACAAACTTTTTGTTGCCAAAAATGGAAGAACTGAACTTGGTTGACATGTGGTTTCAACAAGATGGCGCTACATGCCACACAGCTCGCGATTCTATGGCCATTTTGAGGGAAAACTTCGGACAACAATTCATCTCAAGAAATGGACCCGTAAGTTGGCCACCAAGATCATGCGATTTAACGCCTTTAGACTATTTTTTGTGGGGCTACGTCAAGTCTAAAGTCTACAGAAATAAGCCAGCAACTATTCCAGCTTTGGAAGACAACATTTCCGAAGAAATTCGGGCTATTCCGGCCGAAATGCTCGAAAAAGTTGCCCAAAATTGGACTTTCCGAATGGACCACCTAAGACGCAGCCGCGGTCAACATTTAAATGAAATTATCTTCAAAAAGTAAATGTCATGAACCAATCTAACGTTTCAAATAAAGAACCGATGAGATTTTGCAAATTTTATGCGTTTTTTTTTTAAAAAAAGTTATCAAGCTCTTAAAAAATCACCCTTTATATGGAGTTATGTGTAATATGAAGGGATGTATATATGTAAATGTATGTATGTATAAAAGTTGAATAGCCGCAAAGCTATTTGTATTTTGTTGTTTCTATTGTTGTTACAGCTGTGTTATTAGATTGTTATGATTGTAAAGTGGCTTCGTTTTTAGTTTCTATCTTTTTTATATTTTACTTACATGCATACATGTGTACGTATGTATATGCAATTTGCTGATATTGAATGCAGATGCACATACATACACATATTCATATAATAAAAACCGGCATGCAATTATATTTTTATCGCCGTGTCCCGGTATTTCTAAAATAAATTTTGCAGATGAAAATTGCTGACAGCTAATTTATTTTAGCGCTCCCTATTTTTATTGCTAGTGTTTCAATTGGTGTGGAAATTAGACACTGCTTTTTAACAGAATAAATTTGAATCTTTTTCAGAATTTTCAACAATTCGAGTTTTGTGAAATATTTTGTTGTAAAAAATGTACCAAAATTATGCCTGATTGATGTCATGCCGATAAGTTCGTATCGGTTCTATGGGAGCGTATCACTAGAAATGAGCACCTACGGTGTCGTTAGACGTTAACTTTAAAATACAAATTCCACAAATATCGGATAAAAACAAAACTGAATAAATAGGAATATCGGGAGCTAAAGAAGCATTAATGTTAATGAAAAAACTGTGCTCATCCAAAAAATAAAATATATTAGAGTTATGCGAGCCAGATGCCAAATGAGTCGATCGTTCATAAGTGATTTAATAAAGTTTCATGGCAGACATATACATAGATGCCGATGGCCACATGAACCCGTTTGATATTCAAACTACAGCATTAAAAAAATCAGGAAACAATTTTGGCTTTTATTGTCATGAGGTTAATCGAGTTATATGAGGGTCTGAGGGTTTAAGGGGTATTTACATGTATTTTAATATTTCAAAAAATCGTTTTTTTTTATATAATAATATGTCTAGAATATATTCCCATAGTTTCAAGGTAATCGCAATAAAAGTTAGAGATAGAACCTTTAGGAGAGCGGCCCTTTAGGCTAGATCAGTCGGCTACTTTAATCTTTGATCATATTTTTCCGGAACATCGTTCTCGAAGTCGAAGATTACGACTTCTGAGAAACTAGTGAAGCGATGTTTTTCACAGTTCTTCTATAAAGAATAAAAATATCAACGATATCATGGAAGTTTCAGTATACGAAAGCTTTCAGGTCTCAAGAGAATGCTCACTGAAATGAAATTGAGAGACAATGTAAAGGTGTTCACGCAGTCTGAGATCTATTTTGTACAAAAATTAAAGTTCGAAGATCGTTATAGTATTTGAATTGATTGCTTTGGCATCTAACATGAACCATAAATATTTTTACCAAAAATATAAGATTTTTTCGACATTCTTATCACAATAATTTTTAATTTTAGAAACTTTTGTGAAAATAAAATATTATGTTTCCTTGTTGACATTTCATGCGATTTCCACGCAAAATTAGACCAGATTTTTGAAAGTATGTGCTGAACATAGAGAAAGAGAGAAGTAAGCATAGTTACGTTTGCGTATCAATATTAAGTCAATAAATTGGAGAACTTGTACATAATCTGAAGTAAAATTGTTCCTGTGAACCTAAATTGTTCCTGAGAATACAAATGAACCCGAAAGTTGTGTATCTGTTTTAGACTAGCATAAAACTGCTATATTTGTGGTCAAAATAACACAGTCGACAAGTGGCATGTAATTAACATGTAAGAAAGACGAGTAGCGTCTATGGAACGAACGCTATCGGCAGGGTAGTTGTGCTTGCGGTTGCCACTAGTTGGAAAGTAATGAAAAACTAATTGATTTTATTAGAGGGTTTATACCACAAGTAAATATTATTTTGTACTTATATAATGACCAGTCATACAAAATTATATGAATGGCATTGAATTCTTCGAAAATATTAAGAAATTTGATTTCGATTTGATTTGAGATTTGGAGGAACAAATATATGTGTATATATATACATATATACACATACATGGCACATGCGGTTTAAGGTTCTTGTTGACAACTTCTCGCATTTAGTAGGGCGTCTGCCGCTGGTTATTTGCTGAAAATCCCTTTTGCTCGTTATCACAGCAAAATAACAATAACATGAAAATCCAGCGCAATTACAACATTCATTTAATTTGTCAGCAACTGTATGTATACACACCTCCACATATGCAAATTTGCACTGATGTTCACCCACAAATAAACACCGGTCCTTGGCTAAGCCTCTTTACACGATTATAGTGTGTACATATCTATGTATGTGTGGTTGATGGGTGAGTAAATACTTTTTATACCACTGTGGCGCCAAAAATATCAACGTGATTGGATATTTTAATGAGAATTGTGGTAAACGAAATAAAAATGGAGCTACAAGCAGTCATATTAGCATATCAAATGTGTTGTACTACAGTAGTTGCCGTTTAGTGGAGCACTATTTGAATGATTTAGTATTATCTTGTATGTATGTATGTATGTAAAGCTTATAGGTCTATTAAACGGTCTTTTAATTTAGTCAATTGGAAAATTTCCTATATTAATATACTAATACTATACACGTGTCTGAACACTCGGAAATCCTCACTCCTTGGGCCTTCATATCGGATCACTGGGATTAAGGAACCAAATCGAACTCTGGCGGCTCCTTCTCTGCCCCTATACCGGCAAAAGTTGTTGGCGGGAAAAAGCCGGTGGAGGACAGAGGCAGTAAAGCTTGAGGAGAAGCTTGTTGAAGAGGTTTACTGTCAGAAGTTCTCTATTAACTCCAGTTTCAGACTTACTGACTTTTACAGACTACTGAAAGTTGCAGCCACTTAGGTAGCAGTAGATTTACTGCTCCAGAGTGTAGCCTCCTTCCGAGAAGTAACTATCCTCTTAGAAAGCAGAGCGATCTCATTAACAGTGCGTTCAGGGCTGGTGGTGCCTAACGTCACTATCAATAGCATAGAGAGTTTTAGTGATAAAACTGATGTGGGTGTCAAGCCACAGCGGAATCGCAGAAAACTGTAAAGCTGATAAGTTGTCAAGAAAAGGCACCCTGGAAGCGGGCCGGTGCTCCCGTATCCTTTTGTATTCTACTGCTAGATAGTTTGGCTGCGCGGAAGCTTCACCAGCGCAGGACCACCATCCGTAAATGTGCTGTCTCAAAATCTTTTTGGCCAAAGATCGATTGCAAGAGACTTAGTGATCTCTTTGCCCTCCGTAAGGCTAGCCCTAGTTTTTAGGCTTTTAAGGGGCCATTGGCCTATTGGCGTCTACGCAGTAAGGCTGGGAATACTACCAGACACCATCTGTCACTCATTATTCTCGTCCTGCTATATGGTGCAGAGACTTGGACGAGAAGAAGAAGAATAATATACTAAGATAGTTTCCCAATTTAGTGATTTAGCAAATTGTTTGTATTAAAAGACGAATAGAGTGTCGTAATTTATAGCAAATATTCACTAATTGACCAAATAATAAATATCTAATTAGGAAATTAAATACTACTAATCGGCTCGATTAAAATGTTGCTAACAACAATTGTATAATTTTTATTTATAAGCATTTTATCCCGGTTCCAATTATACACAACTGTTTTTGTTGTTTTACAACAATTGTTAATGCATTATTGCGATGAAAGCACACCTTATTTATTTTTTACAATTTTTATTTTATATTTCTCATTAAATTTACGAGTAATTGCTTTACGGCTGGAAGGCAATTTTCGTTATTTGCATACAAAAATACTGAAATGAGCGGATAAAATAAACAAGATGTAAAAAAAGGACAAAATGATGTATCGAAATCAATTTAAATACCATTTGTCGCCATTACAATGGAAAACACATAACGGCACTTCATTTAAAAATAAGTTACACGGGTTGTTGTGGCAGGAATCGAACAATCAAATGATTGATTTCTTTACTGTTATTCCAAATGCACTATCAACTCTACTGGTTTCGTGCCCGCGAAGCGCCTTCTCAAGTCGCATACACCAAGTTTTGTTATTTTGTCATTACTTCTTCTACTTAGTTTCTGCAGCCGAGATACGATTTACTTTTAAATACTGAACAATTAAGTTCGACGTAAGTCGGTCGCTGCATAATCCATCAAACTGTATCTGATCTTTCCTGAGGCTATGAGTACTAAGTCTCCAATTTATAAACATAGTTTTTTAGAAAAATTTCATCCCAGGAAAAGCTCTCGGGTTCGAAATGGTCTGGTAAACGTCATCAGAAAAACTAATTATTACTAATACTATAAGTAAAATCATATCAAATATTTATCAAGCCTTTCTCATTGGCCTACTTGTATTGTATACATTGCTGTTATTTGATTATATTGATTGAATGGCATGTTAATGCGCATTTTACGATATGTAGCTTTTTAATATGCGATAATTAAAATACACATAATTAAAAAAATATTCAATGCTCTGCTTATGTGTATTAAATAAAAGTGCAATTTATGTATGGATTATATTTCATATTGAACAAATATTATTTGTTGTACTTTTCTTGCAGTTATTTTCACTTAAAAATGGCTTTTAATAAAAATTAATGGAATAAATCAAACGTATTATATTGACCAACCGATATTTGTTTGGCCATCGGTTACATTTTACATCACCAGTAAACTGATATATACATATAAATAATGCCAAATCGATACTTCCAATGAAACTATGCACGAAATGTTGAACACTTAAATGACTATTTAATTTGAATTCAAATTGAGGTAGATTGGTTTATAGACTGTTTAGAGCTAGTGATTTGTTTAGGTAGGTATTCTTTAATTTGATGAAGTATCTCAAGTATGTGTACTGGTATACGCTACCATATGTAGGTCTTCAGACAACTTTAGGGTGTCAATATACAAGTATTTACAGACATATAAATGGCTATATCGAATTCCGAGATCCTTACCTAATTTAAGCTTAAATGGCTGGACTATACTATCTAACCTTTGTTAAATAAATAGGTAGTAGCAATAAAAAATTTTCAAAATCCCATTAGTAATAAATAAACAAAGAGTTTGCATCAGATCTCTTTGTTGCAGATAAATACATTTTCTAGAACATACCCTTAGGAGGTGAATTATGCAGCGACGTTAGGAGGTAAAAAATATATTATCTAAGATACTGAAGTGAATATGACACAGATATCCTGCAATATAATACCTGACAGAGCTCTTCCACGTTATTTTTTATGTTTTCTTAAAGATAACAGACGTTTTAAATGAAGAGCAAATAGCTAAAACTAAGTATTATCATACCAAAATGTCATCCAAAGTTTTGAAATAAAATGTTGAAAAGTAAGATCTTTTGGATTATAATGTTTGGAAGCATTAATTGGTGAAATTTAACTCTGTTTATTTTTATAAAGATGGATTATCGATTCGTTCAGGTAATAGCAAATCAATGACAGAACTCATATTCAAGCCTATACAATTGGGAAAAGGTTGATAACTATTCCTATATTCCATTCAATAGTAAAACTTGCTGGGCTCTAAGGACTTTCATAAACAATAGCCATATTCTGTCGACGATATTGGTTAAAATTTTACCGAAAGGATAAATAATGCAGTCTTTCTATACATATGTAGATATATATGGTCTAAGAAAATGGCTTTCGTGTGAGGTTCCGCTCAGTTTCAGGATGAAATATGGGTTATAAGAAAGGAATTAGTTTGTATAAACTTTGGTTTTACTACGTTGTTAATTCTGATGCTGATGTTCTATTCTATTAGTTACTTCAGGGATGGGCACATTTTTAGCCCGCAAAGTTAGCAAAGTGCGCACGGGGGCTGGATGAGGGGAATATCAGTTTACGGAGAGAAGGGCATAACAAGTTGAGAAAAATTGCGAAAAAAATTAATTACATTCCTCGGTAATTTGATGTTCATCGCAGAGTGGTTGCGGCAATACTGACATTGTACACACATTTAAGGGTGGAAGTTTACTTCATATCGGAATTGTACAGTTGTGTGAACAAAAATGGGTAAACATAATTTGCAGAGTTTAGAGTTTCGCATTAAAATTTGTTTTTATTTACCTTTGCATGGTGGGAAATTTTAATCACTGTTAGGAAAAAATATATATATGTGATGCTATGTATCTAAAAACAATTTTATTTAATAAGAAAACAGCATATTTTAAAACTTCACAACACCTTATGGTTGTTTCTATTTTGTTCACACCACTGTACATGTGATAGATCAGTCAATGGTGGTGGAAAATACGTTGCTCTCATTTGTAAATATGGAGTGGTAAAACGTTGCTCTCACTTCCCTCTTCATGTTTGCCCGCGATGATCCCCTCACCTAGCCCTCAAAATGTGCACTCGTGCCCGCACGGGCAAAATTCCACTGAGGGCTAATGTGCCCATCCCTGAGTTACTTCATTCTAAGCCTCTAATGGGCTAAGAATTTGGCAAGTTAATTTTGTCTGTTAATTTTTGTATAATTGGAAAATAACGTTATATGGATAGTTATAGCTTGATTTTGTGCACTCAGTTAAAGAGTTGGTTATTGTATGTCAAGTTTGCCACGAAGTTTATGACATTTGTCAAAGCCGAGCGAAGAAGGATGGTGTTGGAGGGGAGGAGCCGACATTTACTGGAAAACTTCTAAATTGAATTCTTGTTTGAATTTGCAACAGTGCAAACGCGGAACTTTTATTTTCATTGTTTTTCCATGAGTTTCCATTTCACTAATTACGCAGACGAGAAAGAGCAGAAGCAGAAAACAACACAAGCAAATAAAAATCAAGAATGAATGTCTACAATACACGCCGAGCTGAGAGCTGTTGCACTTTCACTTGCAATTTAAATGCACGGCAAACAAAGATGCAACTAAAGTGCAAATTCATGTCTGCCCCGCGCTCTCCTCCCGCCACAGTGATACATTGCCACCCTTTGCTTGCATTTCATTATGCCTCAACCTTTTGCGTTGGCAACAGAGTCTTGCGTACAATTACAAAAGCGAATGCATTCACTACAACAACAAACAAAACAATAACAACAACTAACTGTACAATAAATCGCAAATTGTCGTGTTTACGCATTTTACATGATGTCTTGAGCAATTTTACGACTTTACGTATTTTTGCAACTGACTAACGGTGGTAGTTTCACAGCCGAACGCTGCCACGCCAACATGCCACATGGAGCAAAGGGTGAAATATGTTTGCATGGAAGTCATTGCAGCACACCTCGGCAATTTGTTTTGTTGTTAAATGGAAATGCGTTTGCACGTCTAGTCAACATGCCGTTAGCCCCGCATCCGATCGGAGCTCTACAGCCTCCGCCTCCTGCATCTTCTGCAGCCAAGTGTGTTATTTGCGTTTGCAGCAGTAGGCGACTGTAGCCGGCGTAGTAGCTTGTTTCAATTTTTGTATGCACTACTTTTGTTGTTATTGTTGTGTGATTGCTTGCAACACAATGGAGTCTGTAAAATGCTCGGAAGCAAAATGTGTGAAAACTCATTCAAGCACACGTCCCTACACAGTCGCACGTTCGCATGTTACACGAGGTTGAGTCCAGAAATGGCTGAGAGGCTGTATGTGGCACGTTTCAGCTATTAAAAATACCATTGCTAATACAATAGCCATGGCATATCTAAGCTTCTTCCAACTACTCCTCTATTGACTTCCTTTGCTGTTTGGTTAACGTCTGTACATACATACATGTTTATGGGTATATGTATAACACACGAGTATGTTTACTGATGGCATAAACTTAAATTGGATCTAGGATACATTTCAGAGGGAAATTTTATTGCAAAATTTTCAATAACTCAATTTGGTACCGCAAAACCAAACAAGAAATCTGGTTAAGGTAGTTAACGATGAGACGACTCTATTATCAGTATATATATACTGTCTATATACTTCTACACTTGGCTTCATCATCCATGTCGGTCAAATGGATGAAAAGACTCCGGCTCTGAGAGTATTCGACAAAGTACCCGCCGGTGAACGCGGAGAAAGAGGAAGATCTCCACTACGTTGGAAAGACTAAGTGAATAATGACTTGTTTACACTTGAAACCTCCAATTGGCGCCAAACAGCGAAAAGGGAGAACGACTAACGCGTTGTTGTAAACTCGGCTATAACTACGAAAGAACTGTCTACGCCAATAAAGAAGAAGAAGTGTTGCCTTGGACAATAAAATACTTTTCCGCACAAGAACTTGATTTGGGAATTTAGTAAAGCATGTATTGGAAAGAGACAAGAAGAAAGTGAAAGTTAGAGAGAGTGGAAAAGTACGCGAGAAAGACTCTGCTTAGCCTTAAGAGGTGATAAACAAAGATATCTGAATTTTCACCCTACGATTTTACACTAATCTTAGTCGTAAACAATCAAAAGCTGATGAAAAGATAGTAGAACTCGGTTTGAGTCCTCTATATCATGCATCGGGAACTATTGGCTACCTTCAAAATCACTTTTAAAGAACGTACTTTTATTGGGAAGTCGACGGGGTTTAAGAAGAGATAACTTTCTTTTGCAAGCTTTGTACTGTTAATAGTAACTTGGATTAAATTGGAACCCGTCAGTTCGCTAAATCTATAACGAGAGCCTGCGTTCGCAAAACAAACAGGAGGTAAAATGCTCGTACGATAGAGGTACCCTTTCGCAGAAGAAACTATGCAATATATCGCTCATTTGCTGCAAGACCGGCATAAGTCAAAAAAATCGATTCGCCAGAAAACGCGTTTAAAGTTTTCAACTTACTACAACCTTACACGGTGACTCCAACCTTACACCTCTTCTCAAGCGGAGTATATAAGAGGTATTCATATGAATTTTTCACTCAACATGAAGTATGATATAACGAACAATTCTGCAGCATTAACTCCAAAATCACGTTTTTTGAATTATGCCGGTCTTGCAGCAAATGAGCGATATGTGCATATACTATTTTTTAAGGATCAGTCGTGGTACAAAATTTACTAGTTCTGTAGTAACTATATAGTCTCCCTACTCTCAGATACCGATCTGTTTAATATTTTTATGTGCCTTTTATTGCTGTAAAAGTAATTTTTTATTATGCTCACAAGTGAGCTGTGCGTGGCATAAACAAACACGCACATAATACCATTTAGGTATGTGCCGGTAGTGGTATCTGTACGGCGAGTTAAAATGTTTAAATTACTTTCTAAATTTAAACGCGATCAGACTAAGCAACATGCAACGTGCCACAATAATGTGGCGTGTCTTGCGCCGTACATGTGTTTGGGTGCATGGCAAATCTCTTGCCGCTAATAAGTGTTGTTCATATTAATGGGTGCAACATATAAACGTTGCATGAATATGCGCTTGTAAATATGCAAATTTTACATGATTTATGCACAAGCAAATACTGCTCGCTGCTTACTTCTTCATGAGATGTGTTCGTGCTACATTCATATGTATTTACGAGTAAGTGCTGCTGTTTGTTCAACACGCGTTCACTAATTTGTAGCCACAAAATTGCTCAATTTACTGAAGTAAATTAACCTTAAGCTAACAGTGGGAAGAGAAGATCAAGATGTTATCTACTGAACATGAATTTTAGAATTTTGGATTTCGTTTGTAAGAGGATATAATTTTTATTGTTTTTAATAATAATGATATACATATGTGCTTTATAAGATGCCATAGTTATCTCCGGAAATTGTAAATACATCTCAAAATATTTAATTATTCATCAATATTTATTTCGTTGCCTTCAAATAATCCCCACTAGATGTAATACGCTTATGCCAACAATTTTTCCAGTCCACGAAACGCTTTTCATATGCAGTTTTTTCGATGGCCTTCAGCTCTTTCAACGAATTTTTTTTTATCGATTCGATCGACTATAAACGGGTTACACGGAGCGGCAATTTCAGTTTGAGGAACAAGAAAAAGTCATAGAATTCCGTATTGACCATTTGTCAACCCATTCCAAATATATCTGTTTACGGTACTCTTTGTTTTTGAAAAAAGATAGTTTTCACAAAACTGCAGTTTTTAAATCGTGCGACCCTAGTTCTCTGTGATTAAACCACTTATAATTGAAACATTACCCTAGATTTACAGTAACAATATGAACAGCGTGAACTGCGAATAATTTCTTCATTTTTATTGTAGTTCCGAACATTGGTCGCCAATTTCAATAAGATAGAGACACATTCAATTACTTTTTCTCTACTCGGTCAAATTGGATTTATTAAGGCTATATACCCCTTAAATTAGCTCTCAATATTTAGACCTACTTTTAGAGGTTATTTTAGACTTTCTTAGCATTAAGAAATAAGAATAGAAGGGGTTTTCATATTAGTATTAAGACTCACAATTTTCAGAATACGTAAAAATATATATTTTTGGAAATCATATATTTGGATTTTTCTCACCAAGTTTTTGAAATTTGCCAACATTAATATGTTTTCGTATTTGTGACCCCATAAGTAGCAGTAATTCAGCTTGAAAGCTTACCTGAAATGAAATTAAATAAAATTTTTTCAATATTTTTTAAATAATATTCATTAATATTTTCTTCAATACAAATATTTTTAGAAAAAAAGTTTATTTTTATTGCCTTGTTTCGCGGTTTGTTGCTTGAGAACATATTCATAGATTAATGTACACATTTTCTATATGCTTCAGGTATATTTTAAAATGAAGTCCAATTTAATCCATTGACACAAATATTTCATTTTATTCATTACAAATTTCACAGTACATATGAGTTGTTTTGGGTTTATTTGTTTTTGTTTTTCTTAGAATTCGGTATTTTAAAAGAGATTAAAGAGATAAAAAGCATTTAAAACTTCCTTTGCTACTTCTGTACTGTCTTCTGTCTGACACCAAGCATACTTATATGGTTATTTACATATACCACTGCAAATAACTATAAATTAGTAACTTTAAGTTTAAGTTCAAGCTAATTTTATCAAAGTCACAAACCTAATTGAGTGACAGTTAATAAGACTAGAATTATCACTCAATTAAGTATGTGACTTTGATAAAAGTGATTTATTTCAATAAATATAAAGGAGCGCAAGTTTGGTGTTGGATTCGTGGTGGGAGAGAGACTCCGTCGCCGAGTACTATCATTCACTCCGGAGAATGAACGTCTAGCCACAATCCGCATCAAAGCGAGGTTCTTCAACATATCGCTAATTTGCGCCCACGCCCCGACGAAGAGAAGGACGATGTGACCAAAGATGCCTTTTATGAGTGCTTGGAGCGCACTTATGAGAGATGCCCCCGCCACGATGTCAAAATCGTGCTTGGCGACTTCAACGCCAGGGTGGGCAAAGAAGGTATCTTTGGCACTACGGTCGGTAAATTCAGCCTCCACGAGGAAACATCCCCAAATGGGTTGAGGCTGATCGACTTCGCCGGGGCCCGAAATATAGTTATCAGTAGTACTAGATTCCAGCATAAGAAGATACATCAAGCTACCTGGATGTCTCTGGATCGAAAAACCACCAACCAGATCGATCATGTTGTGATAGACGGAAGACACGTCTCCAGTGTTTTAGATGTGCGTGTGCTCCGAGGTCCTAACATCGACTCGGATTTTGTTGCAGCCAAAATTTGCACCCGCCTCTGTGCAGCAAAAAACGCACGCCAACAAACACAAGGAAGGTTCGACGTCGAGAAGCTGCAATCACAACAGACAGCCGAACGATTTTCTACTCGGCTTGCACTCCTGCTCTCTGAGAGCACTCGTCAACAACTCGGTATAAGGGAACTGTGGGACGGCATTTCAAACTCCTTACGTACAGCTGCAACCGAAACCATTGGTTTTCGGAAAGTGCAAAAGAACAGCTGGTACGACGAGGAGTGCCGTGTCGCAGCGGATAGAAAACAGGCTGCCTAACTCGCAACGTTACGATCGACCACAACACGAGCGGGATGGGATAGATACCGAGAGTTGAAGAGGGAAGCGAGACGCATTTGCAGACAGAAAAAGAAAGAGGCCGAAATGCGTGAGTACGAAGAGCTTGATAAGCTGGCCGACAGGGGTAATGCTCGAAAATTCTACGAAAAGATGCGGCGGCTTACAGAAGGTTTCAAGACCGGAGCATACTCCTGTAGAACCCCCAAAGGTGATCTAGCTACCGATGCCCAGAGCATACTTAGATTATGGAGAGAACACTTCTCCAGACTGCTGAATGGCAGTGAACACATAACACCAGGAGAAGGCGAACCCGATTCCCCAATCGATGACGATGGAGCAGACGTTCCCGACCCGGCCATGAAGAAGTTCGAATAGCAGTTGCTCGCCTGAAGAACAACAAAGCGGCAGGGGTCGACGGATTGCCGGCCGAGCTATTCAAACACGGCGGCGAAGAACTGATAAGGAGCATGCATCAGCTTCTTTGCATAATATGGTCGGATGAAAGCATGCCCAACGATTGGAATTTAAGTGTGCTATGCCCAATCCATAAAAAAGGAGACCCCACAATCTGCGCCAACTACCGTGGGATTAGCCTCCTCAACATCGCATATAAGGTTCTGTCGAGCGTATTGTGTGAAAGATTAAAGCCCACCGTCAACAAACTGATTGGACCTTATCAGTGTGGCTTCAGACCTGGTAAATCAACAACCGACCAGATATTCACCATGCGCCAAATCTTGGAAAAGACCCGTGAAAGGAGAATCGACACGCACCACCTATTCGCCGATTTCAAAGCTGCTTTCGACAGCACGAAAAGGAGCTGCCTCTATGCCGCGATGTCTGAATTTGGTATCCCCGCAAAACTAATACGGTTGTGTAAACTGACGTTGAGCAACACAAAAAGCTCCGTCAGGATCGGGAAGGACCTCTCCGAGCCGTTCGATACCAAACGAGGTTTCAGACAAGGCGACTCCCTATATAGTTCGAGCTGCAGAACTCAACTGAGAAGGTACCATCTTCTATAAGAGTGTACAACTGCTAGCGTATGCCGATGATATTGATATCATCGTTCTCAACACCCGCGCCGTTAGTTCTGCTTTCTCCAGACTGGACAAGGAAGCAAAAGAAATGGGTCTGGCAGTGAACGAGGGCAAGACGAAATATCTCCTGTCATCAAACAAACAGTCGTCGCACTCGCGACTTGGCACACACGTCACTGTTGACAGTCATAACTTTGAAGTTGTAGATAATTTCGTCTATCTTGGAACCAGCGTAAACACCACCAACAATGTCAGCCTAGAAATCCAACGCAGGATAACTCTTGCCAACAGGTGCTACTTCGGACTGAGTAGGCAAGTGAAAAGTAAAGTCCTCTCTCGACGAACAAAAACCAAACTCTATAAGTCGCTCATAATTCCCGTCCTACTATATGGTGCAGAGGCTTGGACGATGACAGCAACCGATGAGTCGACGTTGCGAGTTTTCGAGAGAAAAGTCCTGTGAAAGATTTATGGTCCTTTGCTCGTTGGCCACGGCGAATATCGCATTCGATGGAGCGATGAGCTGTACGAGATATACGACGACATTGACATAGTTCAGCGAATTAAAAGGCAGCGGCTACGCTGGCTAGGTTATGTTGTCCGGATGGATGAAAACACTCCAGCTCTGAAAGTATTCGACGCAGTACCCGCCGCGGGAAGCAGAGGAAGAGGAAGGCCTCCACTCCGGTGGAAGGACCTGGCCTCGCTTGGAATATCCAATTGGCGCCACGTAGCGAAGAGAAGAAACGACTGGCGCGCTGTTGTTGACTCGGCTATAATCGCGTAAGCGGTGTCCACGCCAGTAAAGAAGAGAAGAAGTTGACATAGAAAAATATGTATTAAGGAAGGCAATCTGTTTTCGATATAAAAAAATCTCTGGGTTTAAACGATTTTTAATAATTCAGCTTTTGTTGTTGTGCCTGTCGCTGGCAGCCAAATGAAGTGTAAATTAAAATGTTTTAAAACTGTCACAGAGCAATAAGCTGAAAATAACGAAAAACAACTTATTTACTTTTATCAACATTTGACTCACCGCGCTCCTCAAAAACAACTGCAACATCAAATTGTTGTCAAATAGCGATTGCACTCAAGCGTTTTTGTATAAACAATTTATCAGGCGTCCATTGTCAGACGCGAGCATGTCTCTCTTGCGTATGCGACATTTTCACTTTTCCGCTGGCTTTGAGAACAGTTGCAGACTATCAGCGGCAACAATACCACCGCCGTCGACTGTGGGCGATGCGCGTCGCTGCCTGCGCTATGCAAATCTCGTTGGCGCCTAATCACTGCGCTGCCAAAATGCATTTTCGTCTACAAATATGCGCGCGAATATGTGTATGAGTATGTATGACATGCTGAACATTGCATTATTGACGGCTGATAATTGGCAATTGCACTCTCGTTTGACGCCAGCTTTGCGCGCAATCGTCTGGCAATTGCGTTTTATTGATTTGTAATGGGGAGACACTTTCATGTGCGTCGCTATTTTTATACACCGATTTCATTGCTATTTAAGATATAAAATTCTCTCCGACGTTATGTGGTAGGTGAAAGCGGTAGTCTGACAATTATGCAAGAAAGGCCCTGAGGGAAATTAAGCGTGAAGGGAGAAGATAATACTTTGCGCAGTAAGAACTTATAACCTTGTTATATAAGATATTAACAAAAAACTTTAAGAGGAATGATTGGAGCTGCCAATAGTTCAGTTTTGGCTTTAGACTTGAAGAGCACCAGCGACATTTATCAAGGATTGCCATCACAGATCTATATAACATATATTGACCTTCTCAATGATAGGCCTTCCGATTATACATGTTTAATAAACATCAATTTGTAAAGGTTTTATCTGGTCCCTGTCAGATCCGGGTTAATGTGGTAATATTAAAATAAATATTTCATCTACTGATCAATCATAAATACCCGGGTTCTCATATATTTAGGTTTTCAGTATTAGGGGAAATATAATAAAAATAAAATGGCAATTTTGAGGCAGGCTTAAAACGTTTTGAAGATTCTCCATAGAATTTAGAATAATTCAGAATATGCTATGAATGAAATTATGCATTGGCCAGGATTCAAACCTATGATTCACGACGTTGTTTAAAAACAATGATGGTACAGTTTATATATGTATGTAAGAGGCATTTTAAGTTATACCCAAGGCTGGAAAAAGTTGAGTAGAAGTGTTCTTAATTCGATATCAATTTTCATCGAAATAAGTCTGTTGTTATTGAACAAAAGGGAAACTATGATATTTGAATGTCTCAAATATAAGTCATTCATCATATTCTGAACTTAATCACGTTTCTTAGAAGAAAATTTTACCATTAAAAGATAAAGATCAAAGTCGAAATCTGGACCGTCGAAGTATTTGTAGATCATTGACGATGTCCATTACGTGGTTCCAGAAAAATACTACCTACAACCACAATTACCAACCAGAAAGAAAAATATTATAAATTAGACTTACAATAGTTGACTTATTATGCATTAGTCATATCCATAAACCTGAGGTACAAATGCATACCACTTGCAAAAAATTGAGTTCAACACATAAATGTGTCTTTTGCAAAGACTCTTACCGTTTTCACCACCCATGTCTGAGTTGGTTCGTAGCTCAAGCATGATCAATGCGATCTCAGCGCTATTGATTCACTGATGAATTTTTGCACTTTTTAATCATATGAAGTCATGCCAAAGAAAAAAACTTCATAAAACAAGAAAGCTTCGCAGTAAAATCGAGCATACAAATGATAAATTAAAGAAACCACAAAAAGTTGTACGTTAACTAAATCACCAGAGACCATCAGCTGAGGCGCTTTGGTAATAAAAAAGAGGCAAAGAGGCACAGATAAAATAATCGAAATTAAGATAATGGCAAACATGCTCATTTTGCATAAAAGTTGCATGGTGTTCGTAGTCGGCAGATCGCGCGATCGACAACTTAGCTTAGCGGTAATTGTGTCACTGTTCGTTGGTAGTTGTGCCACGAGTTGAGGTTTAATTAAATATTGGGAAACATTGCAAATGCAGTTGTGGCAATTTTCGTACACGAAACATGAGTTTTTGTAAAAAAATGAGATAAAGAAATCGCATAAATTTAAAGTAAGGAGTATACATACATATGTGCGCTCAAGAGACTGTACATAAGAATTGTGTACTAGTGAAGATACAGCTGCGAGCAAAAATGTTAAGGTTTTTGAAATTTCTAATTTATGATTTTCGCTTCGACTGAGTTTACAAAACCATTTTTGTTAGTGCTGCCGCTTAGTTTCAAATGAAACATAGTTTTTATAAAGTAATTAGAATACACTTAAGTTATTCAGGCTTTTTAAAAATCAAGCAATTTAAAAAATTTTGGAGAAAAAAAATCTTAAGTCAGCTTAAATCATGCAGATGTTGAAAAATAAATATTTTAACTTTTAATTTTTTTATTATACCAAAATAAAGAAAGATCAACATTTACACCATGTTCAAAATGAATTTTGCTGTTAAAAACTGCCAAATATAAATTCTTACTCCATTTTCTGGCACACGACTGTAAATATGAATGTATTAAACATAAAAAATACATATAAAATATGAATTAAGCAGAAAATTACAAATGTAAACTTTGTAAACAAACAAAATTATCTGCGCTGTCGCGGTTGTAATTATAGGCGATAGCCAAAAAACAGATACGTATAATCAAAAATCAATTACAAATGCAATACGCTTCATTAAAGCGCATATGTACATATTACTGCTGGAAAAACCAACCAAAATCACATAACGACAACTGCAGTTGTAATTTATACACTAAATCATAAATAATTCAGATGCCACTACGCATGCGCATACACGTTTTGTGTGTTTTTCGAATTATTTGGTTTGCTTTTTTCTCAAAACTTTGTATTTTATACTTTATATGGTTTTTTACTCTTTTCTGTGTATTATTTGCAGTTTGGCGTTGCGCAAGCGCACAACTTAAACGACTATACACATGCCTAGGTGAGATATGGCGCAATAATTCCAAATATATATATACACACACACTTGCACTGCACCCAATTTTCGCATTACAACAACACACGTACAATAGCATTCACGTGACACACTCGGTAAAATCACGCAGCCGTTTTGTTACGTTAAGCCGAATGTCTGCAATGCCTCGCGAAGTTGCTGTGATGCTATAAGACACATTTCTGGACGTGCGTCCCACGCAAATTTGCGACAACAAAACTGGATTCGATGAAGCGATAATGCTTTTAGCGCAACGCTAGCTTGAGGACATATTTTGCGCGGCATTATTTGTGGCAAACAGTGAAACATAAGCAGACAGACAACTATCATTGACATACACACATATGTAACTATATAGACGACAGTGCGCCTCGCTGTCGAGACAGCGCCTTGTGAGGTGCAAACGGAGGGTCGCCAGCCAGCCTGCGTCTACTAATCGATTGGAACTCTAATGAAGTGCGAAGAGGCGTGCGGATGTACACGTGCGACACAGCGTAGCCAACAGAGTACGTTGCTAGACGAATGCATACAACACAAGCACACGCATACATTCATACAGGCGAACACAAATTATTTGATAAGTCGCGACCTGGCAGGCGTCAATGCAACACGTGCCGTACTGTGACACAGAGGCTGACGGCTTGTAATGTCGCACAACGGTTGTGGCAAGGTGCTTTTCGCCTGTAGTCGATTCGCTTACGACCGCTGTAACGATTGTGGCGACAACCTGTGGTCGCGCGATTACCGGGAGGACTGACAGAGACACTACTGAGGCGCTAAAGTGTGATGGCTACCCGCCAGCTAAAAATCCCACCTTTGCTTGGGGGAAATAGGTTTTTCTTTTTTGAATTTGATTGCATTGCGACGTATGCCTTGTCGCCAGTCGCCTACTGCAAGTGTCAACACTATTGTTTTTGTTGTTTTTGGTGCTGCCGCAAATGCCGGTAACCGTATATTTTGACACAATTGCTCAATGCATTGGCGCGCGCTTTGTGTCTGCAATTGGAAAACGCTGCGTGCGTTTGGCCATTTGACAGGTTCGCCGACATTGCGTTGGCGTGTCTGCCGCATAAATTCTGCAGATTCCGAGCTGGGAGACGTGTGAACAGGAGAGAGCAAAAGAGATATGTGAGCGGTGACCGAAAACTCGCCACGGCTGACAAGCAGCAGGAGGCTGTGAGGCCCGTGGGAAGCCGATTAAATAAACCTATTAAATTGGAAACATTCTTCGAATGCGTAGCGTCTGTGTCACACGTTTAGGTCAGCATCATTGCAACGCGTCTAAAACGTGTTAATATTTAGTTGAGTGAGACCAGTTTTAATTAAGACTACCGCCAAGCGCACTTCAAACGTTTCCTTCAACATACAAATGCACTCACACATATAGACACACTCATATATGTAAATAGTAGTATATACAATATATACATATACATATATGAATATATAAATCGATATTCGATCACTCGTTGAAATTCCCCTTTCCCTGCGTAATTCACGGTTTGGTAACCCTTCGTCGCCCATGTTCTTGCTGTTCACCGTTCCCACCTTTAGCCCGGTCATGGCTCGTGCCGTTCGTGCCGCTTTCGTGTAATTAACACCGTTATTGTATAGCAAATAAATTAATGAGCACTTGTAAGTGCATTAAGATGTTGCTTGCGATACAATTTGTATAAACATGCAAGAGTCATAATGGCATATTGAAATTTATGAGATATGCGATATGACAGTTATGTTAAATGAGAAAAAACAACAAATGCAACAAGTAGGCGGTCAAGAATAGTGTGAATTGCAAATAAATAAATAGTGGTTTTTACTCAGAATAAGGGTACTCAGATATTCAGCTGAATAGGAGTATCTATGAATATAACAGCAAGCTAAAGAAAAAATGTTTCTGATATTATCTACTTTAACCTCACTTTATAAAAACTAATCTAATAATAATTTATCCATTCAACGTGATCGATTCCGCAGTTTTCTGCTAGCTAACATTAAAAGTTGCTACAGACTTTTTAAAAAATTTGATGTTTCGAATGGAGATTTTTTGATTAAAATTTATGGTTTTTTTCGACTTTTAGTCGAAAAAATGTTTTTTCTTAAAATTTTTTTTACAAAAATGTAGTATGGTTGGAACATAAGAAGGTAAGTATGTAAAGTGAACCAATTATTTGTACAAGATAAAATAAAAATTGGGTTTTTAAGTTTATTTGAATTTTGCACAAAAATTTTAGAGTTATGTGAAAAAGTTCTATATACAAAAGCATAGCCGTATTCATTGCCTCCAACATTGCCATATAACTTCTTTCTCTAGGAGTTGTAATTTTGTTGGAAATCGAGATAAGCTATTCTTAACCCTAAACATCCAACCATGTCATCCGCCGGTAAATTATTTTTATTATATATATTTTAGAATGAAAATTTGTGCATTTGACTCACAAATGGTTGATAATTTTTCCAACATATTGGACCAGTATGGCAATTGGAAATATATTCCTTTTGAGTTATATTATTTTAGTAAACAAAAATTCGGCGAAAGGTTGTTAGTTTTCCTAGATATAACTGCAAAAATTTATTAACAAGGATTGTTGATAAATGAGACATGTCTTGTTCAAATATGTAACTTTGTCTATGTGTATAGAAAAAATCCCAAAGGATTAAAGTACCCGAAAGATGTTGTAATATCTCCAGTAAAAAATGAATCTATTAACGAAATCAGTTTGGTCAATGAAGGAAAGAAATGTAATATTTGATTCTGAAATAAATTCTCTCATAGTTTCAATCACACAAGTACCAACTTTGAATATACCAAAAATGTGTGATTGAATACAGACCCTCTTAACTGTGGCTTAAGAAGTCCACCTGTGCGTATGATTACTCCATTAACTTATGTAAATATACATACATCGCACTTAGCTTCTATGTCAGCTTTGGGTATACTGTTATTAGCTATTGTTATTGCGCATCCGAGTGTCCAATCGCGACTAAACGTTCGACTGCACATGACAGTTGTAATAGAATAAATGCATAAATCAATTAGTTGAAATGCGACGAACGCCCCAACCGGTTTGACAGCTTTGATATGCAACAAAAGTAATTAAAAAGATGTGAATTTACATACATATGTATACACGCTGAGGCATGGTGTTAATACGCCTGCTTTAATTAATGTTTTATTTTATTTTTTATACAGAAATTGGTATTACTCGGCGGTTAATAGACGAGCGCACCGATTGCGTGCGTTCTAAATGATCTGAGTAGAAAAAAAATATTTTCCTAATTAGAAATGAATAAAGCGGCTAAAATGGCTTGACAGCTGAAAAATATTACTCAGTGGAAGAGAGGATATTAGCAAATGAAATTAGGGTGAAGAGAGGCTTATACTATAATAACGGTTATATTTCAAAAAAGTTAAATGAATGGATCTTTTTAAAATATTTAAAAAATTGTATTTGCGATAAAATCTCTATCTTCTTCCCAATAGCTTCGAAATATAAAAACATAAAATATTTCCCGCTTTTCGTAACAATAAAAGCTTGATTATTTGTTAGTGAAAATCAAGCTTACACTTTCAAAAGCTCATGCGCTTAATTACAAATATTATAAGCAGAGGTATATAATAAAGGTAAATACTAAATCAAATATAGTTTTTTCAATAATTTTAATATTTAATATTAAATAACACATATTTGTTGAAAAGGTAAAATTAGTTTTTTCTTGAAAGCTCTACATTTTGGTCAATACATTTTAAGTCAACCTTGAATTACAACAGCAGCAAATAAGATAGTATTCAAAGCTTTTGTTTAAAAAAATCGACCTTTGACTAGCAAAAGATTGGAAGAGATCAGGAACTTTCAAGGCAAATATTATAGAAAATACTTCCTTAAAAAACCAGAATGCCATAAAAAAGACTGATCTATTTTACGAATAGATCGTGTTTAAAGTATACATTTTTTCTGCAATGAAAAGTGCAGCTTTGACCAATAGAATTCAATTAATCGTAAAATCTCATACGAGTACATTACATACAACTAACGGCTTGTGTAAATCGCCCTCATACACAGATATACACACCGCCACTTCAATCAATGATCACTTTGTGATAAAGAGATGCTTGGTAGCGTAGCTTTCATTCTATTTCACTTTTGCTACTTTTTAGTTCGATTCTTATTCCTTTTGTTTAAATGCTTGCTGTAAAAGCGAAAACTAGTTCGGTTGTTGGAGACCCAAGAACACAATAAACTCATTCAACTAAATTCTCTCATTGGTGGTGCTTACATTTCGGTAGCTTTCTCATACGTCAACTTTATATATTCACTGTCTTGAAGAATGCCGCAAACTTTAACCGGATTACTTGATTTTAGAGTTTTAAACTTAAATTGTATTTTATTTTATTGCCACCACAGCAACGACTTCCTGAAATGAAATTTTAAACCAATTGTTATCTGCAAACTCAATTCGTTAAATAAATTCCGGGTGAATGATTTTCACAATTCTCAATCGGAGCGGTGAAGAGAACGACTGAAATAATATTTCGTTGCACGCTTGTGGGCGCTCAACGAAGCAAAATCAATTTTCACTAATTGGCACGAAATCGCCAGCGACCAGACATAGACAGCAATTAAATTTCAAAGCCATACACTTACATACGAACAAAGTTGCTTATGATAGGTATATAAAAAGAGAATTATGTACCAAGGAACAGAGAGAGAGAGAGGAGAGGCACTAAAAGAATTAACTACTTGCTAACCAATATTATCTTCGACGGAATATATGTATGTGCACTTTCATATAACTTTGTAGATATATAGTAGTGTTCATAGGTATGTTTTTACTCAAATGAATGTATTGCCTGAAGATTTCTCGCTTGACTTCTTGCACTGACTAATACAGACGAAAGCAGAACAGGAAGTGTGCCACGTAACCACGTGGTGACAGACAGGCTGCGCGAAGACGAGAGAATTCACCATAGAAGATAAGCAGATTCATAGGGGCACTTAGAAGACTTCCACAAGTAATAGAATTGAAAAAAAAACATGAAATGTTGAAATTTAAAGTTACTAGTACTATTGGTGAGGAGCTGAGTGCGGAAATTGCAATAATAATGCAAGATGGCGGCATGGGTTCATTACACATTTACTTGAAATAAATGGAATCCTAATCACGCGCATGAATGTTGGAGAGTTAGGGTACACAGACCAGAAATCCAAGCTAATTGCTAATGTTTATTATACAGAACTGGAACAATTATATTTTTACCGTCTTTTTTGGAAGGGAAACAAGCAGATTTCTAAAGCGTGATATCTGTGGCCAAGTGATGCAAAAAAGGCGAGAATATGGTAGCCGAGTTTTTAAAAAGTTCTGAAAGTACAGATACCATCGAATATTTTTTGCATACTTTTAGTTTAGAAATATCCTTTGATAAGTTAACGTTCCAAAAATGATTAATTTCATTAGGAGAGTATATTATGATTCTACACTACAGAACTTTATGCAGTTAGTGGTGAACTGCTGCCAGTTTTAAAATTTTTATTTGCGTAGACTTGTCGACGACAGATCTGAGAGTCATATAACCTTGCAGATATTTTTGTTGATTTAAGATTCGCCGAGCTGGTTAATCTTCCGTCTGATCAGGAAAATAATGAAGGCAGTAATAGATACTTAAGGATATTATTTTGTAAGTGAGCCGATTTCGAGAGTGAATCATTAGAAAGGCTAATAACAATATAATTGCTCGACAAGTCTTAAAGTGCAGTGGTCTGTTCGAGAAATATTTTAAGGTTTGCTAACTTTAACTCTTACACCCTTTGGAGTGTGAGCTTCTTACTGATGCAAAAAAATTATTCGCAAAGGGCTCTAATAATGACGACTAGTTGTGATATAGTTTATTTCCCTACATAAACACGGGAATTTGCACCGCCTTCGTAAATGAACTATTCCATCTACAAATACATAAAAGCACAAATATTTCTCACTCGCACCAACACGCTGCATGCCATAATATGCAATTACTACATTCATTATATTTTCTGTTATGGAGTTGAAACATGACTGAGGGCTGGTATTGATATGGCGAAGAAACATGTATAACAGCAATTATATTAGTGAAAGCTGTTAGATAAGCCAATACGTACATTCATACAATAGACAAAGCGTTAACAATGCTAAGGGGTGTTACGAAAATAGTAGACAATAAAAATAATATAGTTGTAAATACATTCATCGGTCCGCTATGTTCGATGTCTACTCCGTTGCCAAAAGTTTTCAATTGAAAGCATCCTAAAACTTATATACTTCTCTTCAATACCTGAGAGTAAGTGAATATTAGCGGCGTAATAGCTTGCTATTCAGTTTCAACTTGAATGTACAAGACTGAGTGTCTTATACCAGTTTTTTGCTCGATTGAACAATGTCCATGGTTTGTCGAAAAAGCTAGTACCTCTTTAGTTTTTGTTAAAAAGCTTGTCGCCAAGGTAATGTATATTTACATATTTTTTCTTAGCACTTGAGGTTTTTGGGTTGAAAAACGATTGAAGTCAGTACCAGATCCCTCATCAGAGCCATTGTAACTAAGGTATAAGTAAGTAAAATAAGTCTACCCGAACTCTGTTTCAAGGAACATCTTAGGACAAATGTTTTAGTTTAGTGACTATATTAGCATATTTATATATGTAGAATGGATTTGATGGGTTTTAGGACTCATTCAAAAGGGAAGTATTTCTTAGAAAAACCATATAAAATAATTTGAAAAAAATCACTTTTAAATTGATGCCCACTCTCAATACATGTAAATTGGTTAAATATACTCGTATTACTAAACTGGGCTAAGTATATGCAGATTCAGAACGTGTGTACTACATCATCATTTTTATGGAATCCTGGTATATTCGGGTTTATTTTGGAGCAAATATTTCAAGAGAAAACGAAAGGCACTCAGTCACCCAATTTAAAAAAGAGCATTGATAGTGTAAATTTCTTAAAGTTATTTTAAGCCTTTAGTCTTTAAGATATTTGTTTAAAATTCAAGCCAATGAAATGATAATTTTGTGTCAAAATGATACTTTCTAAATAAACATGCTTATTTTTATTTTGAAAGTAATCATTCACCAATAAAATAATTTAAAATCAATTTCTCTGTACTTAGTAGGGTACTTTTACGGTACTACAGGGCGTATGAGTTATAAAAGCCAAATTACACTTGTTATTTACTCACGCACAAAAACAAAAAATATACAAGTGCGTATAAATGCCTATGTATTTATGCACGCCCCTGTGTCTGTGGCCTGCTTCACGTGTCTTAACAGTACATACATACATATAATTCATATTATTTCTTGTAAGTTTGTATGTTAGCTTTTACTTGCTTTACTGCTGAAATTCCAGACACGTGCACTCACATGAATTTTGCAGTGTTTTTCGGGGTGATTTAACATTTTTCGCTTGAAAAAGTCGATTTTCTGTACTTTTGGCTACGGTGGCAGCTGACTGGCGAAGCAAAAACTATAGCCTCCATAAACACATGAACATATGTTTGTGTATAATATATGTACATTTATCTCTGCTTTACCACACATCGCTGCATTGTTTTTTCAGCACCTTCACACACCTTCAATCTTCTTCACTTGGAAGTGTGTTTTATTTAAAACATTACCATTGTTGTTTTTTTAGTATACGGGAAAGTTTTGTTTTATTATTTAGCTACTTTCGGTGCTTTATTTGATTTTTCACATTCTGAATTTTCTTTATCACTCCGGTGCAGAAAGCTTTTTGTGCTGCTCACACTCGTTTATCTCCGAAAATTTTCTTATTGTTTGGAATAATAATAATAAAATTCCGGATAGTTTTTAAACAGTCAGCATCAGCGTCAGATTAAGTTGTTGCCATATTTTTATTGTTCCTTTCCGGAAAGAAAACTACAAATTTTACTAAACTCTTATTCACCTACATTTCTTGTTCACACCCACCAAAAAATGTGTTTTATGTTGAATGCTGTATTTGCTTTAATGGTTGGCCTAAGCTTACGATTTGAAGTGGATTTATTGGATATATTCGTGTTTGGTAATCCTTTGAAGTATGTGAGGTTGATTAAATGTGAAGTTATTTGGTTTTATTGAACAAGTAAAAATTAAGCAATTTAAGAAAAGTGAAACTAAGTTAAAATAAGTGGGGTTAAATACGGGCGGAGTCATTTCTATTTTTCACTATTTGTTATATAAAATCAATGAATTCATTTGATAGTATTATATTCAATAATAAAGATATAATAGCAAACAAAGGCTGGTCTTTAAGACACACTGAAATTTTTTTTAATATTTCAAAGTGATGACCAAAGAATTTAATTATACCGTTTTCGAATAACTTTGCACATCTGAAGAATAAAATAAAAAGAGAAACAAATTTGTATTATTTTGAAAATATATTATATGTGGTAGAAATTATGTTGAAATTGCTAACGGAGGAAAGTATAAAAAAGTTGTAATTTTGTCCATTGTTGCATGCAACCACATGCACTTCTTTATGTTCCTTCCATTTCCAAGACATACTTGCAATTATTTTTTGCTCATTTTATTTATTAAGAAACAATAAATAACGGTGCATTAGAAAGCTATCACTTTTGCTGATAAAACATGCAAACTATAGGAAGATCAATTTATTTCAGCCACAATAATTCAAATCAATTAACGACAGACGCCCGGCGGTCAATGGGACCGAGCGAACCATTTCGTTCAATGAAGATGTTTGACCAATCCATAGTGGGCGCTAAATCAGTATATAACTGCATATGTAAACATTTATATGCAAATAGAGGGCAATACTTGCAGCAGCATCTTCAATTATTGTGGATATTTGGATGTAGCGCCTCGACATGTGGCACCACACTGCCGTTTTGTTTGAGCAGCTAATCAAAATGTTGTCACAGCGGTCAACACAATGCTTATGAATTTGCGAAGACGAATGTTCAAATGACTTCGTGCTAGAAATGTAGTACCGAAGCGCATTGGTTAATTGATTCGAATTTTTTGAGGCAGCAACTGCTGAGTGAGTGACATTAAAGTGCAACAAAATGTTTGACTGGAACTTTTATTAATAGTAATAGATATATAGAGTTAACTATAAAAACGTATTATGGTTTTTGTTGTTGTTTTTACGGCTAATCTATTATTGCTGGCAATACAAAAGTAATAGCGCTCAGATGCCAAACTGGTCAAAGATCAACTAGACTGGAATGTTGCAATTTGAGTCGCGATTGTGTGCATGGGTGAGTATATGTAAGCCATTTACAGTTATTTGCACACTTTGGAATTGCATTCTAACTATACATGCATTTTATTACAGTTACGCACCGCTTCAGTGGCCGTTGAATTGAACTCGGTCAGACGCTGGGAGAGATAGCGAGTTTGTAAGCTTGTTAGTGCGTGTAATAATGACTGTATTCGGAGATGTTTACATATGTATGTAAATATGCACATTAGGGTGATCCGAAAATGTGGGTTTCATTTTTAAATCTTGCGTGGATTGTTGTACAATGTTTAGTTATTGAAATAAAATCATCTCCAAAGCGAAGTTTGAGTTTTAACACTTGTACGACACACCCTAAGCGACGAATCGTACATAAAAGTTATATGTATATGGCATACTTGGCCATTATACATATGTTTGAGAAAGGGAAACTGATTCTTTGTGCATATAAAGCTGTAGATTTTATGCAAATTTTATCTACGAAATTTTATATACACGAACTACATACATTAAGAGTCGCTTATCTCAGCATTTTTAGGATTGGGTTAATACATATTTTCATTTTATTGTCAATAGTGATAACCTCAGCCTTTACTCTTGTGTGACATTCCCTAATTGCATCAAATCGGTACCAAAATTCAGATGTGACCTATTTACAAATTTTGTAATGATTAAAGGAAATAAGACTACATAAATCAGCAATTTTTTTTTAATATCAACCCTAATGTACATACATAGCTATAGTTTTTATGCAAATTTTTGGTGCTACTAAAAGTCCATGCACTTGCCGCACATTCAAATGCGCTTATGCACATTTGAATTTTCCGCATTGTGGTAGGATGTGAGCCACCATCTGTTGCATGCGCCCGCTGAAAGTTTATCGCAACATTTCTTAGCCGCGTGTGCATCAAATATTGCCGCCGAAAATTTTTTAACACTCTACTTCCAATTACGTTATGCCTCAGGCACCGAAGTAAACATGCAACACCAAATTAACAGCAACGCAGTTCGTAAAAATATACAATTTTACAGTAAAAACATAATTTTTCACACAAATATGTGGTGCGGCAGGCGCGTCTGAACAGCCAACAGTCAGGGGATTGACAACGGACTTCCTGCAAGCTGACTTGCGTCTGATTCGTGTGCTATTAGAGGCATTGCATTTGTTGCATGACGCAGATGTGCGTAAAGAAGGCAAAAGTTCGTTGTAAGTAACGGCAATTTCTAGCGTCCGCTGTAATTGTAAAAACAAACGAGCCGCTAATGGTGTGGTCAGTCGAAGTTGTCCTGTGCCACGTGACAATAGTGCAGAAAGGTGTTGAGCGCTTGAAAATAGTTTGTTATAAGATTAATTAATCCGCTAGATGGCGTATCAAAATTTTCTTTTTCAAATTTTAAATAATTATATCGATTTTATGGAGAATCAAGCATGTTCATTAAGTTATGTTTCGCCTTAATACAGGAAGCACCTTAAGTTTTTTAACACTCTCACAATTCTTAAAAAAAACTTTGTTTTTTATATTAAATCCTTTTGGTAATAAAGAATGTTGTTGCGTAAAATCAACTCTTTTAAAATTAAATTTGCGTAAGAACATTAATGAAAACGTCACTGAGCATATAGGTCCGGTGGGGCGAGCGATTCCCAGGCATTGCAACTATTTCCTAGCGTCCGGGTGTTGTGTTGTTCCCAGTGCTGCTTAGCACTTGTGTTCTGCTACGCTGTTGTTGTTGCAATTATTGTGTTGTGGTCTGCATGTCGTTGCACAAACGCTTGAAGCTGTTGCAAATGCCATGTTACAACACAGCAAATATTAGAAATGCTCAGCAATTGCCACTTGTTAATGTGTTATTGTCATTTTACATACAACTCTTGCCAGTTGTTGTCATTTTCGATGTATAGTGGCACTATAAATACTTTGCCACAGACGGTATATGTAAAGCGCTTAGAAAAAATGTTGCCTGTCAAACGGAGCAATAAAAAAACATGCCACATATATTTACAACAAAGAATAATTGTAAGTTCAAAAGAACAATCAATTGGCATGCAATTTTCGCCACTTGTAGCAAGCGGTGGCTAGAAGAAGCTGCTCACAACAAAAAAAGTGAAAATAATAAGCAGCAAGTGCCTTTGCGACCAACAGCACTTGCAACGATAGGCTGCAACTGGCGCTCGACTCAACTTTCCCTGCTTGCAACAGCAGCATCAGCATCACTTAGTTAGCTCGGACCAGACACCGATGAGCGTAGATAGTAACGCGTACAAATTGCATTGCTGCCGCACTTCGGTGCCAACAATGTTGTCACTCAGTCAACTTGCCACTTAGCAGTTACATATGTGCGTTGTAAAGAAAACGTTGACGTGGCATATGGAAAAAATGGCGTGGTAATTGCTTGCCATGCAGCTGTCCACCGTCGGTGAAGTGCCTTTTGTTGCACAAAGCGTAATTTTCACTTGTGATGCAAGGTGTGAAAAAATTGCATTTACTTATTTATTTGCCTTCGCTTTGTTGTTGTGTCCGTAATTTGCTGTTCAATACGGTTTATTTTCACTGCTATATTTTAGCTGTTATTGTCATAACCATTTGAATAACTGTGTTCGACTTTAGGTGTAAGCTGTGGCAAGTAGTCATTCGTAAATTTACTGCAACATGACAGCAAGTGCCACCGACTGTTGCTGTTGCAAGAGTAGCTAATTTGCATACAAAAATTTTACATATTGTTGCGATTTGTTAGAACTGAAGTGGAACCGTTATGCAGTGTTTATGTAAAGTTGAAGGAAGCATTAGACGGAGTTCTAAAATATGTTTTTAGCGTCTTTTAAGAAATTGTGGAGTTTGAATTTCTTTAAAGTTGAGAAGATATTAATTTTGCTTTAATTTAATAGATATTATTTACAAAGTGGATTCCTTTTAGTCTCCTGCTATGTATCTAATTAAATAGTCTTTAATTATGAAATCACAGATTTTGTAATTTTTGGTACAATTTATGGTAACAATTGGTAGTGACTGCCATTACGGTAGCAGTAGATCTACTTATTCGAGACAGACAGAATCATTTCAACGTTTCTTTTTCCAATCTCTCCACTTTGTCAAATAAAGGCTAAATAACCTCGGATCTAATGCTCTTAGATAGCAAACGTGTAATAGCGGAAAGGTAAATAAAGAACTTATTTTGGGAGATCAGTCATCTAACCAAGCCTATTGGCCTTCAGACCACTCCTCAGAGCGATGATATAATGAAAATGGTTGAGAAAAGTCATAACTCTCAGTAATTTCACAAAATGAACAGCCAACTTTCGAAATTCTACCCAGAAGTGCCGCATCTAAAAGTAATAACTTCAATTTCATTTTACAAGGGCTAGTAGTTCAATTTTCGTAGTATCCATTGAAATCCTCAAAATCGCCAAAATTCTTGAGCAATATTCTTTTTGTCAAATCCATCAGAAAAGAATAATTATTTTACAATTCGTTTATTAAAATGGTCTAAGAAGATTTGTCGATGAGATAAGCGAAGAAGCCATACGATCTTACATAATTATAAATACGAGTATGTTTGCCAGAAGCTTTTATTTTTATAATACCTTAGAATTAAAGAACGATTTTGAGAGTAACTACTATGGAACCTAAAGAGAACTCAATGAGATATTTAATACACCGCAGTGCGGGTTTCCTCTTGGTAATGCCTGCGATTACTCTTGTGGTCATTCTCACATGTTAATTTAAAGCCACATCACTGAAAACTAACTATTTACCACGGCAGCCACAATGACCACAGCCAAGACAACAATGGGCAATGTACATCGACGGCGGTGGCTACTTAAACGATTGCTGCATCAATGGGGCAACCAAAGCGCTGGTAACGCTTCGGTGACGTTAGTAGAAGCGACTGCATACGACTGACGGCTGCCGCTAGCATCCGATCGCGATTATATAGGTATGCATCGGGCATTTCGGGGCAGTTGTGGCAATTATAGCGATTTAAACGACCAGTCATTTCAGCGCCTATCCAATCATCTCTGCATATCTGTTCGTACCTACTCTTGTCCGATCGCCAGCTACTCTCTCCTTTTGTGCGCCCATTAACCGCCGCTTTGCTGTTTGTGCACATTTGTAGAAGGTCTGTCGCAAAAGAAACAGAACTTTTTAAATATAACTGTTTTTGGTGGTGCCACCTATTGGTGGGTATATGAAATAAAAAGTTTAATCTCTTGTTGACATTTCGTAAAAATTTTAAGGCAATTGGATAACTACAATCGATGTTATCGATCAAAAAGTGACAGCAGCTTTTGGTCATCGGTCGTAAAATGCGTTTTGAACAAACAGCAAATATAAAATTTTGTTTTTAACTTGGGAAAACGATTACTGAAACATTTCAAATGATGAAAAAAGTTTGTGGTGATCAGTGCCTATTCCGTAGTAATGTGCATGAGTGGTTTAAGCGATTCCAAGAAGATCGTGAGGACCTCAGAAGTCGCTTGTTTTCAGAAGTCAAAAATAAAGACTGATTGCTGATTTGTTTTTACGATTCCGAGAGTATTGTACACCGAGAGTTCATCCCACCTGGCCAAACGATTAATGCTGTATTTTACTTGGCGCCTGTTTCACGATAATGCGCCGTGTCATCGGTCGACGCTTGTCACTGATTTTTTGACAAAAAACTCCATATTAACCATTAATCAATCACCCTACTCACCTGATCTGGCATCCTGTAATTTTTAACTATGTGGAAAACTTCATTTGCCCATGAAAGGACACTGGTTTCAGGACATTTCAGCTATCCAAAAGCCGACTCTCAAGAGCTTTCCGAAAAATTATCTAAACACTCATTTGAAATGCTAATTGACCGGCCTAATTGCTGTATCGAAGCACAATGAAACTACTTTGGATAAAAAATATAACTTTTGAAAAATATTAATTATTTGTTGTTTTTTCCCTGTCCTGTTTCTTTTGCGACAGACCTTGTATATTTCGACGCATATGAATTCTTGTACTTATTATAAAGCCTGACGTTTTGCTTTCGCTTTTGGAAATTTTGTATTCCGCATTGCAACAATTTTCTCCGGCACCGAGTGCAATGTCATCGTATTTGGTCAATCGTTGTGCCGCTGAGTCCTGGCTTGCCACAATTTTCTTCTGTCCTCTGTTAATTATGAAAATGTGCTGATGTCATAGTGCCAATACATCTTTTACTCCAATGGGTGACCCAGCTGTATCAGCATACGTGTAACTGTTATTCTGCGCATTTCGGCGTTCTGCTGCTGCTGTTGCTGTTGTACTCCGGTCGCTTCCGCATTGTTTCGTGATTTTATTCGAATTTTTCATTCTCGCTTTTGTTGTTGTTGTTGGCTTCTTCAACAGGTTGCTGATATTGTAATTATTTTTTATTAATGCCACAATTTGTATTGTTCGGCTCGCATTGTGGCATGTTTGTTTTTGTGGTGCTTCAATTGTGCTATGCTTTTCATTATTCGCAATTAAAATATCACGCGATTTTATTAATTTGGCAACAATTGCAATTAATGTGCGATTTATTTATTTTTTCTTCATTCATTGTTGTTGGTGCCGTTGTTGATTTAAAAAGCGATTCAGTATCTGTTGTGCAAATATTTGCATTTTAATGAATCCTGTCTAGCATTTGAAGCTGATTTTATTTATGGATTTGTTGCATGACATTTGAATATATTTCTTTATTATTATATTTGTTTAATTGGTGAAAATTGCAATTTTATTTAGTTCAAAGAGTTTATTTTTTGAGAATTATGATTTTTAGAGTTCAAATGTTTAATGTTATAATTTGATGGTTCGTTTAATTTTTTTTTTCTTAATAGTTACGTTAGTAAGGCTAGGATGGAGTCATGTGTAGAAGTTCACGCAAGTCAGGAAAGTTCTCTGATCGCCATTCACTTGCGAGTGGCCAGAAACGATTCTTTTACATTTTTATGTTTGAAGGCGAGCTAAAGAAAGAAGGCGAAATATCACCTCTGCAGGGTTGTGCGCTGGGTTTGGCAAACGAAATAAGGACTACGAATTGAGGGCATGCACCTGGAATGTCCGGTCCCTTAATTGGGAAGGTGCCTCTGCCCAGCTGGTTGATGTTCTCGTGAAAATAAAGGCTGACATCACCGCCGTCCAAGAAATGCGATGGAAGGGACAAGGACAGAGACGAGTAGGTCCTTGTGGCATTTACTACAGTGGCTATATAAAGGAGCGCAAGTTTGGTGTTGGATTCGTGGTGGGAGAGAGACTCCGTCGCCGAGAACTATCATTCACTCCTATGAATGAACGTCTAGCCACAATTCACATCAAAGCGAGGTTCTTCAACATGGCGACTTCAACGCGAGGGTGGGCAAAGAAGGTATCTTTGGCACTACGGTCGGTAAATTCAGCCTCCACGAGGAAACATCCCCAAATGGGTTGAGGCTGATCGACTTCGCCGGGGCCCGAAATATGGTTATAGTTGGAACTAGATTCCAGCATAAGAAAATACATCAAGCTACCTGGCTGTCTCCGGATCGAAAAACCACCAACCATATCGATCATGTTGTGATAGACGGAAGACACGTCTTCAGTGTTTTAGATGTGCGTGCGCTCCGAGGTCCTAACATCGACTCGAACCACTATATTGTTGCAGGTAAGATTCGCACCCGCCTCTGTGTAGCAAAAAACGCACGCCAACAAACACAAGGAAGGTTCGACGTCGAGAAGCTGCAATCACAATAGACAGCCGAACAATTTTCTACTCGGCTTGCACTCCTGCTCTCTGAGAGCACTCGTCAACAACTCGGTATAATGGAACTGTGGGACGGCATTTCAAACTCCTTACGTACAGCTGCAACCGAAACCATTGGTTTTCGGAAAGTGCAAAAGAACAGCTGGCACGACGAGGAGTGCCGTGTCGCAGCGGAGAGAAAACAGGCTGCCTACCTCGCAACGGTACGATCGACCACAACACGTGCGGGATGGGATAGATACCGAGAGTAGAAGAGGGAAGCGAGACGCAGACAGAAAAAGAAAGAGGCCGAAATGCGTGAGTACGAAGAGCTTGATAAGCTGGCCGACAGGGGTAATGCTCGAAAATTCTACGAAAAAATGCGGCGACTTACAGAAGGTTTCAAGACCGGAGCATACTCTTGTAGAACCCCCAAAGGTGATCTAGTCACCGATGCCCAAAACATTCTTAAATTATGGAGGGAACACTTTTCCAGCCTGCTGAAGGGCAGTGGAACGGCCCGACCATGAAGAAGTTCGAATAGCAATTACCCGCCTGAAGAACAACAAAGCGGCGGGGGCCGATGGATTGCCGGCCGAGCTATTCAAACACGGCGGCGAAGAACTGAAAAGGAGCATGCATTAGCTTCTTTGCAAAATATGGTCGGACGAAAGCATGCCCAATGATTGGAATATACATAAGTTTGCTATGCCCAATCCATAAAAAGGAGCCCCACAACCTGCGCCAACTACCGTGGTATTAGCCTTCTTATCATCGCATATAAGGTTCCATCGAACGTATTGTGTGAAAGATTAAAACCCACCGTCAACAAACTGATTGGACCTTCGCAGTGTGGCTTTAGACCTGGAAAATCAACAACCGACCAGATATTCACCATGCGCCAAATTTTGGAAAAGACCCGTGAAAGGAGAATCGACACGCAACACCTATTCCTCGATTTCAAAGCTGCTTTCGACAGCACAAAAAGGAGCTGCCTCTATGCCGCAAAACTAATACGGCTGTGTAAACTGACGTTGAGCAGCACCAAAAGCTCCGTCAGGATCGGGAAGGACCTCTCCGAGCCGTTCGATTCCAAACGAGGTTTCAGACAAGGCGACTCCCTATCATGCGATTTCTTCAATCTGCTGCTGGAGAAAATTATTCAAGCTGCAGAACTTAATCGAGCAGGTACAATCTTTTATAAGAGTGTACAGCTGCTGGCGTATGCCGATGACGAAATATCTCCTGTCATCAAACAATCTGTCGTCGCACTCGCGACTTGGCTCTCACGTCACTGTTGACAGTCATAACTTTGAAGTTGTAGATAATTTCGTTTATTTAGGAACCACCATTAACACCACCAACAATGTCAGCCTGGAAATCCAACGCAGGATTATTTTTGCCAATAGGTGCTACTTTGGACTGAGTAGGTAATTGAGAAGCAAAGTCCTCACTCGACGAACAAAAGCCAAACTCTATAAGTCGCTCATAATTCCCGTCCGGCTATATGGTGCAGAGGCTTGGACGATGACAACAACTGATGAGTCGACGTTACGAGTTTCGAGAGAAAGTCTGCGAAAGATTTATGGTCTTTACGTATTGGCCACGGCGATATCGCATTCGATGGAACGATGAGCTGTACGAGATATACGACAACATTGACATAGTGCAGCGAATTAAAAGACAGCGGCTACGCTGGCTAGGTCATGTTGTCCCGAGGGATGAAAACATTCCAGCTCTGAAAGTATTCGACGCAGTACCCGCATCGGGAAGCAGAGGAAGGGGAAGACCTCCATTCCGTTGGAAGGACCAAGTGGAGAAGGACCTGGCTTCGCTTGGAATATCCAATTGGCGCCACGTAGCGAAGAGAAGAAACGACTGGCGCGCTGTTGTTGACTCGGCTATAATCGCGTAAGCGGTGTCTACTCCAGTAAAGAAGAAGAAGAAGGCTAACTACAAGGAAATATTGAAAAAATAAGACCTATGCCTAGGGATAGATCCCATTCAACAAAACAAGAAAAGACGTTAACTTGGGTTCAATGTAGGTGCAAGTCTGAAAGAATAAAATATCTCGTCAAATCAATTATTTATTAATACAGGGACTTGATTTTAATCGATCAGTATACCTATATCGAACCATTATATGATTTTTCAACTATTAGTTGATTGAATTGCAGTTTCACTTTCAGTTACTGTTTTGAAAACTTAAAACAGCATTTCTATATCGGTTTTTGATCTGTGTAGGAGAATTTTTTCTCATTGTAACAGGAAGTCGAATTTTAAAATAATTTTATTAATAAGAATCGAAATTGCAAACTTTAAATTTTCGAAAAATATAGAAGCTTTTAACTTCTTCACTACTACACTAAAGCTCGAATGAACCGCTAATCCCCTTTAGGCATTAAATTATCAAACATCCAGTCAACGATGCCTCCGTAAATCGATGCCCGCAGCAATTGTTTGGAGATATGGCACTTTTGTTGCAATAGACTGACTACCGCAACTACAGTTACCAATTCTTATGATGTAGTTGTTATTGGTTTTGTAGTTGGTGCTAGCACTGTTCTTGTTGATGTTATCGATATGCCCGTATACAAGTTAGCTGAAGCGCATGAAAGCGTTCATTGAACTATTCTTTGCAAACAAATGTTGCTAGCCTCAGGAACGCAACTGAAGCTGGACTTGGGTGGAGAGCGAGGGCAAGTGCTGAATTGCTAACTTGATGTATGTGTGTGTTACTGCCGGTTGTCGATGATTTAGTGTCGTTGCCGTTACTGGTGAAACCTAGCTTTACAAGTAACAAGCGTGGACATATGCCGGGGATACCGATATCGGACGCCCCCACTTTTTCGCTACTGTGTTGTTATTCTAGTCAGAGAAACATTAGCAGCGACCTGTTAATCAGTAGCCATTTATCGTGTGCTACACTGTCATCCGATTTGAATGTTTGTTCGTTCATTCTTCCTCTTGTCTCCTTTCTCTCCATACACTGGTTTGGAGTTTTGCACCTACCAATTAGAACATTCGATTATTTGTCCGCGTTGAATGTTTGTGCCATAAAGGAGCAACAACGACAATATTATCATCAGCAATAACAATTACCGTTGCTTTGCCAGAGGACATATATGTATATATATATATATGTCGACAGTATTTTCTGCTGACGTTGGTGCATGCTGTCCATTCACGTTTCAAAATTTGATTATTCGCTTCGTTGCACTTTTTCAATGGTCGCTGGTATGCATCACCAATAAAAATTCTACAATGAAATATGCAACACAAGTAATTTGAGGAACATTGCATAAACATGTAACCAAAGCATAGTTAATTGACCTCGGTTACAGGTCAGAACTGCTAGTAATACTTTATATCCTATGTAAGAATTATTTAAGTGACTAAAGCTTGTATTATGCAATCAGAATTTAGATCTTCCCGCCAGTAAAATTATTATGTACATGTTTTTCTAATACATGTATGGCAGAAATCCAGACTACCAATGAGTTTAATTCAAAAGTATCGAAAAACATATGAGGAGATATTACATATGACAATGATTTAGATTAGATATAACAATATAATGCAATGATTGGAATATGGATGCTTATTCCTGCAGAATCAGACTATATTACGTGAACAATATTGCTGAAATTTACATTTAAAGGAGTCTTAATTATTTTGAAGTTTTTAATGAAAGTATTATCCAAACGGAAATCAGCTTTCAGCTCAAAATGATTTAAGCAAAGATTGTCGGCAGAGATGGTGCCAAGCAAATTTTGCTGCCAATAATATTAAATAGAAAGCAGTCCGCGTTTTTAATTTATGTGAATGAATTAATGTATTTGGGATGCTCAGTCCTATGAACTAATATGAAAGATATGATTTTACTAGTCGGCTGAGGAAACAGACAGTGTGAAATGTCACAGATCGCTTAAAACGGTGGTTCTTTAAAATAGTAATTCACTGAGGCACAAAACGATCAGGAAAGGTCGAACTAAAAGTATACTGCTATAAAGAAAAAAAAAATAAAGTTAACTAGAGGAAAAGAGAAATTATGGTAAGTATGAACAAAGAAAACTTGATATTTTACTTTAGACAACTAAGAAAATGGCAGCAGTTAACCACAATGATAATGGTCATAAAGAACAATATTCTAGTTCAACAGTCATGGGAGATTTTATGGTATTTCAGTTAGTACCTGGTCACTTAAGTTTACAAAAATAATTTTAAATTTGAAGTTGGAAGTGCAATAATTTTACATACATACATGCGTATGCATTTGCTGCTCTTTAATTAATTAATATATATTTTAATTATAATGAAATGAGCTTCTGTGAAATCTTTTGACAGTAAATCAAAAATAAACGATCAAAAATATTGTCGTTGAAAAGAAATTCATTAAAAGTGAAATTAGCATCATTGAAGAAAAGCAGCACGAAAGGTATGGATCCAAATGAAAACGATTAGGGTTTTCACAAGTCTCATAATGTTATAAGTTATAGCGATTCGAAAACATAGCATTGAGAATTGTAAATGTGTAAACTCATTTTTGTATGAAATCCAACAACAATTTTTTTAAACAAGTGTAAAAATTTATAATTTTACGATGCTTTACGACGGGTTGTGAGTACCCCATATACAATATATTACTCTGAATCTGATTGCCGCGTTATTGATTACCTGTAAACGAGTTCTGATAGCGAAAAGTTACAGGATTCGATTTGTTTGTGTGAAAATAAATCATTTATGATATCTTTTACTGATTTGTTGTTTCTTGCTGACAGCTACATATATTTTTTTTTGGTGTAGGAGAGAAAACTTAAATCAAAAAGCTCCCTTGTATAAATAGGTGATATATGTATGTAATCTTATTTACGAGGTCAAGTTAGAAGTAGACGAAAATAAATTCCTAAACTCTACTAATTCGTATGAGGTTGGTTTACGGCCACGCTTACTAAATAAATAACGGCACTTTATTTGGCGAAAAATTAAATTTTATAAAAAAAGACGGCCGATCCGTGCAATTTTGTGCTTTTTTGCTAGTCTTTTGAAGTACCTCGATGCTATTTAACAATTATAAAATCCTAGGGATTTTTGAATAGCTTACAGAATTAAATTTTTCCATAAACTTTCAAACGGAGATTTAAAACTGCAAGAATCATAGTTTCCAGAGAAAATACCTATAGTAGAACTTTATTTTCTTTATATGATCAATGGTAGAATAAAATACCATTTTCTGCAGCTGAATTCTTATGAAAACATTTTAAGCTTTCACACATTTCATTAAATCAACGACTTGTGCTTTATATCACACATCGTTTTGTTATGTTTTTCTTATCTAAGCTTTTTTTGTTGGAAAGGAGAAAAAGTGACGTTTTCAACAAAAAGCCACTCCGCGATACAAAATATCATTCAAATTCGACGGATTCGATACATATTCTACAAAGTATTTATTTGCAAATAGAACTATTGGGGATCTATCTAGACTGATACATATGAGGGAAAAATGTTCATATAAGACATTTTTGTAACTCGGCCATTGCTCTCATTAGTCTTTTCAGGTTGTCGGGGAAATTGGTAGATAGCTCGTGTATTCTTAAAATGCCGATAAATTCTCCATTATGACCCCAAATATTTGATACGCTGAAGAACTGACCTTTTTTAAAGTACTGTGGACTGAATGAATTTAGAAAATGTTTAAAGCTATAATTATTGTTGCAAGCGAGCTATCTTTTATTTTTCATTGCTAAACTTTCCAAATAATTAATATCTTCACTAGCTTATCGAATATATACTTTCATTATGGTTCAATGAATTTTATTTCATATGCAAGCGTAAATTTGGGTCTCCACTATTTGAAACAACAAAAAGTCGTCAAAAATATTCTAACACTTTTAGATCCTCATACATCGTCATTATTTACCTGCAAAGAAAATGGTATAAAAGTGGATTAAATTTAATCAATAAAATTTGAGCGGAATGTCACAACACAAATATACCTAACACTAATAAATATTCGCATACATACATATGCATGAGCTAAATAAAAATCTTGAAAGTGTGGTGCAAATAATGAAAATGGAACATTAATAAGAAACACAATGGAAAAGTGAAACTAATACAAAATACCAAGTATCTAACTTACCAACTTTATATATTTAGATACATATGGCATATAGACACCTATGGGTTCAATTTGAAAAAGAAAAGTTGGAGAAGCAGCTAGAACTATCAAAAGCTGAAATTGAATTGAAAAAAGAAGTGCTAAGACTTAAGAATATGAAATTGGAGCAAGATGAAAAAATAAAAAGGCTAGAAATAGAAAAAGACGAACGAATAGCTATGTACGAAATAAAAATGAAATACATGAAGTAATACAAAATTTAACCTTATTACTTTTTTATTCAAACATTAATGAATGTATTGCTAGCCTTTTAGTTTCCCCTTTTCTGTTTGGTTGTACATCTTCGCTTTCCTCACCGTTGTCGTCAGTGTACGTGGTGTCCTCAACGAGATTTGTATATTCGAAGTTTGTGCTGTCATCCTCTCGTAGTATCTTGTGCAATATACAACACATAACAAACCAATCACAACAGAAATTGTGGCTTTCTTTATTTATAAGGCGTGCTCTGAACTCCTTAAGACTGCAAAACGGCTCCTTCAATAGGACGAAGCAATGCTCGACTCGAACTCGAGATTTACTGTGACGCAAATTGAAATTAATTCGAGAATTTATGTCTAGCACTCGAGCATTACTTCGGAATGGAGTTATCTGTGACGAAAAAAATTTGTATTTTTGCACGAAAAGTGAGCTGCTGCGGTATACTCTCGCATCATGCCAACTGCCAACATGTCCCACCATTACGTGTCGTATTTTAAGTTTATAATCGCAAACTATTTGGGCCTTGATAGAGTATATGTGCTTACGAGAAAATAATGATATAGGATCGATAACTGGCGATTCTGCTAGCTTTATCTCCGTACCATCAATATAGCCAATGCAAAATGGCATTTCGGAATACGTAGCTTGAACAATTTCTGATCGCTCTGTTTCATTTGGCCAAAAAAGGAAGGAATCTCTTAACCTTAGAATAGCACTGAAAACTCTTTTCGTAATTATGGATAGAGTTCCACCATCTCCTACACCAAATAATGTTGAAATTTTTTTCAATGCAGCACCCTCTCCGCATGAGTCCAGACGATAAAGTACAATTGCTAACTGCAAATCCACAGGAATCTGTTTCGAGGAATGTGCTTTATTGAATTCCGGATCGTTCTTAATTAGGTTAAATATATTGGTAAATTTTTCCTTGCTTACTCGAAGCATTTGGCGGAACCGGTTTTCGTCGAATTTATTCAAGATTTCATTTAGCCATACTGGTGACTTTGGGACTTCATGCTCAACTCCACGCCGGCATGAAAGCACTACTTCAACATTCATATCCAATTCATCTAAAATTTTATCGACCGCCTCACCATCTTCGTCCACTTCTGTATAAAAAATGGAACCATGAATATAAAAAGATATTTAGTCACCAACTTTTACTTATTGTATTAAGAATATCATTTGCCGCATTCTCTACCAAATAATTAAGAATTTTTTCTCTTTCGCTTTTCCTTGGCATGATTGCTATTGAGAATATTTACCAAATATTTTATTTCACATTTGACAACTAGAAATCAGCTGTCAATTTTACAATGAATAGGGTTGCATTCAGATATAAAAAAAACAATCGCTCACGATCTATTTGATAATGCTACATTTACACTTTTGCATATGCAACGATGGATCGGATTCTGATTACCCTTAGTATGTTTGTGTTATCGGTGCAAAAATGAGCTTCGAACAAAGAGCCAACATTAAATTTTGTCTTAAAATTTGTAAAACTTTTACCGAAACATTTCAATTGAGGAAACAAGTTTATGACGATGATTGCCTATCCCGTAGCAGAGTGCAAAGTGGTCGTGAGGACATAAATGACGATCAACATTTCGGCCAATCAAAATCCGTGATCACCGGAAATTCCATCGAAACTGTGCGTGAATTCATCAAAAATCAGCCGAAATCATCATTTAAGTTCATGGAAATGGAGTTGAACATCTCCAAAACATTGATTTATCGCATTTTGACTGAACATTTGTGCTTACGAAAGTGTGTGAACGGTTTGTTCCGCACAAATTGACTGTCGACCAAAAATTGCTCAGAATCCAACATACGGAGGACATTATTATGAACGATTATTTGACCAAAAATCACATTTTAACCATTAATCACTCCACGTATTCACCTCATATGGCACCGTGCGAATTCTTCCTTTTCGGAAAAATGCATTTGCCCATGAAAGGAAAGTTTTATGCAGACGTAGAGGGCATTCAAAAAGCTTGCGCCGCACAGTGGGGTATAGGACCCCCAAAACGGAGATTAATTCAGGGAAGTCGTAATTTTAAAATATTATAATTTTTTATTATTGAATAAGCGCACATCTATATCTATATACATATACATACATAAATACATATATAAAACAAAGACGGGTTTGTTCGAACACTTATAACTCGAGATCTGCTGAACCAATTTTCATGGTTATTGATTCGTTGGATTTGTCTCCACCTCGGATAGCAGAATACATATTAAAAACAATGAAAACTCGATAAAATTGGATAATTCCAAATAGTAACTTTTTCCATAAATTTTTTTTTTCAATTTTTGTTTGTTTTGTTTTTCAATATTTTGATTTGTAAATTATTTGAATAGTTTAATTTTGGTCACTTGCTTTTTTATTCCGGCTATTCAAAAGAAAAATTATTGAAAATTATTCAGAGAAAATTTTACGTGTGTTTCACACAAAGAGGTTAATTGCAGATTGAAATTTGTTACGAAGCCACGAAGAGGTCACCCTAATATCGGTCGGCGTTCGTTTTCCCATCAACGTATGGCAGCCAAAGGCAAGGCAAGGCAAGAAGTACCCCCAGGATGCGGTGACATACGTGCGGAATTATGGATCGCGGTCAATCAGCAAATCTAATTCAAAACTCATATCAGTGTTTAGTATTGCAGTTTGGTGAAATCGCTAAAATACGTTTGTACGTATGTCACCAAAGGAGGCAACATGGCGATTATTGGTCTTGAACGACACGGTCGATACGTGAACTGCAACAAAGCGCTTTGTAGGATATATACTTTTGCAATTCATGAACGTTTTCCGACTGTTGTGCGTCTCGCAGTTAATTTGGAGAATGGGCAAAAGGTGTATTTCAACCCAGAGAATATAGTATAGCCAGTGGAAACATCGACAGCAACAAAATTAACATTGTCGAGTTTTTTCTCAACTTTTGTCAGTGATGCGTTTGTGAGAACATTGCTCTATTCGGAAATACCTTGATATCATACATGGAATGCATTGTCGAAGAAATAGTTACGCAGAAAGCAAGGCCAACCAGTAGGTTGACATCCAGGTGTCTAATGCATTAGGATGAATTTACACAATCCACCCGAAAAACGACGATTGTTTCTACCTTCGGTTGCTATTGATTAATGTACGCGGTTCAACTATATTTGAGTCATTGCTTACTGTGAATGGTTCGATGTGTGCAAGTTTTGGAGAAGTAAGCCAGCAATTACATTTACAGGAACACGTTAATCACTGGAATGAAAATGAAGTTCGCATTCTTTTCGATAGAAACATCGACATTGCCAAAGACATTTTACATCGTCTTCGCTAAAAATTGGAAATGGTACAATTTCGGTTGATACTTCCGGTGGCTCGATATCAATTCACGAAAGATGAACTCATGACAAATGTTCGGACATTGGCTCAATTATCGTAACTACGATTCCTTAAGTGCACGCGCAATGTTAGCTGCCAAAAATGCCGAAGTTGTTGACTTAAACTGGAAGATTCAAAGTCAAATTCCGGGAGACTTGCGCTCATACAAATCGATCGATCGTATTGACAATGAAGACGACGCCGTGGATTATCCAGTGGTATTTCTAAATTCTTTGGACAGGCTTGGTATGCCACCGCATCATTTGCGTCTCAAAGTAGGATCCGTCGTTATTATGTTTTGCAATCTTCATGCGCCGAATACAAGGGGGATAATGCTTGATTCTACGAATTCCTTTGAGTTCTAACGATTTTCCATTTCAGTTCAAACGTATTCCGGCATAAATAAGGAAATGCTAAAAACCATTTTTTCTGTACACCGGAACAGAAACCAAAAAATGTTGTTTATAAAGCTGCGTTACATTGAAAAAAAAAAATGAAATGATAAATTTAACTTTCTTTTCATTTCAAAATACATAATTTCACGCAGGACAACGGCTGCGGGGTCAGCTAGTACATAATAAAACTAGCATTTCATTTAGTTTAATGACTGTCGTCGGAGTTGCAAGCCTCTAGTTCCTCAATATGTGCATCTCCAGTTTCATCATCACTATCATCAGATCGAACAGCACTTACTGAAATAGTTGGCGGAATAAGCAATTCTATTATTTGGTAGGGCTTGAAATTTTTTTTGGTAATTTAATTTTGCTGCTAATGATCGGATCGGAGCTCAGTAGAAAACTGTTTAAAATATCTTCATTTGATTTCTCACGGCTACATTTACGTGAAAAGTGCTCCCTATATCATTTAAAGTCCTAGTTTCTAGCTTCTTGGGCTTCCTCTGAAAGTTGTCCGATTGGTAGAAGTGCATGCAATACAATTTCAGGGCCATGCATAAAATATTTGTGCAAAGTGGTAGGCATTTTATACCATGGATACATTTTAACATAATGTCTGGCAGTGTTGTGACAAAAATGTCTGAATTTTTCAGAATGTATTTCATGACCCGAAGAAACAGTTATTAGTATCACGTGCATTTTGTTGAACAGTTCTAAATCGATTTTAGTAATATCTGCAGAAACTTCAGCGTTTTCAAAGAATCTTCTAGCTGTATTACCATCGTTAGAATTTCCGAAGCCAGGCTTTGGTTGGTCGATAATCAATCCGGTTTTGACTCTAAATTCATTTTGAATGCGGGCTTTAGTAGAATCTATAATTTGTTTATCATTATCCGATGCAGCTTTCCACTTTTTTATAGGTAATTTGTAAGACAAGTGTATGATACACTCAAAAAATCGAATCCATCCATGTAATATAGACAAACCAAATTCCAAAGTTTCTGTCTTAACGGGATTCGCTATCATTTTTTCAATAGAGTTAAACTCTTTAGAAGTGGAATTACAAATATAACACCTTTGGGATGATGTAGTTTCTGTGATTGCATTGCAAACTTTCCATCGATCATTACTAAGATTAGTTTATGGCTTACTTTTACGAACCTTTCTCCTACTGGCACAACAGACTTTACCAGATCGTTTGCTTCCTTGTCAACTCGTTCTTTTTCTCTTACCAATATACTCGCTGCAGAATCGGGTAGATGACGGCCTAGGGTTTTGCCAAATGATTTTAACATTATACTACTATACTAATCTCAGTGGAACAATGGACGTTATGAAAACAGAAGAGTCACTAGCGCCTTGCCCATGAAAAGCTTGTTTATATGATCTATGCCCAGAGCTTCCATCAAACCCCCACTTAGTAATTAAAATTAAATTTGATATTTCTTGATTATCCAAGGTGTCAATAACACTTTTTGCAGCACAGCAGCACAAGCCGTTCAACCGTATGGTCCAGAAGGCCTTGCAATGATAAGTACCTTAGCTGACGATTCGGAAATTTGCATAGTTTCAACCTTAGGATAACATTCCTTTTTCGCTCTTTGAATCAACGTGTACGCAGGGAATTTTTCAGGAGCAGACTGTCTTCTAACATTATATTGGTGACGTGAAAGCTTTATATATATATATATATACACCTTTTTCCATAAATGATTAAAAATAGTTATACAGGGTAAATGTCGACTTGCAACTGCTTTTTTGTTCGAAATTAACTGAAGTTGAAAGATCCATAATAATATTTGGCTTTTGAATGGCAAAAATACAAAAACCTGCACTTGAAAATACAAAAAATTCACTTTTTGCAAAAACGCGAAAATATCGAAAAAATTACGAATTTTGAGACAACACAAAAATTGAACTAAGCAATATATGTTATCGATTTCTTTGCCTAATGATGGAGAATTTTGTCTTCAATAATCGAGTATAAAACATTAATCGTATATCTCAATATTCATTTTTCAATTAATCTCCGTTTTGGTGGTCAAATACCCCAACGTGCGCCGCACATAGGTTTCTGCTAGTGCATACTGCGGCTAAAAATATAAGGAGTTGTCGCAGGATAATGACATTTGGTACATCATTGTTTTGGATTCCAATCAAGAAAAAAATTAAAAATTTTTTTTAAAAAATTTTATTTTACGCCCACCTCCCATATAAGGTGAAACTTAATTTTTGACCTACAGCACTGATTTTTGGTGCATAGCATTTTTATGACATTATATATGTTGGTGTTAAATTTCAATAATATCCGCCCACTTTTACGCCCACTGCCATACAACTAAATTCTCTTTTATCAAGTCTCTTTTAGCAACTTTTTTACATCTTCGTGACATTCTGACATTGTTTTTTTCAAGGGGGGCAATTTGGGGCAGCTGAATTTTTTTTTATCGTTTAGCTGAGACTTCAGGCTTTAATTTGGTATATGTATGTCGACAGCGGTAGACAGCGCTAAAAAGATGCACCATTTTGAATTTGAAGAACATTGAAATTCTGACGTCCAAATTATGTTGTTCCACAAAATTTTTTATGCATTATTTTTTTCAATGGATTTTGATGCAAATTTTTTCTTTGATACATATTATAAATGAAAAATAATAACAAAGTTGAATTTCAATAGTTGTTTTATTGAATCAATGATTTGACTTTTGAGTAAATTTTTTGCTAATTTTGATGTTCTCTACATTCACCAACTTTGGGTATTTCTGGACAAAAAACTAATGCAGATAGAATCCTAATATTTTGGGAAAATAATGTATAAATAGTTGGTAACAAACTGTGAAATTTTCATTCAAATCAGACAACATGAAATTTTTGAATTTCGGCCACAGATATCCCAATGTGCGCCGGCATACTGGCGGCCAACGAGCTAAAACACTCGTTCGACATGCTTTTGGATGTATTGAAGCAGAAGGAGACTATTTTGAATAAAATAAATTGATTTTGCCGAAAACACCATTTGTTCTGTTTTTTTAAGTCCTGTTTACTTTGGAATGCAACTTGTATATTGAGTGGCACAAATCATACAGCTTCATCGAAAACTTGCCTCTTTTGGTTATTTTTTGGGCCAACCAAAACCAAAAGACCCGAATTTTGCTATAGTGATGTAGAAGTCTGAAATAAGATGCATGACAATAAAGCTGAGGACACTAGATTCATCAAATCATCACTACTGGCGACGAGAGCAAGTAGTGCTCCAAAAATTACCCGATACCCAAAAAACCAAAAATCTCTGAAGGGCATCACATTAGGTTGAACTGTTTACCAACCTCTATATCGCTAATTGCGAAGAAGCTCAACAATTCTAGGAACTGTAAAATCTATTGCACCATTTATTGATATTAGATCAGCAGAATTTATATTTGACTGAATATCTCTACTTTTGCTTTTAAGAAGGTTAATTGGATTATGCATTGTCACGATTGTATTGGCTCAAAAGAAGCCTACCTTGTAGGCGCCACTAGTGATTTATATTAAAATACTTGAAGAAAGGTAGTCTTTTGAGTCATTTCATTTCAAAATTGGTTGAATTTGGATAAATATTTTCTATGTACTTAAGCATAAAAGTTAGATAACGAAGAGATGTTACACTTTTTGAGCACCATTGCCTTTTTCCAATTGAAGATAGTTCCGTACATGCATGGGAATTACGTTCATCTTTACTGGTTGGGAAAATAATATAATTGTTCTTCGTATATAAATGATACGAGAATGGTAAAAATAATCGAATATATTGTATTGCTGTTTTATATTTTACCATAGACATTTCAAATTAACTAACAACAAAATATCATCTTAAAGAAAGATATACTTGTAGTCTAAATAAGAACAAAAGTATAGTTATTGCAATCACCCTGTGGTATTTACAAACTGTTATTTCTGCATAGTGTATAAAATGGCAATTAAATAAATGCAATTTAAGCACTCAAATTGCAAATAGAATACCACATGAATAAACTAGTATGTGGTTATTGCAGTGATCAGCAAATATTGTTGAATAAATGCAATTACAAGCAGAATTTATGAACGCAAAACATTGCAATGTTGCAAATTTGTCATTGAAACGAAATACTTTCCACAAACTCATGTTTGTATGCCTTAATATGTGTGAATATTTCTAAAATGAATATTTATAAATACATATGTATTAATGTACATACGTATATCGGTACAAACGAACTGCAATATTTGTGTGTAGTGCATTAAAGTGTCAACTGGTGAGCTTGTTTACCGTTGTTTATGTACCCAGTGGACATAAATATGCAAAATCAGGAAAATATTGTGGAGCGGAAAGGCAACAAAAGCCAAAGCTATACACATACGTGGAAATGTGAACAACAAGTGTCTATTTAGCAAAACTATGTTAATATGCAAGTTGATGCAAGTACACTGAGTGTCAAATGCAAGTTTGCACTTCCACTTCCTTTTTCCATATTAAATAGTTTTTTAAACTAACAGTAATTTCACTAGCACATTTTTAAATACGAGTATTATCAGCTTTTTTAAATAAAATATACAATTTTTGTTCCTTTTTTCAAATCGTTGTGTCATACGATTGATGTTTGAGAACGCCTCAAAGTATTTTTGGTAGAATTTTATTTGGCAATTTTAGTCGTGTGAAATGTCAAAACCTATCAGATCCCGTCAACTATCTAATTCAACTGCCCGAGAGTTGCTCTCTGATTTAGAATGACAGACGAGTTGGATATCTCTTTATCACTGATTTTAATGACAACCAAGGGCCATGTCATCGAGAAGGTAGTGATCGTGCTGAAGCAGTGGAATAAGTGCGTGAGATTATTGGTGTGGATGTAAATTTTATTACTAGAACAGACGATTTGGGTGAAACTTATCTATGTGCGTTTTGTTTCACATAAATTGAATGAAGACCAAAAAAGTGAATCAATTGATGCATTACTGTTAAAGGATTCAAACATTGTTTTGAAGAGAAATATGTTAAGTTGCTTAACACAATAGAAAGTAAGCATTATTTAATCACGGCTTAAATTAAAAACTGAGAGCTTGTTTACGTTGTATCATTATTTAAAGCAAAACCTGAAGCTTGAGGAGGCATCAGTTAAAAACAAGTCAGCTAGGGAAATAGCAGACATTAGTGAAGTCAACACTAAATAGTTTATTTTTATTTAAATAATTATATTTTGCATTACCTTGTGGTAATTGTTAGTGCTAATAAACAATGCTTAGTCGCAGCTTCTTCCACGGCTCTTGTAGAAAGAATATTTGCATATGAAGTTCCACATATATAATTAGAATTTCGATTTAACTAAATTGAATATCATTATATTAAAATTACATTTAAAATGCTTAAATTAATTCCATACCAAAATATTACACATCTCCACAGTGAATATTCCTAATTAGCTCATTGGCAACTGATATCGATGGTTACATTGTCTTCAAATAAATTAATTAACAATGTAATTGCAATATCGCATTCCCATTAGCCAATTGCTACCAGCAAACACGCACAAATTAATATAAGCACTCATACAAATGTAGAGATAAACGGTAAAGTATCGGTATAACGAGCGTTTCATACACTTCAACTTAATTATGCTAATGAAAATATAAAATATAGTAAGTACAACCTGATTTTGTGCGGCAGCATAAGACAGACCAAGAGTACTTGAGTTACAGATTCCATACAGAAATTGAGATAGCTACTTATGTGTAAGTGTAAGAGCAAAAGGATAGCGCAGCTGGTTAATAGTGAATTGCATTAAATAAATGAATGGGAAATTAATGAGAACGAATGGCCAAAGGGCTGAGGAACACAGTTTAAACCTCCACGATTGAGAACTTGGCACGTGATGGAGAGAATACCACACATACGCATGCACATGCACACGGATGGATGAAAAGAGGGTAACTTGAAAAGGCTGTTAAACTGAGAAAATCAATAAGAAGCAATGCTAAATAAATTGAAGCAAAAGCATCGTTTGGATCAGTACTAGAAAATAGTCATATAATAGATATATATTGTACATACATATATAGTATATATTTTCACAAACAATATATATGTTCGTATATCTATGCCTGAGCCAAGGTCGCAAATTTATTCACTGTTCGCCTTTTGTCGGTTGGTTGTTGATACATTCGATGAGTGAAAAACGCGGCTGTTGAGCAGGGTAGTGACCACGGTCGTGAAAGGTTCGTTTACTTGTGGGCCCACTATGAAATACTGGCAATGCAACTTGTTTTCGTATTTGCCGTATTATTGTTGTTGTGCTGTGCTTTAGCGCAGTATGTTTATTTGCACAGACTTTGCGACGACTAGCCGGATAGCATAGGTAAGCAAATGTGCACATACATACCAAGCACTGCTACAGCTATTTTTATATAAAGTGCATGCCCTGTAGGAAATTACGAGTTTTTTAATAAGAGAGAAATTGTATATTGATTTTCAAATTTACTCTTTTGTGAATTGGTAAATTGGCAAATTCAAACTACAAAGATAGCATCAAGTAATGAAATAAATTCATTCCACCCGAATTTTTTGTTTTAACCTACAGCACACTTGCAAGAACTTTATATATAATTGCTTTTTTTCTGGCATAAAACTTAAATTTATGACATTTCTGTTAGAAACAGATACTCGAATTTAATTTCAGGGACGTAAATCACTTAAAATGTAAACTTTTTATCCAGAATGTCTAAGCTCATCAATGAGAACATTTAACAATTGCTCATAAAAACAAAACCTTAAGCTCAAGTTTTTAGACTGAAAGGTTTAACCAAATTTTAAGACTCAATTAGATCTTGAAGGCCTTACCTGTATTTAACTCAGAAAAATAAAACACGAAAAAAGGATTTTATTATCAAACTATGTGATACTTTTGTATTTAATAGTTGTTTGCTTTATAATATGACGACTTGTTAAGAAGCTAAACTGGTTTCTGGGAGAGGACATTTTCTGTATGACCTTGATTTTGGCCAGAACAACATTAAATTGCATGCTCATAGTTGCACTGTTGTTTAAAATGTATAAAATGTTCTTCTGTTCATAGTACAGCCTTAGGATAATTTACTTAAATTTTATGAAACAGTTCAAAGGACAAAGGATTTTCGTGTCAATTTCGACACCAGATTTATAGCAACATATTTTGAAAATGTACAGTTATGAGGTCATTAGTATTTTATTTTAAAATGCTCTTATTTTTTTTTTAAATGATCACTTAGCAATATCTTTATGTAAAAAATAGCCGAGTATTGAGTTTTGTACCACATTATGCACTTTTTTGTGTTATATGCTATTTTTTAAGGCTTCGTTGTTGTTTGTGACAATTTTCGTACAGGCCAGCTATGTATGTAATTGGCATGGCTGCAAGTGACGTGTATGTAATTATGACGATAACGACAAGAAAAGTTGCAATATCGTACGCGACAGTTACAAGAATAACAACAACCATGATAACGCTTACAAATAAATTGGCGTAATTGCCTTGGTATTGGTTGTGCGCTAAGCGGCAAAGGTGGTGGCGGCCTTCTGGCAAGGCTAACAAGTTTTTCCTCATCTCAATCACACATAGATGCAAGTATAAATACTAATATAACGATACATCAATTTTTACTTTTGTAGTTGCTAGAATGCACCCAACAACGCCAGGCGTGTAAGAGCCATTGTGTGAATGGATAAATGCTTGAATGAGAATTAGATGACTAATGTGAAATGTGTTTAATAGAAATTTAAATTTAATTTTTATGAGAATTACACAATCTTTCGTACGTTTGCTGTCGATGACCACGTTGGCATTAATTCATATACACTATTTATTTGTATGTAATCTAGTACCAAAAGTATGCTGGGAAAAGTTGGCAAAAGTGTAGAGTTCTGTAATTAATTTTACTGATTTTTATTGTAGCCTCTCCTTTATAATTATATATAATTTAGAGATGGGGTTTAGTAACGACTTTGCGAAGGTCGAAGTACTCTTGTACAAAATAGATGCTAATAGTTTTCACATGATTAGGACTGCAGATGTGAATAACTAATGATTTGTCAGTATAGTTAAACTGTTATCAAATTAATAACTAATAATCATACTTCATAAAAAAAGAAAATTTTTATAATTTCTCCAAAAGTTTCCCAGAATAATACTATAAAGCTGAAGCAAAATTTACGGAACATTAATCTATAGATACCAAACAGTGAGACCTTTACCATTTTCGAGCTAAGATTTTCAGTTGCTGCAGACTAGTGGTACTAGAAATAACATTGGAAAGATTGTCGTCTATTGCATCAGGTGATCTGTATGTGAAGATGTTTACGCAATTGAGGAAAGTTCTTTGGTGGCATTCACTTCGAAGTGGCCAGAAACGATTCTTTTACATATGGCCAAAATAGCTCACGACTTCCGGTCTTAGACCAAGTATCCTCTGGGTAGCCGAAAAACATTCCGGTTAAAGGCGAGCTAAAGTGAGAAGTTGTATCACTTCTCCTCACAGTTGTGCGCTGGGTTTGGCTCTCGTTACGAAAAAAAAACACCCCCTTTGATAGCGGTATCTACACCAAAAACTTTTTTCTGCCCTAGATTTCCCACAACTTAGCTGATCACACTCATTTTTGAAGAGCAAAATTGTTTATTCTATGATTACTTTTCCATTTATTATATTTTATCCTATTGTTGCAAGCTGTCATTGTTCAGCTCCATGCATAGGTATACACATAAATATATACATATATACGTTCTAGTGTACCTCTCAATAGCAAACTGTAATTGAATAATGCCAAACCAATTATTTATAAGATTTCTTAAGATGCTTAAGCCTAAGTCAACAAATTTTCCCAAGTGGCTGGCGGACGAGTACAAAGCGAAGCTCTTCAGATGCTAGCACAAAAAGCTCAGAAACCGCCGTTGCTTATTGCGGTGGCACCTGAAAGCAGCTGCTAAAAGCATTGAATGCAATCAACCGACGACAACCGATCGCAATTGTGTGCGCAATTTGTTGTATTTGTACGTAGGTGTGTGCAGATTCAATTACAATTTTTTACCATTGGTTTGCAAGATTTTCGACTCTTTTGTATGCAAAAAAAGGCATGATTGTATTTTTGTGCGAGTCTACAAAGTTTATTATTTTAATGTTCCGAAATGACGGCGGCGTTGTCACTTGAAATCTGGGTCTTTATAGGCCTTTTTTCCACTCGATCGATAACGCACCGCCGAAATGCAAATGTGGCGGTGACAAATGTGTGAGTGCCTTGGCATCACGGTTTTGTTGTAGTTTTTGTGAGGCATAAATTTGTCTTTGTAGTTAAGCATTTGAAGTGCGAGCTCAAATGAATTGTGTCCTAAGCTAAAAATTGCCATAGTAAGTAATTGCCACATTTTGTACTTGTCAAATTAGTGTTGATTTTGCTGCTTTTAAGCACAGTGTGTACCCAGTAGGGAATTTAAAATTGGTTTTTAGAATTTTTGTAGTTGTAGTTGGTTTTCAATAAATTTGAATTAAATAATCGACAAATTTCGCAAGTTTCGGGGTCAGCAGCTCAACTTCACTTTGTCTTGCATTTATCTGTCGTGCTTTGCCTACTATTTTTTTGGTTTTAGATTTCTTCATTCCATTTTATCAATTTTTTTGTAGTTAGTGTGCTGTTTTGTTGTTAAAAGTCTGTAAAATGCTCGCCATTATTTTGAAGAATATGTGTTCTGATATTGAAGTGTACCTTGCATCATGTTTGATAGCAACGAATAATGGCTGTTTGCGACAAATTTGTTGCAATTTACATATTTGAATCCGTTTCTGTTGTAAAATTATTTGCTTGTTTTCCGATTGATTCAGTACAGTGTAATCCATCAGCGGATTGTTTTCTATATGTGACATAATGACTCAGTTTATGTCCGAAATGCAGAACTCGATTCTTAAAAATATTAATGACACGTTCTTCCGAGCGAAAGACCGAAGAGATTCTGATAGCACAGGACTATATTTGATTGCAACATTTTTGCTGATTTTGGAGCAATTTCTTGCTGTATTAATTTCTCAGAACTCAGCTTCACTAATTGTAGAAACGGGTAGATCCAACAATTTTTACTGATTCATTTTTTAAGATATTAGGTTGTCAAAAAAGTCTTGCGGTATTTTCGCTAGTTGGCGCTGAAAGCGCGTAGTTCTAGTTTTATTCGTCGCATCGGGTCATGCTATACCTTTTTGGGAAGCTCATTTCACGCGCTAACACGTGTTTGATTGATTATTGTTTCTTTTAAGTCGTTCGTGAGTTATAGCGGCGCAAACATGGAGCAAAATAAAGAGAAAATACGGCATATTTTACAGTACTACTACGATAAAGGCAAAAATGCATCTCAAGCCGCCAATAAAATTTGTGCAGTTTATGGACCCGATACAGTTTCCATTTCCACCGCACAACGATGGTTTCAACGTTTTCGTTCTGGTGTAGAGGTGGTCGAAGATGCGCCACGCTCCGGAAGGCCTGTCGTCGAAAATTGCGATAAAATCGCTGAATTGGTCTAAAGAGACCGGCATAGTAGTCATCAAACCGTTATAAACTTTTTGAAGAAGCTTGAAGTCACTAAAAAGCTCGATATATGGGTGTCACACGAACTGATTCAATTAAAATACCGCAAGACCTTTTTGACAACCTAATATATGTATTATAGTAGTTCTGATAGATATCCAGTCCAACCATGTCGAATCCAAAAGTTTCATGGGTCTACCGTTGGATGACTTCGACAACAACCATCCATCTATATGATGTTATTACCAAACACGAGCTTCGTAACCACCAATTTTTCTCTGATATTTACGATTGTCGAGAATTCGTAAATAAAAAAGCTATGCTCCATTTGAAACTGACATTTAATTCTGAACGTCAACACCTGGTGCAATTTCACTCCGACATCACTTAACAGCCTTTACAAGTACACATGTACATATCGGGGTAAGTACTTAAGCTACCTGATATGGTATGTACGTTAATATATACATATATGTTTGAATATATACCGCTTATATTAAACCTATCCAAAATTGCATGCATACAACCCTAAACATCTAGCCGAGCTCGCGATTTCCTTGTGCAAACTTAACCCCCAAAAAGCGTATCCTCCACTGCCTACTCTTCAAAGCTTTCCACGCCATTCAATTCAAATGTTTAAAATATATCATTTTTATATTATATGTGTATGTACAAATATATATACATATTATTATTTTTAAATACAGCGCTTGCAACAGCGGCAAAAGTCCCTGCTTGTGTTTCCTGTCAATCAAAAGCTTTTTACCCTCTTCGAGATTGTATGTTTGTATGACTATATATTCTGTTGTATTATGTGCCATATGGATATCGGATGCGATATTTGTATCCGAGCATTACTGCTGTTGACATGCAAAAATCCTCACTCTCCACGGCGTCGTGTCATTCATCAATTGTGCTAAATGAATTTTATGTTACTTACTTTTTCCCACAAGTAGTATACATATGTTTACGTTGATCTGTTAGTGGAACGTCATTTCTTTTAACACATGTGGCACATTCTCACAATCTTGAAAATGCACTATCTTCTTCTCTGATTGATTTTCACTCGACATGCCTCCTTCTTTTATTATCTAGATATCTATGGTGTTAAATAAAAATTAGGATTCGGTTTCTTATATTAGCCAACCGCTGATTGACGTAAAGGTAAATTAAATAAAAACTGCTTTTTTAGACCAAAGCTTCTTTAACACGTCTTATCAAAATATATTTCTGGGTTGTTATAACTAATGGAATCTGCTAGTTGAACACACTTCAAAAGCTCTAACGTATTTTTCACCGCGACGCAATCAGTACCATCGCAAGACTAATTGTTTGCTCTGAACGCTTTTTTCCTCTTAAAAAAATTCCTCAAAATAATACAAAAAAATTAATACGAGTTAAAAAAATAGAGATATGAAGTAAACCAAAAAAAAAAAGCTATGAGGACCGTCCGTAATTGGAAATTTCACTTTATAAACAAAAAGTTTTTTTAATGAAATAAAATTTATAATCTGAAAATTAAAATCAGTAAACTAAACGAAATTAGCGAAATTTATATATATTTCCATTATACAGTACAAAATGGATAAAATTGAAGAGTCCAAAGTCAGACTAGCAAAATAATTGACGGGTTGCAAAACATCGATTATTGTCTTATTAAATTATACAACACCTCTAGAATGTTGTCCTCAATTTTCAAATTGATTCGAGTAATAGTTTCGGAGATGCAGTCTTGAGAACTTTTACTCGGGGCAGGCTGGGCTGAGTGCGCTGTCTTTAAATGCGTTTTTCTCGAATTTGTGTTTTTGAAATCGGTGTGAAAGATTCCTCGAGAACTTCTCCACTGATCTTCATGAAATTCTACTATGCTCTTTGAGATACAATTTTTAAAGACTTGGATAAAGGATTTTTTTGAATACAGCTATTTGAAAAAAAAATGTCGCGAAATTTTTTTTGTAAAAATGTTTACCAAAAATCCAATTTTCAGTTTTGTTTTTTCCTTTTTTCAAGTTTTTTTTAGCTAAAATGCGTATTTTTTCACTTTAGATAATTTTGTAAGGAGTTATATAGGATTTAATAGTGTATGTTTGTCACAATACAAAGTTCTAATAAAATATAATATTTCATATTTATATGAGAAAAAAATTATTGTAAATAGGCCCGAGGAAAGCCATTTAACCCCTTAAGAATTATTTGGACACAACAATTTGTTAGTAGTTTTTCTTGTAGACAGTGAGAGTATCTTTCAAACTTTTGTTTCAAGAGTTAAAAGAAGGCTTTATACTTAACGATATTTTATAGGGCTTTTTACAACAACTTTAATGGCTCCCAAGAAAGTCTTAAATAACTCGTAATGCAGACGGTGGTGCAAACGCTTTGGGATTGCTTAGTCTATGATACATTTCTATAATTTTTATTGAAAAATATATATTAGCTGTTAGCTAACAAGATCTGTAACTATTATTGAATCAGTTATTGAAATTCCTCACATTGCTGCTCTCCACGAATTTTCAATTCTTCATTACAATGACAATTCCCAGCTTACATTTCACTTTTCTTACCGCTGAAAACACAATTGTCTGAGACATTTGTAGTTTGTTGCTGGAAATTGCTGGCCAACGTAGGCTTGCAATGTGAATGTAGTGTGGCAGGTAAGGCTGTACATATGTATGTATACATAACAAATAGGTATAAGGAGATCATTAATAAGTTGGATAAGAAAAGTAAAGGAAACTGAGAGAAATAGACATGAAAAGCAAAGCAATCAAATGCTACAAAAACAAAAACAACAAATTGTTGTCAACAAAGCAACGATGCAATTGCGCTTATATAAGTTAAATTTTTATTTTGTTGTTTTAATTTTTAAAAAACTAGCGGACTCGCGTCCGCGGTCTTTATTTATTAAATGTTGGCTAAAGACTAATTACAAATTATTTCTTAAGTCTAAATTAAACCTATGCCTCTACCTGGTCACGTTGCCAACAGTTGCGGCGTCAGCAATTGGCCGGACGCGCGTGTGGAGTCACTAACTGATATTGCTGATGCAGTGTCAGCAATTGGGTGGTTTAAAGTTTCCAGCTATTGACCAACGGTGGGAATTAGCTGACGGTGTGAACCACTGTGTTAACTCTTCCCCCTTTAAGCATGATCGTCCTCGATCATCAATAGAATGGCAAGTCGTTGAAGTTTACGTAAGTTGGCTTGTTGATAATGTCGTTTGGTGGACTTACTGGAGGGTTTTCAATTGTGACTTCTTTTCCGACATATTCAATCTTTATTGATCTACGTTTATAAAGTGCAATGCACATGCATGAAAAAACTACCATAACTGTTGTTGTAAGAGTTCCAATAGAAAGCGTTGTGATTCTTAGGAAATCAATTCGTCTGGTGTTGTTGATGTGCAATTCGTTTAGCATTTCTAGTGATAAAAGCTTGATGTGATTCTTTTCGTCTGGCGTAAGTTGTAAGACTGTGGGTATGGCTTCGAAAGGTATTGTTTCAAAATTTCTATATGTCTGGTTTTTGACTTCTATCGTAGCATTATAGAATTTAATAACGTGTGTCCCATTTGTCATCTGAGGCGTTCTGTTTATATTTATTATACCATCAAAATTGTTTAATAGTAGTATTCCTGGTTGTATTTCTTCGATTGTAGGAATAGCGTGACTCGTGATTGTGGTGCAGGTAGAATTTAAACTATTTATTATTTTAGGTAAACATGTATCTTCACTTAAATCTACTAAACATTTTTTCTCACAAATTGTTACATTATTATATTTTTCACATAGTTTCTTAACTCCATATATTGAATCTTTTCCTTTAATTATTTCTTTATATTTAATATTTATTGCAATGTTTTTTGGCTTCTTAACTGGCCTTATAATTATTCTTCTAAATATTTCGCTATTTGTAAGCGGTATTTTTATCATATAAATTATTAACATTTCTTTACTTAGTACGTTTATTTTTGAAAATTCTAACGCTTCTTCTGCGTTGTTAAATGGCATTTGTTCTTCTCTTAATTTTCCTAATGCAGTTTTTATTTCTTCTTTATTTAGTAATAATGTATTTAAAACATTTGTTTTCGCCCATTGAATGGCATACTTTATATTAACTAATTCTTCTTTTATTAACCTAATCTTACTTTGTAAGTCAATTACAATTTCATTTATTATACTATCGTCTTTTCTTATTGAATTTGAAATTAAATTCATTACATTTGATATATTGTTAATTCTGTTAGTAAATAGTTCATTTATTATTACTTGTTTGTTATTATTTTGGTTTAGGTTCAAAAGATTCTTATTAATGATTTCGAGGTCGTCATGGTCTGGTGATCCTGCCAGATATTTCCATGCGGTGCCTAATATGTTTATTGACTTTCTAATTCGGGATGTTTTAGTGGGTTTAAGTGTATCGAGGATTTCAAGGGTTTGATTTATTTCATGGTTAAGGATTGGGCGAAGGAAAGTGTCTTTGGGGATTTTGTCCGCTATATGGTCCTGTATGTCTGTCAAAAGTTGTTCGTACTTGTTTATGTCAATTATATGGATTAGTCTAAATGTTCCGTCCTGAATTTTAGCTAGTCCGTTATTTATCGTCACTAGGTAAGAGTTTGTATAGTCCAAAATCTCTACGCTAGCGAGACTGGTCGTAATAGTAGTCAAGAGGAGTATGCGTCTAATGGTGTCCATTTTTCCTGAAAGTAGGTATTAGTTATTTTTTATTAGTCCTTTGTGAACTATTCTTCCTGATGCTGTTTTAACTGTGGTTCTCATATTTTCGGAAACTGTTTCTTTTTTGTATTTTGAAGTTAATTTTGATCCTAATCTGTTATTTATTTTAACATAAATAATTTCTCCTGGGCTATAGTCCTTGTGTTCTGATCTATTTTTATTATGATATGAAAGATCTCTTTCTTGTTTTTCCTTCAGAAGAGTAATATTTTTTTGTCGTTCTTTTTCTATTTGTTGTGGGTCAGAGCGTATCCTGTTCGAGAAAAATATGTCTACGGGTTTGTTTTTTGTCGTTGAGTGAATGGATGAATTGTATTCTTGAACTGATTTAAATAATAATTCTTCAAATGGCATACCTGTGGAGTTAGCTTTGATACATCTCATTATTTCGGAAAGAGTGCTGTGAAACCTTTCTACTTGTCCATTACTGGTGCTGCTGTAAGGAGGTGTGGTGTAGACATTTATAGACATTTGGTCTTTGAGAAGGGTGGATATAGAAGCTGAATTTAGTGATTTCTCATTGTCTATTACAACGAGTTTTGGTATTCCGAAAGCAATCATTAATTCTCTTATTGGGTCCTTTATATGTTCTATTGCTCTTGATGAAATAATTTTAACCTGTGCATACTTTGAAAATTTATCTAAAGCTGTGAGGATGAGATTCTTCTGTGTGGAATAGATGTCAACGTGGACGATTTCTCCTGGGACCTGTGGAATAGGAGTTTCTTGGATTTGGGGTTTCGGTGGATGTCTGTCATATTTCTGTTCATGACAGGTAGAACACTGTTTGGTGATTTTTTCAATTTTGGAATGCATACTTGGAAAATAGTATTTTCGTAAAATTTGAGATTTATTCTCTCTACTGTTTCTATGTGCTCTTTCATGTTCCTGAATGATAATTTGCTCTTGTTCGGTTGCGGATGCGATATCTTTGAGAAACGTTTGCGTATAACGGATTTTAGTGTTGCTGAAGTGAAGTGGGTATATTTCCTGTATCTTGCCCATTAGAGTTTCTGTCGTGTGTAGTCCGTTGATAAGTGCTGGGTCTAAGTACCGTTTGAATATGTCAATGATGTCTTGTGTAGAATAGTTTTGTTTTGTAATTATGTGTCTATGAAAAGTAGGAAATGGTATTTGAAAGGTGTAACTGTTCTCGTTGCCAAATAATAGGAAGAGTTGATTTTTAAAAGCATTAATAGGGGCTTCTGTAGCTGGAATAAGGAAATGAGAAGAGCTGTCGTTACTGTGGTCAGTGGTTGTAAGAACATTAATGTCAGTCTGTGGAGGTCTCGATAAGGCATCTGCTACGACGTTTGTTCTTCCTGGCTTATACTTCATTTCGTAGTTGTACTCCTCAAGGATACACTTCCATCTCTTCATTTTGCCGTTGTGGTTTTTGTTGCTCAACGCAAAGGTGAGTGGTTGATGATCTGTGAAGATTACAACTTTCGCTGATCCGTATAAATAGTTTCGGAGTGATGTAAGAGCCCAAATAATAGCCAGCATTTCTTTTTCGTTTGCGGCATAGCTCTCTTCGGTTTTGTTTAATGATCGGGATATAAAGGTGATAGGTTTACCTGCTTGCTCGAGGACGGCTCCTATGGCATAGTTGGATGCGTCGGTAGTAAGATGAAATTCTTGTGTGAAATCTGGATATGATAGGATAACTTCTTTTGATATTAGGGAAGATTTAATTTTGCTGAAGGATTCTAAGGCGTATTTATCAAACACTATTGGCTTTTTACTGGAGGCGGTTTTGGACACGCGTCCATCTTCCCCCCTTAAAAGCGAGGTCAGAGGTTTCGCCAACTTGGCGTAATCTCTGATGAAGCGTCGGTAATAGCCTGATAGGCCAAGGAAAGACCTCAAGTCTTTCAGTGTTTTTGGGCACGGAAATTCTTGGATTGCCTTTACTTTGGCGGGATTGGTTTTTATTCCTGTGGGTGAAATGATGAAGCCTAGAAATTCGACTTCCTTGCGGAAAAACTCGCACTTGTCTAATTGGACCTTCATGTTTGCATTTTGTAGCGTATGGAATATTGTTTCGACATTATGAAGGTGATCTTGCTCATCTTTGCCAAATACTATTATGTCATCTATGTAGACATAACATATTTTGCCTATGTGCTCCTTCAGTATGTCGTCTAGCGCTCGTTGGAAAATAGCGGGCGCGTTCTTAAGTCCAAACGGAAGTCGAGTGAACTCATATTTGCCATTATTAATCGAAAAAGCTGTCTTCTCAATGTCCGATTCCTTCAAGGGAATCTGGTGGAAGCCACTCTTTAGATCAAGAACAGAAAAATATTTGTTGTTTCCAAGTTGTGAAATTACTTCATTTATTTCCGGGATGGGGTATCTATCTGCTATTGTCAATGTATTTAATTTTCTGTAATCAATTACAAGCCTATATTTCTTTTGTCCTGAGGCATCTAGTTTTTTAGGTACAACCCAAACGGGTGAGTTATAAGGAGAACGAGATGGTCTGATAATTCCGTTTTTAAGTAGATCTTCTATTTCTTTAGTTACAAAATCTCTCATCGCTAGTGGGTAGGGATAGTATTTTGTATATACTGGAGTATCTGAAGAAGTCCTGATTTCTCCTAGTACGGTAGAAGTATAGGTAAGACTTTCATCTGGTTCAACGAATAAATGAGGGTATTTGTTAGTAAGTTTATTAATGTTTTCCTTCTGTGTTGTTGTCATATGTCCAGTCCTTATGTCAATTTTGTTGACCGATGGGGAAATTTGTTGTTTTATTCTGACTTTTATGCCATTGCCAAATGTAAGGGTGTCATCGTGAATATTTATGGTTGTGTAAAGTTCTTTGAGGCTATCATTACCAATTATACCGTCAAAGGACTTCAGAGTAGGAAGTATAAAAAATTTTAAATTTGTGTCATCTTTTCCAAATAAATTTATAACTGTATGGTGAGTTACTTGTATTTGTCCTGCTATAGAGTTTGCGAAAAATGGTTGTTCGTTAGGTATTTGCCTTAAAACGTGACAGGGTTGAATATAGTTTTTGCTTGATCCAGTATCGATTAACATTTTTAAAATTTTTCCGTTCTTCGTTTTACATTCAACATATGGCAACGAAGAACTATTCATCCTAAAAAATGGATATCGATATGTTCATGAGTATCATTTCCTGGTTTTGGGTTGTCGTATTGGAATGATTGTCCGTTTTCTTCCATATTCAAAGCTGTTTCGTATTCTTGTAAGGTGGGAGTCCCGGTTTGTTGGCAGTACTGGTCTTGTGAGTACTCCTGTTCTTCTGCGTAGTATGGGTCTTGTGGGTACTGTTCATGTTGATTACCTGTTTCTATATGGAAGTTTCTTTGATGTTTGAGAGGTATTTGTGTTGAAAAGTTAGATGGTCTTTTTATGGGTGGTTTATTGAAATGTGGTCTATTTATGTAGTTAACTGCTCTTGAGTGTATGGTGTGATCAACATCCATGGGCTCTGGAGGTGGGAGCTTATTGGTGACCTGAAACGGTGGTCTGCTAAGCTGAAAATTTTGATAATTTTGTTGGGGGCGTTGGTATTGGGGTGGCATCGAGTTTCTAAAAGGATTCTGCGGTCTGGGAATGTATGCTAATTGAGGGTAGAATGGTTGGTTGGAAGCAATTGGTTTCCTTGGTGGTAATGGTGGTAAGTTATGGGTATTCGGTTTACGTACAGCACCTTGGTTGTTATATGCGTATTGAGTCCTGTAGCCTTGGTTTTCTAGTTTTAGGCACAAATGAAGTGCTTGAGGCAGATCTTCAGGTTCTTTCATTCCTAAAAGTCTAGGAAGGTCACCTTTTAATCCCCTGATAAACGTGTCCAAGGCTTTATGCCTGTAAGTTTGAACTAACAGACTTAGTGACTCCTGGCTCATCTCCAAACTCGAAAGTTTATTTAGAATAAGCGAAAGGTGTGTATAAACATTTTGGTAGAACTCCTGGATAGTACTGTTACCTTGCACAATTGATGTAAGCTGACATTCAAGGGTCGTAATATCTCTTTTATCTGCGTAATGTAACGTCAAGCATCTAGATATTGCTTTCCATTCCAGTGGGGTGTTATAAGATTCAAGGGCGACATCAGCATTGCCAGTTATTTTATTGCGGATAACAGAAAGTATTCCGAAATATCTAGGCGTTCCCTTTTCGGATTCGTAGATTTTTAAAACCCGATCTACACTTTTTTTCCAAGAGCTAAATTCTCCTTGGTTGCCGTTAAATTCCCTTAAACTTCTAACTATGTCTGGTATTTTATCAAGGCCTGATAACTGTCCTCTATATTCTGGGTTGATAGTTTCGTCTGTCGCATTAAGTAAGTCAAAATTAGGGTTGAGAACATGTTGTAAATGTTGTCGGCCCTCATTCCTGAGTACCTGACCTACAATTGTGGTAATTAGTGTTGTCAGTTCATCATTCGGTTGAGAATTATTGGCGGGAGTTGGGTTTGGGTTTGCGTTCACTGATCCTTGATTAGGAGCAGGAGGAGGGATTGCAGGCTTATTTAGTATACTGGGCCTAATCATTTTAGAAATTCTTTTAAGTTTTGGGATATTTGAATTTTATAGCTAATTTTATTGTTAATAGTGTTTTTGTTTGTTAATTATCCTTTTTCTCTGGAGGGTCCCTTTGGTGGTGAATCGCAGAGTAGGATGTAATGTTATATTGAACCGGAGGGTCCCCCGTTAGGTGGTGAATCGCGGTTCGTGTTTATTTGTCCTTTTATTGGCTGTACAAGCCTATGTTATGTTTTTATATTCCTCTGGAGGGTCCCCCCGAAGGTGGTGAATCGCAGCCTTTATATTTATTATTTTATTATTGGCTGTACAAGCCCGTTATTATTGGTACAAAAAATGGATTTATCTTTCAGTATTCTTAAAACTACCTTAAAAATTTTTCATTTGTAAATTGGTTTCTTTCTTTTCTTTTCTTTATATTTAAAAATTAATAATTTTCTTATTTTTATAATTTTCTTATTTTTATTAATTTTTCCACTTCTTTTTCTTTTACGATCTTAAATTATTTTAATATTTAATGCTTACTTTACTATCCTCTTGGCGCGTGGGGTGTTCTCCCGTTTGCTTTTTCTACTAAGGTCCCTCGTTGCGCACGTATGGAGGGTGCGTTTTTTTCCTATTGGATCCTAACGCTGTTGTTGGGTTGCTAGACCAGCTCGTTTGGTCCGTGTGTTCTTTGTTATTTGCTGTGGTTTCTCTTCGGCCGTTCTCCGCGGGCGACTTTTGATTTTATCACAACGCGAACCGGACTTCAAACTTCAGCTGGTCCCTGCTCGGGCGCCAGTTAAATTTTTATTTTGTTGTTTTAATTTTTAAAAAACTAGCGGACTCGCGTCCGCGGTCTTTATTTATTAAATGTTGGCTAAAGACTAATTACAAATTATTTCTTAAGTCTAAATTAAACCTATGCCTCTACCTGGTCACGTTGCCAACAGTTGCGGCGTCAGCAATTGACCGGACGCGCGTGTGGAGTCACTAACTGATATTGCTGATGCAGTGTCAGCAATTGGGTGGTTTAAAGTTTCCAGCTATTGACCAACGGTGGGAATTAGCTGACGGTGTGAACCACTGTGTTAACTTATATACATACGTATGCGTCATAAGCAATTGATGCACGTTCAATTGAAGCTGTTGACGACAGCGTGTATCGCAGTTATTGGTGCGCTGGACGTCGGTGCAGCCGCTTTGGCGCTGCAGAAGCAACTTTGCCGGCTCATTTGGCAGCGATGTTGGCATACGCTACCTACTGTTGGCACGTCAGTCGATTTTGTTTAGCTTGTGACATACACATATACATACATGCAACACTAGCATTGCTTGGCAGGATCTGCAAGGTGCCCCGGCAACATCATCAAAGCGCGGCGTCTCTTGGGCTATGATTCCTGCTGCAACTACTGTTGTTGTTGCCACTATTTTTACTGCTAGTTACTAATTCTGCGTTGGCAACAGCACCTGCCGCGACTTCCGCTGCATTTTTCAACGCCAATTGTTGTGATTATGCCAGCGCCTTGTTGCTGTTGTTGTTTTCCAAGGTTGCAATGACTTTCATTCTACGTTATTGCTTTCAATGTAGATGCAACCGTTGTTGCTTTCATTGTCATTCGCCGTAGATTTATGGCGTGTGTCTCGTGTTGGGAATGTGTTGAAAATGTGTGACAAATGCTTTTTATAACACAAATCCACTCCTATATACACTGTACTCGAAACTATTCAAGCCGGTGTGTGTTAGCAGGGTCTTAGGAAACTCGAGCAACTCGAAAGCCTTGTTTGAGCATTCGTTTTCACTCTCATTTTCTCTTTCAACTTTTTGTTTCTTCGCATTCTCTAGCTATCTATTGTCTTTTTTGTCTATTTTTACTTTTATCTGTGCACAATAAATGCTGTTTGCAGCTTTTGAAGCCAGCAGCAAGTTGTCAACCGCTAAATGTGAAAAACGTGTGAAATGTTTTATATATAAATATATTGTATATAATATGTGCAGATATATGTGTGTGTATGGCAACCTTGGGGCCTTTGGAAAATCCATTCGAAACGATTTATATGCATGTGGCAAACAATGTTGCAAGCCATTTTGCTCGTAAATATGCACGTAAATATGCACATTTCTCATATATGTAAATGTTCGAATGCGGTTTTATTTATTATAAGCGTATATAAACCATATTTCGTTTATAGAAAGCAATTTATTCTCTTTTGAGCACATGAAAATGCAGAAATGGAAATTTTATGCCAAAAACCGCATTTCAAAGAATAGTTGCTTAGAAATGGCTGTGTTTAGACTAGCGCGTACCCTGCATGAAAAGGATCCCGAGAAATTTTGAAGCAGTTTGGGACAGTTCGGGATCACGAAATATTTCGGGACTAGAGCTATTAAAAACCTTAAAGGTTATGCTAAGAAGATTAAGCCATGTCCGTCTGTGTATACGCGAATAAGACGGTCATTCTTTGAAAAGTGATTTGAAATTTTGTACATTTATCTTTCTTCTTGTTTAAACCGCAGACTTCAGAGCACTATAGGTAAGAGCTGCCATACAAACTGAACGATCGGAATCAAATTCTTGTAAGGAAAAATTTTTCATTTGACGAGATATCTACAAGAAATTTGGCAATGGTTATTGGCTAAGATCGATTGTTCAGATCGAGTTCCTATAGAAAATATCTACCCTAAAAACTGACTAATCAAAATTAAATTCTTGTGAACGTTTTTTGTGAAGGGTATTATAGCTTGTCGTTTTTATTTGATTTTCCGTTTAATTAACAATTTTTACCACCACTTGAAGTCTAGAATTTCCGCATTTATAATTAACACGTTATTTTTATACTCACAAAAGTTTATTTTTCGAAATGAATGCTTGCCAAAAAAAAACATTTAGTCAGTCTTACCTGCAATGAGAAAAGAAGAAGAAAACATTTCGAATTAGTGATCATTTGTTAACTCACCCGCTTAATAAATAACGGGTGATTTTTTTGAGGTTAGGATTTTCATGCATTAGTATTTGACAGATCACGTGGGATTTCAGACATGGTGTCAAAGAGAAAGATGCTCAGTATGCTTTGACATTTCATCATGAATAGACTTACTAACGAGCAACGCTTGCAAATCATTGAATTTTATTACCAAAATCAGTGTTCGGTTCGAAATGTGTTTCGCGCGCGTGTTTTGTTCAGCGATGAGGCTCATTTCTGGTTGAATGGCTACGTAAATAAGCAAAATTGCCGCATTTGGGGTGAAGAGCAACCAGAAGCCGTTCAAGAACTGCCCATGCATCCCGAAAAATGCACTGTTTGGTGTGGTTTGTACGCTGGTGGAATCATTGGACCGTATTTTTTCAAAGATGCTGTTGGACGCAACGTTACGGTGAATGGCGATCGCTATCGTTCGATGCTAACAAACTTTTTGTTGCCAAAAATGGAAGAACTGAACTTGGTTGACATGTGGTTTCAACAAGATGGCGCTACATGCCACACAGCTCGCGATTCTATGGCCATTTTGAGGGAAAACTTCGGACAACAATTCATCTCAAGAAATGGACCCGTAAGTTGGCCACCAAGATCATGCGATTTAACGCCTTTAGACTATTTTTTGTGGGGCTACGTCAAGTCTAAAGTCTACAGAAATAAGCCAGCAACTATTCCAGCTTTGGAAGACAACATTTCCGAAGAAATTCGGGCTATTCCGGCCGAAATGCTCGAAAAAGTTGCCCAAAATTGGACTTTCCGAATGGACCACCTAAGACGCAGCCGCGGTCAACATTTAAATGAAATTATCTTCAAAAAGTAAATGTCATGAACCAATCTAACGTTTCAAATAAAGAACCCAAATTTTATGCGTTTTTTTTTAAAAAAAAGTTATCAAGCTCTTAAAAAATCACCCTTTATATTGATATGAGTACGAAACAGTAAACAGTGCGACACTAAATGTGGCAAGCATGCATTGTGGGTATACAGCATTAAAGACAGACGCTAATTGTTTAGTAAATGATGCTGCTGCACCCTCAAGCACATTAACTCACAATTTAATTTCATAAACAAAGCACACACATATGCAAACCCATTTACAATGAACAACAACGCCTCTAATTATGCATTCAAGTGTAGTGCGGTGCAGCGCCACACTTTGTTGCAACGCTGCATTCATAGATAAATGGCTGTCTAACAGAGTGCAACGTCACGTGAGTTGAAAAATACCTGAGGAATTGTTTATAATTTTTGTAAACAAATATCAAATTCAGCAGAAATCTCTTTTATTGCGTGTCTTTAGCCAAACAAGCGTGATTTTTTCGTTTCCCTATGTGTTTGCGGCATGCTGCAAGTATTTTAGGTGCAATAGCTGTGGCATGCTACATATTTACTATTTTCTTATATGTGTGTGTACAATCACTTATATAAGTATTGGTTGTTCACTCGGTTCGTATTGCAATTTGATGGCTGGTTTGGTTTACCTTGATTTTGTGTTGGTTGGCAGCTCGTTTGCATGTTTTGTGGAGCTACATCAGACAATCGGCGCCAAGTGCCAATTATGCGCTTACCGCACGTTGCTTTTATAGTGTCGTTGTACGTTGTGTGAGCAGCAGAATTCCACATGTAAGTAGGCTGTAGACGATTAAATATAGGCGATTACTCTCGTAAGTATTTGTTTAATGCTTTTTCTGTGGCGGCGATGAACATTGGAGTATGTTTTAGTTGCAATTGAAATGAAAGTTAAGAGCTTCAATATATTTCGAAGCGATTAAGATTTAACTGCCACATCGGGGATTTCTTAATAAAAATAGTCATGTCGAGCAGTAAACTTATTTGAGCGATAGGTTTGGTAAAAATTCAGAAAATGTTCCATCCTGTGTGATTTTTAAAATCACCATTTCGTACACGTTCATAAATCCTCGGAGAATCCCTCTCTCAATCACCAAAACAGCTAGTCATTGAATGCTTTAATTGCACCCCTTTCATAACAGTTCGACGAAATGTAGTCAAAAATTGTCACCCGATACACAAACCATGTCAGAAATTATTTAGTACCTTGGGAATGTCTGCTTACCGCACTATTGATCGTTTTTCCCAACTTCAACAATTGATGACAGAAAATCCATCACAAATACAGTCATAAAATCTGTTCACGAACGCATTCGCTTCTCTTTCCCTTAGAAAATTTCGTAAAACCTCTTCAGTTTTGTGAAAAAGTAGTTACAACTGTGCCAAATTTGTAACAACACGCTGTATGAGAAGTTATAATAATGCAGTTAAGCAATAGTCTCTTCGCTGCAGAGCATTGGATCTTTCTGCAAGCTGTTACAATAGCACAAAAGACAAAAAACTGAACAATGGCTTAAAAGCAATATTTTTGGTTTCACAGCTACTAATGATTGGCGGTTGGAAGTACAGATTTGAATCTATTGAACTAAAGATGAAGAATACAGCCTGTTGAATAATTCGGAGAAAAACCCTTTGGTTCGAGCAGCGTTGACAATGCTATGAAAGCGTTACAAGAGTCGTGTCTTTCTCACGATGGAGACGCTTTTTGGTGTCCAAGCCTATGAAACAACTTCGATTGGGATGTCTTGACACTCAGCCAGTTCCCACATCCTCAGGACTCTGACCAACTTAAATCCGTTCTATCAGTTTACATCATTCCAACGACGATTTTTAACTGGGTAATCCCTTAAGGTGCTATACCAGTGTGACAATTTCAAATAACAAAAACGCGTTTTTCTCGAAACGACATTTTAACTGAACGAGAAATTGACCGATCGACTTCAAATTAAAACTGAGTATTTTTGAATACATTTGCCATACAATGAACTACGATCTTTTTGATTGGTTGAATATTGTCAATTTGGCATTAAAAAAACAACCATTTTTTACTTACAAAAACGAATTTTTTTTTCAAAATTACGCCATTTTGTTAATTTTCGATATTTTTCAAAGATCGTAGTTTATTGTATAAGATATATCTTTAAGTTTAATAGACTTTTCAAATTTTTTTTCAGCTACTCATTTGGCCGGAATCATGGCACTGGTATAGCCCTTTAACGGAAGACAAACCTGGATTGCGGATTTGCTCGTATCGGAAAAGCTTAGTGAACACATTATTTACCTCCGAGTAACCACTGAAATTGAGGAATGCTGTTTAGAGGCAAACAGATGAAAAGCTGATTTAACTGAGTAGAGGCTCTTACAGTTAGTCAAAAATTCTGCGAGGTGTTGAGTTAAAAGATAAATCTTGGTTCATGTCCTAATGGCTTATATGTATAAAATATCACTACCTCTTGTTTGATTCTTGGCAACTGGGGCAATATTTATGTGAATAGATTTATTTGAAGTGAAACTGGCAGGTCCAACAAAGAGATAAACAACCACAATGTATAACAAACAAGCACAGTAGTAATATTGGTGAGAAAAAAAAACCATGCTGACTGCTGCGGTTGTACAAGTATACCACAGGACTGGAACTCCTGCCATCAATGGCCTAAAAATATACTTCCAACATGCAATTTTTGCTTAAGATTTCAACATTGTTGTATTTTTACTTGTTTGACGCCTGCTGATTTAACCTATTTGACCGTTTGCTCATATGTGTCAGCATGGGTGTATGTGTTGTGTGTGCCGTTGTTGTAAAGTATACAAAAATCGGTCACTTTAATGAGGTTGCACCAACAAAAACAATATGGTAACCGAACAGCGGTTACTGCAGTTGAGAACGCACATGAAACCATGCGTTCAGAAGTTCTCACACAAACATATTCATAGCATAGCTTCCGCAAAATCTATCGGTCGTTCGTTGAAACATCGCTTTGCCTTGTCCGTGCCAAAATTCTGCCAGAAACAATTCTCTCATTTTAATTTACGCTTTCAAAAGCCTACTCTTTACAGCTTCACACATATAGTTACATATACTATACTCGTATGTGTGTGCTTTCATTATTGTTTCACTCACTGCAACTATTGCTGCGGACAGATGTGACAATAACTGCCACGTATGCAACTTTAAGCCTCAAGTGCCACAAAAGTTAAGAAATAAGAGCGAAAGGATGAAATATGCAAAGAGCAACAACACAAATAACAATAACACTGTAACTTCATTGCCTTTTAATCACTTCGTATGCGCAAAAGCATCTCGGTCGCCATTAAGTGTCAGCAAGTCAGTAATGTCACATGTAGATTATTTAAATGCATAAATATTTATGCCACACGAAATTCAACTTGCCACTGACGCTGTCGAGAGATTGAAAATTTCAGCAGACACACACTATATAATATGTATATAACTGTATATGTGTGAATGTATGTGTGGCTCTCCTGATTCTGTGCTGCGGCAAGTAGTAACAAAAGTGGCATCTGAGTCAAGTAAACATCATTGACACTTTGTCATTGCCACATTGCCGCAAGTATCGCTTTCAGACCCTCCTTTTTCGGCAAAACATTGGTATGTATGTGTGTGTTTGGATATGCCACACTGCGCTATGCGCGTCAGCTGTTCATGATGATATTAAGCATAATTAATGAACCCATCAACATTATTACTATTTAAAGTCGCACTTTGACAAAAATACAAAGTTTATATTTTATACATTGGTATTTGTATGTATGTGCGGTTTGACTGCACTCTCGCTACCGCATATTGGCCTTATTTTATGCTGTTGAGCTCGCAGTAAATAGGCTATGCATGTACACATGTGTATAGTTTGTAATCTGCAGTGGTTCAAACTGCGGTTGTGGTGGCACCAGCTGATGTGTAACGGTGATTACATACACTGTGAGAGTTTCGTTGACCCAACGAAACCATACCTTTATATTTTTGAAGGGATAGAAATGAGAAAGAGTGAAAAAATATTAAAGGATTGTTGTTAGTTGAAGGTGGATTTCAAAATATAGGGATATAGAGGCTAAGGTATCTTTGACTTTTCACGTGATAATGTCTAATGTTTACAAAGTTTGAGTTTATGGTAGATATTTTTCTATGAAGTTCTGTACATTAAAGAAATATAGTCTCCTGAAACCTATGCCTAAAAAATTTTTTTTCTGAAAAGTAGTTTTTGTAACATATTTTAATATTTTTCTTTGTGTTTTTGACTCCAAATGAACAATTGATTTATTTTAATGTCGAGAACTTTGCTTTCAAAAACGTCTTGAATGGATCAAAACACGCAAACAACGTTCATAAAGACGGACAATTTTAACTGACCATCCCTGAAATCGTCTTTATGTAAAACTACGTGTAACATTAAATTTTGACATTCGATTTCTCAGTATAGATGAATGTATTGAAGCCAATCGTAGATTTACTTTCAATTTCAAATTCCTTTCGCTATCCTTTTCAAAGTTTTTCTATAGTGCAATATTCACATCTGGCCAAATTTCATTAGAAGATCGTTGTAATTGGTGATGATTTCTGTCTGTGAAGAAAGTTAAGGATACTTTGAGTCATCTCCATAGCCTTGTTATACAGGGTAGGCCATTTAAAGTTGACCCAAAAAAAGAACAAAAGAAAACAATGTTTTTTGTTCATTTCAAAAATAATTTATTTTGGTCCAAGGGGATTTGTTTCAGCTAATATTTAAAAATTAGATCGCGTAAATGGGCACCTTTAGCTTTGACAGCTAAATGCACTCTTTTTTCGACATTTTCCATGACTTTGGCCAATGTTTCGGATGATATGGCGGCTGTTTCACGTCGAATGTTGGCTTTCAGTTGAGCTAAGGTCTTTGGCTTATTAGCGTATACCTTGGATTTCAAATAACCCCACAAATAAAAGTCTGGTGGCGTCAAATCTGGTGATCTCGGTGGCCAGTCAACATCACCATTTTTCGATATCAATCGCCCGGGGAAAAATGGTCGCAATAAATTGATTGTTGGTCGAGCTGTATGGCATGTAGCCCCGTCCTGTTGAAACCAGAAGTTATCCATGTCATTTTCGCGAATAATCACAAAATCCGTTATCATGGCTCGATAACGCTCACCATTGACTGTTGTCGTGGCTCCATCATCGTCTTCGAAAAAATACGGTCCGATGATCATATTCGCGCAAACACCCACCAAACTGTTACTTTTTGGTCGTAAAGAGGCTGTTCTTCAATTAATTGAGGATTTTCGGTGGCATAAAATCGGCAATTTTGCTTGTTTACGCCTCCATTCAACGAGAAATGTGCCTCGTCTGACATGATGAGTTTTCGCCAAAAGTCAAGTTCGTTTTCAGCCATTTCGATGGCCCATTTGCCAAAATTAAGGCGTCGCGGATAATCAGCTGGGTTTGTGCCATTTGAATTTTATATGGAAACATCTTCAAATCTTTATGAATTATGCGTCGGAGAGTGGTGCGAGAGATGTCTAATTCCTGAGAGCGGCGATAACTCGATGTCGATGGAGTCTCCTCAATACTGGCTCGTACAGCTTCGATATTTTCATCAGAACGTCTTGTGCGTTGTCTGAATGCATGACTGGCATTACTGAGATTACCGGTGTTCACAAATTTTGCGTATAAAGACTTAATTGTGTTCTTAACTGGAGCACTTTTCACTTTATTTTTTTTGCGAAACGCACGTTGAGTTAACACAATTGAAAAGTTATTTTGAATATAAAGCTGAACAATTTCAGCGCGTTCTTTTGGAGTGTACTGTTCCATGGTATAAATTGTCTTCGAATGACGCTTCTAACGCGGTATGACATTAGCCGATTTGTCAGCGCTGTTAAAAGTTACAGCGTTGCCAGATAGGTCAACTTTAAATGGCCTACCCTGTATTAACTGTACTTTTTTTTTAGCCAAAAATTATTGTAGATTGATTGTTGAGAGACATAGCTTGGCTTTAAATGGTATTCTTAGCCAGCGAAGATCATAATCCTGGTCCGAGTTTAGAGTTTGTTAGCATATTTTTCGGAATTTCGGCTCCCTTTTTTCTCAGTGCAACAACTGTGAGTTAATGGCATCCGACCCCTAACAACTGAGTAACTGCCTCACATAATGCATGACTAACTGACTGCCTGACACTCAAGCTCATTTCTTTGTGCTGTCAACGGCAGACAGCGACTCTTCGGTCAGCGCTAAATAAGTATAAGCTATACATAGCATACAGTACGGGTATGTTAACAGAAGACTAAGGAGACTGCAGTGCCATTCGGTAAGAGTACGAAAAAGGATGCTTAATGGGAGGTATGCAAAGCGTACAAATGCATGAATAAAATATATGTTGAAATGTCAAGCAAAATGAATGGCAAATAGCAGAGCAAAGCTGCAGAAGGTGTAAGAGAAAAAGAGAGAGTGAGAGCAGAGAAAATAGCGAAAATGGAACATTGTAAGCGCGTTTGCATTAATGCATATGGCTTTGTGAAATTACAGTTGGAATTATGCATTTATGCAAGTATCTATTTTTATATGTTTGTATTTATGAATATTATTTACAGTTTAAACTGTGTGCCGCTGACATAATTCGAGCTTGACACAACCCAAAAGCTGTATTATCCGCCCCCAAGACACAATATACATCTCTATTCAACTATTTTCCGCACTTTCAGCCATCAGTGGCGACACCATTGCTATTATGTACTTAGTATTTATTAAAGAATGTAAAAAAAATGTATGTATAATTGTAAGTCAAAGTTGCAAAATGGAAAGTAAATCGAAAATAAAATTATCTTTGACTTACAAAAAGTTAGTATGAGTACGATTATTAGGGGTCCGTTCTTTACCAGATTGATATTTTTTGTCAAAAGGCCACTAAATTTTCAACTTTAGCCTTAAATAAATTTACTTTTACTTGTCCTATGTATCTTATATTGGATTCTTTGATGTTATGCATTATATTTCCATTGAGATAAGAATATAAAGCTAAAACTTTAAAGAGAGGAGAGTTTCTAATACAAAATGTGGCGCTCTATAAAAAATATCCGAAAGATTTCTCCATGAAAATATCTCTTCATAACTTATACGAAGTTAAAGTTATTCATCAAAAAAACTAAGCATTCATACAAATGGTCTAATAAGTTATGTGTTGCTCATACGACATGGTGTACTTTGTTGCAGGATACAAAAGCTAATCTATCTATCTATATATCCATTTTTGAAAGTTGTAAGTTTAGTTTTTTATTGCAAAGTATCAGGGCATCGGCGGTCAAAACCTCAACTTGGTAAATATAGGACACCCTAATGCGCATGTGTGTTTGCAACATGAATGAAAATGCAAAGGGGATTTATAAAATATGCCCATATGATAAATGGAAAAAGACTAGAAATCAGTTGCAGCAGATACTCCGAGATTAAATAAGGCATGCGCTGCGCTGCATGTTATTGCATACATATGTATATATGTATGTATGTGTACCGAAGTGTGCTTATTTTGAAGCCAGTGGGCGATTATGATTAATATCCGACATTTCAGAAGAGACAGCGACAGCGGCAGCCGAACCAACAGTAGTCAATTTAATGTTTGCGGAGAATCCCTGTTAAGCGCGCACATACTTAACTTGACAAACGTTTACAGACTGGCTTAAGCTGCATATATGTACCTTACAAGCAGCCACTCATGTATGATTATGCCAGCACTTCAGCGCACAGAGTCAAGTGCTGACATTCGTTAGTTATGTGTATGAAACGATCACTTTCTGACATAAATTTACATACTCACATATGCATACTCGCAATCATATGCTCCAACTACATGACCGCATAAATAAGGTGAAGTTACTTGTAAGCAGAAGCGTAAGCAGGAAATGCGCGCTAACAGACTCGCTGTCACAATGAGCATTGTTGTTGGTGTACTTGTTGTAGGTATTTAATATTCATTGAAAAAAATTCGCTATGCAATCTAATGGAGGCAGAAGAATATTGTGAAAATACCGCATTCGTCGAAAGGAAAAAGAAAGCACATTCAAGTGCTTGTTATGTAATGGAAAATCAAGGAATGGAGCACTGTATAGGGCGAATGCTTATTAGCACTTAAGTAGTATTATTTTTATCATGGTGCTAAGTGCGCATTATTAAAAATATTAAAATTATGCATTTTAAACAAAACCTAAGTAATTTTCTCGGACTTATTACTATATGATATTTTTCCAATCCTATCTCATATATGAAGCATCTGTATGGACGTACAATCGGAATTCTTACATGTATATATTTTTATACTCTCGCAACAAAGTTGCTAAGGAGAGTATTATAGTTTGGTTCACATAACGGTTGTTTGTAAGTCCTAAAACTAAAAGAGTCAGATATAGGTTTATATATACCAAAGTGATCAGGGTGACGAGTAGAGTTGATAATAACCACGCCCACCTCCCATACAAAGGTTATGTTGAAAATCACTGAAAGTGCGTTAACCGACAAACAAAAAACGTCAGAAACACTAAATTTTACGGAAGAAATGGCAGAAGGAAGCTGCACCCAGGTTTTTTTTTAAATTGAAAATGGGCGTGGCGTCGCCCACTTATGGACCAAAAACCATATTTTAGGAACTACTAATCTAATTAATTATTAATTAGTGGTAATAATTATTAACCATTTAGGTAGTTTTAAAAGTCAAAAGCTGCCAGCTCTAATAAAAAGCCAACGAAAAAAAATCATAATTAGAGACTTATTATCAATATATCAATATGGATCACTTATGTATCAACGAAATAATGTATTGCAGGGGTTGCCACTTTTTACTAATTAATTGAATTTAAATAACTTTGATGTTTTAAGGGAAGAGGGGGCAGATTGATGTAAGGTTTTCATGAGTAATTTTATTCAGATCTTTTGTACTTTATTGTGCACACTTTTGTCAAGATAGTGTAATTTTTATGTTCGTCACTTTTTTAATTTCTTGGTGTTTTATTTTCGGATAATTTCCTCGGATGGTGAACACCGCAAAGTGATTTTTTCGCAAAACATTCTGGAAGAAGATCTGTTACCGGCTTAAAATAAATAAATTTAAAATCGAAATGAAGAAGCTGCTTCACTGCTTAATGCAAGTTACTTATCGGATTCCAGACACAAAAACTATCAGTTAAACGAAAATTTTTAACAAATTAATTTAATTTAATTTAGGGACATTAACTAATTAATTTGATATTTTATACAGTCTTATAAATTCAAATCAGGGCCTTCGCGTTAATGATCAGGCTTGCTGACATCTTATTCTAACCCCTGACATTTTGCAAACTTTTCCATATAATCTAATACATATCAACGCAAAGTTATGGATTTTTTTGAAAGGTATATTTATATACCTACATGTATGCATATATAACCCTAATAAACTCATGAGCGTGGTACAGTTCTGACAGCCAGCGGTCTAAGAGGGCAAATATGTCATAATAATTCGAGTGACACCGAAGTGTAGGTCATAGCAAAACAGCAAACAAATTTATACCAGTATATGCACAAACAGGCAAAAACCATGCTGACACCAAACCATTTGTAGAGGGTGGCTTTAAGCGCCCACTTAAGCAGGGCAGGAGAGTGACAGGTACAGTCTGCAAACTAAATATATCTGCTTGCATATACATACGCGTTTTTGTGTGTGTGTGTTGCGTAATGAGTGAGTCAGTGAGTAAATTTTGCGCGTCATTTCAATAAACCACCGATGAAGCACTAATAAATATTAAATGGTCTGGAAGGGTGTGAGTTTACATATGTATATCTGTGAGTATGTATGTAGATAGCTTAACGTTTGTGTTTGCTCTCTGCTTAAGAGCAGCCACTTGCAGTTTATGGCATGAATAGCTTTGCTTGCCACATAATTTTCATTTGACACTCAATGCAGTCAATGCGGCAGATACCTCGTTATGCTGTAGTAGTTGGGGGTATTCAATCTACTACTATAAAGGCAATCCAGGTTAGTTCGTTTTATGTCTAAGCAGTGTGTGCTGACATACTCGTACAAGTAATATACCCTACAGACAAAAACAACGAGTTTATAAAAGGTGGCTACAGGAAATCGAAAGGCAGTTGAAATGGTTGCCAAAGTGCCTGAAAGGAATTCGAGAAGGTCAAAGTCAAGTACCACGACGATTAGGCAAAGATCCATGAATTCATATGTGTGTATGTCTGTATATGTTTATATAAGTACAACTTAAAAAAAAAATTATACTATACAATTTAGCACTCTAAAAGATGGTATAAGTTTTTTTTTTATAAAATTATTCCATTAAAAGCTATAAGTAGTTACATTAAAAAATCAAATGTACTGAGCATTCATGCAAGTGCCTTACAAAATTTCCGTTGCTCATACGACATGGCGTACTGTAGGTATGCTTACTACACTTGGTAAGTTATTCTAACTGCGAATAAATTTAGAAAGACAGGAAAATGTGAATGTAAATTAAAAATAAAGAGCTCGTTTACGCCGGATTCTTTTATATATGGATAAACGGAAATTACGGGTCAAAAAACCGAACACTCTGATGTGCATATATGAGTACTATAAAGAATTGAGTGGCCTGTCATTTTGATATCTTTAACTTTCATTATTTTGGCGAATGCAGAAGTACATCAAACAAACGTATAACCATTTCAAACTCCATAATCCAAAATCATCACTAAGTGGATTAAAATGCTGAAAGTTTTTAAGCACTACTGCAGTGATTTCTCGCTTTTCGTCACTGCCAAATTGCAACCGGGCAAATAATTACATTCAGAGGTCAAGAGGATGAGTAAATGTCTGTGTGAGTTGTGAACTTTTTGGCAAATTGACCATAATCAAATCAATGGCATTTGCAGGCTGGCATCGAGCGTGCCAAGTAAATGAAAGACGCGTTCTTAAAATTCATGGCTAACTAGCTTTATGAGCAAAGTGCACTTTAGACACTACTCAACCACATTTAAAGCGAATTTCGAAAACTTTGAGTGAATAGCCAGTGATGAGTGTGTAGAAATATTCAAAAATACCTTTTTTCTTATTTCAACAATGTGTAATAAAATTAAGCTAAGCGATAACTCATACGACATGTTGGCTTAATTCCAGCGCAAAGTTTTCACACAGTCGCTTTATTGCTCTTTCGTGTGCAGCAGCGCAGAGCGCAAGTATCAGTGGAGTTATGGCTTATGAGTTCGATAAATTTATATGTGCGCAGTTGAATTTAAAGTTGGCAGTGGTTTAACAACTGAAATAAGTGGACAATTTCGGATGCTTAGGGAAATATTTCATAAATTTTGATATCTCTGACTGTAAAGAAGGATTTCAAGTACCCATTGTGTTTATGAAATTATTTTTCAGTCAATAGTAAACATGTGAGAAGTTATAAATAGTGATATCTAATACTTGGAAATATTTAAACATTTCAGTTTTTTGGTGCCGCTCCAATGAAAATTGGATAGTCGAAATGAAAATAATTAATAAAATGTTTGAATTTCAAATGTTTTGTTATCCAATAAAATTTATAGATCGTGTTCTCGTTATGGTAATGCTATATTCATCGAATATGACTTATAGTTCAAATAATTATTTGTGAAGCATATTTTAGCTCTTTCAAAACTATGTGTTCTTTGGCATTCCTCTTTTCTGAACAAATTTCGTCCGTGGTTAGAATCGCGCGAGTTCTAATTTTTGTACAACCTGACTTGTTTGGATCAAATTGGCAAGTTTTCGTGCTACTTCAATTCATCGCAAGAAGTAGTACGCAAATATTAACGGTGACTTCTTTGGTATTGAAAATGTTTATTGAAGAATAATAATAATTTTAGTCGTCACAAATTATTATTTTTTAAATCTTTTATCACCACCGAACAATATTTAAATTATGAACTGACTTCATTAGCACGTTCCTTATTTCATTTTTCAAAATACCTATATATAGGGTTGTCAAAAAGTCTTGCGGCATTTTTATTGAATCAATTCGTGTGGCACCCATACATTGAGCTTCTTAGTACCTCCAAGCTTCTTCAAATGGTTTATAACGGTTTGATGACTACTATGCCGGTCTCTTTCGACCAATTCAGCGATTTTATCGCAATTTTCGACGACAGGCCTTCCAGAGCGTGGCGCATCTTCGACCACCTCTACACCACTATAACTCACGAAACGACAATCAATCAAACACGTGTTAGCGCGTGAAATGAGCTTTCCAAAAAGGTATAGCATGACTCGATGCGACGAATAAAACTAGAACTACGCGCTTTCAGCGCCAACTAGCGAAAATACCGCAAGACTTTTTTGACAACCAAATACTCGTACATATTACTTTTATCCTATTTACTTTTCAATTCAAACACAAAATAAAGAGAAGAAGGCAGAGTTACTCTTTCCTTCTGCATAATTGCTGTCAAAATTACAAAAACAATAAAATCAAGTGCTTTTAAAAATTGCATTCCCGGCTGTGGTAATAAAAAGCTCACAAGTTGATCAGGATAGCAAGATTTCTTGATGAATTCGAACAGAACATTTAAAAGTGACATTCAGTAAAAGTCAGCAGGTCCAGCTTTGATCCAGGTGAGATAGAATAACGATAAAAGCTCTACTGAAAGGACGTTATAGCCACAAAACTTGATAATGTTCCTCCGAGATTTCATGTCAGAAATAAGTAAAGCGTATACCACTTATGTCTACGGATAAAGACTCTAGACCTCATAAAGCCAAGTATCTGAAATACTACTACTACAAAGATAAATACAATTTTATTCGAAATCACTGATTAGACAGCCATCTAAAAGATTTCAATACCTTTTTGGAAAAAAGTTCACGAATGCTTTTTTTCTGATTGACCTGCTGACATATTGCGAGATCTATACGTTATATATTCGTATACATATTTCAGTTATGAGCATCAATGGTTCTTTTCTAATCTTTGGTCTATTTAACTAGAAAATTCAAGTCTAACTGTGGCCACTTGGATAGTGTGTCTGTTTCATGCACTCTTTATAATAAGAACTTGCTTGCTATTGCCCGATAAATGTTAGTCCATTTAAACATTTCAAAACTGCAAGTCTTTTACATTTACTAAAAAGTTCTTCGTATTTAGGTATACAAAATATTAAAGTTCACTTCTTTGTTAAATTTATAATTAAATTTTTGCAGTACTCAAATTGTCCGGAAAGTAATCGGACTAATTTTCTTCCGCCGCGACAGCATCTAAAGAGTCAGGACAAACATTTTCGTTACTTTATCAAGGTGTGATGTATTTCCGCGATACCATGCCTTTTTGGAGGGCCAGGAAGAGGTCGCTGATGATTGAGCAAATCCAAAGTGAAAACGATGCTCATTGTGTTTTCCGACATCAAAGGCATCGCCCACCAAGAATTTATTCCTCGTGGACAAACCATCAACGCAAAGTTTTACGTGGAAGTCCTCAAGAGACTCAAACGAAGGGACAGTCGAGTCCGACAAGACATCGCAGCCGATTGGAAGTTGAGCCACGACAGCGCCCCGGCTTACACCGCTCTTCTTGTGAACAGCTACCTAACCAAGGCCGACATCCCATAGCTTCCGCAGCCGCCCTACAGCTCAGATGTGGCCCCGGACTTTTTTGTTTCCTTGCCTGAAAAGGCCGATGAAAGGCCAGCATTTTGAAATGACAGAGGGGATCCAGCTCAGCTCTCAAGGCTCTCAGAGAACGCTTTCCGTGACGCTTTCAAGACTTGGAAATTGCGCTGGCAGCGCTGCATCGACGCAGAAAGAGTCTATTTTGAAAGTTTCTAGACAATTGTAAAGATTGGTTCAATAAACTTTTTAAATTGACTCAGTCCTATTATTTACAAGGATTACATCGCGACCTAAGGTCTACTGTGCCTTTCAGCGGACATAGACGGGTCCACCAATCCGAATAGAGCCTACAATCAAAGAGAAAAGTATGTAGATTTCCTCTAAATTATGCGTAACTTTCAGAGAAGACCGCATTATAGTTCAACTGGCTTTTGGATTTTATTTTTTAATTTTTATTCGTAACTGTTCAAAATTGTCACTTTGTGGCATTGTAGCACGATCAATAGTCTAGTACAATGGTCTTATAACGGGCTTATGTTAGCAAGTAATCATTTGAAGATTTAATGAATGAATGAATACTCATTCACTCATTACTTAAATTCGCATAAATCTCGAACAACGGTGCATTGTCACTGAGTCTTCGAATATTCGAACGAATGTTAACAGAGGTTTTTGCTTCTTTGTCTGTGCGAAGTATTTATAGAATTAATGTGAATAATTTGGCTGTATTGAATCAGTAATTATTCTTTATTATTACAAGTAATCTATGAGTGTTTAGCAAAGCGCGATTTTTTCAGCAAACTTTTTTTATTTAAAATTGTTTGTACAGCGCTCTTATTTGTGGTGAAGATTAGTAAATTGTCTCGCTTATGATGATCAATTAGTCTTTTTATTTCTTTTAGAGAACTTTACTCACCTTCTATTATGTTGAAACATATCTCAAGATATACAATATATCTTAGAGTATGATTAGAAAGTTTACCTGAAATGCAAAGAAAAAATTAAATTGTTAAAGAATCATAGAAGAATAAATTAATAATTTAATATACAAAATACAATAGGTTATTTTTTTTTAATAAAATTTTTATTATATTTAAATATTTATTTCTAAACGATTTTGCTGCAATTTATGAAAGAAAATTGCAGTATTTGAAGTATAGAATGTTCATCAGAGGCCAATGAAAATTAATGATTGAACAAAGCTTCGAAGCGGAATATTGGCTCATTACGTCTATCAGAAACTTCTAATATTAAAATTCGGCAACAACCATAGCTGAGCCGTTTTGTTGTTAATAAGAGGTGACATTGACTGGACGGGTTCTTACTGGCCTTCATTGCTTTTTATAGAATTATTTGAAGAATTAAACCCCATACTATTGACGAGATTATAGGACATATATCCGCCCCGAAGCCAGCAATATATCACAGGAAAAAGCAAAAAGGGTTCGAGAGATGAAATATAAAAAAACATTGAAGTATGCGAACTTTTTCCTAAAAATTTTAATGTCTGTTTAAACTTCTCGCTAACTGCAATTTGTGTAAGGATATTCACAAATTTACCATACTAATGTACAAATATGGAAGCTAATTCTCACAAATATTGAAATTGCTGAGTAGACAAACCCATAAAATATGTGCAAAGCTTTAAGTGAAAATTACTTAATTGAATTAGAAATGCTTTGCCAGCCAATTTAAACTTTTGAAAATAAGTTTTCAGACACATTTTTGCCAGCCTTGGGAGTTTTGTTAAGAAAAGTTTTTACTTCGAGACAATTTCAACGGTAGACACAGCTTCACTCTATTATTAGCTGAGTTGGCAATTAGATTTCTCCGTTAAGCAGATTTTGTAATAATATGTATATACAAATATCAATAAACAACAAAAACAATTACAATAAAAATACTATTACTTCAATGCACACATATAAGTGACTTTTAATGCTAATGTGCCACAATATAAATATTTCTATGACTGAGGAGATGTACACACATATATGGATATGTGTCTGTAAAAATTATAGGCTTATAACAATTTGTGGCGCAAACAATTTATATAAACTTACTACCGATCTATCGATATTGACTTTTGATGTGCAAATAAATATATTTGTTGGCGTATTATTTATGTGCAATTTGATATTTAACTACACATTGAAATCAAATAATGAATATTTTAAATATATAAAAACCGCAAGCTGTAAAAATAAGTATAGATAGATATGTGTGGATGCCTCTTTGTGTTCTATTGCTTTTGAGAATACAAGACTAAATGGAAATATTCAATGAAGTTCGCAACACCCAGAAGGAAGTGTCGGAGACTCTATAAAGTATATACTCGTATATAAATGATCAGTAAGTTGAGCTGAGTCGATTTAGCCATGTGCGTATGTCTGTCTGTATATATACGAACTAGTCCCTCAGTTTTTAAGACACCGTTTTGAAATTTTGTAAACGTCGTTTTCTCTTCAAGAAGCTGCTCATTTGTCGGAACTGCCGATATCGGACCACTATAACATATAGCTGCCATACAAACTGAACGATCTGAACGAACTGGACACATAGTTACTAAAAGAAATGCACCTGTGAGGGGTATATTAGATTGGGTAATTAATAATTTTTAAGATTAAATTTAAAAAATTATTTTTTAAAAGAATTAAAAAAAAAAGTATGAAGTGCAAGTTCAAGTGGACTACAAAGCTCTCCGAAACGAAGTAAGAACCCTTCCCATATAAATTGAAATTTTTTTGTTGACTACTGCCTAATACCGACCAGTCAATCACGTGCAATTGTTGGTTCATCGCGCACTGGATTCTCTATAATTTGAAGCATGGTAGACGATTCATTTTAATTGAATTTCAATAGCTTACACATAATAAAAACTCCCTGAAAGCTCTTTCCACACCTTTTTAACTGACCGACTGTTATCTATCTTTATTAATGATGCGTTTAGCTATAAAAGTAATGGATATGTTACGTGATTTACCACAGCGTATGTGTATTAGCGCCAATTACGGAGCTAATCGCCATTACAAAATCACTTTGATTGACAATCACTATTCTGCACATTCACGCTGTGCAAAGTGATTAGCCGTTAAGCTGCCACCGCTGTGAGGGACGAAAGGCAACTCCCACGCTTGCAACATCATATGCAAGAACTTGTTGCACATTTGAGCAGTTTATTGAGAGTTTAGAGTAGTATGTGTGCATATCTGTTTCTATGTAAGTATGCCTCGGCGCGCTGCAAGAATTTGCAATTTTTGCGACGCATAGCGACTTGTCAATTGACCAATCAACTAAGTGGCAATAAAAGCCACACATACACTCACACGAAGTGGATAATAGAAGCGTTGGAACATATGAAAATGAAAAGGCGCAGTGACAGCTCGTAAAGAAGTCAGTAACAACAGGTCTACAATTTCGTCAGCCCGCGACCAAAGCAACTCTGCGACTTCAGTAAAGTGTAGTCAATCTAATTGAAGCAAAGTCACTGTAGTTAACAATTGCCGCCATAGAAGGCAAGAAGAGGAGATACAACAAAAAATACAACTGTGGTTGTGATGACTTCAAGGTGACAATTGTTGTAAACAACAACGTACAAGCAACAACTCGCGACCATATCCGGCTTCAGTGTCTCTCAGATGTTTTGTTGCAAAAATACATGTGGCCAGCGGCCGGTATGACAAAAGTGTGTAGTGACGCATCGATTAGCGTCGTCGGTTCGTGCTTGTGCATTTGGGTGTTTCTTTGACTAGGCGCTTGGAGAGCCCAAGCTATGTCACACATCCATGCGCGTTCTTGCGTTGAAGTACTGATTGTAACACGTTCTGTAATTAAGATGTGGCAGCAACAAAGTAGTTCAATCCAAAGGACCGCTCGTGCTTCAAAACGCAAAACGAAAAACAACAAAATGTCGGTTGAAATGCAGCTATGCTGGCGTTTGGTTGATGTCTGAAACGACTTCGATTCGCTAAAGACGAAAAACTTTTAATTGAATTTAATTAGTTTATGTATTTAACTAAGTTGCTGAAGAGAAAAAACTTAAAGCAGTTGATTTGAAGATTTTACTACTACAACAACAATAGCAAAATCACTGCAACACTTAATACGAGTAGTTGATTGAGAGCAAGAGTGAGTAAATAAGTGAGCTAAAGCTTTGACAGAGCTTTTAAGTAGTGAGGACTTTGAAAAAGGGGAGTAAATTGAAGCTTTTTCGGAAAAGGAAAATTTTATTTTTGTTTTAATTAACTATCTTTGTAATATTTATGACTTTGATAACAAAATTTAGATTTAGGAATGTAACTTTCAGTTCAAGGTCAAATAAATTTTCCAATTCTGAAGGTGTTGTAGGTGATGACTTTAAACCACCTAAAGCCTTAGAAAATATTCAAATGTTTAAGGGTGACTAAATTCTAAACTTCTTTTCACAGAAGCACTACTAGAATATCTTTATGCTAGACTCATTAAGAAAAAGAAAAATTACATCAAGCCTAAAGAGGGATTAAAGAAGTCTGAAAAGTCAAAAATTGTTTTCCATCAATTCACGACAAACTTTCAAGTTTACCCCCATAGCTGAAAACGCACAGCAGCAGAGACCAAGCTTATATTTGGTTACATAAGAGCAATACTATTTCCAAATGTCAAAAATGTCGAGTTAATTGCTTTCTGCTCAGTGATTGATTGACAATTTCATCAAATATCTATGTATGTTTGTATATACTTATATCTGCATCAACATACACCAGTTTTTTTTTCTTTCCTCCAAAACAAATATTTATTCATAAATTTTTAATTTCGTACTCTTGATTCAGTTATTTATGAGTTTCATCGTTCCTGCTGTTGCCATAATTAATGTATGGCAATGAACTTTGAGTTTTGCAAATTTAAAGATTTGTAATTGCAGAACTAGATGACAACTTCGGCGAAAAAATTATTTGGCAGATTTTTTTCATCTTTTAGTTAAACATTGTTATATGAAGCGAAAAGATAACCGGAAAAGTAACCTTTTTACTTGACGGCGCCTTTGACGCACAATGAATGTCGCACATAAGCTCAAAGCAAGTATATGGAAAATCAGTTCAAAAGCTAGCAAAGTGGCTAATATATGTATATGTTTATTGTTTACTTTAGCGTATTCATATTTTTTTTGTCAAAAGCCTAACATTTTTTTCAACTGTAGTTAATCCACTTCATACCCATATCTCCCAAAGTATACGCCTTGTCAAAATCGCGACCTCAGCGACGCACAGCTGACAGTTACAAATTTTCCAAATGAAAAGAATATAATAAAGTTTTCGGGCAGCCACTTCAGAGTATCTAAAAAAACTGTGGAAATAAATTTAAGTCAGACGCGACACACAATGAATGTGGCAAGGGCAAAGCGCAAATATCCAATATCTTCCACATAAATTGCAATGAGATGTGAATGAGTGATTACACACACAAGTGACAAACGGGCTGACAAAGAGACAGGCAAAACGAATGCTGGTGAGAGAGGCATAACGAAATTTAAATGGAAAGTGGAAGTTCAATGGGGGACACTCTCACAAACATAACGGAAATTTATCGGCTTAGCAACAAGGTCGCATGAATGGAACTCAAAAAGCTGCCGCTTCACTTAAACTGCGTGAAATGGTCGGTAACATTTTTTTGGAGTGCGTGGCTTGTGTCAGCTTGAAGTGTAGCTAACATAGTGCTGGCTTTGTGGCATGCCCCAAAAAAAGCATGGTGTACTTCATTGTTGCAAAAGCAACTGGCACTCAGTCATTCACACGTTTTGCGTTACTTGCAAACAAAAAGTTACAAAACTGAATATATTTGTATTCAGATAGTCACCCAACAACAGTCTTACTCATCCCCAAAATGAGCCCTTATTGACGTTAATACACACATGTGATTTTGAAAATCTCCATTCCATATAACAAACCTCTGCTTTGTTGGTAGGGTAGCCCAACTTCGGCTATTCATTCATATTCAATTTCACCGCACCCCTCAACCCCGTTCACATTTATTATAATTAGGTGTAAAGTCAACTTTACCTTTGTTTTATGCTCCACAAATGCTTTGTTGTTGCTTTATTTTAATTTCCGTTATTTATTTCGCACCCACCTCTGCACTAGCAGGAAGGCGGAAATCTCAGCGGCAGTTGGTTGTGTGTAGACCCACAGAGCCGACGGTGCCACGCGCCACTCAACGAAAATATAATCCACTCGGCTTGATATAATCGCTTTGTAGTGACAATCTTTTGCATGATTTGTTGTTTTTATACTCTCGCAACAAAGTTGCTAAAGAGAGTATTATAGTTTTGTTCACATAACGGTTGTTTGTAAGTCCTAAAACTAAAAAAGTTAGATATAGGGTTATATATACCAAAGTGATCAGGGTGACGAGTAGAGTTGAAATCCGGATGTCTGTCTGTCCGTCCGTCCGTCCGTCTGTCCGTCCGTCCGTGCAAGCTGTAACTTGAGTAAAAATTGAGCTATCATGATCAAACTTGGTACATGTATTTCTTGGCTCCATAAGAAGGTTAAGTTCGAAGATGGGCAAAATCGGCCCACTGCCACGCCCACAAAATGGCGGAAACCGAAAACCTATAAAGTGTCATAACTAAGCCATAAATAAAGATATTAAAGTGAAATTTGGCACAAAGGATCGCATTAGAGAGGGGCATATTTGGTCGTAATTTTTTTGGAAAAGTGGGCGTGGCCCCGCCCCCTACTAAGTTTTTTGTACATATCTCGGAAACTACTATAGCTATGTCAACTAAACTCTACAGAATCGTTTCCTTCAGGCATTTCCATATACAGTTCAAAAATGGAAGAAATCGAATAATAACCACGCCCACCTCCCATACAAAGGTTATGTTGAAAATCACTAAAAGTGCGTTAACCGACTAACAAAAAACGTCAGAAACACAAAATTTTACGGAAGAAATGGCAGAAGGAAGCTGCACCCAGCCTATTTTTAAAAATTGAAAATGGGCGTGGCGTCGCCCACTTATGGACCAAAAACCATATCTCAGGAACTACTCGACCGATTTCAATGAAATTCAGTATATAATATTTTCTTAACACCCTGATGACATGTACGAAATATGGGTGAAATCGGTTCACAACCACGACTTCTTCCAATATAACGCTATTTTGAATTCCATCTGATGCCTTCTCTGTATAATATATACATTAGGAACCAATGATGATAGCGGAATAAAACTTTACACAAATACGGTATTTGAGCTGAGGTATCCCTTGTGGAAAAATTGTCGTGATCGGAATATAACTTTTCAAGGTCCTTGATATCGAACACGAAGAACTCAGTGCCTAACCTAACCTAACCTAATTTTCCACCGAAAATATCGGTAAATCTCTCAGAATTTAATTCTAATTAATTTTACAGCAAAATAAAAAAATATGTAAATGACGGATAATGAAATCTCGATTATCACTTTATCATGCGAGAGTATAAAATGTTCGGTGACACCCGAACTTAGCCCTTCCTTACTTGTTACTATTGCAGATCATCACTTTCTTCTTGTTTTTATTGTTTACATTCGTGATTTTATTTCCGACATTACGGCAGTTTTAGCGCCTTTTGCTGTTCTAGCTCTTATTGGTATTGTAGTTGTTTTTGTTGTTGCCAATATAATATTTAAATCACAGCATTCAAGTGCTCTTCTGTCTCACCGTTCGATTGCTGTCTGTCAAGCTCATTGGCTGGTAGTTCTCTAACGGAATTCTCTTCAGTCGGAAGTTAATGTTGTTATTTTTTTAAGCTTTATTGATTTTTAGTGTTGTTTATCCATGTCATCTTGCTTTGTCATTCGGCTCCGGAATGATTGCATTTCGAGGCTTTATCCATGAGTTCCTTTGTATGTACCTGAGAGTACTACTGTGTCCAAAAAATAAGGTGATTTAAATTTTGTTTACGGAATCAATTTTCTGCTGCGTATACGTTGAGGATGGTGCAGAAAGCTTTTGGTGATGAAGCTATGTCTAAAAAAAATGTTTACAAGTGGTATAGTGAGTTCCAATTCGTGAACGTGTCGAAGACGAAGAGCGTCCAGCGTCAACCTCAACCGACGAAGCTCACGTTCAACAAATCAAAGATTTGGTGTTGAAAAACCGTCGATTAACAATTAGATACCTTGCTGTTTGTGTAGTCGGCGGTTCACAAGCAAAGGAAGTTCAACCGGTCTACGTTCACTTACATGCCAGATTCCAGTACACATATGTAGTTACATATCTACTTACATCAGAATATACATATATATATACAAATATACAGCATGTCAAGACCATGAATGAATATATTACTATATGTTTTTATATATCTTGTTTTGTTAATTCTTTCTCAAAATTCAGCGCGGTTCGCATAAATACTCCAAAAGCTTTTTCAGTAAGTTAATGAACCAGTTGAACATATAAAATATTTTATTTTCAGCTAGAATTATTTCTTAAATGCCTCATAAATATGCTCACAAGGCCATCATGACTGACCGGAATCACCGATTCAGGATCACAGTTACATATTTTTTAGGCATATGTGTGTGATTGTTATGTCGAAGCATCCAAAGTATGATTTTAAAGACTTTTGTAAAATATACAAGTCTTCTTAAAGTCACTTAGATATTAAGAATGGCATAAAAAGCCCTTAAAGCGGATGTGCTGTATATTCGGTAAGAATAATAAGATTTGCTGAATGGTAATTGCTGAATGGTAATTGCTTAAGTTCTGAAAGCGCAATACAAAGATTTACAACGAGGGCTTACAAGAACAGTCAGATCTACGTACCGGATTACACTCAAATTTTTATACGTCCAAGGACCGTCAACGTTATACAAATTATTAGATGTATGCTTTCTGCCGATACAAAAAAAAAGAGACAAGTGTTTATAGATAATCACCTAACTCCAATTACAATGTTTTACCAATGAAAGACCTGATTATTCTCATAAAAATATAAAGTGAGAAATTGTTTCTACCGACTATTTTCCACAAGCTTACAGTCATTAGAAGTAAAGCGTGCTATAACATGGCGGGTGCGACTAAAGCTCTTATATCTACAGATATTGTCTCGGATCTTCAGAATATCTATGTTTGAAAAGATTTGCCCCAGCATATGTATTTATGATTATTTCTGAGAAGAGGATGAAAGCTTTTTAAAGAATGCTGATGAAAACCGAAAAATCGCGTTATAATATCTGTGCATCAATATTTTCATTCAACTTTTGTTCATCAGGTAGACACTTCTACACAATAGGTCCATGATCCAAAAAGAAAAGTTTTCACATAACGCCTCTAATCCTAAAATTTAATAGCCTGAAAACTGTTTCAAAACTTCAAAGTTCCGCCAATCTGAGCGCTTTGAGTGGTACACCAAAATAGAAGCAAAAAACTCAACAAGGCGTCTGGATTAGTGAACGACTTTTAATTTACGAAATGACTGATATAATCAAAACTATAAGCAAGCAGGATAGCATTACGCAAATTACTTGACATAACATTTTACATTTGTACCCCCAAAAGATTTACCGAAATCCGATAAAAACAACAACAACAAAATAGATTCTTTAGAGAATAATGGCATGAATTCGAGGATTGCCTTACACCAAATAAACAACCAAAGTAAAAATTACAATTGTTGTTCTAACTGCCTGGTGCCTCTCTTACGTCTTAGAAATTCAAAGAACTTAACGATATAAAACAAAACAAAAACAAGCAAAGACTTAATTGTTCTATTTACGAGACAAATATTAACATTTCTTTATCAAGGAAAGAAAACAACAACAACAATACAAACTGTTTTCAACAAACGGAAGAGCAAACACATTCCAACGTATTCGTAAACACATCCTACAACAAGCTTAAAATCACTCAAGAGTCAGTGGCATTAGTCCTCCACACTTGGAGAAAACTTGGCCAAAATACAGTAAAAGACAGTAGAGGAAGTAGCAGCAAAGCGTTCAGTACACTTGTCAACACTATAAAATTAAGTAGCGCCTGGATGCTGGAAAGCATTTTCTCAGCTTGAACTTTTTTCGAATTTATGCTTATGCATGGTCTTACATTTATGCTTGTGTGCTTGTGCATGTGTGGCATAAGTAGCTTAAGTTGAAAAGTTGTTGGCTGTGCTTAACTATCCGATAACTACACGAGACAGAAATACATCAGCGCACAGCGGCCCACTTAAAAGAACACCTTGGAGACCGGAAAGTGAGGTGCCACAGTGCCAAGCGATGGATACGAGTGCAAGATACAAAAGACAGATATGGATACAAGGGCTACTGCAGTTAAAATTGAGTCGGAGCCAAAAAAACAACAAGTATGTATTATCTACTATTTTTATTTCATTAACTTTTTTTTTTGGAAGCACCTAGACAGCACTTTTTCCTTGACAACTTCGATGCTATTAGGCTTGGGGAATCCAATGGTACTATTCAAAGTGTTTGGGGGTATGAATTCCAATTTGCTTGTCGTTGTTTTCAATGCCGGTGAGAAGAAATATCGTTGTAACGATTCGAAAATGTTGTTGTAATTTCATAAATCCATAAACACTGAATATTTATATAAGTTATGGAGACTAAACTGTTTCTCATAGAAATCATTCGTGTCTCAAAAAGGAAAACTAACCTCATTCAATAGTGACTGGTTTGTGATATGTCAAACAAATGTGAAATAAAGAATAAGTGTAGGAAAGTGAATATTCAAACAAATTCGAAAGTAAAAAGATGTTTTTATAGGTTTACTAAAAGGTTTAAAATTTTCGAACTTTCCTCAAAGAAGATATACTCCCGAGGATTTTTTATAAACATATCAGAAGAATATTAGAATTACGGATGAAAACAAAGAAAAAACTTGTTGGGGACATTATATAAAAGGTCTACATAATATTTTTAAAGCAAAGAGCAAAGCTTAAGGGTCAAATAAATGCTGTTTTGGGGCATTAAGTCTAAAAATTTTGAAACTAGATCGCTGTTCATAAAGCAATAAGTTTAAGTCCGAGGGCATTATTTTTATTATGAAGGTCTCTAATGTATATACATATGATTACTGTACAAAAATTATATAGAGAAGCTGCTTACTTTAGCCATCAACACAGAGGCGCTCTTGGTATACTTTTGCCATTATTGAGATATTTTTCCAGTTAGTTGAAATCTATATATGTGTAATTAATAAATGTATCGACTCGCTATATGTTCGAAAGTAACATATAACAGAAGATTAACATATAAATATGAGATGCGTGGATGGCTCACTTTACCTGGAGAAACCCCATGTCATATATGCCTCATTAACCACATGTATACAAGTATACTAAATGTACTCCTACCATATGGAGTAATTAACTAATTCAATTCGATTTGACCTTATGCACTTCAAAAAATACCTATATGCTGACATAAGTGTATACATATATTTTATTTAAGCCTAAATGAACAAAGTTAATTTTTTTCGATATACAATCCCTTCCCTTTAATTACAAAAATGTTTTAGAATTTCGCTGATACACAAATAAACACATAACATAACATAGCATAGCAGTAAACAGACGCCGACACACAACACTCGCACCGCTCACAATTAACTACGAAATAATTATAATTGATAGATTTATAGGACGACCTTGACTGGCAGATATCGGCTGCTTTATACAAACAGCCGTTCATGCGCAATTAACTCGCACAATACAGAAAAGAAAAGAGGAGGAAGACAATGGTGAAGAGCAAAAGTAAAGAACACAAAAAAAAATAGCAAAACGCAGCGGCATTCGTCCATGGATTAGAAAAGTTTTTGACCCTGCCAAAGTGCCCCTGCGCCACTGACTAGCGCTCTTATGTCAATCACAATCTTTAAAAACAACTTCTTCAACCAAAAATCGCGTAAATATCTTTTGGGAGCCACCTAGGTGTATTTGATACCTTTGAAATAGTTGTGAGCTGTCAGACGAACGCGAAGAACACAGAAGATGGATGTGGGAATTATACGAAGGAAAGATGGAAGAGTGTCAATGGTAGAAGCAGTGTAGAAAATATTTTCATGTATTAAATCTATGTAGGTATACTTTGAATCTCGTTTATCTGTTGGGTAAGTCCTAAACAGACGTCAAGTAAACATTGATCGCATGTTGAAAGACAATAACTCGTAATTATGAAGTGATTTGAGTCATTCAACTCTCAAACCACCCGCATAATTATTATATCCACAAGAAAATAAGTAAGGGCATGTTAAAAACGTAAGCAGAAGTGCCCGGAGTTCTATTCCGCAAAAGAACTCAACTAATTCACAAATCGTTAGCAAGTCAGTAAACATTCATATTTACGGATTTACAAATATTTTTACGGACTTCCTATTCGAAATGTGGACTAAGTGATTTTCACCGCTATTTAATAGTGTGTCAAACACAAATTTTTCGAGAGATGTTAGATATATACATACAAATATGTATATATATACGTGAGTTGGTGGAAGAATTAGCATAAATTATTTTTCAAAATTTCTTTTGTCACTTTCACGTAGATTTTTGTAAATGTATCTTGCGTTTATCATATAAATACTATGCAATTTTTCATCACATTTTTTTCTGCACTCAATCCACTTCAGTGTGGACTCGGATGCCACATAATCCATCATTCCTGCCACAATTAATGACTTTCGCAAACTCACTATAACACAAATATTTAACTTTCTAATATTTTTTTTATCCCAGAGTGTATTTAGTTGTAATCGATGCTTTTCAACTCGATTAGGCCTGGGACTTTTGCTGACTTGCGCTGTCATATCACAACGCGTCGAGACAAAAACTTTCGGAAAATAATGCTTTTGACACAGCTGGCAATTGCTAATAAATTATGGATGATAAAATTATTAATTATTTTTATTTGTAATACAACTTTTATTTAATAAAGTTTATTTCCAATACTAAATTATTAATTTATATTATTTTGATTATTTTGAGATTTTTTCAAAACCTTATTTGATTAATCAATTCTATCGCATCTTCAGTTACTTGGTAAAAATTGTGTGCCATAAATCATGAGCTAACTGAATTAAATCATTTTAGTCTAGACTCCGCCATATATAATTTATGCATATTTTACGGGGCTGTCACAAAGTTAGCTGCCTGTATGTTCTATGAATTTTTTTCATTTTGTGTTTTGTCTCGTTGAACTTTTGTTTTGCTTGCTATTTACCAATGCTGTCCGTTCACACGTCACCTGGCATATGGCTTTTCGCACACGTTTTCCTCCAGCATGTGGAGCCAACATCACCGTATCATTAGCAATGGCGTCAATTGAAGCTTTTTCGAGACATGGAGCGCCATTCAGTTTGTAAATAATTCAATAGTTCGTGGAAAATTAGTTGTAAATAGCATTTTGCAAGTGAAACACCCGCTCGTCAAGGGGATTTTATTAGCAACTTGGCGGTTTTATTGTAGTTGCAACAGATTCCATTAGTTTGAAGAAGGTGGCTGTGACTTTGAACACGGTTCGAAAAATGAATATTTAGATTTAATTAAATACTACTGAAAAGTCAGTATTCAGTTTTTCCAGCGCAGAAGATAACATTAACATAAAATTAATAAAAGTAGCTGAGGAGAGTTGTTTGACATACTTTCCCATAGAGTCGTTATATGGGGAAAAGTATTCATTATATTCTCGTGTTTTGAAAGTTCGTGTCCATTCCTTTTCCACAAAAAATCAATATCACATAAAAAGATCAATGGAGTACATGAGAGGATTATGTATTTATTTATTGATACAATATATGATTCTACTACCCAACAGCTAACCATCATACTAACTGAATTCGCAGAATATATCAATTTTCATATATTCAGTGGCGGTTCCTACGATGAACTGGTCAATATGCAATATTAATATTGATAAAAATCTCAGAACATACAAAAAATGAAATTAGAATAATCTTAGAAATATTCGCAGATAGATGATGATATTATCGTGACAGCAATCTGATACTAGTAAGTTGATTCTACATATATACGAGTATATCATATATACGAGTCACTATCTCAATAATTTGTTCTACAACTCACAAATGGGTGTTAATTTTTCTCAAATTACAAACGTCAAACTTTATTCAATATAAATAGAAAAAAACTTTCATAAAATGAATTGACACACGTAGAGCTTTGTGAAAGCCACAATATCCAACAGCCGTCAGGCATTCGTTCTACCGTTTCGCTTCCACTAAGCTTTCGCCTAGCAAGGCAAAACTTCTCGAGCAAAATTCACTAGTTTGTATAATATTCACTGCCGAGTTCAGCGAAGTTTTTATTTTATAATGTTATGGTTGTTTTCGATTTATCGAAGTTTTTGCTAGTGATTTACGCATCCACGATTGACTCGACCTGACCTTCGCAATGAAAGTGTCGTTTGTTTGGAAATGTGTGTGAGTGTTTGTTTGAATGGCGCAACAACAACCATAGAGCAAAGACTAACAATTGACATCAATAGCAAATTTTATCGAAGTTTAATAACTTTTACTCATTGTTACGAATTATCGACGCTTTTGGTTATTCCTCTTTCACTACATTTTCTCATTCAGTTTTTATTTACCTCACCCATTCCTGGGACATGCCGAAACGCACATTGGCATTACTGATCCGATGAGGACATTTTCGTATCCTTGATGAAAGTTTTAAGTACGTAGAATTTTTTGTTTGACACAGTTGATGCAAATGTATGTTTGTATGTATGTAGTAGTGGATTCTCGTGTTTCGATGGTGTCCTTGTCAATAAAGGTTAAGGAAAATTTAATTAAGGAAAAATTCCAAAATGTAGTACCACTGTAGTTAAGAAGTCTGAGTAAGTCATTGCCTAAGTGGCAACAAGAATTCTGTATGGCACGACCTGAAGCTCATTTTTAGGTGAGACGATAAGCGAAGAATCATTGCGAAAGTCGTGCAAAAAGCAATATAATGAAATTATTGGAGCTTTAATGCATTATGTAACACGACAAATAAGATAAAAGCTTATTTAAAGCTTTTGAACATTTTAAATCACTTATAGAGCCTTCAGCATTAAATTTGACGCGAAATATTCCTTAACCCTCTTCCGCATACAACGCCATATATGGTTTTGGGATTTGTTGCATTTGGCTTTGCACTAGCAAAGTGATGTAGCGGAACAAATTTGTAACGGTAGTTTTCTTTGGACAATTCTTTGTTGATATTTCAGATACTGTTTGATTTTGATAGGTTTTGCTTGTTGTTTTCGTTTATTTTGTGAAGGTGTCTCACATGAGTAACGCTAAGTGTATTTCGCGGTGTTTTGGACAAAATTTTTATCATAAAAATTAGGACTTTTCTCGGAGAAAAAATTATTATTCGAAGGAAAAACATAATGTTCACACAATAAAAATACAAACCGATTGGAAGGTAAGTACTATAGGCACGATTTTGTGCAAAATCGGACAAAGCCATATATGGCCTTTCATGCAGTAGTTGCAAAAACTGACGAAGCCATGTATGTGGCCTTTCATGCAGTACATACTATTTTGCCTTTCATGCATTTTAGTAAAATTTTTTCAGAAATGGATGCAAGATATTTTTATGGAAATTTAAGATATGTAAATGTGGTCGATAATGGGCTTCAACGACGGACGATGATTATATATCCGAATCAGATGAAGAAGTTGTTGGTGCACTAGTTTCTGGCCAGGAAGGTGTATATATATGCCCCCGTATTTAAGTGAAAACTTTCCATTTCAAGGAGACATGGAGCTTCCAAGTTTTATTGATGAATTAGAGACGCCAGCGGAGTTCTTTCAATTTTTCTTTGACGAAGATTTGATAAACTTTATAGTTTAACAATCGAACATACTTGCGCTGTAAAAAGATATAAATAAGCCGGCAAATATTACTAAGAGCGAAATAGAGCAATTTATAGGTGAGTTCAGCGTAAACACTGTGGAGAAACTTAGTGAAAATTTGTTTTCAGGCATAGTCTTATACATGTCATTGATGAAATTACCATCGTCGAGGCATTATTGGGATACTACAGTTGACCAAGAATTTGTACGCAACATCATTACTTGCAAAAGATTTGAAAACATTAAACGCTTTTTGCATTTCAACAACAATGAGAATATGAAATCGTTAGGTGAAGATGGATTTGACAAGCTGTTCAAACTTCGACCACTTCTAAATAAAATCCGTGAAAAGGTACTGCTCATACCCAAAGAGGAGCAACTGGTTGTGGATGAGCAAATAATTCCCACAAAGTGCCGACATCATCTAAAACAATACATTCCGGCCAAACCGCACAAATGGGGTTTCAAGAATTTTGTTTTAAGTGGAGTTTCAGGATTTAGCTACGATTTTGATATATTTGCTGGAGCACAAAGTGATAAACATCCAGAGGGATCGCCGAATCTGGGAATCAGCGGAAATGTTGTTACAAGGCTAGCAGTCACTGTACCGAGATATAAAAATTACAAAATTTTTTTTGACAACTGGTTTACCAGCCCCGGCCTCCAAGTGCATCTCATGAAAAGTGGTTTATTGTCTTTGGGTACGGTAAGACTTAATCGAGTCCCTAACTGTAAGATACCGACGGAAAAGGAATTGAAAAAGTTGGGGAGAGGCAGCATGGTGGAGAAGGTAACTAAAATCGACGGGATCAAACTTGGCCTCGTTTCTTGGTTTGACAATAAGGTAGTAAATATTCTTTCAACTTTCGTTGGAAGCCAACCTATATCCACAAAGACACGTTTTAGTAAAAAAGAGAAAAAGTATATTGAAATTCATTCACCACAGTCCGTCGACGTTTACAATAATTATATGGGCGGCGTAGACTTGCTTGATTCACTACTTGGTCTTTATAGAATTCAGTTACGCACTAAGGTTTGGTACAAAATGATTTTTTCCACATGATTGATATATGCCTTGTAAATTCTTGCATCTTGTGGCGCCGTAAGTCAGGGGAATGTATGCCGTTATTTAATTTCAAACTTGCAGTGAGCGAACATCTTTGCAAGGTAGGAAAATCCCGAAAACGAGGGCGTCCAATTGCATCGGTATCAAACTTTTCATCTCCGACAACAAGCAAAGAAGGCACCAAAAAGAGTAAGCGTCAAGACTTTCCTTTGAATTCTATACGTACCGACTGTATTGGACACTTTCCGAAATTGATGAAAAATATACAACTTTGTCAAAATGACTGCTCATTTCCGTTCGTAAACTTTTTGCGAGAAATGTAATGTATTCTTGTGCTACAATGACAAACGAAACTGTTTCACACGCTTCCACACTGATTAAAAGTAATACACTCCAAACAACTTTGTATGCATAGAGAGCCATATATGGCGGCTTTTATTTTCTGGTAAAATATGCATTGTAAAATATTTTTTTCTACAAATATATGTAAAAGGATTCAAAATAAACGTATATTAGTGGAGTTTTATTTTTTTTCATAAAGAAGATGGCCATGCGGTAGAGGGTTAAAAAGCTTTCATAACATTTACTGCTTTCAGAGCTATCAATGGCTTTACATGTCATTACATTAGACAACAATAAGTATTTTCGCAATTAATAAAATAATTTTTTGGTTTTTAATTTCCTAATGAAAGCAGAATATCTTCTGACTGGCATATACAGTTTTTGATAATTACGAAATGATTCCATAGGCACCAGCGTATAAAGCTTTCGAAAAATTATTTGCGTCTACATACTTTCCTTAGAGCTTACGAAATATTTTTAGTTTTCTGAGCTTTTAACCCCCAAAAACATTACATTCAGTGCAAAATATTATTTTAAGTCTATTTTGTTAATGTTCTTGAGCTTTCAGGTTCATTAGAATGAAACCTGATGAACATACTAAACGAAGAATAATAAATCAGATTTGAAGTTCAAAAGTCAAGATGTCAAATACTTCATCTCACTTGCCATAGCGCAGCTTTCATTATAAGTTTTCTGGCAACCCATATGGAACATAATTTTATTTAAACTTGAGCCTTTACTCTTAAACTTTTATTCCGGAAATCTGAACAACGATTTTATTGCATAAAACTTAAAAAATAGCATTTCTATCCAATCGAAATATTCTTATAGACTTCATTGCCTCACTCTATCTTCATCCTAAGTTTTCTTAGTACATACAATATATAGTATAAACATTAGGGTGGCCCAAAAAAACTAACTTCAAAAATTCACCCTGGGCACCCCTCCATTTTTTTTGAATGGGATTTAATATACCTCTGTAATTTTTTCAGATTTTTTGATTGATGGGAAAAGGGTGCTCAAAGAACCCAAAGTTTCACGATTGATAACAAAAAGTCGAAAAATAAAAAATCCATATTTTAATAATTAGTTTTGTTTCTTTGTTGCAGGTGTTTCAAATATCTAAAACATATGCTGAAAAATATCATCAATAAGATCTAGATTGACAAAACTTAATATTATTACGAAATAATTCTCATAATAGTACCCAAAGTGATACCTGTTTTAAACATTTCATCAATAACTTATGAAAAACCATGGCTTCCAATTCTCCTGCAACAAGGCAGTGTGACCGTGTTTTCCTTTGGGTATTACAGACTCTCTAGTGACACTTCCTGTTCCTCTGAAGATGAAGAATATCCAGTTTCAACTTTTGTAAAGAAGAGCTCCCGGTACCAGGTCACTGACCAGCATGCTAATGAGCCGAGCAGTGACAAACCTGTGAAGGCTGCTAAGCAAAACTTGTTTTCTAAGCATGTGATAAGTTCTTTAGACCGCAATAAAGTGTCTGATAGAGAAGCCTTGAGGTTGATGGTCCCAATCGCAGCAGCACTGGGACAATTGCCATTATTACGCAGCACTATTCAACGCCAAAGAAAACAAGGGCGAAAATCTATATTTGAGGAAATAAAGCAATCTGTTTCTTTTGATGATCCAGTTATAGTTCATTGGGATGGTAAGATTCTTCCCGATATTTTGAGCAATGAAAAAGTAGATCGTTTGCCAGTATTAGTTTCTGCAGACGGTAAGGAAAATTTGCTTGGAGTACCAAAACTTGTAAGTGGCACTGGCCATAACTCGGCTAATGCAGTATATGACGTACTAACAGAATGGCATTTGGAGAAAAATATAGTCGGCATCTGTTTTGACACTACAGCCGTCAATACAGGGTTGAAAAATGGAGCTTGTGTTTTGCTGGAACATAAAACTGGAAAAGATCTATTATGGCTAACATGCAGGCATCATATTTTAGAGATTGTTCTCAGTAAGGTATTTACTCTTTGTTTTGGACCATCCAGCTCTCCTGACATTCCCTTGTTTAAAAGGTTTCGGGTAGCATGGCCATCAACACTTAAATAACTTTAAACCATTGGAAAAAGCTACTGGCAATGACAATTTAAATGTTAATGCAGTAAATTCTTTATTAGATATCTTAATGACGGAAACCCAATCCAGAGACGATTACATGGAGTTAATAGAGCTATCACTACTAGGCCTAGGTCATTCTCTAGATAACGTTCATTGGAGAGCTCCGGGTGCCTTACACCGTGCTCGCTGGATGGCAAAACTCTTATACGCCATCAAAATCTTCTTGTTTCGTGAGGAAGATGTTTTTGAAACCACACAAAGGGAAAAATCACAGCTAGAACGCTTTGTGAAATTTGGAATGCTTGTATATGTGAAATATTGGTTTGAGGCTCCTATGGCCGCAAATACTCCTTGGTCAGACCTTTCTCTATGGAAAGACATGACCACTTATGAAGCTATTGATCCACAAATAAGTGAAGTGGTTAAAAATGCTATAAAATCCCATCTTTGGTACCTCTCGGATGATTTAGTTGGGTTGAGTTTGTTCTCAGATAAAGTAACAAATAATGCAAAAGGCTGAAATTGTCAAAAAGATAAGGTGTGAACCTACTGACCGAAAAGTAAGAGGTGATTCGTCACTTTTAAGTGACCAAGCCGAATTGGCCGATTTTGCCAATCAAAGATCTTTGCAGGTGTTTGAAAAGTTAAAGATAAATTCAACGTTTTTAAACATAGATCCAAATGAATGGAACATCAATCAGCATTACATTGGAGGGAAACAAATCGTAAGAATCCTGAAAGTTGTTAATGATATTGCTGAGCGTGGAGTCAAACTGTTTGAAGACTTCAATAAGCTTCTAACAAATGATGAAGAAGAGAAGCAGTTGCTCCTACAAGTGGTAGAAGCTAATAGAAAGTGGGTTCCGACAAAAACGAAAAAGAGAGCAGTTGTTAAAAGCTTGGGGTCGGCAACTTCAAAGAAATAAGCCATGTTTTTTTATCCCTCTTTATTATTATATAAGATTGCGTTCCTTAATGTTATATGTCATTGAGCACCCTCTTCCCGTTGGAATATTAAATTGAAGCTTTCCCAGAATATTTGTTTTGGAGATAGCAAAAAATTTGGGGGGTGCCCCGATCTGAAAACCCGATTTAGTTTTTCCCCTATATCATATGGGCCACCCTAATAAACATATATAATAAAAATAGATTGACTATACATATGTATTTGTCGTTACCGCAAAGGAAAAATTCTCAAATCGTCTTAAAGCAACTCAAAGCAAGCGGAGTTTTTATTTATTTACTTAACGTTTGTGGACGCTTTGTTGTTGCTACACAAGTATTTACTTCCCACTAACTGTCGCCAGCGCGCTACAGCAGTCGTGGGTCATCAACAGGCAAACCTTATTGCCCGCGCACTTACTTTTTTGCGTGAAATTGGTTAAACACACAAAGCTGCCTTCGCATAGCGACTTGCCACAAAACCAGCGAGTTTGCTTTGCTTTCGCGCCAGGCTTTGAACTGCATGCGCTGAAGCGTAACCTGTTTTGCGTAAAAAATTATTTTTTATTTTTACCTCTCTTTTTTCTCTTATTTCTTTACTTCTTGCCATTTGTTGCCGGCAACTTGCTTCCTTTGTATGTTGTATTGTTGACTGTATTCCTAGCTTTGAATAATTTTAATTTAAGGATTTTATTAAATGATTTTTTGATTGTTTTACCTGGTTTCATAATTACTTTATTTATTTGAGTTAATTTGTTTAATTAGTTATTTTAAGGAAACTTGCTCGACTTTGAGAACACTGGCTTAGCACAAGTTGCATATCACATTTGCTTTCTTGTCACTTAATCTCCGCAGACTAAAAGTCAACTCAACTTTCAAAGTGAAAACTTGCCATTGACATTTTATTAAATGCGTTTCAACGGTACACCCACATCAATTTCGCACACAAAAACTACAGTGGACACACTTGCCGCATTTTATTTGAAGTCATTAGCTAAAGTTTTTAGATACGGCGCTAATAAGCGCTACTTGCCACACTTACTAGCTATCCGTCTGACTTACTTCCTGAGTTGGGAAGTTCACTTAACTTACAAAAGCAACAACATAAAAGTTTTTTCTTTTCTCACTCACCTTTTTCCTTAAAGTTGCCACTCAGCTTAATGGCGATCGTCTCGAAGTAATCCCGCACGCTGTTGCACTGTTCGCGTGTGTTCAAAATTTTACTGGTGGAATCGCGCTGCAGGCGGCGCCTGTGATGTGCACGCTGTTGTTGTTGTTGCTCATGGTGAGCATGAAAGTGATGACCATCGAGATTTTTTGCGTTGGTCGCCGATGGCAATTCCAAACAATTGCTGGCTACTAAGACGGCGATGCAAACTTGCAACAGCAGAAATAGTCGACGTATTTGTTGTTTTTTATGCGCTGCTGCTGCTGTTGTTGGCTTTGTGGCATTCCGTTTGCCGGCAATTTCGACGGCGAGGGCCATATTTGCGCGTGTATAGGTGTGTGTATGTGTAGTAGTAAAAACAAATTTGGTACGCACACTTTTTGATTACTTATTGTTGTTGTTGTATGGATTTAGAGCGCTTAATATGGCTTAATGCGTGACAGACGATATTTAACTGCTATTAATGCGCTGTAATTATTACGTTTTTTGCTGTAATTTATTTTATTGGTTGTTGTTATTTATTTTATATATGTTTTTGTTATAATGTCGTCGCCAACAGGCTCTTTGATATAACACTATGAAAATAATTAACACCACCACCTCGCCTTTATGTTGGGCCACTTATCGAAAGCACGTAACGCAAAACTGCAAAAAACAATAACAATAAGCATAAGCATAATAAAATAACCGGTTTTAGAAAAGTCGGATTTTAGAAATTCTCGGCCAATTAATAGATTTAATTATAATTTAATTTCACAATGAAACACTTTTGATTTTGCACGAACGCCGATGAAATGGCCATATATCTACTACTGGTACTACTCGCTGGTTTTGTGGCAAGTTTCAATTAATATATTACAAAAAAATATTTTCACAGCAAAAAATATTATTATTACAACAAGTATCACTTTTTCCCTTAAAAAGAACGCGTATTCTTTCTTTATATCACAACTTGCCACCTGCGGTTGCATATCTCACAAATATGTTCAAACGTCGTGTTAAGTTTCCTATAGCCTTTTACTAAATTTATATAAACATTTGTATTATTGTCAACACTCTTTATACAAGCCGCCACAACTTGCTGCTAATTGTGGCATAAATCAGCGCCAAGCGTTTTTTCACTTTGCTTCACTTTCTTTCGTTTAACTAATATGCTTTTAAAACGATGCATTTGCGTTTATTTTTAGTCACCATACACCTCGTTACCCTACTCCTTATATACTCATAAGCATATGTACGTGTCTTCACCTAAACAGCTGACTGTGTCGTATTGCAAGCGCTCGGCCAACATTAAAAGTCACGCTGCTGACAAGTTGTCGCATTGTGTGGCACACAATAGAAACGCTTTCGCACATACTTGTCAATAATGAAGTTAAATTTAGCTGAAACGAGCACAATGCGGTAATGCGCTCTGCGTGCAAGCGAGAGACGAAGCATTTAGATAATTTCTGCTTGGGAAAAATAACAATTTTCACCGCCTTGAAGAGTTAAAAGGTATTTTTTTCACGCAAAAAATCGCAATCGAAGCTCGCGCCTTTATTTGCTTGCTCTTATACTCGCGGTTTCGGTTTAACAACGCTACCAAGCGTCTCACACAACTGCGCGTAAATCGTGCACGTTCAATTGACCAAGCGCTCAAGCTTTTAGGAAGGCGCCTGTCGCGCTGCGCTCTTAACACTTTCTGTCTTTCTGCCGCGCGCACACACGAGTTTATTTACTTACGTATGCGTCTACTTCCATTTGAGCAACGCGTTCGACGACAAAAACAAGACTAATACAAGCGATAAACCGGGCAGAAGATACAAAAGCGAAAAACGCGCGTTAGAAAAAAGGTGAAGAAATCGTTCATATGTTTATTTTCTTGAATGATTGTTAGCAGGCGACAGAGGTAAACGATGCAGCGGAACGCGTTGCGGCGCGTCTGCAGACGGCGTAAGCAGCGCTCAAACGTATGAATGATAAACAAGCGGCGTCGCCTTTTTTTCTATTTATTTGCATTTGTTCGTAGCGCTGTTGACTGATTGCTTTTTCACTCACTTTATGATTATATTTTTGCAGTTTACTTTGTTTGGCACGTTTCTATGGCTAACCGCGCGACGCCAAGCCACGCTGCGCGCTTAGGTGCGTTTGTGCTGGCGCGTTTAATGTGCGAAATTACACATTAAGCGAAACGCTTACAGAATGTAAATATACACTCGTGGCCACGCAAACCTAACCATATCTTTTTTTGCAGTATTTTTGCAATTATCTTAATTAAATTTATCAAACCTTTTTAAAAATTGAAATATATACAGAATAAGATATAATACTCAATAAATGAGTAGTTTCGTGAGGAAATAATTTTAATTTTTATACTATTTGTTTTAACGAAATTAGGAAAGTAATTTTTCTTTTATATTTAAATAAGAATTTTTATTTTATATTCTAATTTTTTTTTTATATTCGTGTAATTTTGGCTTTGTCTTTTTGATGTGATAAATTATTAAATATTTAATTAAAAGGTTTAATATGCAGTTGAACCACCTTTGGCGGCTATAACTGCTTGGACCCGGGCAGGCATTGAAACAATGAGGTTTTCAAGGCATTCGGTTGAAATTTCCTGCTCCCACACTTCATTAAGTATTTTTTTCAGTTCGGTCTTTGAACTTGGTCGGCATTGGGCTACTTTCATTTTCATGGCGTGCCAAAGATTTTCGATCGGATTCAAGTCGGGAGAATTTCCTGGCCATGTCATATGCGATATCTCAAGATCTGCATAAATTTTCTGAACCTGCAAAAAAGAAAATGTAGACATATGAATTTTTTTATAAATATAAACATAAGAATACATATATATGTATGTAGGTGATTAAATAGCATATAAAACTTACCGATTTAGCCCGATGACACGGTGTGGAGACGTCTTGGAAAATGGCCTCAGAAGTATGCCCATATTGTTCTTCAACGACGGGCGCCATAAAATGGGTTAAAACTTCTCCATACTTCTGAGCGTTCATCATCCCATCAATAAAAAGCAAAGGACCTCGGATATAAAAAGAAAAGCACAACCAGACCATTTGGCTTTCAGAATGCTTCACCGTTCTCGTCATACAATTTTCGGCGAAACGTTCCCCGGAAATCGGCGGGCAGAAGTGTTCGTTGCAGTGCAAATTAAATCTGCTTTCATCCGACCATATTACGGTTTTCCACTGCTCCAAGGACCATTTACTGTGCGTTTTCGCCCATTCCAAACGAGCAAGCCTCATTTTCTCGGTTAAAAATGGCTTAGCCGTTGATTTCCGCGCATTCAAACCACACTCTTGCAACCTCCTGCGTATTGTTCTCGCACTTATTGTCACATCGTATTGCTCCTCTAAGTCTCGTCTTACATCTATAGAGTTTTTCGAGCGATCCTTTAAAGATAATCTATGGATAACACCATCTGTTTGAGGAGATGTCTTCCGCCTAGTGCCAACTCTACTGTAACGCTCCAAACGATCGTCCTGGTTCATTTTTTTTAATAAATTGATAATTGTTGGATGGCTACATCCTATTTTACTCGCTATCTCTCGAACCGACATTCCTTCTTTCCTTAACGTAAAAATAGTAAATTTTTTATCACGCGTTAATTGCTTATATTTAGCGCACATTTTGAAAGACGTTCTACTTGCTGTACGATTGCACACAAACTATTCAAATATATTTGTCAATATTTCATACTTATATGTATGTCAAATAACGGTTCTTGCACTGATCACAACAAAAATTTATTCAATTCTCAACATAATCGTTACAATGACAGCCAAAATGCATATATTTGTAAGAAAATTCACTGGTAAGATTTGCGTGGCCACGATTGTAATGCTTAATTTTGTCTGCCTTCTTTTCCTTGGCTATAATATCGCGCGATGATATACCGGCTTGATGTCTCTATTGCTCAACAGCTGATTTTTGTTGTGATTCACTTGTTTCCACACAGCGCACACGCTTCTAACACTCCAGTAGTCGCGCGTACTACAATAGTAGACCACTTGTGTATATACTTTTACGTCTTACGAATAACTATTCGCAAGAAGTCTGATTTTAAGTTCCTAATATGTTTAAAATGAATATTTTTTGGTTGATTTGGTTTTATAATAAACTGTTACTTATTATTATTAATACAAATTTTTTTATTTACAAATATTTCGTTTCAAACCCTTATGTCTAAAATGTTCTACACATGTAGTACGCGCGACTACTAACGGCACAAAAAGGGGCGCGACCACTGGAGTGCTAATGACAATCAATCACTTTTACAAAAACAAAAAAAATTGCACAAGTATATACTTGTAGCTATTAAACGCTCGTTAGCAACAGCGATTGTGTGTTTCAATTATTTCGGGTATGTATGCATTATTTTTCTGTTCTGACCACGCGCAATCATTAATCGCTTGCTTTGTTTTGAGTATTTTCTTTACAATCAGTTGTCTGTTTCGACTATTATTAAGCATTTGCTCACACAGGCACACGATAACACGACGCGCTATCAAAAACACAAAAAATTTAAGGCCAACGAAGCCGGTCACGACGCTGGCAACACTGAGCACACTGCTGCACTTTGCAAAAATACGAAGCTAAAATACGAACTACAGCAACTAAACACCTTATTGTGACATGAAATTAATAATTTCAAGAAAAAAATTAATTTGCGCTGAACTCTGCACCATTCCTAGCACACATTTATATTTTTACAATTATTTCTGAACTTTTATTTTTGCTCGCCTTCAACCGCACTCGTTACTAGCAGCGGCTCAGCAATGCGGCTATTTCTTTGATTTGATTTACTCACTTCCTGTTTTTTGCTTATATTTCATGCATTGATTCCGTTGTTGCTTTTTTCATTTATTGCTATAAAACTAATATTTACTTTGCTTCATCACTTGCGTTTAATTATAAACTTTGCACTTTTGGACTCTTCATAAGCTAGCTATGACAATTGCACGGTATTTATTTTTAATTTAATTTTAATAACTAATTTTTTTTTCTTAACTCGCGTTAAATACACGTCATTACAATTTTCAACATCCGAACACTCCGATATGTCGGGTACTTATAATGTTTGAAGAAGAGAATTGTGAGAAATTTCCGTTGCAGTTCGGAACGAACATCGTGTTGGAAGCTTGATTCATACAAGTTCGTTGTTCATGTTCGGTTGTAATATTCGATCGGTATGTTGGTGTCGTGTGTTTGAGTTGGAGCGCAATGACGGTAAGTTTTGTTGGCTAATACAGTGGTGGCGTTGGAAAAAGTGATGATATTTAAGTACAATTTGAGTAATAGTTTAAATATAAATAATAATTCTGTACTATATACATAGAATCAGAAAATTTAGCAATAGTCCAGGCAATTCAGAGCAGAAACGGTAACTTTTAGGAAAAAAAGTTTTGTCAAAAAATTGTACAGATAATTTAATGATCTTTAATTTTTGTTTAATAATTAATTTTATAATAAAACATACCATTTCGCTAAAAATCGCAGAATTTTTGATTCTACACTTCGAATACATTTTCTTCCATATACCGAAACGATATGAAGTTTTTAATGTTGTTTTTAATATGTTCACTAAAATCCAACTAATATTTTCCGAATGCATAAATTATCTGAATTAAAAAAAAGGATGAAACGAATCGGGCAATGATCTCCAAGATTAATTCTATCTGAGTATTTCAGTTAAAGGCGTTTTGATATTTGAAAGCTAGTAGTCTCAATTTAATTTCTTTCGAAGAAGCTTTTTTGTTCTTTGGAGAAGAGTCCAACATCTTTAAACTCATTTTTCCAATTTTTTTGTTCTAATATACTAAAAGCACAGGTCAGAGCTCTCCACATTTTGTACGTTCTACTTCAAATTTTCTATCATAATAAATGGAGTCTTGATCAATGATTTTGAAATTCTGAAGAAACTGAAGGTAACAAAAGAATCGAAAGAGCTTCATGAAGAGGTTAGAAATCGAGTACAATAAATTATTCAGTACTTTTAGTGATGACATTGTGGAGGTCATATTTGAAAAGCCTTTTTATTTTTGTTACTTTAAGGGATTTACGAAAAACAAGCTTTCCAAAGAAACCTGGACTTAAAAAAACAGAACAAATGGTTTTTTCGGCAAAATCAATTTATTTTATTCAAAATAGTCTCTTTCTGCTTCAATACAGCTTTCTGCAGAGTCCAAAAGCATGTCGAACGAGTGTTTTAGCTCGTTGGCCTGATGCACCCCTTTTGAATGGCCTCTACGTCTGCATAACGCTTTCCTTTCATGGGCAAATGCATTTTTCCGAAAAGGAAGAAGAAGTCGCACGGTGCCATATCAGGTGAATACAGGGAGTGGTTAATGGTTAAATGTGATTTTTGGTCAAATAATCGGTCACAAGCTGTCATTCGAATGTTGGATTCTGAGCACTTTTTGGTCGTCGGTCAATTTGTGCGGAACAAACCGTGCACACACCTTTCGTAAGCCCAAATGTTACGTCAAAATGCGATAAATCGATGTTTTAGAGATGTTCAATTCCATTTCCATGAATTTCAATCATGATTTCGGCTGATTTTTGACAAATTCATGCACAGTTTTGATGGAATTTCCGGTGATCACGGATTTTGATTGGCCCACATGTTAATCGTCATTTATGTCCTCACGATCACTTTGAAAACGTTGAAACCACTCGTGGCACTCTGATACGGGATGGGCATCATCGCCATAAACTTGTTTCATCAATTGAAACGTTTCGCTAAAAGTTTTACCAATTTTAAAACAAAATTTAATATTGGCTCTTTGTTCGAAGCTCATTTTCGGACCGATAACACAAACATCTTATTCTTCTTTACTGGCGTAGACACCGCTTACGAGATTATAGCCGAGTCAACAACAGCGCGCCTGTCGTTTCTTCTCTTCGCTACGTGGCGCCAATTGGATATTCCAAGCGAAGCCAGATCCTTCCAACGGAGTGGAGATCTTCCTCTTCCTCTGCTTAGCCCGGCGGGTACTGCGTCGAATACTTTCAGAGCTGGAGTGTTTTCATTTATTCGACAATGTAGCCGCTGTCTTTTGATTCGCTGCACTATGTCAATGTCGTCGTATATCTCGTACAGCTCTCCGTTCCATCGAATGCGATATTCACCGTGGCCAACGCGCAAAGGACCATAAATCTTTCGCAGAACTTTTCTCTCGAAAACTTGTAACGTCGACTCATCGGTTGTTGTCATCGTCCAAGCCTCTGCACCATATAGCAGGATGGGAATTATGAGCGACTTATGAGCGGCTTTTCTTCGTCGAGAGACGACTTTACTTTTCAATTGCCCACTCAGTCCGAAGTAGCACCTGTTGGCAAGAGTAATCCTGCGTTGGGTTTCCAAGCTGACATTGTTGGTGGTGTTAATGCTAGTTCCTAAATAGACGAAATTATCTACAACTTCAAAGTTATGACTGTCAACAGTGACGTGAGAGCCAAGTCGCGAGTGCGACGACTGTTTGTTTGATGACAGGAGATATTTTGTCTTGCCCTCGTTCACTGCCAGACCCATTTGCGTTGCTTCTTTGTTCAGTCTGGAGAAAGCAGAACTAACGGCGCGGGTGTTGTGGCCGATGATATCAATATCATCAGCATACGCCAGCAGCTGTACACTCTTATAAAAGATTGTACCTGCTCGATTAAGTTCTGCAGCTTGAATAATTTTCTCCAGCAGCAGATTGAAGAAGTCGCATGATAGGGAGTCGCCTTGTCTGAAACCTCGTTTGGTATCGAACGGCTCGGAGAGGTCCTTCCCGATCCTGACGGAGCTTTTCGTGTTGCTCAACGTCAGTTTACACAGCCGTATTAGTTTTGCGGGGATACCAAATTCAGACATCGCGGCATAAGGGCAGCTCCTTTTCGTGCTGTTGAAAGCAGCTTTGATATCGACGAAGAGGTGGTGTGTGTCGATTCTCTTTTCACGGGTCTTTTCCAAGATTTGGCGCATGGTGAATATCTGGTCGGTTGTTGATTTACCAGGTCTGAAGCCACACTGATAAGGTCCAATCAGTTTGTTGACGGTGGGCTTTAATCTTTCACACAATACGCTCGACAGAACCTTATATGCGATGTTGAGGAGGCTAATCCCACGGTAGTTGGCGCAGATTGTGGGGTCTCCTTTTTTATGGATTGGGCATAGCACACTTAAATTCCAATCGTTGGGCATACTTTCGTCCGACCATATTTTGCAAAGAAGCTGATGCATGCACCTTATCAGCTCTTCGACGCCGTGTTTGAATAGCTCGGCCGGCAATCCATCGGCCCCTGCCGCTCTGTTGTTTTTCAGGCGGGCAATTGCTATTCGAATTTCTTATGGTCGGGCAATGGAACGTCTGCTCCATCGCCATCGATTGGGGTATCGGGTTCGTCTTCTCCTGGTGTTGTGTGTTCACTGCCATTCAGCAGGCTGGAGAAGTGTTTCCTCCATAATTTAAGTATGCTCTGGGCATCGGCGACTAGATCACCTTGGGGGTTCTACAAGAGTATGCTCCGGTCTTGAAACCTTCTGTAAGCCGCCGCATCTTTTCGTAGAATTTTCGAGCATTACCCCTGTCGGCCAGCTTATCAAGCTCTTCGTACTCACGCATTTCGTCCTCTTTCTTTTTCTGTCTACAAATGCGTTTCGCTTCCCTCTTCAACTCTCGTTATCTATCCCATCCCGCACGTGTTGTGGTCGATCGTAACGTTGCGAGGTAGGCAGCCTGTTTTCTCCGCTGCGAGACGGCACTCCTCGTCGTACCAGCTGTTCTTTTGCACTTTCCGAAAACCAATGGTTTCGGTTGCAGCTGTACGTAAGGAGTTTGAAATGCCGTCCCACAGTTCCCGTATACCGAGTTGTTGACGAGTGCTCTCAGAGAGCAGGAGTGCAAGCCGAGTAGAAAAACGTTCGGCCGTCTGTTGTGATTGCAGCTTCTCGACGTCGAACCTTCCTTGTGTTTGTTGGCGTGCATTTTTTGATGCACAGAGGCGGGTGCGAATCTTAGCTGCAACAAGATAGTGGTCCGAGTCGATGTTAGGACCTCGGAGCGCACGCACATCTAAAACACTGGAGACGTGTCTTCCGTCTATCACAACTTGATCGATCTGGTTGGTAGTTTTTCGATCCGCAGACAGCTAGGTAGCTTGATGAATCTTCTTATGCTGGAATCTAGTACTACAGATAACCATATTTCGGGCCCCGGCGAAGTCGATTAGCCTCAACTCATTTGGGGATGTTTCCTCGTGGAGGCTGAATTTACCGACCGTAGGGCCAAGGATACCTTCTTTGCCCATCCTGGCGTTAAAGTCGCCAAACACGATTTTAACATCATGGCAGGGCATCTCTCATAAGTGCGCTCCAAGCACTCATAAAAGGCATCTTTGGTCACATCGTCCTTCTCTTCCGTCGAGGCGTGGCGCAAATCAGCGATATGTTGAAGAATCTCGCTTTGATGCGGATTGTGGCCAGACGTTCATTCACCGGGGTGAATGATAGTACTCGGCGCCGGAGTCTCTCTCCCACCACGAATCCCACACCAAACCTGCGCTCCTTTATATGGCCACTGTAGTAAATGCCACAAGGACCTACTCGTCTCTGTCCTTATCCCGTCCATTGCATTTCTTGGACGGCGGTGACAGCCTTTGTTTTCACGAGGACATCAACCAGCTGGGCAGCGGCACCTTCCCAATTAAGGGACCGGACATTCCAGGTGCATGCCCTCAATTCGTAGTCCTTATTTCGTTTGCCATGGTCGTCATCAAAAGAGGGGTCTCTCATCGGAGGCTGATCAGAGAACTTTCCTCACTTGCGTGAACTTCTACACATGACTCCATCCTCCAAACACAAACATACTAACACTTAAAACGCAATAACTTCACTTCCAGTCTATGAAATGTCATTAAATTCTCATTGGACAATCGATGAAGATAGCAGACTCTAACGCATCAGTCGACATATATGTACATGGTGCCACCAGGGGGCGCTAGGGGGGACTGTCAAGGAAACTGGCTGTCTATGCTTTATTCTGGGTTTTTTTCTTCTAAATTTGCATATCTTGAACTACATAAAGAACCCTGTGCTTGATGCCGTGAAGCTCATCGGTTTACTGCAACTAAACAGTACAGTCTATTTAACCAGAAGATTCTCAGGCAAAACAAATTGAGTTATCGTGTTGTGAGATTTTACACCTTCGCGATATCATTAAAGTAAACACCTTTAATTCAGTATTCAATATTATTGAAATAAGTAAGACCAGTGGTGTTGTGATGAATAGTACAAGGCTTCAAAAGTCAGAGCATTTTGGACTCCAACAGCGTTGTTGACTGTCATAACTTCCAAGAATTTCATTTATTTGAGAAACGGAATGAAAAATCTAAAATATATCGAAAGACATGAATGCTAGATCTAAATTGAGGACCCGAATAATCAAGTCTAATAGTGATTAGATCTAGTTTCTAATTTAAAAGTGTTTCACAATAAAGAAACATCTCACACACATTTTCTACGGTATTTTTGTTTGTAACAGAATCTAGGATCTTTGATACCAAAAAATTTCAGAAATTTTAATTAGAAGGGTGTTCAGTGCTTTCATAGTCAAAATAAAGAATTTCTGTTTTAATCAGGATAACGAATGATCAGCTAAGTGCCGTATTTTATCATAAATGTCTATTGGGCGACTCTTCTTCGTTGGACCAGTAAGGACGATGGTCTATTCCAGGTGAATGCCTTGAAGCCCTTATTATGCTCAAACATCTTGGTTTCAATAAGATTAATTGAAGCCAACGTTGAATTAAGATTATCTTTGAATTCTATTATGGACGCTCAAAATAAAAGTTAGCGCTCACATCGGATGGTTCCTCTTCTGTGCAAATTTCTTCCCTGACGAATTGATCCACCTAGCGTGGAGAGAAGATTTTCAACTTATAGCCACTGAAAGTTTAAGAATTCTTGCAGAGCAGCCTAGAGTTTTACTCACGCTTTTGAAAGTATCTGAAAGTTAGTGAGTATTGATCACATCATCATAACAGTCGTTCTGATTAATGAGTTTTTGTGGAGTGAAATTTTCTTGAATTGATTTCGAATGGATGACTCTTGAAGATGAAATAATGGGTGAAGGGCTAAGAAGGTGTTTGGCTCAGATGATTGACTATTAAAGCTAACAACGTCTTAGGGGCCCTTGAAGTAAAATTCGTCCAGCTAAATTAGATTCCACCAAGGCTTACCTTCTTAATTATGTAACTACCTGATATTATTATATATAAATTTTCCCTAAGTTCAATCATTTTTCATACTAATATTGATTTTACAATGCACATCACAGATATATATACTATACCACACATTAATACATAACGTACCCATTCAGTCTTTGCTGCCAAAGTCATCAACAAATTCCCCCAGAATCATCCTCTGGTCCTCCCTGAAACGGAAAACGAAAGGGTAAACAACAATTGGCATTCATTCAACGCAAAAACTTATCTATTCGATGAAGCGACCAACCATGATGCATCCATCATCTCGCCACCGCACCGCAACACCAACAAATAGTTGCATGCAACAATACAGCATGCCACACTGCCCACACTTCGGCTCCAGTGCAGACGAAAGCAGAATCGGAAAATCGCAAAATAAGTTAATTCATCAGAGTGTAGTCTAAAATCAACTCACCGCTCCTTCTACGCTTCCGTCGTGCGGCAGACTGGACACAAATCCGCGTGAATTGAAAACAATTTCGCTTTTGATAGATGCGTGTGAGATCTCGGGCAGATACCACTTGTGTATATGTGTATGTATGTATGTTATAGATAGACAAGGTTGTGTTTTCGTGCTTGAATCAACTTCAGTGTCAATATATCGAATGTCAGCACTCACCTGAAAACCTTCACCTCACCTAGTTATGAAACTTGTTCAGCACTTACACTCGCCCGCTCGCTGCTGCGGCCCGAGCTTTACTGAAGAATTCGGTTCGGAAATTTATGAGTTCACATCAAGCATACTTGTAGCTGAGCGAACCTGCTGCATGTCCATCCACTCCTCATTCACTTCTTCAATAGCCATAGCTCTCAATTACACTGCCAAGTCATTCGGTATATATAAGAGTTTTGAATTCTTTAGACTTAAAACTTGTGACACTCAGAGAAAACTGTTATACAAAAAAAAAGAGTAGAAGTTTTATGTATCCAAGAAAATTTGGGTATTCCCGAGAAAAAAATCTCTCTAACTAGGAAAACTTGAGATACTATCTACATACAAGCAAAATACAAAAGAATATCCAAAAGAAGAGTTTATATGTGTAGTCAGTAGTAAACAGATGCTCTAAAGTTTTTCCTTCTTCAATAGCAACGGCGTTTAGTACCAGGAGATATAAAGTGGATTCTTATAATAGCGGCGAGCCACCTAATATTTTAGCTGCTATATAAATTAATATCTTTTATGATATGGCTTCAGTAAAATAAATTATTGCAAAATCAAATATTCCATTGACTGTCTTAAAGTTGGAAATGAAGAAACCCTAAGTTCTGATTCAGATATCGCTCCCAACATTTCCTGGAATACCTTGAGGCTGCAGATTCGTTACCTTTCGTATATAAATGAATTGGCATTGTTGGAACCCGTTCAGGCAGATAGAATTCAATATGTTTAAAAAAAGATACTTAACATTGAAGAATATATGGTAAAATTCCAAAATGTAGATCTATAACATATACATATATTAATTTGTTGAATTTAATTATGTATATGCATACACTGATCTATTGTATATATTGGATCAGTACTTTTCGCCCATTGCTTATTAGTTTCGAGCACAAAATCGCACCAAAATATCTCAAACTTTTGGAGAAAAGACGTCGAGTACAAGTCTTCAAAGTGATGCTTAACGAACGTAGCTTGGGATGCTTCACTTACTAAATGCTTCATTACTAGTGACAAGACGTGGGCTTACGAATCTGACGTCCAAACTGTCCAACAATCTATCGAATAATGCTTTCCAACTTTAAGATATTTAAGTAGTTTAACCGCTGGAGCTAGTACAACTATTGTGAGGAGCGTCAAAATCAAACCATTGACACGTCTCACACGTTTTTCGGGTGAAGGGGTGGATAATACCTTCCGCATCATCGGTGCTATCGTCACAGCAGCGGTATGTGTCAAAATTCGTTCAAAGAATGTGTGTTCAGCGTCGTTTTCTGTCGCGTTGTTGTATAGGCATGACGGCTCTTCGAGTTTTGCCATTCTATTTATGTAGGTAGTTTTTAAAGTATCCGTGACCGGATAACAGCTGGGTTGGGTAAAGACCTATCTCTCCGGATTTATGGCTTCTCCATGAGTGTACATCTTTTACAAGTCTGGCCGACCATCTGCCGCGACTTTTAGAATCCCATCATTCTGCCATATACGTCTCACACTTTGTAATATTAAATAATGCCTCTTTACGATCCGCCTTCTCTTTCGCAGAAAGCTATATTGGTGGTTTTGAATTCTGGTGCTCTCGTGCGAAGAATACTGTCCATAGTTTGTACCATTGAATTATAAGAGTGACTCTTTTTCGTATTGAGCACGAACGATAGAAAATTTTAGAAAGCGAAATTGCGACAGTTTCATCCCATTAGTTTTTGGAGTGAATTTCAAAGTAAAATACTTTAGGTTTTGATGTCATAAAGCAAAGTAAGGGACTTTGTCTACATTACTAAGAAAGTTTCAAATCTGGGTTGTCATACTTCATACTTCATGAATAATGATGATTGAACAAAAATGTTCTGTAAAGTCTTAATTCTTTGTAAGCAATAACAGTAAAATTATATTAATGTGTTGGATAGTTTTACTATTATTATTTGCGATATTAAACGTTTAGTGAACGTTTTAGAATATTACCTTGATGTCGAACCAGATATTTATATATATTTAAATATTTACCCGGTTTATTACTAGATAAATTAGATCTAGCAGACTGTGTACTCCCTCACAAACTAATCAAATTCTTCTAAATGACTTGATAAGATAACTCAATCGTGTTCGAAGCAAACTATTTAAAAGGCGACATCACTAACTAATTTCCAGTTGAATTGTGTTGTCAGCGGATTTGTATTGCGAAAATTGAAAAATTGTTGGAAAAGAAATACTAATACTTAAATAATCTAAATCGAGTTCAAAAATATTTCAATATGTTCAAATTAATTTCGAAAAGTGTAAGTGAGAAATTCACAGTGTCTTCGAGGCCTTTCGTCTAGTATTACTCTAATTTTAATAATGTAATTTTTTTGCTTTTAGTGTGTGTCCGCCATTTTTCTACTTCTTCTGTTCTCCGATTCGCCGAATTACGCTTCCGCTGCCTGCAATACCTGCTCTGTTCAGACTAATTTAGCCTGCGTTTCGAAAACGGAGTTCTCAGTGTGCGTTAATGGCTTACCAACGGGAACGGCGTCTGCTTGCCCCACCGGATATATTTGCTCGACAACTGCGGCCAGCATCTGCGTATCGAGTACTGGTACGAGTATAGTTGGCGATTGTGAGGAATGCAATACCTGTGATTCCTCCCATACCTTTGCCTGCACTGGCATACGGACGTATCGCCTTTGTTTAGGCACAGACGACATGAGTGATTTGGGTGGCAGCTGTGCGCCCTATCATGTATGTAATATCGACTATCCGTACATATGCGGCAATGAAACCTTGGGGGTCAGTTTCTAAGCGATAGTGAAAAAATTATTATTGAATTTGCGATTTCTCTATACAGATTACACCCACATGTTCGACTGCTGATCAAACAGATACCACAACAACAACTGAGAGTACCACAACGACGATTACGACGACTACTTCAGGTTCGGTAATCGTAACTGATCCAGTTGCATATTGCCAAACCTTACAACAAAGTGGTCGCTTTCCAGTCGGTAATGAACTTTCGACAACCTGTAAACAGTGAGTTGTTTTTAATGCTTCTACTTTTAGTTGGTTATATAAGTTTGTCTTCTCTCCGTTTTAGGTATGTCTACTGTTTCGTAAATAACAGCGTTTGGAGTGGCGTACTCTACTACTGCCCGGGTGATACTTATTTCGATAGTACTACACGATATTGTTCACCAACCATACCGACCCGTTGCAACAGTTCAGAACGGTCATTGTATCTGAGAGGTTATGAAATAGATTTCGATGATGGAGAAACAATCGAATGAATAATACCGAATGTGAGAAGTTACACAGTTGAGCAGTTATAAATATAATATGAGGTCGAGGAATTTTGTAAAGGAGGGAAAAATTCACAGTAGCAGTACTTGTTGCCGAAACTGTCATAAACTACGTAATTCTGTACTCTCTCACAAAGGCTATTCACTTTTATATTTTTTTTAGTTAAAATTAAGTTAGGCTAGGTACCTAACACTAACCTAACCTAAAGTACCACGTATGCATTTAGATAAATATGAACAATTTGAATCAATATTTTAGAAAAAATTTAGGAAATAACAATTTACAATAAAAAAGAAAAAGGAAGCAATTAAATTTCTTTCATATATGACATATAGTTATGTAAGTGTTTGAAGTTTTTGATATATTGTATAGTATTGTATAGTCGGAAGAAATGAGATAACTTTCTAAATTCTCCGTTTCCTGAAAACAGATTTAATGTTAGTGAAACCAGAAAAGAACGAAGTTGATCTTCAAATTTGTTGAATCTAGCGCACCCTGGAGGCGCCATCTATATGTCGACTGGTCCGGTAGAATTTGCTATCTTTATCGACTGTCCAGTGAGAATTTCATGATATTTCATCGATTTGAAATGAAGCTATGTATTGCATTTTAAGTGTCAGTATGTTTGTGTCTTCGGTGAGAAAATGAGCCCAAAGAACAAAGAGCCAATATTAAATTTTGTTTTAAAATTGGTAAAACTTTTACCGAAACGTTTTAATTGATGAAACAAGTTTATGCGATGATTGCCTATCCCGTAGCAGAGTGCTCGAGAGGTTTCAACGTTTTCAAAGTGGTCGTGAGGACATACATAAATGACGATCAACATGTGGGCCAATCCAAATCTGTGATCAGCGGGAATTCCATCAAAACTGTGCGTGAATTCATCAAAAATCAGCCGAAATCATATTGAAATTCATGGAAATGGAATTGAATATCTCCAAGACATCAATTTATCGCATTTTTGGTGTGTGCACGGTTTGCTCCGCACAAATTAACATTTGTGACCGATTATTTGACCAAAAATCAAATTTTAAACAATAACCACTCCTCGTATACATCTCATATGGCAACGTGTCACTTCTTCCTTTTCGAAAAAATTTATTTGCCCATGCAAGGAAAGCGTTATGCAGACGTAAAGGCCATTCAAAATGCTTGCACCGGCATACTGGCGGTCATACCGGCCAACGAGCTTAAACCTCGTTCGACATGCCTTTAGACCGTGAAAAAAGTTGTATTGAAGCAGAAGGAGACTATTTTGAATAAAATAAATTGATGCGACAATTCTGTTGGTCAAGGTGTTTCAGTTCTTGCGTCAATTTTATCTTGTAAGGATGTATTCCATGATCTTTTTACAAAATTAACCACAACGACGCCAAAGAGATGCCCAACGCTTGAGTACGACATGTGAGAGACTGATTTTGATCTTCTTAATTGATGCGCAATATCCTCGGTACCTAGAGGCTCCAACACTCTTGTCCCAATTTTGATAATTTCTGGAAATAAGGTGGTAAACTTCAAAACCACTATTCGTAAACAATTTTATCGTGTTATATTAATTACTTCTTGATTTTTTATACTGAAACAATCAAATTAAATTTATGATTGGGTTATATGGGAAGTTGGCGTTGTTGTAGCCCGAATTTGCCCATTTTCACATTGTAACATAGAATGTCAGAAGAAGAGCAAGTCCGAGATATGTGATTTCATCCAAAGGAAGGCGGTGCTACGCCCATCGCCTAATTTTTAATTCAAGCCCTCTCATATCATTTTACTGGCGTATTAAGTTATTGATTTATCGCGATGTTAACCATTTTTAATAGTACCGTTATTTGGAGAGTTGGCGGATTATCCTCCGATTTCATTCATTTTCATACTGTCGGTAGGAGTTTTTATAATATTTCCTCAAGCCAAGTCAGTGTCATCACAGTTCTATATCTTAAATTATTTCGTGACCTGGTAAGTGGTCCGATTACGCCCATCAACGAACTCTTTCTAACTTTTTTGTACCAAGTTTCATTATGATATTTTAAATTTTACTAAAGTCGGACGCTCATCCTGAAGAAAAGCAGAAATATAAAAAAACAAAATCCATTTTGACCAAATTCGACTTTTTTATTTCATTTAACATCACGTCGTTCTCACTGGCAGACCCTTTTTAATAAAACATTCATTCAAGTACAGTATGTTGGCTTATAAATAGTGCAAGCTTTAGATTCGATGCTGAAGTATGTGTTGGCAGGACACGAATACTCAACGCCTTTCGCATTCCGACAGTATATATATCTGAAAGAACAACACACATTAGCTTACAATTTCTTTGACTTACAATGGACTTTACCTTTTGCAATAGGGATCGTTTGGTATGGTTGGATAGAGACCACTCCGCGTTTGTTGGGCACAAACTTCATTTGGCGTCAATGGATATGTACTAGTTGGTGTTGTACTTTCTGTAGTGGGTGTAGTTGCTGTTGTCGTGTCAGTGGAAGAATCGACGACATCACACGTAACAGTATGTGTACCGGCGGTACTAACACAGACCGCATCACTCGTTGCGTCACAAACAAATCCACTGGGGCAATAACCCACTTGGCCGGTGGGATGCACAGCGCCATAACACATTTGGAATGTGGTGCGACTTAAGCATGCGAAGAGCGCATTAGCCTGAGCCGTGCATTGTCCGCAAAGTGATGTGGAACCACAACTGGGCGCCCGTGTTGCACTCGCTTGCAGACAGATGGCGTTATATTCGGTACATTCGAAGCCCTCCTTGCAGTGATAGAGCACGTCCATGTTGGGATTACTATCTGTTGAAAGGTGAATGTAGATTCGGTTTTTATTATTGGTAATAATATTTGATAAAGTAAGATTAGGTTTACCCCCAAAGCAGAGATAGAAAGATGTTGAATTGATGCAGGCGACTTGGTTATCCTGACAGACGTTGCACGCAGCGCTTGTTGACTCGATGAAGAAGTATATGCAGATTGTTACCTGGTAATGTACATATATGGTTAAGAAGAAACGATTATTTTATTAGAAGTAGTAAAAGAAATCGGTGTGTGTCCAAGCATAAACAACAACTTGATTTTGATAAGATATGATATAAAAGATTGAGTTATACATATATGTATACGGTATGGAGTCAGCAGGAAATTCGTATATCACTAAATTATTTACATGAAGGAAAGAGGAGATACTTAACCGATTTTAGCACCTGACCACGTCATTTTCTGGAATATATTAACCGTTTATTCTTCTTCTTCTTAATTGGCGTAGACACCGCTTACGCGATTATAGCCGAGTTAACAACCGCGCGCCAGTCGTTTCTTCTTTTCGCTACGTGGCGCCAATTGGATATTCCAAGCGAAGCCAGGTCCTTCTCCACTTGGTCCTTCCAACGGAGTGGAGGTCTTCCTCTTCCTCTGCTTCCCCCGGCGGGTACTGCGTCGAATACTTTCAGAGCTGGAGTGTTTTCATCCATCCGGACAACATGACCTAGCCAGCGTAGCCGCTGTCTTTTAATTCGCTGAACTATGTCAATGTCGTCGTATATCTCGTACAGCTCATCGTTCCATCGAATGCGATATTCGCCGTGGCCAACGCGCAAAGGACCATAAATCTTTCGCAGAATTTTTCTCTCGAAAACTCGCAGCGTCGACTCATCCGCTGTTGACATCGTCCAAGCCTCTGCACCATATAGCAGGACGGGGATTATGAGAGACTTATAGAGTTTGGTTTTTGTCTGTCGAGAGAGGACTTTGCTTCTCAATTGCCTACTCAGTCCGAAGTAGCACCTGTTGGCAAGAGTTATCCTGCGTTGGATTTCTAGGCTGACATTGTTGGTGGTGTTTACGCTGGTTCCAAGATAGACGAAATTATCTACAACTTCAAAGTTATGACTGTCAACAGTGACGTGAGTGCCAAGTCGCGAGTGCGACGACTGTTTGTTTGATGACAGGAGATATTTCGTCTTGCCCTCGTTCACTGCCAGACCCATTCGTTTTGCTTCCTTGTCCAGTCTGGAGAAAGCAGAACTAACGGCACGGGTGTTGAGGCCGATGATATCAATATCATCGGCATACGCCAGCAGCTGTACACTCTTATAGAAGATTGTACCCGCTCGATTAAGTTCTGCAGCTCGAACTATTTTCTCCAGCAGCAGATTGAAAAAGTCGCACGATAGGGAGTCGCCTTGTCTGAAACCTCGTTTGGTATCGAACGGCTCGGAGAGGTTCATCCCGATCCTGACGGAGCTTCTGGTGCCGCTCAACGTCAGTTTACACAGCCGTATCAGTTTTGCGGGGATACCAAATTCAGACATCGCGGCATAAAGGCAGCCCCTTTTCGTGCTGTCGAAAGCAGCTTTGAAATCGACGAAGAGGTGGTGTGTGTCGATTCTCCTTTCACGGGTCTTTTCCAAGATTTGGCGCATGGTGAATATCTGGTCAGTTGTTGATTTGCCAGGTCTAAAGCCACACTGATAAGGTCCAATCAGTTCGTTGACGGTGGGCTTTAATCTTTCACACAATACGCTCGATAGAACCTTATATGCGATGTTGAGGAGGCTAATCCCACGGTAGTTGGCGCAGATTGTGGGGTCTCCTTTTTTATGGATTGGGCATAGCACACTTAAATTCCAGTCGTTGGGCATGCTTTCGTCCGACCATATTTTACAAAGAAGCTGATGCATGCTCCTTATCAGTTCTTCGCCGCCGTGTTTGAATAGCTCGGCCGGCAATCCATCGGCCCCTGCCGCTTTGTTGTTCTTCAGGCGGGTGATTGCTATTCGAACTTCTTCATGGTCGGGTAATGGAACGTCTGCTCCATCGTCATCGATTGGGGAATCGGGTTCGCCTTCTCCCGGTGTTGTGCTTTCACTGCCATTCAGCAGGCTAGAGAAGTGTTCCCTCCATAATTTAAGTATGCTCTGGGCATCGGTAACTAGATCACCTTTGGGGGTTCTACAAGAGTATGCTCCGGTCTTGAAACCTTCTGTAAGCCGCCGCATCTTTTCGTAGAATTTTCGAGCATTACCCCTGTCGGCCAGCTTATCGAGCTGTTCATACTCACGCATTTCGGCCTCTTTCTTCTTCTGTCTGCAAATGCGTCTCGCTTCCTTCTTCAACTCTCGGTATCTATCCCATCCCGCACGTGTTGTGGTCGATCGTAACGTTGCGAGGTAGGCAGCCTGTTTTCTCTCCGCTGCGACACGGCACTCCTCGTCGTACCAGCTGTTCTTTTGCACTTTCCGAAAACCAATGGTTTCGGTTGCAGCTGTACGTAAGGAGTTTGAAATGCCGTCCCACAGTTCCCTTATACCGAATTGTTGATGAGTGCTCTCAGAGAGCAGGAGTGCAAGCCGAGTAGAAAAACGTTCGGCTGTCTGTTGTGATTGCAGCTTCTCGACGTCGAACCTTCCTTGTGTTTGTTGGCGTGCGTTTTTTGCTGCACAGAGGCGGGTGCGAATTTTGGCTGCAACAATATAGTGGTCCGAGTCGATGTTAGGACCTCGGAGCGCACGCACATCTAAAACACTGGAGACGTGTCTTCCGTCTATCACAACATGATCGATCTGGTTGGTGGTTTTTCGATCCGGAGACAGCCAGGTAGCTTGATGTATCTTCTTATGCTGGAATCTAGTACTACAGATAACCATATTTCGGGCCCCGGCGAAGTCGATCAGCCTCAACCCATTTGGGGATGTTTCGTCGTGGAGGCTGAATTTACCGACCGTAGTGCCAAAGATACCTTCTTTGCCCACCCTGGCGTTAAAGTCGCCAAGCACGATTTTGACATCGTGGCGGGGGCATCTCTCATAAGTGCGCTCCAAGCACTCATAAAAGGCATCTTTGGTCACATCGTCCTTCTCTTCCGTCGGGGAGTGGGCGCAAATCAGCGATATGTTGAAGAACCTCGCTTTGATGCGGATTGTGGCTAGACGTTCATTCACCGCAGTGAATGATAGTACTCGGCGACGGAGTCTCTCTCCCACCACGAATCCAACACCAAACTTGCGCTCCTTTATATGGCCACTGTAGTAAATGTCACAAGGACCTACTCGTCTCTGTCCTTGTCCCGTCCATCGCATTTCTTGGACGGCGGTGATGTCAGCCTTTATTTTCACGAGGACATCAACCAGCTGGGCAGCGGCACCTTCCCAATTAAGGGACCGGACATTCCAGGTGCATGCCCTCAATTCGTAGTCCTTATTTCGTTTGCCATGGTCGTCATCAAAAGGGGGGTCACTCATCCGAGGCTTGTTGTTAATATTCGCTGGGGGTGTTTTTTTACGTGGCGGGTCCCAAACCCAGCGCACAACCCTATGCAGGGGATGTTTCGCCTTCTCACGTTAGCTCGCCTTCAAACGGATGTTCTTAGGCTACCCAGAGGATACTTGGTCAAAGACCGGAAGTCGTGAGCTGCTTGAGTCATATGCAAAAGAATCGTTTCTGGCCACTCCCAAGTGAATGGCGATCAGAGAACTTTCCTCACTTGCGTGAACTTCTACACATGACTCCATCCTTATTATTAGAATAAGATATTAGAATAAGAGATTATTAGAATAAGATATTTTGAAGATTGATCGATATTTTTCAATTATAGCCAAGGCACGCATTGAGGCTCTCACATTCGATGCCGTTAGCCTTTAAAAATTATGGTCGGACATCAACCAATATTTATTCAGAGGTGTTGCACTATGTTGCACTATTTTGTATTCCGATAACTTTATTGATGTTTTTTTACACATTGCAATAAGAAAGTATCTGATGAAGTTTAAAATTGTTGCAAAAGGGAAGTAGGCATGGTTATGTAGACCGGTTTCAGCTTCTTTACTGACAAAATTTGTGTTTCTGATATTTTTACCTTGATCCAAATTTTATATTCCAAATAAACTGAATTGCGATCCTCTGGTTGACGTTTTCCAAATCAAATAAATTTATATCAGGTACTACTATTAGCAAAAAATAGTAAGACTTTGTTTATAATTTTTAAAATTTAAATTTATTCTTCCAACTATATGGCGTCCCCCTCAAAGTAATCCTTCTAGGCCACAATACAATTGTGTCAACGTTTTTTCCAATTCTCGAAACATTTGTTAAAGTCAACTTCCGGGAAAGCCTTCAATGCGCTTAGTGACTCACATTTAATGTCTTCAGTTGACTCAAACCGGTTTCCCCGTAGCGGTAGTTAGAGTTTGCTGAATAGCCAGAAGTCAAACGGACCTAAGTCAGGAAATGCGGTAGTTGCGGCACGATATTGGTTGTAAATATGGCGAAAAACTCACGAAGAATTAATGCAGTATGCGACGATAAAAAAGCCACGAGTTATCGGCCCATGATTCCGGCCTCTTTTTACGAAAAGCTTCGCGCAAACGACGGTTAATACTCAAGTAGTATTGCTTGTTGACAGTTGGGCCGGTCGGAAGGAATTCAGAGTGCACCACACCTCGATAATCGAAGAAGCTGTCAACAGAACCTTGATATTTGACCTGTTATGACGTAGTTTTTTCGGCTTCTGCTCACCTTTGCTACCATTTCCGGGTCGCAAGCCTAAATCCAAGACTCATTGCCAATACTAATACGTTTTATGACATTCTGGTAGTCGGAAAGCAGTGGTTCACAGCCGTTAACGCGGCGCTATTTTTCGAAAACTATAAGTAATATTGGAACCAATCATGCTTTCACTTTACTAAGGTCCATATGATCTTTCAAAATGGTTTTCACTGATTATTCCGATATTCCAATGATAATCGTCGATTTTCAAGCACCAACTTCCTTATTTTATTGACGTGTTGATCATTAGTTCATCCTGATGGCCGTCGATGGTACGTTGTTGATGGTACGTCGTCAACGAGTTCTCGACGCTATTTGAATAATTTATGCCAAGCAAAAACATGGACTCCCGACCAACAATTACAATTTAGACCTTTTCCAACATTCTGAACGTTTCGGCACCACTAATTTGATTGCGCACACAAAATTTAATAAGAAGTTCTTCTTTGTTGAATAGTTTCACACATCGTAAAAATCGCCGTATACACTTTATGTACATCATAAACACAAAAAAAAATTCCTTTTTCTAGCACCTGTAAGTATTACCCTTTCTTGCTTGGCATATACATACTATATGTGTAGATAACTTTTTATCTTTCTTCATAACTTTTAGGTGTCATAGCAAAAGTTTGGTGAACAAATTTATTATATAAGTACGCCGTGCAACATATTTCGAGAGTTTAAATAAAATAAATTACTTTAATTGATGAATTTTCCCACATCATGATTTTTAGAGACTTCTCGGATAAAGTTTAGATTCCCTATGTTTTGTGGTCGTTAAAGTCGAAAGATGCTTATTTATAATATTTTACTAAAATGTGTTGAAAATATTAACTTTTAATAAATTTATTTCTATACACATATGAATAGTATGTAACATTTTTTTTAACAAGTAATTATAATTTTCACTTCAGAAAATTCACGAATTCGTACATACATATATGTACACTATATCACCGTCACCAAATAAAAACTAGTTCCACATACTTGCAAGATAACCATGAGCCATTTCTTTGGACCGCGTAAAGCCATATTTTTGTACTTTCACTCAAATTATATAAATTAGAAGTCACTGAAGAATTTTTAGAAATTTTCAAAAACACTTTTGAGTTCCCAAAAATGAAGAACTTAACTTTTCACAAGCTTTTTTTTCACTTGTATAACTTTTCTTAGCTAACGCGTCGCAACAACTGTTAGCGCAATGAACTTTGGATTTGCTTTTAAATGGGCCTCGGTATTATTCGTATGTTCGGAACATGTGCTCTCTGACAAGTTTGTCCATTTCTTCTCATCTGCAATTGTGTGTTGGTAACTATTTTTCGTGCTAATTGACTTGTTGATTTTTCTAATTTAACTCCCGAAAGCGTAAAGCTTATGAGTAAATAGAATTTAGATTAAGAGAATTTAGTTATTTGTGTATATATTAAATCAGGTAACAGTGGTAAAGTGGATTGGTGCGTGGCTACCAAATAGTTGGCAGTGGGTTTGCAAGACATTGTGGAGAGTTTTTTCTGTTTTTATGGAAGAGCTCAGCTCCCATAAAAATTGTCTGCGGGACTTCAAAACACTGGTAATACTTCGGTTGTTAAAATTAATTTCGAGGAGAATCTTTGAAAATATTTGTACTAAAAAATTAATATACCCTCTTTGTAGATCACATTTCTTCAGAATCTCTGATTTTCTTTTCAATTTAAAACGCTACTATTTACATACATCGCTTAATTTTATTTAGCCTCGCTGAACTACACTCAAAATCACTTATAATTTCAATCTGTCAACCGTAAAATTACCTTTTTTTTGATTGTGAAGTCTGATGACTGTATACAAATGTATTAAGATACGGAAAACCCGACGTAACAAAATTTAACTAATAATATTTAATGGCGTCGGAGTAATATGATTTTTTTATTTCTGGGCATACTGACTTGAAAGGGACAATCTAGTCGTAATAATTGAAGAACTGATTCTTTCCAGATTTGAATCCTATTCCCCGAGTTCAAACACTTCAAATGAAGGTATTACTCCAATTCGATTCTCCAAAGGTTTAGCTCTTGAAAATATTTTTGCTAAGACAGGGAATGCTAGAAAAACTATAAAGCCTCATGTGGTTTATATAACTAAATCTGGGTACTTCTAGAATCAAGATCGTTTATAATATAATATATTCAGGCGAAATAGGTTGTAATGTTATGCTTGAAACAAGAAAAAACGTTAACTTCGGCTGCACCGAACCTAATATACCCTTCACAAGTGCATTTCTTTTAGTAACTATGTGTTCAGTTTGTATGGAAGCTATTTGTTATAGTTATCTGATCTGAACAATTTTTTCGGAGATTATATTATTACCTTAAGCAGTAATCCATGTCAAATTGAGCATTTGATTCCGAACTTTTAGCTTGTATGGTAGCTATATGCTATAGTTAACCGATCTGAACAATTTCTTCAGAGACTACATTTTTGCCTTAGAAAATAATCTGTACCAAATTTCGTGAAGATACATTGTCAAATGTGATATTTTTCCATACAAGAACTTGATTCCGATCGTTCAGTTTGTATGGCAGCTATATATTATAGGACAGACAGACAGACGGACATGGATAAATCGACTTAGGTCGACATACTGATCATTTATATATATACTTTATAAGGTCTCCGACGCTTCCTTCTGGGTGTTACAAACTTCGTGACAAACTTAATATACCCTATTCAGGGTATAATGACTGCATACCGAGAAAGAAAAAAGTACACATTTACGTATGTATAGTATAGTAGGTGCTAACTGTACATATGTACTTTACTATGTTTACCTAACTATTTAAATTCTTAAGCGTGTGAAATTAAAGAGGCAGACATTCACTGCTTCTGTTGTCAAAATTAAGATAAAATTTAACTATTATCTGTTTGTTTGTGGAGATAATTTAGAAATAGCTTACTATCTAAGCATTATGAAGTAATCTCAGCATATTCAACTTGTAGGAATAAGTAGTTAATTTGTCGAAATACGAGGGCTACTACATTTTTACTTGAGTTTTATAGGCGTAGAAGTGCCCGTAGTGTCGAGAATATTGCTGGCACTAGCGCATCAATTGAAGAAGACCCAAACCAGTCTCTCACACATCGTTCTTAAGCGTTGGGCATCTCAGTGGCGAATTTACGGTTTGGTGCGGTTTATGGGCCGGCGGCGTCATTGGGCCGTACTTCTACCGTGATGATCAAGATTATGAATGGGAATCGCTTCCGCTCAATACTTTTGGCTCGAATTGGATGATATATGGACTTGGACAATATATGGTTCAAACAGAACGGCGCCACAAAACACACAACGAATGTCATAATGGATTTATTGAAAACCAAGTTTGGTGAACGTGTTATCTCTCGAAATGGCCCAGCTGATTGGCCGCCTCGGTCGATTTGACGCCGTTAGAATATTTTCTATGAAGCTACGTCAACTTTATGTTAAATGCCAACAAGCCAGCGTCGATTGATGTCCATTTTTGTATTTTCTTGATCTATTTGAGGCAACATTGCTGTCTTCGAAGAACAAAAGAACAAACAATTATTTTCAAAACTGTTTGAGACCTTCATAATTTTCATACCTTGAAAAATCTCTATAGCACGCTAACAATTATATAAGTTTGTGAGCAACTAAGGTAGTTTTAGGTTCGGGTTACGTCTACAACTACTTAATATCTATTCCAGTAAATTCGCGGCCAGCCAAAGGTGTACCTATAGCGAGATATTTCAATCTCAGTCTAGCAAAGCTGGGCAATGGAGGAGAATTAAAAGATAAATCCTTCTCGCCTTCCTTCATATAGCTGTGTAAACCTATTGGGCAGTGTCCAATCAGAACGCCTATAATTGTGGCGAGATTGGCTTTGGTAAGACGGTTCACTTCGTGTCAGAAAGATCTCGCAGTCGCACAAGTTATGGTTACTAAGCAGCGCTTGTTGAACCGACTCGACTCCAATCGGATGAAATCCAGCTCATCGGCTTAGCAGTTTTCAGCAATTCCGCTGTGGCCGGGCACCCATACTACTCAAAGATGGGAAAAGCCGGAAACTCTTACTAATAAGGTCATGCATCCTTCACTAGTTTTGAGCGAACAGTCAGCGTGCTCAGAGTCAGTATAGCCGCTCTCTAAAGGAGCTTGCACTCTGTACCAGTACATCAACTGGTGCTTTAATGACAGCCAATGGTCTGGTAATCTACAACTACAGTTGATGAAGAGCTCCCGATAGATGACTCTACCTTTGTAACCAATACTTTTGAATCATTTACTTAAAATAAGAATAATTTTTAAAGGAATATAAAGTTTACTCTTTGTATTTTAACTTCAGGAAGAGTAAAGTTATCTAAATATTTATCAAAAATATATATTTACATTTCCTTTATTTCAAACACAGCCGCTTGGTTTATTAGATTGACAGTTTCTTAATTTCGCATTAAAAAATTTCCCAGCAGGACACTGCATTATGTGCGCAGTAAAGCCCGAGCCCGAACCAGAGCTTGAGCAGTACAAGTAGCTGAAATAAATATGTAATAGATAAATAAAACACCGTTAACATTTTAATAATTCTCACGTGGCACAACTGTTGTCAGCGGGATTCGAATAACGGCCAACAAGTGTTTGACTTGCACAGAACTCCACTGGTGATGGATTGGTCGAAGGTGACACACTTGTTGAATCATTTGTTGAAACTGTAGTAGAAGTAGCAGACGGTTCTGCGGTGGTCCCTGGTTGTGTTGTAGTTGTGTTTATTGCTGGTGTAGGTTGTATAATTGCGGTTGTTGTAGTTGTATTAGCTGGTGGTGTGGGTTGTATAATTACAGTTGTTCCAGCTGACTCACTGCTTGGTGGCGCATCCACAGCCACACTTACATCACACATATCATTCGAATCCGTTAGGCATTCATTTACGCACGGCACTTTACCGGTCTGCGCCACCGATGTGCGACATACTTGACCGGTGGGACAGGACGCCCGTATATCGGTCAGCGCATACCCCATGCACATAGTGAATGTGGTCCGGCTGGTGCAGGTGAAACCACCATCCATAACATCGGCGCACTGACCGCATTGCTTGGTGTTGCCGCAGGCGGGTTCTATATTAGGATTACTACTGGGATCCATACATACTGGACCCAGTGCGGTACAGACCTCATCCTCATTCGGGCAGCTGTATTCTTCGCCTAAATTTGGCAAACCTGTTGAACTAGATTTATTATAACAGTTTTTTATGGAAATATGTAATTTTCTTCTTACCGCCGAAACAAAGATGAAATGTGTTGTTACTGGCGCAGGCGACGCCATTGCTATTGCAATTGTAACAAATCCCGGCGCTTTCGTGGAGTGTCAGTATGATAACATACACGGCAAAAAGCTGGTGAGAAAGAGTTCCTCTAATTTAATCTTTGAATAATTTTTTACTTCTCAAGATAATACTTTACCGCTATTTTAAACATGTTGGTCTTTGACTCTTTGACACACTAACGGTTTCGTTAAACTTGCTTGGGCTGACTAACTGTTTTCTGCTTGATGTTACTCGTTTTATGGGTATGGTATGAGCTTAACCCTTGCTTTGCTTTGTAGTTTATCGGACTTCTTACTTTTGGGCGGATTCGTATAAAGACAACAAGGTTATTTCTTCTGGAGCTCACCGTAAAACTCTGGTTGACCTCAAAGCATTAAAATAAAAAAAATCTCCTTTCTCCGCAGACTTAATCGAGAACTGATAAGTTGTAAGTTCTCTTCCCAAATTAGTCCAAATTGTCTACTACACACCTTATGAGGAAAGTGAATAAATTAGCAGCGAAAGATAGATTTTCTTTTAGAGCAAGTTATTGTTTTATAAATCCATTGAAAATTACAAATATATGACCGATGAATTGTCAGGAACTCTTTATCGGCTTCAGGTACTTGCTATTAAGGTAGCGATAAAATTAATGTTACGGAGAGCAGCCTCCTTCAGAGATGTGACTATCCGCTCTGATAGTAGAGCTGTGCTTGCTTGAGCTCATTAACCGGTTCAGGACTGGTTTAAGAACACCTAACCTCGTTATCCATGGCATCTAGTTGCTATGAAACTAACGATATGGTAAGAAAAGACACCCCGCTACCACGCGGGTCAATGCTTCTGTCTGCATCTGTGTTGTTACTGGATGGCTTGGCTTCACTTAAGATTGGTCAGCGCTGGTATTCTCTCGTTTCAGGCGCAAAGCTGACGATGTGGCAAGAAAAAGTACCCAAGCTCCGCTATCAGTAAAATAGGAAAGTGTCGGTGCCCCCCTCTCCTCCTTTGTTCTTCTACTTGATAGCTGGGCTTCGCGATAACTTGACTAGCGCTCTCTTTTGCTCAAGATCGATCATACGAGATCCAGTTGGTTCTTTACCCTCAGTAAGGCCAGCCTCTCTCTAGTTTGGCGGTTCTAACAGCCCATTGGCATATCGACGTTCATGGAAGAAAACGAAGAGGTAACATATCAACACTTCCTAAAAGATCGCTAAAAATTTAGGAACTGACACTAGCAGATAGCCCACCGAGAGATATATACATAATAAAGTGGGTATAAAAGTTAAACACTAATTGTGTTATCTATATCCATAGTTTTTATACCCTGAACAGGGCATATTAAGTTTGTGACGAAGTTTGTAACACCCAGAAGGAAGGGTTGGAGACCCCATAAAGTATATATAGAAATGATCAGTATGACGAGCTGTGTCGATTTAGCCATGTCCGTCTGTCTGCATATATACGAACTAGTCCCTCAGTTTTTAAGATATCGTTTGCAAACGTCATTTTCTCTTCAAGAAGCTGCTCCTTTGTCGGAACTGTCGATATAGGACCACTATAACATATAGCTACCATACAAATTGAACGATCGGAATCAAGTTCTTGTATGGAAAACTTTCACATTTGACAATGTATCTTCACGAAATTTGGTATGAGTTATTCTTTATAGGAATAATGTAATCTCTGAAGAAATTGTTCAGATCGGATTACTATAGCATATAGCTGCCATACAAACCAAACGATCGGAATCAAATGCTTGCATGGGAAACTTCCTCATTTGACGTGGTATCTTCACGAAATTTGGCATGGATTACTCCTTAAGGTAATAACAAAATTTCCGAAGAAATTAATCAGATCGGTTAATTATATGTAGCTTCCACACAAACTGAACAGATAGTTACTAACAGAAATGCACATGTGAAGGGTATTTAGATTCGGTGCAACCGAAGTTAACGTTTTTTCTTGTTCTATCTAATTTCGTGGTTGTTACCGGGTTAAGCCAATTGAGTTGTTTTGGTGAACGACATTGAAGATAATTTGTTGTTGTTCAATTTCAACTAAGATAAAGCGTAAGAAATCCAACATGTTTTGAGGATTAAATTAATGTAGCATATCTGTACTAATGGCGCAAGTGCCTAATTTTGGATTAGATCAGAAATTTTGCTATCAATCTGAGATATGAACACATCTAATTGGGTTCAAACATGCCACGTCCAGGACGGCCATCACCATTAAATGATTAACAACACGTCAATAAAATAAAGAAATTGGTACTGAGAATTGACGACTAACAATCAGAGATCTTACTGACATCGTTGGAACATCGAAAGGTTCAGTGAAAACCATTTTGAAAGACCGAAGAAATGTGAAAGCACGAAATGTCATGAAATGTATTATTACTGACAATGAGTCTAGGATCTATACTTATGACCCGGGGACAGACGATCAGTGGAATAAATATACTGGCAAAGGTGAGCCGAAGCCGAAACAAACAGATCAAAAATCAATTTTATGTTGAAAGTTTTCTTCGATTATCGGGGTGTGGTGCACTCCGAATTCTTTTCGAATAGCCTAACTGTCAACAAGGAACACTATTTGAGTGTTATGCGTCGTAGAAACGTTTTCATAGTTTTCGGGCCGGAATTATGGGCCGACAACTCTTGGTTTTTGCAATAATGAACAGTCGCATACTGCTTCGATTCTTCGTGAGGTTTTCGCCAATTTTTCAACCCAGCAATTCAGCAAACTCAAACGGCCGGTCCGGGGAGACCGTCTTGAGTCAATTGAAGACACTAAAATGAATCGATATATAGAAGGCTATTCCGGAAGTTGACTTTAACAACTGTTTCAAGGATTGGAAAAGACGTTGGTGCAAATATATTGGCGTCAAAAGGGAATTGCTTTAAAGCGGAATAAATTATGAAGAAAGTATGAATAAAGTATTTAGAAAGTTTTACCATTTTATATAAGGTCTCTGATATCACCTTGCGGGTAACTCATAATTGAATAGCAAAAAGGCTTTTACTTTTTATTAACCTTATAGGGACAAGTCTAATCATAATTTTTCGCCATTGCATTTATAAATCAAAATTTAGCGCTTTGGAGAGCATCATGCTTCAAAATAGTATTTGCAATAGTCGGTTTTTTGGGTTTAAAAATTACTGCTCACTCACTTACTTAATACAATAATTTTGGAATTATTTCTGCAGCTTTTGTTTTTCAATGTCTGTTGGTCACTCTAGCTGAGCTGTAATACGTCTCTACTAATATTGTCGTAGGTTCAAGAGATAGAGTTAATTTATTTACAGTTATCTAGGTCAATATTTGGATTTGGACTTGCTGTTTGATAACTGCGCTTTTTTTAGAAGGGATTGTTAGCGAGGTACTCGTTTCTCTCTAAATGATTTTGAATTCCGTAAAGTCCAGTAGATAAAAGACCTAAGGCAGTAAGATATGTTCAGCAAATGGACTTAAATTGTATTATGTTGTCAACTTTATTATTGAGCTGTTCAGTAGAAGAGACCGAAATCCATTTCGTCAGCTTCTGCTAACTTCGACTTCTAATTTTTAGCTTCGTCCTAGGTGCTCTGGTCATACTCTACTTGGTTACAATTAAACATTGGCAATTAAAAGATGACAAGCACATTTCTATACTTTGTATTTATTTACAAACGATCAATTTTCTTATTAATTACACTTTCTACATGCGGACCTTTTCCTTTGAAAGCTTTATATTGTTTGAATATTTATAACTATGTAGTACAACCAGTTGGCAGAGCAGCTTGGCATTCAATTGTACTTGAATTAAAGTATGTGGAGCCAGGGCAAGTCATCAGAATACCAACCAAACTACCACTTGTACGAACACTGCAGTAGATATAACTGAAAGTATAATATATTAAAATTTTATCAGATTATATATTTTTTGATATCGTTGAAGAATGCGGTGGGCACACTTACGTTCGACATGTGGCGTCGTTCGGATTCGGGTAGCGACCTACTGCAGTTTGACTACCACACACAGTTTCTTCCACACTTGCAGTCGTGCCTGCACTGGAACTACTCTCAGTTGTGGCTGTTTGTGTACTGGTCGTCTCAGTTGTGACCGTTGTGGGCGTGACAGTTGTGGCATCCGGAGATGTAATATCGCACATATCCGCAATATTTGTCAAACACTGACTGGCGCAAGGACTGACACCATCATTCGCACGCGAAGTTAAGCAAACTTCATCGCTGGGACAGGTGGCAGTTATGCTTGATGGCTCTTCACCTAGACACATGACAAACGTGGTGTGACTGGTGCATGCGTAACTGCCATCTGCAACACCAGTGCAGAGTCCACATTGTTCTGTGTTGCCACAATCGGCTTGAATACTTGTACTGCTCGCGGAATCGAGACAAATCGCACCCAAATTGGTGCAAACTTGACCGGCATTCGGGCAGGAATATATGGCACCCTGTGCTACGTCTGCATAAAAATTAGTGGTTGATTAAAATAACTGTATTTTTTGTAAAACAAAATACAAAAACTAGCGCCGTTTACTTACTGCTAAAGCATAGTTGAAAGGTGGTGTTTGTTATGCAGGCAGCGCCGTTGTCATTGCAAACATTGCACTCGCCGTTGCACAAGCGCGCCGACAGCAAAGCGGTTAGTATTATGGTCGTGAACTGTTGGGAGAAATGGTGTGTTAATTAAATTTTTAAAAATTTTGTTCTATAATTTTTTTATAAATTGTTTAATTGTTTTGTATAATTTTATAATTTTTTTTATTTTTTTCCTAATATTTTACGAATTCTTTGTCATCTTCTTACGCTAAATTTCCACATTTTGTTATAACTCGCAATCTCTAGTATCTCTTGTGTCTGTCTACTGTAGTGTTTTACAACTAAACTCTTCATAACGGTTGCTGTGGGTTTTATATTTTTCCGGTTGTTGTGTTTTCAGCTGACATAATTTATATTCTATCACTTTGTAAACTAGATTACGCTTAAGTACATACGAATGCATATTTGCGTAGTTTAAATCTTAATGTGTGTGTGTGTGGCGCTAATTAGACAACTTCAAGGAAAATGTACTTATGTATTAACAAATAAACCGCGTTTAACGATAGAAGGTTAAATGGCAATGAAAGTAGCTCTCTGTCGTTTGTGATCTATGATTTTTAAATTTCATTTGAGTCAATAAAATGATGATTTGGATGAGTTCTATCTTCCAAACATCTACTTTAAGCCACTTTCGAGAAGACCCTTAGTTCCTTCAAGAAGCTCTCAGCTTACCTAATGGGGATACAACAATTTTTAGGCACATTTCAATATCTTTATTTCTTCAAAATTTAGAAATTTAACCTCTATATAATTTGTATTTAACTGTCCCTGAAAACTCTTTAAACTTACATAAATAAAATAAAATTTGTAGGGTAGTTACATAATACCCTACAAATTGTATCACTATTTTATTAATAAATTATTTGTTATATGAAAACTTTTGCGATCACAAACATGAAAAAGTTTGGTGTTGGGTAGCACACTAACATTTTACAATCTTATAACCTCTGTCGAATACTCTACGCCACACAAGCTATTGCGTCAACCATTTTGTTGGTAAAGTAAACGCTTAAAAATACTTTTCAATGGTTCCGTGGCCATGATTTGATAAGAAAGGCAATTCTTCTTGAAACCAGACCCAGTTTCTTGTCTTGTCATAACAGTATATACTGATTCAAATTCATGCAGTAGAAAGGGAGTTTGTAGCGAGCTAAGTTTAAAGACTCATTTGACATATGAGGCGAATTTTTGTAAATTTTCTTCTTACCCCTCACCGTGTACTAATGACTAGCTGACTGTACGAAAAGATAATCCCAATAAGAAGCCGAATTTATGTTTTTTTATAACACCAATATTGGCTTCCAAAGGCAAAGTGTTTAAAATTTTCTTCCAATATTGTGCTAAACGAGTATATTTATCATCTACAATCAAAATCTACTGGAGAAAACACCTATACAGCTAACCATCAAACATAGACGATCCTACAAAAACCCACGAATATGAAAAGTTTCTAATATTAAATTTACAAACTGCCACTATTTGTTCGTTGATTGTTTGTTTCTATATCTAGTCTCCATTTGAAAGCGAGCTAGAGTGAGAAGGCGAAATATCGCCTCCGCAGGGTTGTGTGCTGAGTCCTGTCCGGTCCCTTAATTGGGAAGCTGTCGCAGCCCAGTTGGTTGATGTCCTCGTTAGAGTAAAGGCTGACATCACCGCCGTCCAAGAAATGCTATGGACGAGACAAAAACTGAGGCGAGTAAGTTCTTGTGGCATTTACTGCAGTGGCCATATAAAGGAGCGTAAATTTTGTGTGGGATTCGTGGTGGGAGAGAGACTCCGTCGCCGGGTACTGCCATTCACCCCGGTGGATGAACGTCTAGCCACAATTCGCATCAAAGCGAAGTTCGTCAACTTATCCCTGATTTGCATCGACGGCCCGATGACGAAGGACGCTGTAAATAAAGATACTTTCCATGAGCGCTTGGAGCACACTTAAGAGAGCTGCCCCCGCCACGATGCCAAAATCGTGCTTGGCGACTTAAACGCCAGGGTGGACAAAGAAGGTATTGTTGATGAAACAGTCGGTAAAATCAGCTTCCACGAGGAAACATCCCCTAAGGGGTTGAGGCTGATCGACTTGGCCGGAGATCGAAATATGGTTATCTGTAGTACGAGATTCCAACAGAAGAAAATACATCAAGCTACCTGGCTGTCTCCGGATCGAAAAGCCACCAACCAGATCGATCATGTTGTGATAGACGGAAGACACGTCTCCAGTGTTTTAGAAGTGCGTACATGAGGTCCTACATTGATTTGAACAATTATCTTGTTGCAGCCAAGAGACGCACCCTCTTCTGTGCAGCAAAAAACGCACGTCAACAAACGCAAGGAAGGTTTGACGTCAAAAAGCTGCAATCACAACAGACAGCCGAACGATTTTCTACTCGAGAGGTCTAAATGTGTGAGTATGAAGAGCGTGACAAGCTGGCCGATAGGGGTAATGCTCGAAAATTCTACGAAAAAATGAGGTGACTAATAGAAGGTTTCAAGACAGGAGCATACTCAATCCAATTGAGAAGTGCTGGAATTGTATGGGCAAAAAGATAAGAGAAAAGCGTCCAAAAAGTCTAAAAGAAATGGACAAAATATTGAAGCTAATTCCTAACCTAACTTAGCTTAAGAAGCACAACTTTGTCATTGGGATATCAAAGCTCAGACTTAAAAGGATAGGCGCTAGGTTTTACGAATCCAAAGTGAGTCCTATGTAACGACTTAAACTTAGAATTGGTCGACGAGAGAGTGAAAATAATGGAGTCTGAAAAGGAGCATTGTAAATTACTTTAATTAGTTCTCAGTTCGCATAGTTAACTGGACTTGTGACACAAATTAACATATTTCCCGTTTCTTTTCTAACTTTGTCTTGACTAAGATTCACAAAATAGCGGAACTTTACGAAGCAGACAAACGTATCACCACAGCTATCTCGTTTAAACAAAATTCGTAAGAAAGTGTGCGTATTTCTGATTTATATGATTTTTATTTACATTTGGTGTGTGTTATCATTCCCCAACGGTGTTTGGCTACAGAGTAGCGATATAAAAACCTGATAGAGTAATTAAAACAAATTTAGTCTTAACGGGGAGAGAAAGACACACGGTATTCTAATTAAAATGAAGTCCAACACACAAAGTTCTATTTCAGTAAGAAAATCGACGATGGCAATATGTAAAAATATACTCAATAAATTAAGTTTTTTTCTAAATATTTTTCCCCGATTAGTTGATTCTCTTAGCGACAGTGAGTTTGCTGGTGCAACATACGACAGCGACTTGCGGAGTTTGCGGCAGCAATGGCATCGCCTGCATCAGCGAGACCCAATTCAATATTTGTTTCAACAACCAACCCGACAACACCACTGCCCACGAATGTCCCAACGGTGGCACCTGTACGAGTCTGCTGATGAAATGTTCGGACGCAGCTAACGCACCAGCTGATTGCACTCCGACCACTGACATGACTTGTGGCTGTGCCGCAGACAGCCCCACGTTTGTTTGCACCAGTCGCACTACCTTTGCTCAATGCAATGGCGCGACAGTCGTCACAACGGGCACGTGTCCGACCGGTTTAACATGCGCGGCACAGAGAGGTGGGGATATTTGTGTAGATGCATGTTATTTAGACGGTGAAATTGAGTGTGATCTTGATGCTCCTGCGAGTTAAATACATCCACCTTCGAGTTGAGAATTGCTTATACTTGTCTAGGCTAAAATTGTTTTTTGTATGAATAAAGAGAAAATTAAAATATACGATAAATTTAGTTAAATAAATTTTTCTATAATTGTGAAAATGGACTAGTGTTAGTCACCCAAAAACCTTCTCATCTGCGGTGCGGGTGTGAGAGAGAGACTTAAATTTACGAGCCGACTCGTTTCCTGTGTGGGATTGACAGAAAGATACGCATTTTTTATTATTCGAACGAAAAGTTAACATAACGTAAGTTCCGAGATTTGATTTAGTCATAAACGGCTCTATGCCCCACTCACAGTATTCACTATACGCAGTGGCAGATTAAGAGGGCTAAATGGGAGATAGAGAGATTCAAAAGCCCTGTGTATAATGACAACGTCGTGCGACGTTCAACGTTCGAAGCTCAAAGGTGAACTTGATCACTGACAGTGCCATTTGGGGCAGAAGCAAAAGTCAAAAAACAACAAGTTGCCGTCTACTGCATTGGAAACGTTGACGAACTGCGATGTAGACCAACACCCCACAATTCATAGTTTTCTTCGCATATTCTGCACACTTCCTGCGACGAATGCCAGCTCTGAACGCTCTTTTACGTGGCTGAGGACGAACATGCCACATTGGTTGGCCTGACGTTCGGCACACGCATCATAACTACAGTACGATATTATAAAGTATGTGCGCGAAAAAAATTGGTCGAACGTATAACGTTATAAAACTTATATTTATTATTCAATTTCGGAAATATTTATACAAGTTATTGTTTATATAAATATTTCTACTAATTCAAGATATAATATTCAGAATATTTTTTATAAGCGAATAATCGTAATTCAGACTTAACATCCTTCATAAGCGCTTGCACACAATCCTTATTGAAGCTTTTAGTGACGCTTTGCCACTTATTCCTAAATTGCCTCTCATTTTTCACTATATGTTGCATCTTTAACAGTTTTGCTTTAATAATGGCCCAATAAGTCTCAATCGGCCTGAGCTCTGGGCAATTCAGAGGGTTTACCTCCTTGGGAACAACAACCACTCTATTGCCTCGGTACCACTTTAAAGCGGTTTTTCCGTAATGACATATCGCAAGATCAAACCAAAAAAGTACTGGATCCTTATGAAGCTTAATTAAAGGTAAAAGACGTTTCTGTGAGCACTCTTCTTCTTCTTCTTTACTGGAGTAGACACCGCTTACGTGATTATAGTTGAGTCAACAACAGCGCGCCAGTCGTTTCTTCTCTTCGCTACGCGGCGCCAATTGGATATTCCAAGCGAAGCGAAGTCCTTCTCCACTTGGTCCTTCAAACGGAGTGGAGGTCTTCCTCTTCCTCTGCTTCCCGCGGCGGGTACAGCGTCGAATAATTTCAGAGCTGGAGTGTTTTCATCCATCCGTACAACATGACCTAGCCAGCGTAGCCGCTGTCTTTTAATTCGCTGAACTATGTCAATGTCGTCGTATATCTCGTACAGCTTATCGTTCCATCGAATGCGATATTCGCCGTGGCCAACGTGCAAAGGACCATAAATCTTTCGCAGAACTATTCTCTCGAAAACTCGCAACGTCGACTCATCGGTTTTTGTCATCGTCCAAGCCTCTGCACCATATAGCAGGACGGGAATTATGAGCGACTTATGAGCGGCTTTTGTTCGTCGAGAGAGGACTTTACTTTTCAATTGCCTACTTAGTCCGAAGTAGCACCTGTTGGCAAGAGTTATCCTGCGTTGGATTTCTAGGCTGACGTTGTTGGTGGTGTTCACGTTGGTTTCAAGATAGACGAAATTATCTACAACTTCAAAGTTATGACTGTCAACAGTGACGTGGGGGCCAAGACGCGAGTGCGATGACTGTTTGTTTGATGACAGTCATAACTAACAACTATTCGTCTTGCCCTCGTTCACTGCCAGACCCATTTGCGTTGCTTCCTTGTTCAGTCTGCAGAAAGCAGAACTAACGGCGCAGGTGTTGAGGCCGATGATATCAATATCATCGTCAGCGGCGAAGTCGATCAGCCTCAACCCATTTGGGGATGTTTCCTCGTGGAGGCTGAATTTACCGACCATAGTGCCAAAGATACCTTCTTTGCCCATTTTGACATCGTGGCGGGGGCATCTCACATAAGTGCGCTCCAAGCACCCATAAAAGGCATCTTTGGTCACATCGTCCTTCTCTTCCGTCGGGGTGTAGGCGCAAATTAGCGATATGTTCAAGAACCTCGCTTTGATGCGGATTGTGGCTAGACGTTCATTCTCCGGAGTGAATGGTAGTACTCGGGGACGGAGTCTCTCTCCCACCGCGAATGCCACATCAAACTTGCGCTCCTTTATATGGCCACTGTAGTAAATGCCACAAGGACCTACTCGTCTCTGTCCTGTCCCGTCCATCGCATTTCTTGGACGGCGGTGATGTCAGCCTTTATTTTCACGAGGACATCAACCAGCTGGGCAGCGGCACCTTCCCAATTAAGGGACCGGATATTCCAGGTGCATGCCCTCAAATCATAGTCCTTAATTCGTTTGGCATGGTCGTCATCAAAAGGGAGGTCACTCATCCGAGGCTTGTTGTTTCCTTTCATTGGGGTGTTTTTTTACGTGGCGGGTCCCAAACCCAGCGCACAACCCTAAGTAGGGAATATTTCGCCTTCTCACTTAAGCTCGCCTTCAAACGGTCAAAGACCGGAAGTCGTGAGCTGCTTGAGTCATATGTAAAAGAATCGTTTCTGGCCACTCCCAAGTGAATGGCGATCAGAGAACTTTCCTCACTTGCGTGAACTTCTACACATGACTCCATCCTCTGTGAGCACTCATTAATATAAATTTCTTGATTTATTGTTCCATAGCCTATAAAAGGTTCACTTTTAAAGCCACACTGGCAAATGGCCTGCCACACTAAGAATTTTTTTGGAAATTTGTCAAGCTTTTTATTTTTAAATTTATCAGAAACATTTCCCCTTTTGTTTGCTGTGTATAATTGTGGCCCTCGAATTTGGACATACATAATCGACCAAAAATTGCTCTCATCGATCGACGCTTGTGACCGATTATTTGACCAAAAATCACATTTTAACCATTAACCACTCTCCATATTCACCTGATATGGCACCGGCACCTTTTCGGAAAAATGCATTTGCTCATGAAAGGAAAGCGTCATGCAGTCGTAGTGCCATTCAAAAGGCTTTCTCCGGCATACTGACGGCCATACCGGCCAATGAGCTAGAACACTCGTTCGATATGTTTTTGGACCATGCAAAAAGCTGTATTGAAGCAGAAGAAGACTATTTTGAATAAAATAAATTGATTTTGCCGAAAAAAACAATTGTTCTATTTTTTTAAGTCCTGTTTACTTTGTAGCGCTCCATGTAATGTAATATAAGAATTTTAAAATTATGATGAAAGTCTTACTATTTTTTCTCATTGTAGTATATATCTATATATATAAAAATCAATGCCACTTTCTTTGTAATTTCATCACTCATAAACGGCTGAACCGATTTGGCTGATTTTTTTTGTTGTATTTGTTATTATTAGGACAAGGTTCTTATGTAAGAAAAAATTACGAAAGTTGCCGGAAACCCCTAAAAACAGCCCTTTTCTTTTTCCCATACAAACGTTTTATTTTGTATATACATACATACATACATATGTAAGTAAAAATGATTGTTCGTTTGTTAGTAACGCTAACGCTCGAGAACGGCGAAACCAATCTTCATGAAATCAGGAGTTGTTCGCTGTGGATCTGGAAAGGGTTAGATATAAAAAAACCATATACTTTTCATAAGGAAAAGTCGAAAAATTGGAAATTTCCAAAAAGTGACTTTTCATACACTTCTTTTTTGTTTTGTTTTTCAATATTTTGATTTGTAAATTATTTGAATCGTTCAATTTCGGTCGCTTACTTTTTTATTCCGGAAAAATTATTGAAAATTATTCAGTGAAAACTTTATGTGTGTTTCAAACGAAGTGATCAATTACAGATTGAAATTTGTTACGAAGCAACGAAGACATCGCGCTAATATCGGTCGGCGTTCTTTTTGCCATCAACGTATGGCAGTTCAAGACACAAGAACTTCATGAGACTCCCACGATGCGATGACATATGTGTGGAATTATGGATCGCTGTCAATCAGCAAGCGATCATCACGATAATACAGCAAGACTTTTCAAACAACAGCTACGGTGTTTGATGAACTTTATCTTGAAGCAACGTATGTATATACAAGTATGGTGCAGTCAGATGCTGGATGTACTCTGTTGAGTTGCAAAAAAGAGGTTTGCCCCAGGCACACATTTTTTTTTGAATGGTGGATGGTGGTTACACTAGATCAAATTGATGAAATCATTTCTGCCGAAATTCCTCATGCAGAGAAAGATCCATTATTCTACGAAGCGATGAAAACCAATATGGTGCATGGACCTTGCAGACATCCCACTTGCAATAAATGCACGAAACACTATCCACGTGCTTTTCTTTCGGAAACGCAAACTGGAAATGATGGATATCCACTCTATCGTCGTAGCTCATCAGACGACAATGGCAGGACATTTACCATTCAACTTAGAGTAGTGAATATCGAAGTTGAGAACATATTGATCGTACTATATTCTCCACTGTTGTCTAATTCACATTCAAAACTCATATCAATGTTTAGTATTGCAGTTTGGTGTAATCTATAAAATACGTTTCTAAGTACGTCATCAAAGGAACCAATATGGCGGTTATTGGTCTTGAACGATACGGTCGATACGTGAACTGCAATAAAGCGCTTTGTAGGGTATTTACTTCTGCAATTCATGAACGTTTTTTGACTGTTGTGCGTCTCGCAGTTTATTTGAAGAATGGCTAAAGAGTGTTTTTCAACCCAGAGAATACAGTACAGCCAGCGGAAACACTTCCAATAACATTGACATTTTCCATAATACAATTGCTAAGTATTTGGAATAGAAGAAAAGAACTGCAACCAAATACGCCGTGAAATAGATTATAAATGGTTCAGTAATCAGTCGTTGAGTATGTATTATACCACGTGCATCCCTAAAGACTGATGTCACAACCTTTCCAGCCGCCTTTTCCGTTTTTCCGCGCCTGAAAACCATCACCACCAACTTCATCATGTGCAGTCCACTAGAATGACTGTCGATTGGACTCCAGCGGGAAATGATGGAGCTATATTTCTTTATTTATTGCGATTAGAGAGTACTTAAACACTTCTCAGAATTAGTTGTTTTTGTTGTATTATGAACTTGCGAGCACCTACTTTGCAACTCAACGGTGGATTTCCCTGAGCCCAAATTCAACAGTATTTTTCACAAAAAAACAATGCTTTATTGACACATGAAATGCTTTATGATCGATTTTTTTAAACTAACACAAGTTGCTTCAGAAAAATGCTATATCTCATTAACTAATAGTTATAATCCAACTAATAGAAATCATATAGATGGTAGTAACGGGTGATTTTTTTGAGGTTAGGATTTTCATGCATTAGTATTTGACAGATCACGTGGGATTTCAGACATGGTGTCAAAGAGAAAGATGCTCAGTATGCTTTGACATTTCATCATGAATAGACTTACTAACGAGCAACGCTTGCAAATCATTGAATTTTATTACCAAAATCAGTGTTCGGTTCGAAATGTGTTTTCCGCTTTTTTATCGACAAATTTTGTTCAGCGATGAGGCTCATTTCTGGTTGAATGGCTACGTAAATAAGCAAAATTGCCGCATTTGGGGTGAAGAGCAACCAGAAGCCGTTCAAGAACTGCCCATGCATCCCGAAAAATGCACTGTTTGGTGTGGTTTGTACGCTGGTGGAATCATTGGACCGTATTTTTTCAAAGATGCTGTTGGACGCAACGTTACGGTGAATGGCGATCGCTATCGTTCGATGCTAACAAACTTTTTGTTGCCAAAAATGGAAGAACTGAACTTGGTTGACATGTGGTTTCAACAAGATGGCGCTACATGCCACACAGCTCGCGATTCTATGGCCATTTTGAGGGAAAACTTCGGACAACAATTCATCTCAAGAAATGGACCCGTAAGTTGGCCACCAAGATCATGCGATTTAACGCCTTTAGACTATTTTTTGTGGGGCTACGTCAAGTCTAAAGTCTACAGAAATAAGCCAGCAACTATTCCAGCTTTGGAAGACAACATTTCCGAAGAAATTCGGGCTATTCCGGCCGAAATGCTCGAAAAAGTTGCCCAAAATTGGACTTTCCGAATGGACCACCTAAGACGCAGCCGCGGTCAACATTTAAATGAAATTATCTTCAAAAAGTAAATGTCATGAACCAATCTAACGTTTCAAATAAAGAACCGATGAGATTTTGCAAATTTTATGCGTTTTTTTTTAAAAAAAAGTTATCAAGCTCTTAAAAAATCACCCTTTACTATACAATTTACCCATGAGTTTCGTTATTAGAGAGGTACTCGTTTGTCTCCAAATGACTTTGAATGGCGTAGAGTCCGGTAGATAAAAGTCGTTAGTTATGTTCAAAAAATAAATTCAGATCGTCATTTTTATTGTTACGCTGTTCTGTAGAAGAGACCAAAGCGCATTTCCTCGCTTTCTGCTAACTTTGACTTCTCTTTTTTAGCTACTTCCTAAGTTCTCTGGTCATACTCCACTTGCTTACAATTAAACAGTAGCAATTAAAATATGACAAGCACATTTTTATACTTTGTATTTATTTACAATCGATCAATTTTCTTATTAATTATACTTTCTATATCCGGAGCCTGTCCTCTGAATGGTTTATATTATTTGAATATTTCTATAATTAAGTACAATCCGCTGGCAGAGCAGCTTGACATTGAATTGCACTTGAATTAAAGTATGTTGAGCCAGGGCAAGTCATCAGAATACCAACTAAGCTACCAGTTGGGCGAAAACTGCAGTAGATATAACTGAAAGTATATTAAAAATATTATAAGATTATAAATTCTTCAGATATCGTTAAGGAATGCGGTGAGCAAACTTACGTTCGACATGTGGCGTCGTTCGGATTCGGGTAGCGACCTACTGCAGTTTGACTATTACACACAGTTTCCTCCGCACTTGCAGTCGTCCCTGCACTGGAACTACTCTCAGTTGTGGGAGCGGCAGTTATCGTTGTTGCAGTCGAGGTAGCTTGTGTACTGACCCTCTCAGTTGTGCCTGCACTGGAACTACTCTCAGTTGAGGGGGCGGCAGTTCTCGTTGTTGCAGTCGAGGTTGTTCGTGTACTGGCCGTCTCAGTTGTGCCTGTACTGGAACTACTCTCAGTTGTGGGTGCCGCAGTTATCGTTGTTGCAGTTGAGGTTGTTTGTGTACTGGCCGGCTCAGTCGTGTCTGCACTGGAACTACTCTCAGTTGTGGGTGCGGCAGTTATCGTTGTTGCAGTTGAGGTTGTTTGTGTACTGGCCGTCTCAGTCGTGCCTGCACTGGAACTACTCTCAGTTGTGGGTGCGGCAGTTATCGTTGTTGCAGTTGAGGTTGTTTGTGTACTGGCCGTCTCAGTTGTGCCTGTACTGGAACTACTCTCAGTTGTGGGGGCGGCAGTTATCGTTGTTGGAGTCGAGGTTGTTTGTGTACTGGCCGTCTCAGTTGTGCCTGTAGAGGAACTACTCTCAGTTGTAGGTGCCGCAGTTATCGTTGTTGGAGTCGAGGTTGTTTGTGTACTGACCGTCTCAGTTGTGCCTGTACTGGAACTACTCTCAGTTGTAGGTGCCGAAGTTATCGTTGTTGGAGTCGAGGTTGTTTGTGCACTGGCCGTCTCAGTTGTGACCGTTGTGGGCGTGACAGTTGTAGCATCCGGAGATATAATATCGCACATATCCGCAATATTTGTCAAACACTGACTGGCGCAAGGACTGACTCCATCATTCGCACGGGAAGTTAAGCAAACTTCATCGCTGGGACAGGTGGCAGTTATGCTTGATGGCTCTTCACCTAGACACATGACAAACGTGGTGTGACTGGTGCATGCGTAACTGCCATCTGCAACACCAGTGCAGAGTCCACATTGTTCTGTGTTGCCACAATCGGCTTGAATACTTGTACTGCTTGCGGAATCGAGACAAATCGCACCCAAATTGGTGCAAACTTGGCCGGCATTCGGGCAGGAATATATGGCACCCTGTGCCACGTCTGCATAAAATTGAGTGGTTGATTAAAATAACTGTACTTTTTGTAAAACAAAAAACAAAAACTAGCGCCGTTTACTTACTGCTAAAGCATAGTTGGAAGGTGGTGTTTGTTATGCAGGCAGCGCCGTTGTCATTGCAAACATTGCACTCGCCGTTGCACAAGCGCGCCGACAGCAAAGCGGTTAGTATTATGGTCGTGAACTGTTGGGAGAAATGGTGTGTTAATTAAATTTTTAAAAATTTTGTTTTATAATTTTTTATTTTATTTTTTTTTTGGTATAGTATTTTTGTTTAATTGTTTTGTATAATTTTTTATATTTTTTTCCTAATATTTTACGAATTCTTTCTCATGTTCTTACGCTAAATTTCCACATTTTGTTATAACTTGCAATCTCTAGTAACTCTTATGTCTCGTCTACTGTAGTAATTTACAACTAAACTCTTCATAGCGGTTGCTGTGGATTTTATATTTTTCCGGTTGTTGTGTTCTCAGCTGACATAATTTATATTCTGGATTACAACTAAAATGCATTCTTATGCACATTTACGTAGTTGCTCGTTTGTATAAACAAATGATTATTTTGATGAGTTCCATCTTTCAAATATCTGCTTTAAACTCTTTTCGAGAAGACTCTTAGTTACTTCAAGAAATTCTGAAGGTAAGTGCTGGGCAGCACACTATGTTTCTACAATTTCATAACCTCTGCCGAATTCTCCACGCCACGCAAGCTATTGCGTCAACCATTTTGTTCGAAAAGAGGACGCTTGAAAATACCTTTCAGTGGTTCCGTGGCCATGACTTGAATGAAATGACAATTCTTCTTGAAAATCACGCCCATTTTCCCGTTGTAAAAGTAATGAGTTTTTTGATGGGGACGCTACATAAGTAAACCGATAGAGGCAGCAAACGACGTCATATTTTTCCCGCTCCTTTCACATTCCTCTTCATATTTACCATTTCGTCATGGAAATATGTACATAAGATCCAACTGAGAGTCGAAATTATTAAAATTTACTATCGAAATTCGGAGTCAGTAGCCTCAACTTTAAAAGCGCTACGTTCAATTTATGGTCGTCACAATCGTCCTGTTAGATCAACAATTAAGCATCCAGTGGAAAATTTGAATCCACAAGAACAGTATGAAATGCTCCAGTGCCTGTGAGGCAAAGAAATGATCGTAGTGTCGAGAATATTGCTGCCATTAGCGCATAAATTGAGGAAGACCTTTTTTTGCGAAGAGATCTTGGCCTACATCCTGACAACATCTAATTGATGCGACAACTGAAGTCGCTTGACCATCAGAATCTTCGTTTTGAATTGCGCTGAGCAACAACTTGAAAATGATCCAGATTTTCATAGAAAAATCATCTTCTGCGATAAGGCTCAATACACTGTTTTTTGTTTGTTTGTTTCAATAGTTTACCTTTATTTCGGAAACCATTCGTCTCCGTATGTAACGTGAGAGCAGTTTTTGGAAGCTGTGTTTTACCCACCGTAAAGCATTCATCCTATTTAATAGTGTGGGGGATATAACCAAATTTGGTGTTGGGCAGCTTATTATTCTCTAAGAATCTGTGAATGCCCAAAAATACTTACTCGCAGAGTTAATTTTCAGGATGATTCTGCCCTCGCCATAGAACCGAAACGGTAGCTAAAGCATAAAAATATTGAAATTTTTCAATAATTCGTTACAAACACTTACAGTTTGTAAATCAGATATATTTTAACGAAATTTAGTCGCTCACGTGGCCAATCCAATTGAGAACTGCGGGCATTACAAAATTTATTAAAGCTGTGTGAAATGAAGAATGCTTGCATTTTTCACTAAAACATGAGATAAACCTTAAGTTTAATATATGAAAATGTTTTAAACGTGATGTAAATAAAAGTGGTTGACTCTCGGAAAACACCGTCTAACTTAAGATAACATTAATATCGGTATTCTGCTTGAGACGATTGTCTCATGTCTCTAATTGTCACAATCTTCATTTAGTGACTCTGTTAGTCAGGAGTCTCATTTTGATATTCTGGCAGATACAGTATTCTACTATACAATATACTACTTTACTGTATCTGCCAGAATACCAAATTGAGACTCCTCACTAACAGAGTCACTAAATGAAGATTGTGACAATTAGAGACATGAGACAATCGTCTCAAGCAGAATACCGATATAAGTTAGTTTTGCGCTGAAATTTGCCACTCATAATGTGCGTGGGTTTCTTTTCGAAGAGTGCACATTACGTAAAAATACTAATGAGGTTTATACAGAGCTGCTCTTTATTAGAACCCACAGGCTTGCCTTCTTGGCGACGTATGTTAGATGCCGACTTGAGAGACTCTAAAAAAATCGGAACGAATTTAACGCTTTTATGTTGGTTCAAACGGAATTAAATAAACTACTAACAACATAATATATACATACATATATGTAAATAAAACCCTGAATTCACCGTACATAAACCAGCCTTTTGTTGGCATTAGCCATCCAACTGTGAACTACCAAAATCTGAGAACCGTTGGAAGGAATTTTAAATAGAAATTCGGCAAGAATGACATTAGATCGCCAAAATAATCACACTTTAAGTCGGTGGATCTTCACACCTAGATTTTTAAATCCACTACGGTAGAAAATCTAAAACCAATAAACGCATCTCGACCCTCTTTTACACATATTGAACAATAAGAACGTACCTAGCATCAGCTTTTAATCGAATGACTTTAGATTCAATTTATTTAGATTCATCAAGAGATCAAGCCAGTTTCTTTCCCTCAGTATTATAGCATCTCCCTAATTGTGGGAGTGCTAACAGGTTTTGAGCTTGAGGATCTTACCGGCTTATAGCTGCAGAAGCTATCCTACATTTTCAAGATAAAACTTTCGGATATGTCTTAGTGATGGTGTGAGTAGAAATTAAATGCCTGAGCAAATCTGTAAAGCTGTCTTTGCTCATAAGATCGAATACAAAATTTCTCTTTTTAAGGCTTAAAAATGGATTTCACATAGTATTTCAAGTTTGATATTTAGATCAGCGTAAAACTGACCTAACCTAATTTAATAAGAAATGAGCAGAACTTCTTCATGGAGATATCAATGTGTCGGTAGGTTTTACGAAGCCATGATAATGACTTATAATTGAAAGTAGTCGACGAGTTATAGCGAAGTTGAGAAGTCTCAGCGAAAAGAGAAAATAATGTTTGACTTATATATGTTACATATATTGGTAGCACTCACAGTTAACTGGACTTGTGATAAAAATTTGCACTTTTCACATATTTTTTAACTTTGCATTGGTTGAGATTCACAACATAACGAAACTTTACGAAGCAGACAAACGCTATCTCGTTTAAATAAAATTTGTGTGAAAGTGTGCGTATTTTCTGATTTATATGATTTTTATTTACATTTGTTGGTGTTATCATTCCCCAACGGTGTTTGGCTACCGAGTAGCGATATAAAAAGCTGGTTGAGCAATTAAAACAAATTTAGTCTTAACTGGGCGAGAAAAACACACGGTATTCTATTTAAAATGAAGTCCAACACACACCTTTCTATTTCGGTAAGAAAAGCGACGACCACAATATGTGCACAATATACTCAATAAATTAAGTTTTTTTTCTAAATATTTTTCTCCGATTAGTTACTCCTCCTTGCGACAGTGAGTTTACTGGTGCAACATACGACAGCGACTTGCGGAGTTTGCGGCAGCAATGGTATCGCCTGCATCAGCGAGACCCAATTCAATATTTGTTTCAACAACCAACCCGACAACACCACTGCCCACGAATGTCCCAACGGTGGCACCTGTACGAGTCTGCTGATGAAATGTTCGGACGCAGCTAACGCACCAGCTGATTGCACTCCGAGCACTGACATCACTTGTGGCTGTGCCGCGGACAGCCCCACGTTTGTTTGCACCAGTCGCACCACCTTTGCTCAATGCAATGGCGCGACAGTCGTCACAACGGGCACGTGTCCGACCGGTTTAACATGCGCGGCACAGAGAGGTGGGGATATTTGTGTAGACGCATGTTATTTAGACGGTGAAATTGAGTGTGATCTTGATGCTCCTGCGAGTTAAATACATTCTTCTTTGAGTTGAGAATTTCTGATACTTGTCTAGGCTTAAATTGTTTATTGTATGAATAAAGAGAAAAGTAAAATACATAATATACTAATTAGTTAAATCAGTTTGTCTATACTTTTTGAATATGGTTAAAGGTGGTGGTGGTGGAATCCTCCCATAAACCTTCTCATATGACGTGTGTGTGTGAATAGAGTGAGAATTAAAATTAACGAACCGACTTGTTTCATGTGTGACAGTGGCAGAAAAATACCCATTTTTAATTATTCTAACGAAACGTTAACATAACGTAAGATCCGAATAGCACTGATATTTCAGGCAATGGAAAGCACGTTGTTGAGTCTTTAAAAGGAACATCGTGGCATAATGAGCTCTTGATTATGGGAATATTTAAACCCTGAGCTAGGTGTGTTAAGTTTGCCACGAAGTTTGTAATCTATAGTTGGAAAAGTTGGATACCCTACAAGTATATAAATATAAACGGCTCTCTGCCCCACGTATAGTGTATTCTATACAGTTTTAGATATATCTATCTGAAATTTTAGACGCACTTCTTCTGTAGAAACCGCTCATTTGTTAATATTGGACCATAGATCCAAATCAATATTATGTCGGAAAACTTTCTTATTTGAAAAACTCTCTTTACGAAATTTTACAAATATTATTACTTAAGTCAATACTGCAAACTCCGAATATATTGTTTAGGTCAGATTATTGTAGCATATGGCTAATATACAAACTGCGTGATCAAAATCAAGATAAAGATCTTGATAAAAAATTATTTTTCTTAATTATGCAACCTTAGTTCGACTCTGTTGTTTATTTTAAACAACATTTAACAACAAATTAGCAAAGCCATTTCCTTTAAATGTAAGTCGTTGGACCTGAGCATCAATTTGTTTCAACGGACTTCAAGATTTTTCGAAGGTCTACGACTTATGATCAACCATTTACAAGACGGCCATCTGCATCACGTGAAGATCAACACGTCAATAAAATGAGGGAATTGGTACTTGATAATTAGCAATTAACAGCAGAGTTTTTACTGGCATCATAGGAATATCGGAAGGATCAATGCAGCCCATTTTAAAAGATCACTTGGTTCAAGAAAAGTGAAATCACGATTGGTTCCAAAATTACTCAAATTTTTTGAGAAGCAGCGTCGCGTTAACGCCTGAGAAACAATGCTTTCTAGCTATTCAGCAAACTCAAATGACCGCCCCGGAGAAAAAGTTTAGAGTCCAAGTAAATCGATACGCGTATTGAAAGATATTCCGAAAATTGACTTTATCAACTGTTTGGAGAGTTGGAAAAAATGTTGGCACAAATGTATTGGGGCTTACTTTGAATTTGAATTTTGAAATTATGAACAAAGTCTACCTTTTTTTGCTTATAGTAATGATATCAGTGTAGTCTTCTAGAAGAAGTTTACAGATCGCGTTCGACGTGTCGTATTCTTGTAACACATGTGTTACCAGCGAACCTTGTTGAAGCTGGCAGTGTACTTCAGTCTAAATTGTATTACTTTATATACGTTTTGGAAATTTACTCCCAAACTTTTTGAGTTATAAATATGTTCTATCAGCCTCCTTATAAGCAGAGTGCGATGATATCTATGCTAACACAAATTCTCGCTACTAAAATGTTGAAAGTATGTTTTTAAGAGTAGGCTACATTTTTTAAATTGTTTTCGAAAATTGTATTAAATATTTTGCAGATATTATTTGATCACTGGCAGGGCTCTAGTTTTTCTTATATTTCTTTGATAATTCAAAATTTTTAGTCCGGGACCCAACTCTGACAGGTCATTTCGATTGACGAATATTTAAATATGTATTATTATCTGATTTATGTGATGTGATAAAGGCCAATGCGATCTCTTTAACTAAAAGCTGAATTATAATATATTGCTAACTAAAACCTGCACTTATATAAAACAATCACATGCGCCAATGGAATCTTTCCTGAAATGTTAACAATTTGTTTTAAAATTCTGTGCTGGCATTAACTTAACTGACCTTCTAACAAAATTCGGGAAGTCATGAAGCCATTCATCCTTGCAAAAGTTTATTAAACTAGCCGGCCAGTTTCTTGACTTCTGTGGCATTTCGGCTATGAGCAATGGAACTGATAACCTTTTTAGTGGTGAACGCATGCGAAAAGCGTGTCTATACAAATATTTGTAAATCTACCTGTTTATTTGCTAATATTTCTGAGAATTCTTTAAACCGTCCTCCACGCATCCCACGCTTTCGCAAATATTTTCTTTATTGTTGGTATTATTTTGAAAGATAAATTTAAATTTAAGTTGAGAAGCTTAAGAGGACCTTGAAAACTATTTGACAATTAACTAGTACACATTACTCATTTTGCACAACTTTTGTTTATGCTAAAAGGCTATAGATGAAAACATGATTGTTCTACCAGCTTTGATGATATAAATCAATCTCCCCTCTTTAATGGATATAACGATCTCACTCTCGAGCTCAGTCAAGTATCTCCGTGGTTTTCTAGATAAGAAAAACTAAGCTTGAGACCGACCAAGTAAAGGAGAAATACGAGGAAAGAAACACATATGGAATTTTCATTCCCAAGTAATAAAGAATGGACCAACGATGAAATCTGTATATTCACTGAGGGATGAAATGGTGAAACAGGAATAGGTACGAGCTTTTTCTGTAGTAATACATGCACGGAATGCAGCTTCAAACTAAATAACAACAATTCGGTATTTCAGGCCGAAATTGTAAGCGGAGCCGAAGCTGACTTTGGCTCTAAACAGCAATGCCATAAACATTCTTGTGAATAACCCAGCGGCAATTAAGACCCTCCAATTAAAATTGCACACGTTGAATCCCACATAATTTGTTTATCACTGAAAAAATGGATTGTGATTTATGAAAGCTTGGCGGTCGCAGTTCGAATACTTTATACAAAATATAGTCGGAATAGAGTTTTAACTTCGTCTTTGACGAGATTGTGACCATTACCAAATACTTGTCTCTCACATTGTACAATATGATGCTCAAAAAATGTTCAAAAGTGTTTTGGTAAATTTTAATTTAAAGTATTTTCAAGTAAGAGTTACCACCTACACGAAAAAGTGTATATTGCTACATGCATGCGAGTTGTTTCAAAAAGCTTTTAAGGGGTAAAAACAGCCTTTTTCAAAAATATTATTCTCTTATAAAAATTTAAATATTTTACTAGAATTTTTTATACTAACAATGAAATTATGACATTTTTGGAAAAAAATATTTTAAACTTGGCCATTGTCTTAAAGAACTGTATCTCAAAGACCTGAGTTGTTCTCGAAAAACTTTGCCAAACCGCGAAAATCGCGTCTAAACACGGCGCACTTAGCCTAGCTAGCCTCGAGCGCACAAGTTCTAAAGGATGTATCTAAGAAATTATTACTCTGATCAACTTCAAAATTTAGGGCAATATACTAGAGATGTTGTAAAAAAATCTGTTTATTAAAAAATCTATTTTTGGAAACTCCTAAACCCATGTAACCCCTTAAAAAAGTGCCATATTCTGTTTTCAAGAGATCGTTTAGTTAAAATTGTTCCATTAACGAGATTAGATAAAAGCTTAATACTCTTAACTTTTTTACAAGACTATTTCAAATTTCTATTTCGACCAAGGACACATACACAACCTTGCGACTTGATTTAAAATGTTATATTTGCCAGTTAATATTTATTTACAACACAAACATTTATTTTTCCAAAGCAGTCTCTTACATTATGGAGTCATCTTTCGTTAGAACACGCTATCGCTAGGAAAGAATAATTAACCATATATTGTGACTATTTTATTTGATATGAAAACACCTAATCCGCTTATCACAGTCAGTTTAGTTGACAAACGGTAGCTGTTTAGCATAAATCTTTTTCATCCCTAAGTATACAGCGAGATAAACCGCCATTTCATAAAATATATTTACAAAATTTGCGTTATTTGTTTTGTTTTCGCTATTTTCTAGCTATTTGAATCAACATTTTTCAAATATGTCTCGTTGTCTTGTCTTATCGTTAGCAACCTTCGTGGTGGAAGACGTAGACGCAACAATCTAGAGGCGGCTATAAAGCTAACGGCGAGAAGACACAGTTCAGTTGAATTTAGTTGTCCCTAACAGTTACAGCGCAGATACAAAAATGATTTCCCCAAAAGTTTGGCTAATGGTTAGTGTATACATATATATATGTATATTATTTATATACAAAAATTCAATTTATTTCGGATTTTTGTTTTTAATTTTTCAATAGAGTTGCCTCCTCGCGACAGCCCTCTTATACTCTCCCGCATCGGCTAAGTGCAACACTTGCAGCGTCAACGGTATAGCTTGTCTCAGCGATAGTTCGTTCCTCATCTGTCATAAAGGTGTACCAGATTCGTCGCAGGTCTTTCAGTGTCCCACGGGAGAGGTGTGCGTCGCCAATTCAACAGAGCGGTGTGTAGCGGGCTCAGTATCCTCAGCAGATTGCGCAGCCGAACAAAATGCTTGTGGCGCCTGTAATGGTAACAAGCTCTTCACCTGTCTCACTCCCACCACCTTTGCGCAATGTAACAGTACTGCGTTGTTACGGAGTGTCGTCGGCAGTTGTCCTAGTGGCCTGACTTGCGATTCTTCACGTCCGGAAATTTGTGTTGTTGGTGGTGCCGAGTGTTCGTCATAAGTGATTTGCTTTAAGTGAGTTATAAGGAAGTTTACATAATGTTTTAGAAATGTTTAATGTGTTAAATAAATGATTGAAATTGAACTGTGGGCGAACGTGGTGTTATATGTTTCTTCATGAAATAAGTCGAGAAGTTTTTAAATAATACTATATGTATATACTATATATGTATACCAGAATATACAACATGTTGCTACAAAGCATAATAGGTTTTGTTCACCTAACGCAAATGTGTGACCCATAAAACTAATCGGGATTGATATTGGGTAATATATATGAAGTTGTCCAATAAGATTGATATGATTGAAATTCAAATGTTTTTTATTTAATGTGAAGTATGTACACTCGATACAATAAAGTTCTGAATATATCATCATTCAAATGGTCTCCACGATATTGATGATCCCAATTTCGAGTAATTTTTCTACGAAATCAAGTCGTATGCCATGGAAAATACCCTCAATATTGACTCCTAAAGCTCGAAGAGAATATGGTTTATTGCCAAAGACCAATGACTTCAAATAATAAAGAAGTTGTCTAATGGTGTTAAAACACAACTTTTTGGAGGTCATTCAATATCCCAATTTCTTGAATTAATCAAATCTTCAAACTTTTCTAGCAATAATTTGGATGTTGCACGTACAGTGTGGCATGTAGCCCCATCTTTTTGGAACCACATGTTGTCAAGATCATAGTTATGGTTGATCATATCAAAGATGAAATTGAGCCTCATCGGGGAAGATGATTTTTTTAATTTCTTATTTTTATGTTGATAATAAAATTTAATAATTTGTAAACATTGTTCTCACATATATCTTTCCACTAGAAGACCCGTCCACGCTGTACTGTGGCTGACATATAGATAATACTACTACCATCTATATGATTGAAAAGAGATTTGCTAAGTTGGAAAGAGATTTGCTAAGTTGGAGAACGGCGAAATGAGCACAGAGGACAATGACGCACTAAAGAAGCGAAAGTTCTGTGCAAAGTGGGTGCCTCGAAAGTTCATAATATAAGAAAACACAACGAATTTCTGATTCTGAGGAGTGTTTGAGTGACCTTTAATCGAAATGAAACCGAATTTTTACGTCGGTGTATGACAATAAAAACATGGCTTCAACGTTTCTAGTGGAATACACATGAGGTTAAGACATCAGTCTTTTGGGATGCACGGATCATAAACCCATGTCTCAACAGCACTGATAATGCCCTCCATGAGCGTGAATTATAAACAAAGAGTTCTGACGAGACGAGCAAGAACGCATTTCATACCCAAAAAATCCATGAAAATCATTCGAACAGACTCGTGTGAGATGTCGAACTCTCTTGCCATTTCTCTAACACTTGCCTGACGATTTTGAAGCATCATATCCTTCACTTCTTTTAATATTTTCAACAGTTGAAGAGGTCGAAGGTCGTCTTCAACGATCTGTCGACCGTCTTTGAATGCTTTTTACCACTCGTAGGCGCTTTTCATAAAACTAAATCACCGTAAGCATTCTCAATGATTCCGTACATGACATTTATTTAGAAATAAAAAAATTTGAGATAAATTCTTTGTTCGATATTTTTATCCATTATTAAAAGCGCAACGCACTACTGAGGTGTACTGACTAAAGCAGCTGCTGTACACAAACTGGTTTGTCAGATCGCGCTCATATTTGGCATAGTAAATAAGGACAGTCTGGCTAACTTAGAAAAACTCATTTTTTTAAATATTTTTTTACCTGAGGAATTTAAGTAGTATTTTCGCGATCTTGGTATAAAACTCGCATCCCTAACACAAACTCCCTTCCGCCTTTTTGGTTTTTTTTTGAATTTCGCTGCTATGTAGAAAGCGTTACAGAGCTCGTAACTAACCTAAGAAACGACGCTATGCATGATTAGTTTGGATATTGCGTCCAACAGCTATAGACATGTAAACATGAAGTTCACTAACGCCGAAATTCGCGCTATTTTAAAATTATCCTTCTTTAAAGGCAAATCCGCTAGAGAAACGTTCCGTGAGATTAATGTTGTTTTGGGGGAAGGTACTCTATCACTTTGAACTGCGGACGATTGGCTTCGACGATTTAGAGCGGCTAAAAACGACACCATGGATAAGCCACCCGGCGGACGACCTGTGACGACGAATACCGATCAAATCATAGAAAATATCGTTTTAGATAGGCATGTGGCATCTCGTGACATCGCCTAGAAGATCGGAGTTAGTCACCAAACCATTTTAAACCATCTGCAGAAGGCTGGATACGCAAAAAAGATTGATGTTTGGGAGCTGCATGATTTGACGCAAAATAACTTCTGGACCAAATCAACGCCTGCGATATGCTACCGAAACGGAACGAACTCGACCCATTTTTGAAGCGAAGGAATCATCCACTATGAGCTGCTTCCATATGGCCAGACGCTTAATTCTACCATCTACTGCGAAAAACTGGACCGCTTGAAGAAGGCGATCTACCAGAAGTGTCCAGAATTGACCAACAGGAAGGGTGTAGTGTTTCACCAGGACAACGCCAGACCACACATTTCGTTGATGGCTCGTCAGAAGTTACCTGTTCCTGTCCATGGCGAACGCCCTTGTTGGTTTAAAGTTGAACTCAAAAGAGGCTTGTAAAAAGTGGTTTTCCCAGTTCTTCGCAAATAAGGAGGGCGACTTCTACGCGGGGGGTATTCTGAAGTTGCCGTCTAGATGGAAACAGAGTAACGAAAGAAACGGCGTATATTTAAACTAAATCCGATCACTGTACACTTTTTATAAAGCATTGAATAAAGAGCAAAAAGGGAGATATTTGATAACTTAATATTTTATTTGGGATTGATTTAAATGTAAATATTTCGGAGGATTAAAATGTAGTAATGAAAGTAAGCAAGACTATAGCACATAATATAACTTAATAATATAGCAAATTGTAGTCATTGGCGGTCTCGTCGAATGTTGAATTAAACATTCAATACAAAGTGGCTATTTCCCTGTCTTTGATCATGTCAAATTGCAAGAATACAAAATGATATATTATTATATAATTTTTTTTATATTAAAATTATGTATTATATAATTATACCCGAACTTTGCGCTTGCTTACTTGTTCATTTTAACTTCATTTGGCAGTAGAGTCAAAGGCACCTCACGGACATTTAGTACTTATATATTATATTATTGCTAAGTGAAGCTGGTTAAAGTCTGCTTATCTCAACTGTCTCCAATATGGCGCAAAACTACATGCTATTATAAATCGCCGTTTATTGTTTTCTAAATATTACGTCAACGCAAGCGCCTGTTTTAAATAAATGCAATAAAAATGTAGCTCTGAAGGGATAACCTTATTGCATGCAGATTATTCCAGACAATTTGATAATAAACAAATCATATTTCTGAAGTTAACTAAGATTTAGATACACAACACTTTACAAAATGAAAGCTCTTTCCAAATACTTATATAGCTAAGCATGTACTTTTTAATATACTCATCGTAAAATCATAAATTTTTACACTTGTTTAAAAAATTATTGCTGCGTTACATTTTGTATATATGTAATTACAATTCTCATCGCTATTTTTCGTTTCGTTATAATTTATAACTTTATGAGACTATATGAAACCCCTAATAATAGTTATTTCTCTGGCGAAGTGTTGAATAAATTTGAATTTATGTTACTCATACGCCACCGACCAACCTAATTTGAACAGTTTATAAAAGGACGATTTGCTTTCTAAGCAAATTATATCGATTTGACAATTTTTGATTTTTGCGCCCATATAATGTCGATCTTTGCGGGCTGTTGCCGTCAAAAGGAAGGGAAAAGCACAGGAGATAATGTCACTTTCATCGCTTTTTGCGTACAGCAGTATGTGTTCGGAAATTGCAGAGAAACACTATGTTTCCTAATTTTATTCCAGTACAAAATGTCTTCGAGAAGTTGTAAAGGAGACATTGACTCGGTTTTTTGTTGTAGGTTGGTATCGAAATGGAAAAATTGTAATGAAGTTTACAGTTCTATGAATTTGGAGGTAATTAGGTATCAAATATTTCAAATTCCTTTTGCAAAGCTTTCAGAGGCAAAAATTAAAGCGGGAAACTTTGTAGAACCTTCAAAAACACAATCCTGACAATTATTTTTTATTTTATTATTATTTCTCCTCCATCGGATGTAGTATGTCTCTAAAGATGGACATGGTACACTTTAATTTAGATACATTTACAGATAATATGGGAGCTTGTTCAGAAGAATAATAAAAGCGTTTCCACCACGATGTAATGCAAGTTGAGACTATCTAGAATTTCAAAAAAAAAAAACAAGTTGCTAATGCTTAACTAACATTTTTCCGTATAAATGCAAAAGATAGTTGCAGAAAAATTTAGTGCGGGACATAAATCTTGATACAAAGTAAATGCGTTCAGCTTTTAACAAATAACTTAGTCAGCTATACGATTAAGTGTTTTGAAAAATTCAATGTTAGTTAGGAATTAAATTTCAAAATTTCTGACCTTGGTCACTACTGACATTGTGCGGTACCATCAATTGTTTAAATATAAAATATGATATATGGTAAATATTATATTATAGCATTGTAATTAACCGAATCATCATAAGGTATTTTGTCAAGGAAAAATATCGAATTGATGGGTCAACTGACATACAATCTAGATTTGGATCACATTAGCTCTTCTTTACCCATCTATAAAATAAACTCTTTTATCATTTAAGTTTCATAAGGTGTCTATAAATAAAAACGCCCTTTTAACGACCAATATTTCTTCCAATATGGAAACTTTTGAAGTTAAAAAAATGTCTTCCGTATAAAAGTAAAATTTTGTTATTAAGGGCAAATCTAGTTCGAAATTACAAAAAAATAGATAAACCGGAGACTAAAATATCTCAGTTATTTTTCGGGTTATAGCCATTTACAGTGTAGTTGCTCAATTCAATCACTTTAGAGTTTTTTTAAAAGTACATACTATTTCGAATTTGCTGCTGTGATTCTTCTGAGAATTAAATGACAATGATCCGATCATTATTAAATGAAGAAGGTCGGACTCATAATAGCAGTGGATGACCTTTTTCATCGGCGACAAAGATCGCTTGTGAGTCGGAGTTTTCTACTTTTTTTCTTAAAAATTTTGACATGTATACTCCTAAAATAGTGTCAATTTAAAGATGTGTTCTAGGAAATTCCAAGATTTGGTTGAAAGAAGCAGTTTGGTTAATATTTTTCAATATGTCGGGTTATGAAAGCGCTTAGAAATCCTGAAATAACTTCAAAATATTTCTTATTTTGATATGGCATTAGAGCTCATATTCTAAAATTCCTTCCTCTACTACAATTTCAAACTCAGATTTATTTACTTATACCTGTTATACCTTCGGAACACCTAGTAATGTTGAATTTGTGAACAGCCGAGTTCCCCTACATTGGGTTGTGCGCTGGGTATGAGACCCGCCACGTAAAAAAACACACCCCCAGTGAATAGTTACAACCAGCCTAGGATGAGAGGCTGTTGTTAACTCGGCTATAATCGCGTAAGTGGTGTCTACGCCAATTATGAAGAAGAAGAAGAACAGCCGAGTTCTCACATATTGGAAAAAAAAATCGTTCGGATTACAAGTTTTAAATATTTCTGATTCATGGTGATGTACCGTACAGTCTAATTTAATTTGAATTTTGCTTCCAATTTGTTGACTTACCCATCGCGTATACTCTTATTGCTGAAATATACTCGCATTACACAATTTTTGAGTGACAGTGACCTACATTCGAAATTGAGCAAAAACGAAAATTATTTAACAACACACATTAAAAAGTAATAAATGCACGTTTTATGACAAATTTAAATTAATTAACTGTCAACACTGGAACTTAATTGCCTTTAGGCCTAGTTGATTAAAATATAATGTCGCAATAACGAAATTGACTCAACTATTGCAATTTTCATAAATATAAAATGAGTATTTTGCTGAACGCCGCGCTCATAACAGTTATGAGAATTAATCCACTGTCATAATTTACGGTTTGGGCGCGGCGTGCGGTTCGCTGGGCGTTGAAATTGTGGGAATTGCCAAAGTGTTGTTGTCATGCAGCGATTATTGTCACCAGGAAATGTTGTTGTGACAGATGTTGACAAAATGCTTTGCTTTAAGCTGAATAAACAGTTGTTGCAGGCAAACAAATATTTTTTCTTATTAAATGTATATGCACTGTTATATGTTTATGGGCGACACTAGCATTTCCACCGGAATTAAAGCGAAATGACATTGACAAATCTCACACAAAGCGTAACACGTTGTTATCTCGTATCTATGTTAATCTAAATATGACAATGGTTCAAGTGGTGCAAACAGAATTTATAGTTGCCAACTGTTGCAAAAAGTGCAATACTGAGATCCATAGTTTAGGACTAATATATACAAATATTAGTAATATTGGGGCTAATATGTATGAATTGGATCTGGAGAAGAAATAGATGATTCATCCGTTGAGTCCGAATGCGTCGATGCGTCGTTCAAGCATTTCGACTGGTAACTGGTGAATCAAAGCAGGATTGTTCGCATAGACTTTAGACTTTCTCACGATCTTGGCGGCCAATCGACCAAACCAAGACTCGGCTTCTCATCGGCATCATACTTGAAGAAATATAGACGAATGATTCCCACAAACCTCATCAAATCGGTTTTTTTTTTGTTAATGAAATACCAGCTCACGGATCTCTTCAGGTAATTTTTTGTCCAAAAAAAGCGGCAATTTTACTTGTTTACATACCCATTGAGCCAGAAATCGGTGTCATAGCTGATTAAAATTTCCTCGAAAACGTCGGATCATCTTGGAAGCCTATAGAGCTGTATACTTTACTCTTTTAATTTAATACTCTTTTTTTTTTGAAATGATTTTGTGTGCCACATGAGAAACCATTCTTCTAAGCTATAATGTGTGGGCACTCGAACTCTCTTTCTAATGGATGATTTCTTTCTTTTCATTATTTTCATGAAAATAATTCCTTTTATATGACTGTCAACTTAAATGTTAGAAAAAATAAATGCCAATAGCTCAGATGGTATGATCAAACATGACTCGTTGAAAATTTGAGCATGTCAATGCACTAGATTCGTTCCAAAATACCTGAATCTTTTTCCAAAACAGTTTCAAGAAGATATCGCAAAAGAGACGCTTGACAAACGGAACTGAGGACTCTACATTCAGCAAATAATTGCAGCTGTGAACAAAATTTGGCAACCCTGCTCATAAAATGTTCCCCAAATATGCAATGAAGATAATAAAAGTATTTGTATAAAGATGAATAGTACACACATTCACACATATACATATATTTAAATATTAATAGTTGTTCGCCAATGCTACCAACTAATTGTAGCGCAACTAATTGCTTTACAACATCAACAACAAATTAGTTGGTAATTGTTCAAGTTTACCAAGTGTTAAACTCTCTTCAAACCACCCACAAATATAAATATTTCAATTATTATATGCCACACACAACTGCACATACGTATGTCACGCGACTGCAGTCAACAACCGTGTGCCATCAGCGCATTGTCACCAAGTGTTGCGGTTAACACTCACCAGCCACCATGGTTTGTTGCACAGACGGTGGATTGGACTTTTTGTAATTATCAAATTCATTTAATCTGCACCGTTGACGGTCATTAAACCGTTTCTTTGACACTCTATGATTGTGACATTTGGCAGCACTATGTGTCTCACGTTCATAAATTCAGGCAGTTAAGGCGCAGGCGCGTCAGTTCGTTTTCAGTTGCCCTGCTGTGCGGTTTATCACCATAAACAATAAATATTAAATAAAATAAAATACAAATTTCCACCAAAATGTGCCAACAACAACACAAACTGTCGTGCGGGTTAAATATAAGAATCGTCTTTAAATTCGTGCTGTTCACATTTACTATCTCACAAAATTCGTGCAAAGTCCAAGAGGGCAGTTCGTGGAAGGATATCATATTCGGTAGCAAGTGGATGCCGTCTGTTGGTGCTCGTGATCCTCGATGTACGTTTTTCTCATAAGATTCTCACATTCTTATAGAAAATATTATATAGTACTTATTACAATCGCAGGACTGAGCTGTATTAATAAAATAACATCTCAGTGCTACCTTATTTTAACTCTAAAACAATAAACGTTAACTTCGGCTTCACCGCAGCTATAATATCCTTCACAAATGCAAACGATTCCTTGCAAGAATTTTATTCCGATAGTTCAACAGCTATATGCTATAGTGATCCGATCTGAGCAATTATTTAAAAGCATCAAGATATATGCTATAGTAGTGTGATATCGGCCGCCGTTCCGGCAAATGAGCAGCTTCTTGGTCGATATCTCAAAAACTGAGAAACTAGTCTCTATATATACACAGACGAACGAACGAACAGAAAGACTTAACTTGTCATGTAGATCATGAAGCATATACATTTTAGGGACTGTAACGTTTCCTTCTGGGTGTAACAAACATCATGGCAAACTTAATATAAACCGTTCTTCTTCTTCTTCTTCTTGTTTATTGGCGTAGACACCGCTTACGCGATTATAGTCGGGTTAACAAAGGCGCGCCAGTCATTTCTTCTTTACGCTACGTGGCGCCAATTGGATATTCCAAGCGAAGCCAGGTCTTCCTCCACTTGGTCCTTCCAACGGAGTGGAGGTCTTCCTCCTCCTCTGCTTCCCCCGACGGGTACTGTATTTTAATTTGCTGTACTATGTCAATGTCGTCGTATATCTCATACAGCTCATCGTTCCATCGAGTGCGATGTTCGCCGTGGCCAACTCGAAAACTCGTAGCATCGACTCATCAGTTGTTGTCATCGTCCAAGCCTTTGCACCATATAGCAGGACGGGAATAATGAGTTACTAATAGAGTTTGGTTTTTGTTCGTCGAGATAGGACTTTACTTCTATATTGCCTATTAAGTCCGAAGTAGCAAGAGTTATCCTGCGTTGGATTTCTAGGCTGACATTGTACGCTGCGGAGAGTTCCCCCCCAAAAGTTAAAAGTTATACATTAATTCAATCATAAGTGACAATACGCCAGTAAAGAAGAAGTGACAATCTGCCAAGAAAAGGAAAGGAGTTGAGTTGCAAGTACAAAATTATAAAATTCAACCCCCCCAAAATTCTACTCTGGATCTGCCCCTGCCTGTATGACATATGGTCACAATCGTCCAGACTCTGAATAATTCCAAGAGCCTGCTGGGAGCGACTGAGGTGATGTGATCCCTTTCCACGTAGATGGAACCTAGGGCATTGAGCCTGCTAATTTGTATCCTAAGCAATCCCGAATCAGGTGTTCTGGAGTTTCTTGTTCCATGTCGCGAATGCTCAACAAGTCTTCCTGAGCCTGCAGTGCTCTATATAGAACGCGAAAAGGGGGCGGAATTTGTCTCTGGGAAGGTTGATAATTTCTTTAAGCCTTGCAAGGTTGTATCCTCCTAGCGAATTCCTGCTGCCTGCTGCCAATGCTGTTCTCTCCCCACTCCCTCCTCCGTGCGGAGCAGCTTAGCAGCCTTCCTTTATAGTGTGGAACTCCACTCCAATGCAGTGCACCCTGCCGGAGAGCATGCTAGTTCTTCGGTCAGCTCATTGCCGGCCGAGTGCCGGTGCCAGAACCGGACTATAAGGTGCTTCCTCCAGAAGATTTATTTGTTGACAGTTCAGAGCCAAATTAAATGTATGACCGTATGACCATGTTTTGGTCATTTCAACGCGCTTTGAGCACAAGCGTTTTTATTGAACACTGTCGGAAGTGACCCAATTTTTATAAGCAGTAACCATCCGCGTCATAAATGGACCGATTTTGCTACTAAACATCAGCGGCTCGTGTGGCTGACATATCCCCCCAATTGCTGCAAGAAATGTTCTAAAATTGAGCTCTCGGCTAAAATTTTAACGAGCCCGAAGTCATTTAAAAAAAATAACAGTAAACGCTTATCTTTATAATGAAGCTAATTTCTTCGCCTAAATATTAAATTATATACGTTATATTTCTTCGTGAAAGCCCCTTGTCCAAAAAACACCTTTTATGGTATCGACGATTTCTATTTTTTCCCCTTTATCCCTTTTTCTTGCCATCTAATATTCGCCTGAAGATTTCAAGCTCCATATTCTTCACTATTTAATATTTTCATCAGTTGAAGAGGTCAAAGATCGTCCAAAGCAGGGCATGTCTTCAACAAACTTTCGTCCGTCTTTTAAGTCCTTGTACCACTCGTGGGTTTGTGTTTTTGATTAACAGAATCACTGTAAGCCTTTTCTAACATTCGCAATGATTCAGCACACGACATTTGGTTAGAGAAACAAAATTTGATACAAATTCTTTGTTCGATATTTTTGTCCATTGTAAAAGTCGTAAAGCACTACTGAGGTTAACCGACTTAAGCAGCTGCTGAAAACAAACTGCTTGACAAATTGTGGTCATATTAAGTATATTAATTAATGACAGTTCTACCAACTTAGCAAAGTACCTGGGGAATTTAATTACGATTTCTGGGTGCCTTTTTGTCATAATGTATATACAACTCCTATTAACCAACTCGTGAAATATGGAGTTACCATCAACTGAGCCTTCAGAATTCCATAGACTAAAGCATATCGTTCAGGAGAAACTTTCAGTAGAACGAAATTTTGATAAATATACCTATTTTAAATTACTTTGAATTTATATCTTCATATTTTTTATATTTTGTTTCGAACTTATAGTTTTGCCAATATTTAGTGTGGTTCCCGTTGGTACCGGCACCTGTACGGCGTCATCTGGAGAACAGGGCAATTGCATACCGCAGAAGGAGTGTCTGCTACGCGCTGGCATACCAGCTGGACCCTGCGCAGGCGGTTATGGATTGTGTTGTGTTTGTAAATAAAAATTATACCTTCAGCACATTAACTATATGCAAAGCACTTTCGAAATAAGTTCCAAACTACGGACGTCGAATTTAATTTTTGTTTTTAATTTTCAGTTCTACAAACTTGCGGTGGGGTTATACGCGAGAACTCCACCTATTTTGTCAATCCCAACCATCCAGATGTCTACGATGGTACTGGTAGCTGTCAAGTGACCGTGCAGAAAATACATCCAGACGTGTGTCAGTTGAGGTTAGAACAGCAAGTTTATTAAAAACAATTTTCCTTTGACTTAACCAACTACTCTCCAGACTCGATTTGGATATGTTTTCCATTGCGCCACCCGAAGCACTGAACCATGTCTGCAATCAGGATCAGCTACTCGTATCCGGCGGCACCCCCATACCAACAATTTGTGGTGCATCTGCAGGCGATCACAGTAAGAAAAGAAATAACTTTATTGTTGGAAATATTTGGTAGACAATCCTCTCTTGGCAGTGTACATCGACGCCGGTTTAGGGCAAAGTAACGCCATCGTGCTCTCCGTTATAACGAGTGGCACTTTCTCACGCATCTGGCGTATACGAGTTACGCAAATCCACTGCGGTAGTTTGAGTCGAGCCGATCAGGGTTGTCTGCAGTACTACACCGGTATCAGTGGGCGTGTACGAAGTTTCAATTTCAACACAGTAACGGGACGACAGCTCTCTAATCAGGACTACAGTATTTGTATACGTGCCGAGCGTAATTTTTGTAGCATACAGTATAATGCCTGTCCGGATACTGGTGAGTGAGAACTAAGACGGTGTTTCCGGGCTACTATGTATTACATTATATTCCTTAGAAAACAACCGCTCACGCTCCTTCACTATCTCCGGAAACTCAAACAATCCCACCGGTTCTATGGTCGGTGGTGGCACCCAAGTAACACAGAACACATGTATCAACGATTGGCTGCTCATCGGTTGCATGCGCTCGGTGGATCGCATTCCACCATTGGCTGCCTGTGAGGATCGCGTCTGTGGCGGCACATTTAGTGCCGAAGTGGGCACCATTCAACGCACCGTGCAATGTAGGTCTTGACTTTAGTTGAAGTGGTTGTAAGATTAATATTATATTGAATAAAATTACAGCGAGTGTGCGACCTTTTCGCCTGTACTTCCATACGGATGGAGTCGAAGCGCCTACGGATATTGACAACCGCGGCTTCTGCTTGGATTTCGTGCAGCAGCCATGTACAAATGGTTTCTAATTAGTTTAAGTTGAAGTTATTTATTACTTAATTAAGTTGTTTTTGTATTTTAAATAAATTTAAAAAGAATTTTTCGGTATCTGTTTCGGGTAGGCTCATAATTTTCTTTTAATTTTTAGTTTGCGTATGGTTCTATATCTTTATTGTGGCTACTTTAGTATTGAGGATTTAGGTTTTGTTTACTTAAAGTTTCAATGCTGGAGCCATGTTTCTGATTGTCATATGTTCACAGCAAGTCCTCATGATTGCAATCATTACAATCGATTGTAAGGAAATATATATTTTGTTGACACATCTGGATTAATTTCGAACATTTAATGTCTCATAGCTTATTTATGATGCGAGATTTCCGACCTTTAGTAAAGGTCCATGATGTAAAATGGTGTAAATTATTTCAGAAGTCTATTATAAGCAAGTTTCTTCAAAAAGGCTTTATAAGAAAATAACTTGAGCTAAAATGTAAACTTAATTATAAAGAAAATACGACTGTCCAAGGAACTATTGATCTGTAGTATGGATTTTGTACTATTTTTCGAATCTTATTTCCAATATACGAGACCGATATTTAATAGAAGTTTGTTTTTGAGTAACCCATGCTTCTCGTATGACTGAACTTAGTGTTACGAGTTCGAAACCGCTGGAAACGCTGGAATTGTTTGAGTACAACTGGTCGGAGGAATACATCCTAACCAATAATCAGGAGAAAACCGAAATATCTCTTTTTAAAATAAGGACAAAAATTTCTCAAAATATTATATAAGAAACTAAGCTGAAAAAGTCGCAGAGTAGACAATCATCCCTTCAAACTTGGGATTCGTGTAAGTGATTCATTGCCCTAAGCGGGTGTTGAATACCTCATAAGCTGTATTCGCTCCGTCTTATACTTACATATGGTGCGCTGGTATGTTGGATGACACTAAAAGTATCACAGAAGACCCCTACAGCATGTGCAACGGACATAAAAAAAGGCTCTGGAGATTATTCTCAATGTCCGGCCAATACAAATCCAAGTAAAATACATGCAATCCAAATCTTACGAGTACTGCCAAACGGCTCATAATTTAAGTATTAGAACCAATCTCGTCTTCTCTGCAAGCATAGTCAACCTTCTTAATAAAATCGGGCTAAATTGGCAATTCGACGAAGTAAAGAAGATTCCTGTGGAATTAAACAAAACATTTTCATTTCACGTCAGTTTCAACGGCAAGATCTTTATATTCATCGACGGACCAAAGGCACAAATTTAGAACAGGACCAAGCTGCTTCTGTAGTAATCCAAACTTGAAAGTATAGCAGAAGGTGCAAGTAAGCTTCTGCTCTAACCTCTCTCTTTACACTTTCTAGTGTACAGCCGAATGGAAATTATGGCTATTCGTAGCGACTATACTATAGTAAGTCTTACTATGTTACGGATGAGCTAGTTCGCTCGCGGTAACTACAGAAATTAGTTCCTCTTAAGCTTCCCTGGACCATTCAGCTACTTTAAGGCTTGCTTAAAGCAATGAATTGTAAAGATCTTGGAACACTGGCAACACAGGGCATACCACAAAGTTACTTGGGTTGATGGTGAACATACTAAAAAGTTTATAATCCTAGGCAAGAGGAAATTTGTAATATTTTAAAATCACAATCATCTACGCCTAAGAAATCACCTTCAGAAAATCGGCGAAGTGGATTTGATGTAGTGCTGCGCAAGCACGGCGGATGGTGAGACGCTGCAACATTTCCTTGCGAATCCCAACCTTCAGACCGTCTATGGCGGTCAATGTTACAACTTAAGGTTGAGAAAAAAGGCAGGTATTTCACTAAATGCACTGAAGTAGCGGATAAGGCCTTAATGGTTTCCAGTCGGAAGCACTTTATGTAATTTTTCTACGAACAAATCAATCAGACAAGGAAAGTGTACATCTTCACGGGAACCAATGCAGCAACTTTGTTTTTACTATAAAGCCTACTGGTAGTCGTTGCATTATAACTATATGAAGGCTTATGATTACGTGGGTGCAAATTTAAGTGACTTCATCATCGACGCTTTGTTTCGTCTTTTGTGTTTGAAGCAATTACTACGGATTTTGTGGAGTGAAGAAGCTCAGAGAAAATCTTGCTTTTCTACTAACGGGTGATTTTTTTGAGGTTAGGATTTTCATGCATTAGTATTTGACAGATCACGTGGGATTTCAGACATGGTGTCAAAGAGAAAGATGCTCAGTATGCTTTGACATTTCATCATGAATAGACTTACTAACGAGCAACGCTTGCAAGTCATTGAATTTTATTACCAAAATCAGTGTTCGGTTCGAAATGTGTTTCGCGCTTTACGTCCGATTTATGGTCTACATAATCGACCAAGTGAGCAAACAATTAATGCGATTGTGACCAAGTTTCGCACTCAGTTTACTTTATTGGACATTAAACCAACCACACGAATGCGTACAGTGCGTACAGAAGAGAATATTGCGTCTGTTTCTGAGAGTGTGGCTGAAGACCGTGAAATGTCGATTCGTCGCCGTTCGCAGCAATTGGGTTTGTGTTATTCGACCACATGGAAGATTTTACGCAAAGATCTTGGTGTAAAACCGTATAAAATACAGCTCGTGCAAGAACTGAAGCCGAAAGATCTGCCACAACGTCGAATTTTCAGTGAATGGGCCCTAGAAAAGTTGGCAGAAAATCCGCTTTTTTATCGACAAATTTTGTTCAGCGATGAGGCTCATTTCTGGTTGAATGGCTACGTAAATAAGCAAAATTGCCGCATTTGGGGTGAAGAGCAACCAGAAGCCGTTCAAGAACTGCCCATGCATCCCGAAAAATGCACTGTTTGGTGTGGTTTGTACGCTGGTGGAATCATTGGACCGTATTTTTTCAAAGATGCTGTTGGACGCAACGTTACGGTGAATGGCGATCGCTATCGTTCGATGCTAACAAACTTTTTGTTGCCAAAAATGGAAGAACTGAACTTGGTTGACATGTGGTTTCAACAAGATGGCGCTACATGCCACACAGCTCGCGATTCTATGGCCATTTTGAGGGAAAACTTCGGACAACAATTCATCTCAAGAAATGGACCCGTAAGTTGGCCACCAAGATCATGCGATTTAACGCCTTTAGACTATTTTTTGTGGGGCTACGTCAAGTCTAAAGTCTACAGAAATAAGCCAGCAACTATTCCAGCTTTGGAAGACAACATTTCCGAAGAAATTCGGGCTATTCCGGCCGAAATGCTCGAAAAAGTTGCCCAAAATTGGACTTTCCGAATGGACCACCTAAGACGCAGCCGCGGTCAACATTTAAATGAAATTATCTTCAAAAAGTAAATGTCATGAACCAATCTAACGTTTCAAATAAAGAACCGATGAGATTTTGCAAATTTTATGCGTTTTTTTTTAAAAAAAAGTTATCAAGCTCTTAAAAAATCACTCTTTATATTTCTTAGAATATGACCACAGCTGATATTGTGATATTGAGTTCGACATTTAGACCAGTATCAACTTTGTTGTCATATTTCAAAATATTGAGGATATTTTCAAAATATACTATGGTACAGATCTCAAACCTAGTTATATTTTATAACGTACCGTTTTTCAATGAGAAAGGATGATCTATTACGAGGTTCCCTACTTATTCAAAGAAAAAACACTGAAACTTCAAATTTAATGAGAAATGTTTGTTAAATTTCGAAAGAACATTCTTTGACATTTATTTTTTGAAGATTATCCCCACAGGAAAAAGTCTAACGGTTTGATATAATAGATCTTAATGGCCAATCGACCGGCACAAAACTTGAAATTATCTGCTCACCGAAGTAAATAAATTCATGTGGAAAGTTGGATTCCTTTCTTTATTTCTGGTTCGTCTAAATTCATTAAGTCTTTTGAGGTGATCAGGATCATAAAACGAATTTAGCTCTTTCATCTATAACACCTTTCAATAAGTTCTGCCCTCTTTGCTCGGCACACACATCTTGATCCTAATGCTTCTAAAACAATGCTTCTGAAACAAGATGGTTGGATCGAGCTAATGTCGCACAACTTATGGAAAGCCGCTGTTGATCAATAACTGTACTATACCCCCACCATTAGAAAATATTATAATTCATCTACATAACCTCAAAATATTTAGAAATAACAAAAACACACATTTTTTATTTCAACAATTTCTTTTCGATATTTATTAAGGTTTTTCTTTTAAACTAAGTTATCGATTACAGTTGCAGTATACTAAATATAAAATAATAAATTAAAAGCACATATTTTTTAAAACTTGTTTTTGAAACGTTTTCAATTCACATTTTTCAATTATATTAATAATTATAATAATAATAATTTCTTGCTTTATTTTTGTGTTACCTATTTTAAGATAATTTTTTACAATTTCTTTTTTTTTTAATTCAGCAAAATTTTTAATAATAATAATTTTTGTTAGACTTTTCCAATAATATATTATAGTTTAATTGTATATGATTGTAGCGCTATAACAAGATTTTGAATACTTTATTTAACAATAAACAAAATAAAGAAAAAATTTACAATGCGAAATTTTTTTAATAAAAATTATACAAATTTAAAATTTGAAAAATTCGTTTTTTAAAATATATTATAAACATATTTATCTTCGTTTTGAAATAAAAATTAAATAATAATTATAATATATATATTTTTTTTTAATAAAGAAAAAATCAAAATAAGTTTTTATTAAAAAAAAATATTTTTAAATTTTTTCGAAGAATTTTGATAAAAATAAAATTTAAACAAAAATTATAATAAAATAACACTTTTCGCTTATTCGTTAGCATAATTATTTTTATTTTGCTTCTTTTCCCTTTTAACTGAATTCGCTTGTCTGTTTTCTACATTTCACATTGTGTGGGGTGTATATTTTACAGCGCTGCAGTTAACTGTTTTTCACTTGTTTCTTCATCATCATTTATTTGCCAATTCATTAGCAACCCCATTGTAAAGTTCAACGCACTCTCTCCACACCAAAAGTGCACTGCGCTCGTTTTCCAAAGCTTCACTCCAATATTTATAAATCTGTATATGTATACATAGGAGCTTTTGGCTCTCCCATTCGTTTCATCATTCGTTTTACACACTATCCAAGGCACTAGTTTCCCTTTCTTCGAATTCAGCGGCGTCTTTGCTTTGCTCATAACTCACTGGTAACGCTTGAGATCGTCCAAAATAAAATCAATAAGAAAATCATTTTCTGTGTGGTTTCTTTATCTTTTTTATCATCTGCTTTTCACACGCTGTTCAGTCTGTTTCATAGTTTGCTTTTTCTCTATGACTCTCTAACGCTAAAAAGTCTCTGGACGTTGTCTACTACATTTGACTACTACTTAGAATGCTAATAGGTTTTTATTAGGGCCGCAACATGTTGTTTCTCCTCCTCCGTGAGGCCGTTCTTAAGCGTTCGACGCACTGGAAAGAGTCGAATAAAATAAGTATGTATTTATAGGTGGAAGTGGCAAATATGTGAGCAGATGCGTATGTTAATCAAGCACAAATGGAAGTTATTAAAGACATGTTTCCAAGGTAAGGCACGAAAGCATTTTCATAGAATTTTTAATCACTCTTGTGTAAAAAGGTTATGACAAAATATAATATATCAAGTGTGTGGTTAAATATGTTAGTAACTTAAACTTATTATTAGCCGTCTTCAAGTCGACACTTCTTGTTACGTATAAACCTCTCTTCTTGACAATTTGTCGGCGGGAACAATAGAGAAATTCTCCATATGAATTCAATACCAGAGTCTTTAATGAGGTATAATCGCTTGGAAACTGTATATTTTTAGTTATGTCAGCTTATGAAATTTATACCAGTTGATATATTCGCTTGGTAATATATATCTTTTTAGTTATACCAGCTTATATAATTTTTAACAGTCAGTATAATCGCTTGGCAGTCCCTATATTTTTGATTATGCCATCTTATTTAATTTATACCAGTTAGTATAAATACTTTTAATATTTCATTTAATGTAATTTATACCAGTTTGTATATTTGCTTGGTAATAACGGGTGATTTTTTTGAGGTTAGGATTTTCATGCATTAGTATTTGACAGATCACGTGGGATTTCAGACATGGTGTCAAAGAGAAAGATGCTCAGTATGCTTTGACATTTCATCATGAATAGACTTACTAACGAGCAACGCTTGCAAATCATTGAATTTTATTACCAAAATCAGTGTTCGGTTCGAAATGTGTTTTATCGACAAATTTTGTTCAGCGATGAGGCTCATTTCTGGTTGAATGGCTACGTAAATAAGCAAAATTGCCGCATTTGGGGTGAAGAGCAACCAGAAGCCGTTCAAGAACTGCCCATGCATCCCGAAAAATGCACTGTTTGGTGTGGTTTGTACGCTGGTGGAATCATTGGACCGTATTTTTTCAAAGATGCTGTTGGACGCAACGTTACGGTGAATGGCGATCGCTATCGTTCGATGCTAACAAACTTTTTGTTGCCAAAAATGGAAGAACTGAACTTGGTTGACATGTGGTTTCAACAAGATGGCGCTACATGCCACACAGCTCGCGATTCTATGGCCATTTTGAGGGAAAACTTCGGACAACAATTCATCTCAAGAAATGGACCCGTAAGTTGGCCACCAAGATCATGCGATTTAACGCCTTTAGACTATTTTTTGTGGGGCTACGTCAAGTCTAAAGTCTACAGAAATAAGCCAGCAACTATTCCAGCTTTGGAAGACAACATTTCCGAAGAAATTCGGGCTATTCCGGCCGAAATGCTCGAAAAAGTTGCCCAAAATTGGACTTTCCGAATGGACCACCTAAGACGCAGCCGCGGTCAACATTTAAATGAAATTATCTTCAAAAAGTAAATGTCATGAACCAATCTAACGTTTCAAATAAAGAACCGATGAGATTTTGCAAATTTTATGCGTTTTTTTTTTTTTTAAAGTTATCAAGCTCTTAAAAAATCACCCTTTATATACATATCTTTCTGGTTTTGCCAACGTTTATCTATTATACCAGTTAACTTATCAGCGTATGCAACTTATACAAATTGGTATAATCGCTGGGTAAGCTGTAACATTATTTCAACTTATCCAGTTTATAACACTTGGTATAATCGCTTGGTAATCTGATAATTTTAATTATGTCAGCTTATGGTATATTTGCCTGGTATATATTGTCACCTGAAATGCAAAATAACGTAACAACATTTTCGGAAATTTACAGTGGCATGAACGAAACACGAAATAAAATGGAACATGAGTGAAAAAAATTTTAATATTGGTTAAAACTGGTTTATATCTGAAGTAGTGAATTCGAATTTTTGATGATACGTTATTTTGCATTTCAGGTGACGATATATATATCTTTCTGGTTTTGTCAGGGTATGTCATTTATACTAGTTAGTTTATCAACTTATACTAAATGGTATAATTGCTAGTTAGTCTGTAATATTTTGATTATTTCATCTTAATTAATTTATACCAGTTTGCTTAATCTATCTTTTTTATTATGTCGGCTTACTATATGAAATTTATAAGCAATTGGTTTAATCGTTTGGTATACGAACAACTTTATATAATATTCTGAGTTATGTTGACATCAAAAACTTCCCATGCCGAAGTAGAACCTTATGTTTTGAGTTATCGCTCTGAAATCCTGCACGAGAAGTCTTCAATAAATTGACATGGGTAGTTGTCTAAATCAACGATGAAATCAAATCAAGTTCATGTAAGAGATCTTTTATGTGTTTATGTAGGCTATTATAGCTTCAGTGCAAACGAAGTTAACGTTCCTTCTTGTTTTAAAATCTTTGGGTTAGCCAAGTCGTGCATTAATATAGAAATTAATAATGTGTTGTCTGTTCTATTATTTCAAAAAATTTTATAATATGTATGTAGCTTCTTGAATGAGGTATCTTTAGTCTTGAAACGAACTTTTGGCGATAAACTTAATATTAAAGTTAGTAACAAGCAATTTATGTTTTTTATTTTTTTATTTTATTTATTATTACTTTTTTCTTTTTTGTTGTAATGTTTCATGCAATTTTTTATGAATTTTAGTTGGCAACATTCAAAAACTTTCAAAATGCATCTAAAAAATCTTTCAAAAATCAAAAACTTCACTAAACGTTGGCTATTGCCAACAACAAAACAATTACACTAACCAATTTGGCCGTTATAACGGTGTCATGTCAGCGATCTTTCTAAGGCGATGGTGCGCGTTCAACTGTGAATCCTTCGCGCGTGCGCGACCGCTTCACTGCAGCCAACAAAGCGCGAAACGAACGTGTTTAGCGAGTTGGGTTTTCACGATTTTGGTCATTTTTGGTTTTGTTATGATTTATTTAATTACATATATTGTTTATATTTTGTAATGAGAGATTAAGATGAGTTATAGGTTCATAACGAGTTCCAATTTTAACCCAATTTCAAGTGTATGAAGATTTATTTTTATTTTTGTTGGATCATATGAAATTAATAAAATAAAATAATACACATTTGTTTTAGATAAACTTATTTAAGTGGGTTAAAGTAATTAATATTAAATACTGAAAATATTTTTGGTTAATTTGTAATAGTTTTGTATATTTACAAAATAGTATAACTGTGTATTTTATGTGATGAATGTCATTACAAAAATGTTCGAATTCTTTTTTTACACCAGTCAACAAAGCCAAAAAACCGTTAACCGAAAATTAAAACAAAATTTTTAATTTGTTTGTGTGATTAATAATACTTTTTCGATTTTTGTTTTAATATTTTTAAGACCTATAGGGTATCTGTATGTAAGTGAATGCGCTGATGTGTTTGCATGTGTTTTTGTAACTCGCTTATTGTCGTGTAGGCACGTTTACATAGTCGATTTGTACGCTAGTGAAAAACGAATTGTGTGTTAATCAATGAATTGACGCAAATTTGCAAATTCACCACACCTCCTACCACCACCACATTACCTACTAACTAGATGTGATCAAGAGCATAAATACCAAACTTACATGATTTGCGATCAGCATGGCGTGTGCGCTTCCGTTCGCGCGGCGTGGTACGTGTACCGGGCGCTTTGGTCGCTGTCTTCACCAATGATTCCAGTATCTCGTCATCGCCATCGGTGAAATTCTCCTCGCTCTGTCGTGTGATGGGCGAGCGCAACTGTTCGGCACGTCGGCGCCGCCATGTCAATGTGCCACTGGCGTCGGGCGTATCCGCGCTGGCAGAGCCGAGTAGTTCCCTGTTTGAAAAATAAAAACAAACTTGTAATGAAATTCAAATTTTACTAAAAAAAATGCAGTACTTCAACTCGGCATCAGCGCGATCTTCTTTGGTTTTGAATTTGGCCATGTCGATAATGAGCTTGCCACGCGTCTTATTGCGCTCGCGATGGTTCGCCTTCTTCTCCAGCTGCTGTTGTACGCGTTCGCGTGTCGTGCGATATTCCAGCGCAAATTCCGACAAAATGCGACAGAATTCATTGGGCTTCGATTCAGAGATTGTGTGTTGTGGCGCGCCCAGCCACAGCAGGAACTTGCGGTATCTGTAACACAAATTAATTATTTATTTTTTACAACCACTAATTCTCCCTTTAAAAGTCAACCCCAACCCACCTGTTGATCACACGTCGATGCACGATCTGTAGAATGATAATGCGCTCTGCGCAATCGGCTAGGAAGTCTACTAACTTCTGCTTCAGCTGTGGTGGACAATCGTGTTTGGCGATCAGCTTGAGTCGGTCCCACGACGCCTTGCATTCAGTCTCTAATTGACTTAGGTTGTGTGCCAAATCGGAAAAGTCCGCCTTGGAGGCGCGTGTAATTGGTCCGATTTCCGAGTACAGGTCTGTCGTATCTGGCGACGATTCCATTACCATGTGACACAAGTGATGTAGCAGCGAATGTTTGTGTACGGTATCTTTGACTTCAGGTACCTGTGTAATATAGATTTTAGAATTAGTGGACGAAATTAATGAAAATGGATAGCTTTTAATCTCATAAGTGATATTTCTGGTTGCCTAGTAGACGAAAAAACACAAAAATTGTTTTGGGTTCACAAAGTGGTAGGTCCTTAAAGATTAAGGATCTTTAAAGTTGTCTCAAATTTATTTTATAAGAGAGTCTTGGTTCTATATGTTTGGGTTCTATATAAGTCCATATATATAGAATCAAGACTATCATAAAAGAAGTTTGCGACAACTTCTGTCTTTATTGAAGGTGTCGGTCTTAATCATTCCTCTTCACAGCCGCAATCTTATTGTATTGCACTCTGAAGAGCCTAGCGAAGATTATAAAGCGACAGACCTTCAACTCGTCGAAACGGTGTAGAATATATTGGAATGAAATAAATTGCGACTACCTTGAAGTTTCCAAGAACTCATATAAGAGTTTGACAGAGAGTATTTATACTCGTCAGAAGGCTTTTCATTACCAAGACAACTTATAAGATTCTGTACAACTTTCAATTTGATATCTACTGAGGGTTGATTATAATTTCGGTTTCTTTGAAAGCTCAAACTCCCAAATTTAATACAATATCTATAAGTTTTCAAGAGCAATGTGTACCCCGTTAGTTTGCACTTACCTTAGACAAATACTCGATCTGGAAACCCTTAACTGGTGCACCGTTCAAAAATATTCCGACCGATAAGAGTGTGGACAGAATGCATTTGAAGGTGCGATTATTACGTAGGATTTCGATACCCTGTTTCAGATCCATCAGCGGCTCCGCAATTTCTTTCTAGAAAGCGAGTGAGAAAAAATTGTCATTAGTATTTATTTTTCTACTTTTCCCTAAATAGTGGGTTATTAACTCACTTCGCTATTATCGAAATCCAAGCGGAATGCCCACAATTTTAGGCGCGCCCCCAACTCGGAGATGGAGGCCAGTGTGAGTAGAAATTGTTCGGCGCTACCCAAAGGCAGCTCGGGATTGGCCATCTACAGGAAAATTAATGGAAATATTAGGTGAAAGGTGAATTAGGCTTTCAATGGAATAGAAAATATTTTATCAATGCAACGCTTATATATAGGGTGTTTCTTTGTGTATTTATTACATTTTTTTTTTTTAAAGTAAAGTTATGAATATATGTATATGTATATATAAATCAATATTTTTGATTACTGATTTTGTATAGTGTATGACAAATGAGAATAATATTCCGAATGAGATACCCTGTATTTTATATACATATATTTTTAAAAATTTAATTTTAATGAAAATTTTATCTAATGTTTTTGAATGCTGATTTTGATTATTGTATGACAAGTGATAATAGTATATAAAATGAGACATCCTGTATCTTGTATATATTTTTATAAATTTAATTAAAATAAATAATTCTATCTAAAATTTTTAATACTGATTTTGTTATTATGTATGACAAGTGATGATAAAATATCATATCAAGCACCTTGTATTTTAAAAATATTTTTATAAAACTTTCTGCCCCTTTTTTTCAATGTACTTGCTTCCATACCTGCGCTTCTTGTATTTTGCCGCGTTCCTCATCGGTTGGCAACATATTCAATAGCTTATCGATGCCCTCGCGCGTCACCACCGTCGCGTCCATTTTCAATATCGCCGCTTTGATAGCGCGCGGTGGTGGTAATTTGGTCATCGCAATATTGATTGCATTCGAACGTTTATGATCCAATACGATAATCTCTTTGCTTTTATTCAGTTCTTGTTGTTTCTGGAATATGTCATGTAACAACCGTTAGAAATGTTATAAAAACGATAAAAGTGCTGACCAATTAAAGTGAAGTGTGTAAACATAAAATGAGAGAATGAACGAGAGTTGGGTGAACACAAAACTTTATTGTATTTACTTATAATTATAGGTTACATAGACAAATGTGCTTGACAAACAATAACACTGTGTACCAAACCATAATGTGTTGTTGTTGTGTTGAAAGCGAAGTTTTGAAAACATTGGAATATCTGTATGTTGAAGCATTTGTGAAGAAAAATAATGCGAAAGTAATGGTATTGTTGTATGTAAAGCCCTCTAGATATAATGCAATACTATGACTTCCTAATGATCTCATAATCCCTGGTTTGTACTGACTCTGCTTATTTTTGGATAAATTCGATATATAAATATGTTTTAAAAATTTATATTCTGAAATACAATTTTCTGATACAAGAATTTATCCAGTGCCTAAAAACTTCTCGAAAATATTTTTATACAACTTTCTCTCTCTCTCAGATGTCGAATGCTAGTGTGAAGGTAAGGATCCTTTGACTGTTTCAGAAGCTTTCTGCAGGATCTATATTCTGTTATAATAAATGATCTGCGTTTCAAAAAATATTTTGAAAACCCGGACTCGCTTACATGTATTTATTTCTTATATTATAGGAGGTTTGTTTAAAAGTATTTGTCGCGCATTTTGTATTTCATAAATAAGTATGTATATATACTTCGTCCGCTTCAAAGTTCCCATCCCCCGGTATATTGCGCTTTTGCCAGTGTATTTTCTAATCCTGAAACCAATTGAAAAAGAAGTTTTTTGTTATCTTTTTCAGCTCCTCCTCCGAGTCAGTTTTTATCTCCTCAATAGTAGCGTAGAGTCGCCTTTTCATGGGCCTCTTCAGTTTTGGGATCAAAATAAATCTCAGTCAATGAATACCAATGTAACCAAACAACACAATCGAAAATCAAATGCACGCGCAGCCCGCGAAAATTCAAAATTCGCGATCCTTTTTGTACAAACCTCGTACCTTGCCTAAAGACGTCATTAAAAGTAATTAAATCGTACCTAAAAAATTATTTCCCATTTTTTTTAATACAAAATTAATATTGTTTTCCTAAAACCAAATTTTTTCAATTTCGTTCCACCTAACAGCTCAGTTGATTCTTTTCGTTTTATAAAAATACAAATTACTTCTTTAGAGTATAAATATATTTCTTTATTTCGATAAAGACAACATATTAATTTCAATAAAAACAACATATTAAGTTTTTTTTTATAAAAATGATAATTCCTATTTTTAATAAATTTAATGGAAAAAGATCTTTAAATAATAAAATATGATTTTTTTTATTTCGATAGGGTATATCTTCAAAAATAATATACTAAATTGAAATCTCATTTACATCCTTCTAAAATGTAATCCCTCAGTTTAATCAGTCCAGTTTTAAATGCGTTTTGCTCGAAACAGCATTTTTCGAATTTGCTTTGGTTATTGCTTGGGGACAAAGGATAATATTTTTCTACATATAGTGTCTATAGTATTTGATAGTTGCCAATTTTCGTCCCTATGTTGCCAATTTTCGTTTTCTATGATCGCAAGTCATTGTACAGACATCTTTTGTAAAATTATTTTTTTGCTTTGTTTGTTTATTTTATATTCAGGGTCAGTGTAACGGTGGAGGACCTTTTCTTAGCATTGGCGAGATCGGATGAAAATCGATAAAAACTTAATTAAAAATTCGTAAAATTTGCACGCTTAAAAATTGTATAAATATACCTTTCAAATAATTAATAATTAAATTTAATTAAACTTTAAAAACTTATTGAAGTTTGTACGAAAACTAACAAAATATTAAAATAATTTTGTTTTAAAAAATTGCATGAAATTTGTTTTTTTTTTTTAATATACTATATGTTTAACCAAATCAAATATATAATACTAAATGTATGTATATATAAAATACCGTTTTCTGCTACAAAAAAAATTAAAAATTTATCTCAATTCATCACCTGGCGTTATCGTTATCTAATCTAAATCTATATTTTTCTAAACTAAATCAAACTATAAGCTATAACAAGCACGTGATTTATACATAAATGTATACATATAGTATGATATATGTACATATAATATTTTTTCGAACTATTTCCTCAATGACTGATTAGGGCCACTTATAAATGGGTGGTAATCAGCACTTTCGTGACAAGAGTAGCGCAATCATAAGCAGTAAATCACAGATTTAGATTTAGCTAAATAAAAACAATAACAATTCGTATGGGTTTATGCAGACATTAAGAAACCGGTGTTTCATATATGTATTATAGCAGGATATCATATATGGTCCGAATATAGAAAAGCAACATAAACCTACTTAAGTTTAGGGAATCAGATTAAAACAACAGAGAAAAACAGAAAATAAAAAAAATATTAGACACATTTAGGTGTTTTAGTGACAGAGATTGTGCGACCGCTAAACCAAGTGTAATTTGTGTGAAACAAAAAAAAGTGAGGAATAAAAACTATTACATACAAACATACACATATGTAGAAGGCAGACAAGAAGTAGTGTAGTGTCTTGTGGAGAATGTGGAGATAGGCAATGCAGTCAATAATAAAAAACCAACACCAAAACTAGCAGAAACGAGGACCAAAATCAGAAAAAAATCCATTGCACTCACCTCCTATATATTTTTTGTTTTGGTTTTAAATTATAATTTTGGTTTAAAAGTTTTGATTTTATATATTTTTTGTTTTGTAATTTAATTTAGTTGGATTCATTGCAAGCATTTCAAGACATTGTTTTCAACATATAGTATATAGTTCGTTCCATAACAAATCCGTTCACATGTGGTAGAGTAGACACAAGTTGTTGGGTAGCATGTAGCAACATTGTGTTGTTTTCAATTTGTAATTGCATATCATTTGATTGCAACAAATAAAGCATAGAAAAGTAAACAGAAACAGAAATTTCATTGTATTGGTTTATTCACACATAAAAGTTTCAAATAAGAGTTCAATACTTAAGAAAATATATGTAAAACCAACCACCGAAATCACCACAAAAACTATATTGAAATTGTTGAAAGAACAACATTTCACAGTTTTCACCCAAACAGGCTGTTAATCAAAATTCAAAGTTCCGCAATTTTTTATCGAAAACACACACTCACCTTAGTCATTAGATCTTTGGCTCTCGACTCGAAGAGATGCTCGAGTTTTTGCGTGTCCACATTGGAGGGGGGCAATTCATCCCAGATGGTTTTGCCAATCACAACGGGTATCAGGTCCTCGCGCACTTCCTTCCAGAACAGTTTAACCTATGTATAAATTAAAAACCATTATGAAGTATATTTATGTTATTCGAATGATATTTTCTCTCGTATTTTATTATAATTCCAAAAGTAAAAAGTATGAGCTCCTAAATGTAGGCAACGATTTCCATTAAATATTCTAGCAGCAAAAGCAACAAATTGTTAGTTTTAGCGAAGACGCTTACCTAGATTATATGTAATAAAGGGTGATTTTTTAAGAGCTTGATAACTTTTTTTAAAAAAAAACGCATAAAATTTGCAAAATCTCATCGGTTCTTTATTTGAAACGTTAGATTGGTTCATGACATTTACTTTTTGAAGATAATTTCATTTAAATGTTGACCGCGGCTGCGTCTTAGGTGGTCCATTCGGAAAGTCCAATTTTGGGCAACTTTTTCGAGCATTTCGGCCGGAATAGCCCGAATTTCTTCGGAAATGTTGTCTTCCAAAGCTGGAATAGTTGCTGGCTTATTTCTGTAGACTTTAGACTTGACGTAGCCCCACAAAAAATAGTCTAAAGGCGTTAAATCGCATGATCTTGGTGGCCAACTTACGGGTCCATTTCTTGAGATGAATTGTTGTCCGAAGTTTTCCCTCAAAATGGCCATAGAATCGCGAGCTGTGTGGCATGTAGCGCCATCTTGTTGAAACCACATGTCAACCAAGTTCAGTTCTTCCATTTTTGGCAACAAAAAGTTTGTTAGCATCGAACGATAGCGATCGCCATTCACCGTAACGTTGCGTCCAACAGCATCTTTGAAAAAATACGGTCCAATGATTCCACCAGCGTACAAACCACACCAAACAGTGCATTTTTCGGGATGCATGGGCAGTTCTTGAACGGCTTCTGGTTGCTCTTCACCCCAAATGCGGCAATTTTGCTTATTTACGTAGCCATTCAACCAGAAATGAGCCTCATCGCTGAACAAAACACGCGCGCGAAACACATTTCGAACCGAACACTGATTTTGGTAATAAAATTCAATGATTTGCAAGCGTTGCTCGTTAGTAAGTCTATTCATGATGAAATGTCAAAGCATACTGAGCATCTTTCTCTTTGACACCATGTCTGAAATCCCACGTGATCTGTCAAATACTAATGCATGAAAATCCTAACCTCAAAAAAATCACCCGTTACATAAACTGTTTTCCGAAAGCTCCTAGGCGGAATACAGGGCCTCAATAGCGCCCAATTTAGACAAAGGTTTAAATAAAAATTGCCTACCGCATAAAATATAGCAGAACTTATCGACTAAACAAATTATGATGTTATCTGAAAGACTTAAAATCACTTTTCTACAAAAGAATTCTAATTTTCTTAGAACTCAAATTTGTCTGAACAGATCAGAAAAATTTCAAATATTTATCGTTTCTAAAAACGTAAAAAAATAAATCTCTTCTACTTACCGTCTTCTTATTCTTTCTAATGGTGTTCGTATTGCTCATATCACCATTCATCGAGCCATTCATGGAGCTATTGGCACTATTCGTCATGCTGCCGTAGCCACTGTAGCTGAACATCGGCGGTGGCGCCATACTACCCAGGCTATTCATGGGCGGTGGACATACAATGTGTGCTGGTGGCATCATTGGCGGCGGTATACCACCACCGAATGGTGGTGGTGGTGGCGGTACACCAACACCAAGACCACGTGGCGCCAACACATCTTTCTCATCTTCCGAATTCAAATCGGTAAAGTCTAGATCACATAGGTTCAATGGGCGTATCATATTGCGTACGAGCTCCTCCCAATGCAGCTCATTTTCGGATTTTTTTGGCTCAACCTTTTTGACATCTTGATCCAAGCTGGATGAGCTGGAAATGAAATGAAGTGAGTAAAATAAATATTATTACTTAATTTGGAGTTATTGAGGATATATAAACTTTAGAACATACATATATGACAAACTTTTAAGCAGCAGAATCCATCCAATCTTTTACTGTCTGTCGAGTGAAGCGTTACTGGTATATAAAAATATTTTACTGTTCTAGTCATGATGTTGGACTTAAAAACTCTGCTTTTCCCATTTTAAGATATAATTAATGACTTCATCCGAAAACCATGAGGTTTCGAATAAACAAATTTAAACTAAATAAGTAATATCTGATGCATAGCCACTATTGACAGTTTTGAAATACCTGATGATAAAATTTGAATGCTCAGATCATAAGTGTTACCCCTCTCAACATATAGTATCTTCTTCCAAAATCAAAACTTTCAGCTCTCTCTTATTTGTTTTCAAACATATGCTATGTGTGTAGTATCCCCATACCTAAACCAATCAGGCTACTTAAATATATCTACATATATATCGTCACCTGAAATGCAAAATAACGTATCATCAAAAAAATCGAAATTGAGTGTCTTATTGATTACGCTTCACTACTTCAAATTATATACATAATATTGCATATGTTCAACATTTTCTGGTTCTGCGGTCATATATAAACCAGTCTTAACCAAGATTAATGTTTTGTTTCACTCAGGTTCGATTTTATTTCGTGTTTCATTCATGCTACTGTAAATTTCTGAAAATGTTGTTACGTTATTTTGCATTTCAGGTGACGATATGTATGTTTATGACTCTTATTAATTAATTGCCCGAGAGAGGAGCAGTTGCAAGACCGATAAAATCCAAGCACTCTGTATACCGATCATTTAGCGGTACAGAGCGTGTGTTCTTCGGATGCAACCGGGCGCCGCACATTGGTTTCTGCTAGTGCATACTGCGGCTAAAAATATAAGGAGTTGTCGCAGGACAATGACATTTGGTACATCATTGTTTTGGATTCCAATTAAGAAAAAAATGAAAAAATTTTTTTAAAAAATTTAATTTTACGCCCACCTCCCATATAAGGTGAAACTTAATTTTTGACCTAGAGCACTGATTTTTGGTACATAGTATTTTTATGACATTTGGGGTACTCACAACCTGTCGTAAAGCATCGTAAAATCGTAAAATTATAAATTTTTACACTTGTTTAAAAAAATTGTTGTTGGATTTCATACAAAAATGAGTTTACACATTTACAATTCTCAATGCTATGTTTTCGAATCGTTATAACTTACAACTTTATGAGACTTGTGAAAACCCTAATTATATATGTTGGTGTTAAATTTCAATAATATCCTCCCACTTTTACGCCCACCTCCCATACAACTAAATTCTCTTTTATTAAGTCTCTTTTAGCAAATTTCTTACATCTTCGTGACATTCTGACATTGTTTTTTTCAAGGGGGGCAATTTGGGGCAGCTGAATTTTTTTTTTATCGTTTAGCTGAGACTTCAGGCTTTAATTCGGTATATGTATGTCGACAGCGGTAGACAGCGCTAAAAAGATGCACCACTTTGAATTTGAAGAACATTGAAATTTTGACGTCCAAATTATGTTGTTCCACAAAATTTTTTATGCATTATTTTTTTCAATGGATTTTGATGCAAATTTTTTCTTTGATACATATTATAAATGAAAAATAATAACAAAGTTGAATTTCAATAGTTGCTTTATTGTATCAATGATTTGACTTTTGAGTAAATTTTTTGCTAATTTTAATGTTCTCTACATTCACCAACTTTGGGTATTTCTGGACAAAAAACTAATGCAGATAAAATCCTAATACTTTGGGAAAATAATGTATAGATAGTTGGTAACAAACTGTGAAATTTTCATTCAAATCAGACAACATAAAATTTTTGAATTTCGGCCACAGATATCCCAATGTGCGCCGGGGCACAAAGAGTAGCCGGCAATGAGCTGACCGATGAACTAGCCCGCTCTGTGGCATCGTCCATGATCATGGATCCAGAACGCTATAAAGAAGCTGCTTGCAAGGTTTAAGGAAATGATCAACCTTCCCCGAAACAAATGTCGGCTCCTATGCAGGGTACCGCACGCCCAGGAAGCACTAGTCCAATATAAACACAGTCTCTTGCGCTAACTGCGGATTCTGCGACATGGAACAGGAAACTCCAGAACACCTGTTTCTGGATTGGCCAGCAATTTTCAGAAGAATTACATACTAATCCCTAAGCGTTAATTGAAAAAATTAATTGAACTTAGTATATATTTCCTTTAACTATTGAAAAGTATGGACTATTGTTCTAAGTATAACCTCTTACTTAGAATATATGGATATTAATTATAGTATATCTGACTTTGCAGGGAGTCGTAATGTGCTGAAAAATATACTTGAAAAACTACTGTCGGTGTTTCTTCTAAAAAAGACTATGATAATAATCGTTTAATTATAAGTTCAATATATTAGTTATCTAACAAGATTATAGAACGATCCAACAACCGTTTGATTATCGAAATCTTATCAACCCTGAAGGTGGTCAATTAAAGGTGCATATGTACATATACTTGTACAAGTATGGGGTATAATATACGCTTGAAATAAGTAAATGAATTGAAACATTGTGTGAGGCTTATCATCTAACCATACAATATAGTAGATATAAAGTCATACCTACTTGCACACGTACACATACATATGTATATATATAAGGTAGCTGGTTTATACTAGTATTTGAAATCATAAAACTTTCTATCTGAACGAGCGATTACATGTCACACACTTTGCAAAAGCACATGTGTTACTTTGACAAAAATACAAAATTATTGCAAATCGATAAAAGTGCAATAAAGAAATAACAATAACAAAATAATGTTGTAATGCAGCCGTTCAAGTATATAATGGCCTGCAGTAAGCGAGTTGATGCAACAGTTTCTTTGACGTTCTCCCACGTAGCAGCGCAAGTAAAGCACTTTCCAGCAACATGGATGTGAGTAGTCTTAGAAACGATAGTTTTATTTAAATAAATATAATATTATCGCATTTTATAGTTCAGCACCGCCTGCGAAAAAGCCAAAGCTTTCACTAAGAAGCCAACCGATGCTGAGTTCTTGGAATTCTACGGACTCTTCAAGCAAGCCACCGTCGGCGATGTCAACATTCCCGCTCCCGGCGCTCTTGACCTGAAGGCCAAGGCGAAATTCGAAGCATGGAACAAGCACAAGGGTTTGTCCCAGGACGCTGCCAAGGCTGCCTACATTGCCACCTATGAGAAATACGCTCCCAAATACGCTTAAATTGTATGGTGTTGTGAAATCGAATAAGTTAATTGGCTAAATTTTGATTGGATTATGTAAAATAAATTAACTAAAAATTTAAACTGATTTATTTTACTTTGTGATGAATATTTATTTATGCTTTAAGCAGATGATTATATTTTTAGTATAGTGAAAAACACAAGAATTAATTCATTCGAGCTGGTTGATACTACGCGTATGTTAAGTGATTAATCAGTTATCCGCTTTTAAGACTATTTGAATATAAAAAATTTAGAGATGAGTGCCTAGGTTGTCGATAATAAACCCCGATTCGGGCTTAATTTTTCCCTAGATTATACAATATACTGAGCCTAAAAGCAGTATCCTCAGATATTTTTATTGTTGGTTGTTATGGCTCAAAAAATTAATCAAAAGCATATTTCTGAAAACAGCGTAGATCTCTAGACAAACTATGTATATAAGCTTAAAACTTCCGAGAAAGGATGTTTTGAACTATGTATTTACGTTTTCGTTGATTACGTTTATCTCTTTCAGAACTTATATTGTGATAATTTATTCTGATTATATAAGGTCATAGACACCGAAAAGGCTGCATGATATTCGAGGAAATTATTTTTATACCCTGAACAAGATATATAAATTTCGCACCCAAAAGGATATTATATAATATTCTGAGTGTTACAAAATAAATTTAGGCCAGCCAGGAAGAAAATTCGCAGAAAAAGGTGGGGATATTTTTCATTAAATTATTATTAGCCGTTTCGCCAAAGGTCTATGGTTGATGACAGATTAAGAAGTAGTAGTCCTCGCGTAGTTCGAACCAATTCAGCCATAAAACTTTTCGCAGAAGTCCATTTAGAAAACAGAAAATTATGCCAAGGCAATGGATATATCAATGTCAAGACTCATTCGAGATGACCTTCACATGAAAGCCTACTGTCGTCAACAGTTTATCTTCTGACAACGTACTTGAAGTAAAGCAGGCTCAAGAGATGCATGCGGCTTGCGGATCAGCGTGAACACCATATACTCGTGTACCTAGCGTCTACGCGAAATAGTTTCTCAGTTTCTTTTTTTTTTTGAGGTATCGATCTTTGATCTACAAGGAACTGTTAAATTTTTGCGATCGCCGATATCGGACCAATATATGGTAGATATATCAAAGCATCTGTGCCAAATAACGAACCACGTCCAGGACGGCCATCAACATGAATTGATGATGAACACGTCAATAAAATAAAGGAATTGGTGCATAAGAATCGACGATTAAGAGTCCGAGATTTTACTGGCATCGTTGGTATATCGAAAGGATCAGTGAAAACAATTTTGAAGGATTATTTAGGCCCAAGAAAAAAGAAAGCATGATTGGTTAGAATTACAGCGACGTGTTGACGACTGTGAAACAATTCTTTCTGATTACTAGGATGCTATAACACGTTTTATTATTGGAGATGAGTCGGTGATCTATACTTACGACCTGGAAACAGGCAATCACTCGGCCGAATATCGTGGTAAATGTGAATCGAAGGTGAAAAAACCACGCCATAAAAGGTCAAAAATGTTGACGGTTTTCTTCAATTATCGAGGCTTTACAAAATATTTTGAATCTAGTATATAAAAGCCTGTGAGAAATCAATAGAGCTCGCACTATTTCAGACTAATACTGTATGTATATAAGAAGGAACGTTAATATTATATGTATGTATATATACATATCTCAAGACGAATCAACTAAGAAGCCCTGCTAATAAGGAATTCAATATTTCCCTTAGCAAATGTGCAACATAGTCAAAGCAACAAGAAATCTATACCAATACTAGAAATTATAAGTTACAATAGACTTCTTTCACCAAATCAAATCTATTTTACTCAATCAAAAGTTTCCTATCAGGCGGGTAATTTATAAATATTCCATATAAGTATTAATGGCCTGATAAGCCATAAAAGACTAAATGCTAAGGAAATTCCCTACAAATAAATATAAGATTTCAATAGCTAATCCATTACACTGCACTCAAGAGCATAAATCAAAGACTTTATAATATACAGCTCTATATACAATGCAATAATAAATAAAAACGTCAATTTGATAAGATTTAGTTATATTCAAAAAGTAACTACAGTAAACTAAGCCAGTGGCTATAAAAGGCCTAAGGCAAAAGCTAAGGTCGTCAGTTAAACCTTAGCCGCCTTCAAAGTCAATAATGGATGTAAGTCGAAGAATATAACTTAGAACGCGTGCGATTGTCAAAGAGAGAGAAAGAGAGAGAGAGAAAGCGCGATTGCTTGATTACCGTGTTTTTATTATAATTTTCCATTTCTTAATTCAAATTTTTAATTTCTTTAATAATTTTTTTGTTTTGTATAGTTCAACACCGCCTGCGAAAAAGCCAAAGCTTTCACCAAGAAGCCCTCCAACGCCGAGTTCTTGGAATTCTACGGTCTCTTCAAGCAAGCCACCGTCGGCGATGTCAACATTCCCGCTCCCGGCGCTCTTGACTTGACGGCCAAGGCTAAATTCGACGCATGGAGCAAACACAAGGGTTTGTCCCAGGATGCCGCCAAGGCTGCCTACATTGCCACCTATGAGAAATACGCTCCCATCTATGCTTAAGTTGAAAATTGTGGTAATGATATTTATGCAAGTACTGTTAACGTAAACGAAAAAAAGAAATTTGGATAAAAATAAAATGAGTTGAATTTAAATAGATCAAATTTGCGAAGTGCAGTGATTCATGTTGGTAACTTGCTATAGTAAAGTGTTTGATGGTGAGTGATCTTTATTATCTCAACCAACTGACAGCTGAAACAGTAACTGTGGACAATAAACAGTTAGACCTTACTTGAAACTTTTTCATACAAACATTACCTGTAGTATTACCGTAATAAAACCACAGTTTATATGATTTCCCATGTTTACTCCGCAAAAGTTAAAACCTTCGCCTTCAACTTGAAATTACTTTACATTCCAACTTAGAAGTGGATCAACTATAGCCGTGAGTGTTGCACGCGAGAACCGGATCTTAAGGTGAGACAAAATCTGAACTGTCTCCTCTGTTAGCGAGTGCTTTTGAGTACTTAGTTATAAGTAGAAGCTCATTTGCTGAGAAGGAAGATACAGTTGGAACTCAGAATCTAAATTAACTCATTAGGAAACCGTTTGGATATATAGAAAAGGGTTTTTATATGAGATATATTTTCCTCGTCTAAACTAAAAACTACTTTGTTTGTCTTTTGGTTGCGGTAGAAATAGATCCTCACTGTTCTATAGAATATGGAATAAATAAAGAGAACCGAACTTATTGCTGTGTTAAAAATGAAAGCAGATGAATTTAACACAGATGTACTTGGATGCGGATCCAAGTAGAATTAGCCGATTGAAATGATCTCCGAAAATCATAGGAGTTATTATTCGAAGAGTAAACTGGAATGAAGTTTACAGCTACGTTTGTAACTTTAACCCATTATAGGAAAGTATTACCCATGCATATACATATGTACGTATATATACATGTATATAAGTAAAGATGTTTGTAGATCCACCACTGATATGAATTCCACACCTTCTTCTACATTTGATTACTAATAATTGAATGAATTTGCTTAACTGGTCACCATAGCATAGGCAATAAAAGGTATATGAAAGAGACTTTGATACAAAGCGGCTATAAAGCAATTAAATGCAGTAAAATAAAAACCGTGAACTTCATGCCAACAAGTTGGACTCTCTTTTTCGAAATGAGAACTTAATGAAAGTCAATAAAAAATAAAACAAAAACATAAAAGCACAATAATTCGAAAAAAGAGAGCCTTATCAGCACTTCGAACATATTAATCTTTACGACACTGGTTATTCATATCTCACAAAAATTGCCTATAAAAGTGGAGGGAGTTCGAGCAGGCGACACTTTTAGTCGTACTAAAGCACTATTAAGAGTTTGCGCCATGGATGTAAGTAGCAGTGTATTCAACTAAACTCAAATTCAGTTAAAAGAATAAAAATATTTCACTTTCAGTTCCACACCGCCACCGAAAAAGCGAAAGCCTTCACCAAGCGCCCAACTGATGAAGAGTTCTTGGAATTCTACGGTCTCTACAAGCAAGCCACCGTTGGTGATGTGAACGTTGAGCGTCCTGGTGCATTGGACTTGAAGGGCAAGGCCAAATGGGATTCATGGAATAAGCACAAGGGTCTGTCCAAGGCAGAGGCAGAGAAGGCTTACATTGCCACCTATGAGAAATATGCACCCAAATATGCCTAAATCGAACAACTCAGGAGGAAATTATAGACTTTTTATTATAAAATAGTACTGATGTGTGGAAAATCATAAAAAAAAAATAATAAACAGATGTGTTAGAATTTTTCATAAAAAATGTGTGTATTTTGAAAATGAAATTAACTTCGAAATTTTTTAAAAAATTTAACACTTTTTTCAGTTTAAAAATATCATATCAATGACCTCATTCTTTTTCTAAAATATTCTTTTCTCTAAAATATTTTTAGTTGTGGAAGCTGATTTCATCCAGTTGCTAGAGTTCAATTAGGGTTCGAAAGATATGTGTAAATATTTACAAGATCATTCAGGCTTAGAGTAGAAAAGAGGGCATCTACTGAACTACTTGTTTTTAGCATACTTCATCTTATCGCAATCAAAAAATACCCCTTCAATAGGCATTAAAGTCTAAAAAACTGGTAGGACACAAGAGTTGTATGAAGAAAGGTGAGGCGGAAATATCCAGGAACTTTCTGCTTCATTGTCCAACATTTGCAAGACTGAGCTTAAAACTTTTCGGCAGTTTTACCTTCGGTGAACCAGAAGTCGTACCCGAAACTGATATTAGCCGTCTCAGTAATTTTTGGTAGGCGCAAAGCGCTTTGTATGTTTCTAAGCGTTTTAAGATCAATTATACTATATATCCGTTTTATATACTACAACGAACCAGTGTCCTAAGTTAACCAAATGAGATCTGCCAGGATCGATCTTTTAGCCTAATTTAACTTAAGATCTTCTATGTCAAAGGTGTTTTAAAGGTATATTAAGTTTTGGATAAGGAGAAGTAGAAAAGAGGGCATCTACTGAACTACTTGTTTTTAGCATATTTCATCTTATCGCAATCAAAAAATACCCGTTCAATAGGCATTAAAGTCTAAAAAACTGGTAGGACACAAGAGTTGTATGAAGAAAGGTGAGGCGGAAATATCCAGGAACTTTCTGCTTCATTGTCCAACATTTGCAAGACTGAGCTTAAAACTTTTCGGCAGTTTTACCTTCGGTGAACCGGAAGTCGTACCCGAAACTGATATTAGCCGTCTCAGTAATTTTTGGTAGGCGCAAAGCGCTTTGTATGTTTCTAAGCGTTTTAAGATCAATTATACTATATATCCGTTTTATATACTACAACGAACCAGTGTCCTAAGTTAACCAAATGAGATCTGCCAGGATCGATCTTTTAGCCTAATTTAACTTAAGATCTTCTATGTCAAAGGTGTTTTAAAGGTATATTAAGTTTTGGATAAGGACTTGTTCGAAAATAGACCTCATATCTAATAGTAGACTATATAAAAAGTCGATGAAATTATGGAAAAGATTGATCAGGATCATCACATAAGATATCACGACATCGCTAAGAATAAGTTTCTTCATTCATCATCAAACGGTTTTGAACCATTCAAAAAAAGGCTGGCTACAAAAAGAAGATCGATGTTTGGGTACCACACGAATTGTTCGTGAAAAATTTAATGGACTGAATTAACATCTGCAATTCTTTGCTGAAAC